>NW_027187372.1:25408614-25560354 GCF_028583685.1 Petaurus breviceps papuanus
TCCAAATTAACTTGAATAAACCTATCTATTTGTATCAAAACAGAGACTGTTATCCTCTCCTCTGTAGGAGAAGCTCTTAAAGAGTAAATTTTCCAGTGGCCATGAGGGACCCCAAACTTTCTTTCATGATCGTTCTTCTGATAATAACACTTGTTTACAAGATAATTAGCTCATTTCATAGGTATAGTCTGGGGCCACAAAGTAGAAGTTGATGCTGGGTGGGTTTGTACCTACTAAATATCAGAGTTCAAAAGGCCCTCAGAGATAAGATCTAATCTAAGAATATCCAGGACATTTGGTCATCTAGTCTCTGCCTGAAGACCTCTAGTGATGGGAAATCCTCTACCTCCAGAGGCAGCCTTGGACATTTTGTAGAGAGTTCTAATTGTTAAGATGTCTTCTCTACCATCAAGACCAAATCTATATATCTGCAACTCCCACTGAATGTTTCTAACTTTATCCTCTTGGGCCCAGAGGAATAAATTTAATCTCTTGTCCACATGACAGCTCAAATTATACCAGAACTTATTAGATTTTTTTTCCATATTACCTCAGGCAAGGAATTGTGTTTTATAAAATGGTCCCCAGTTGATTGAAATAATTTTTCTTTGAAATCTTTCACATTGCTTTTAAATTCTCCTATAGTTTAGTTACCATGAAACATTTATATCTATTTGGAACCTTTTCCCTTATTTTAGGATATGCTCTATTTATCACCCAGATTTATAGTTTTGAAGGTATCCATATTATAATTGATAGTATTTAAGATTCTTATAACTTAATAATGTAATATCACAGAAATGCCAAATTCTGGAGGAAACTGGACTTAAAATAATAAGCATGGTTAATCTTTTATACTAAAACTAGATTTATGCTAGGTCATATAACTTCATAAAAGCAATGAAATACTTTATTTTTATGTTCTCCTTCAACCTGAATGGCAATTAATTTAATATTTAAAATTAACTACTATATTTTGATTAGTTTTATAATATTCCACAAAAAACTCACGAAATATGACCAGATAGCATGTTAAAAAAAAGTTCCTTTAAAACAAAGGAATAATCTTTGTATGGGGGGGGGGGAATACAGTATTTACCTCCTTCTAGAAAATGAAGAGACTGCTGTATTTGCTAAATCAGGTTCCCATTCATCTTCTGGATCATAAAAGATATCTTCACCCTTAATACCACTATTACTCTAAGAAAAAAAAAATTATTCTGGTTAGTTTTCCTCCCTTAATTTTTCTTCCTGGTCTTTTCCATAGCACATTTCCTGCTTTCTGAACATCATCTTCATTCTCTTGCCACTGGAACCCTGGATTCTTCCCCTGGGACACTAAGCTTTTACCTTCTCTCATCTGAACCAGGCCTCCACATAACTTCCTACATTGTGACACTACTCCACCTCACCTCCCTTTTCAGCTTTCCTTTATCTGTCATCTTCCCCCATTAGATTGTGAGCTCCTTGAAGGCAGGTGGTGCACTGAATAGAGTCCTGACCCTGGAGTCAGGAGGACCTGAGTTCAAATCTGGCCTCAGACACTTAACACAAAAACTAGCCATGTGACCTTGGGCAAGTCACTTAACCCCAACTGCCCTCCAAAAAGCAAAAATGAAATAAACCTAACTGGAATTGGACATTTCCTTCTCCTGTTAGTAGTCCAAAGGCTTCACCAGATTACCAAAGGGGACCATGTTTCAAAAAGGTTAAGAAGCCCTGATGTAGTAGGAATGATGAAGTAGCCTTAATTGCTTGTATTCCCAATGTTTAGCACAGTGCCTGATACGTAGTAAATGATTAATAAATGTTTGTTATATCTAATTCTTTCCATCCCTTAACCAAAATCCCAATCCTACAAAATGTTATTAGTAGCTTTGTCATTTTTACAAGTTATAAAAGGTTTTAGAATAAGAAAAATTGAACTATTTTCCTCCCTTTCCAAGTATAATATAACTAAATTAATTGAAATTAAATTTTTCTCCAAACAAAAAATTTTATTAGAATTCCATACCTCATAGAGTTCCTTCATTGCTGCAAGTTTAGATTCAAACTTTTCTAGGCTCCAGAAAGTTGAGATTCCCAGCTGAATATTACGAACCTGGACCTGAACAGAAGGCTGAGTACTATTTCCTTGGCTTGATATATCATGCCTGAATGGGGAAAAATAATAATACAACACCCTTAAAAAACAATATTTTAGGGAAAAATTTCTTAACTAGAATAAGACAATAAAAATTGTGACAAAAACTCACCTATAATTAAACATTTGTATAACAGCAAAAAAAAAAAAATTACTTAATATGAATTGTGTAAATACTGCACAAACTCCTGATTAAAAAAACATCTCAATAAAGACACCACCCTATTTTAAGTATAAGAAGATATGCATTAATCTTTTAGATTCATACTTGATTACTCTTACGGATCTATGGTCCTGATAATTTGGAAGTTTCCTCCAACGTTGGAGAATGCCACCCATCAATGTACCTCTTGTCCATGTCCAATCCATAATTTGCCCTAAAGGATCCACCCAACCTGGTGGGGGCCCCTCCTCACTTTTTCTTGACATCATGACAGAACCAGTGGAATACTGTCTACCTGTCCACACTTGTCTTCATCCCTGTGAGCAGCCTATCTTTTCTTCCTATTGTACTTTTCTTTGTGACATCCTTTCCTTCTGTTCTATCTCAGAGCCCCTCATTGCTTATATGTTGCAGTTTGTTCATACCCATCATGGGACTTCACTTCTTTTATGAGTCAATATGCTATCTATTTCTAGGTCTTCCTATGAATAATTAAAAAGTGAAGTAAAAATAATTGTTCTTTAAAAATTTTTTTATCAATGCCTAGTATTTTTATTTTACATTGATTTCTGTATATATCCCTCCTCCTTTCTCCCCTGTCTAGTAAGCCATTGTCTTTAACAGAGATTTAAAAAGTAGTTCAGGAAGCCTAATACACATGCCAACAATGCCTCACAGAATATACATTTAACACTTGGAATCCCCATGCCAGCCCCTGTAATGAAGAGGGGGAAGAACATTTTTTCAACTCTTTTCTGGGGCCAAGATTGGTTATTATAATTACACAGTAATCCGTTTTGTTTAGAACAACTGTTCTTAATACAAACCTTGGGAACAAAATGCTTGCAAAGATATTTTTGAGACTTTAAGAGCTTAGTACTGATACCTTCTCTTGCCTAACTAACAATACAAAGCTAGGTCATTGTGGATGCCTTCTCTACTGTTCCTCATTAAACACAAAAATACTTTGCCAGCTATCAATGCATAGTGGTAGTTGGGGTTATAGTCTTCACAAAGTTTTGGTGTAGTTACATTAAAATGTTAGGAGTCTCCAGATAATTGTAGAAAACACAATTAAGGTTGAAAGTTGGAAAGGAGGAGGGATGACGAGGATAGAAGGCATTTTATAGTCAACAAACACATCACTCACCTACAAAAAACATAACACTTTCTTAATTTGTTGCTAATGGTGTTGGCTTCTTGGATCATCATTGAGAGCTTCATGAAATTCCAATTAGGCTGAACTAATGAAGAATATAAATAATAAACTAAGCAAAAATAAGTAAATATGTTTCTCTAAGAACAGCCAAATTTCTAAAAAAGTTTCTAGAATTTTGAGGTACTTACTAGTAATAACTGATATTTATATAACATTGTACATCAAAGTACTTTATATGCATTATTTCATTTGAGTATCACAACCCACTTGGGTACAAGTATTATTAGTCCCATTTTTAAAGATGAGGAAACTGAGGCTAAGGGCGGTTAAGTGATTTGCTGATAGTCACACAGCTAGTATGTTTCAGAAGCCGAATTAAAATCTAAATCTTTCCTATTCTGAGCTCAGTATTCCATCCATTATGCACATTGCTTCTCTTTTTAAACTTTATAATGTAGCTGATAAGATTTATGTTTAAAGGACAGATGTATTTAGATCCCAAACTTTACTTATCTATGTAAAAGTCATAGTTTCCCCAGTAGCACATGAACAGCTTGTAGGTAAGAAACTATTGCTTTTTAAAAAAAATTCTGTATCCTAGGCATTTGCACACTGACTTACACATATACTCATTTTTTAAATAAGGTAATATATATAGCTTTACATTAAGATACATACTAAGATTCTCCATCACTCACTTGTTAATATTTTATCCTTGTTATTCAGATTCTGTTGTAGAATCTGTACTTCTTTAACAATTTTCTGCTTCTCAGCCTCCAAAGCTTCAAGAATCTTTGCATGCCGAACAGTGTGATCTTCTAAGGCCTAAATAATACTCATTTGTATAGATCCATACAAGAGATAAAGCAAAAAACAAACAAAATACACAAACATACTGATAACTAAACTTTCATATGTAGCATATTAATTTCCAAGTTGCCTATATTTTTGTTTTACAACAAATGCATTAATTGTTTTTATGGCATAAGTTAAACTTTTTCCACCTAATTTCTACCTAAAAATGCTGACAAAGAGTAAAAAATCTGCTCACGAATGCAAAAGGTCAGAAGCATTAGTGATCAAGAAAAATATATCATTTCAGAGATCATTTTAAGAACACCTCTTTATATGTCCATTTCTCTCCACTCATATTGCCACCACTGTAGTTCCAGACCAGGCCCTGATCACCTCTTAGGTGGACTATGAATTAGATTCAAGTATCTCCCATTTCAATCCATCCTCCTTACAGACACCAAAGTGATGCTCCTAAAGCAAATGTCTAACCATGTCACCTTCCCCACTTCCCTGATACAAATTCTAATGGCTCTTTATTTCTTCTGGAATCAAATATAAACTTTTCTATTTGGCATTTAAAGCTCTTTACAACCTGGCCCCTTCCTATTTTCCAAGTTTTAAATATATGACTTTGCTCCCTTATACACATTTTCTGGTCCATTCATACAGGCCTCTTTGCTTTTCTTCCCACACAACACTCTCTTCTCTACTTTAATACTTTTATACTGGCTCTCCCCCATGCCTGGAAAGCTTTCCCTTCTAAACTCTACCTCATGGAATCCTCAGCTTCCTTTAGGACTCATCTCAAGCACTCTCTCCTCCAGAAGGCCTTTCCCACTTAGCTGCTACTTTACAGCTCCCTGAATATAGCTTATTGATGTATATGGTGTCTCCACATAAGAATACATGCTCCCTTGAGGGCAAGAACTGTTTTTACTTTTTCTTTGTTTCCCCAATGCACATTTGAAGGGAGCCAAAACACCTGATCGAGGAATCAGGCTGGTCCTAGATAAGTGAGCTCCGGGCTTTTCCTGTGGCCAGTCCAAAGTGACTAGTCCTGGTTTTTCCTTGAGCAAGCAGCTGTAAATCAGAGCCTTCCTGATATCCTGTGATCCAGGGATGTGCCCCGTTCTGGGATTACTGCCAGAAGGTGTTGGCTCTCCCATACATTCTTAGATACTATTCACATGGCTTGGAAATCATCAAAGGACATGATAATCGTCAGGGCCTAAATTGACATCACTGTCTGGCTTCTTGAAATTGAACAGAGAGTATTAGAAAACTAAGTGACCTATAATTACCTTCTTTGTGTCATTACTCTATAAAAACCTTGCTCATGGTATCAATAAACAGACTGCCTGACAATCGTGCCTGGACCACAGTTATTCTCACACTTTCACAGGCTAGTGTGACAGTTTAGGGCTGGCTTAAGAAACCACTCAAGTTAGCTCTACACACATTACTTTGTATATAGTTACCACTTAAATATTTATTGGTTAACAGACAATATGAAAAAATTCTTATCTGTCACAAAATAAATTTTGAAGACAGATATGATTCCACCCTTCTCTATTAGAAGGTATTTTACTATCATTAAGGTTTTCACCAAATGATTAATATTTTAGAGATTGGCAGAGAAAGAAGGCAATATATGTGAAAGGCACAATATTCTTTCGTTATTTAGATTATTTGGAATCTTTGTCAAGTAGTTCGACTATGCTTAGTATTAGGGAGCAACCTATGCTGCTTTCTACTTTGAAGAGGGGAAGAACAAAAAGAGAAAAAAAATAGATGAACTGAATAGTAGTCAGTCTATCTGGCTAAACCTTACCTACTGATCTACACCTTAAACATTCCAACCAGAAATGAAAGATGGGGGGAAGGGAAAGGAAGAGACCTACTAAATCTAGATGAGAAATGAGAAATGGTATAAGAAGGAGGTATGAAATCATACAAGTGTGGAACTACCCCTAATGACTCTGTCCTTCTGGGTCTGAAATCTAAGAACAATGGGAGAAAGAAGGCACCTATCAAAACAACTTTGGCCTAACAAGAAGGCACTTTTGCACTTGCGTGCCTATATTTTTATTCCTCTTTGCAAATCTTTCAAAAACCATCTTCTTTCAAGAGCTCAAAAGCAGGAAAAAAGGGCTAGTGTTTTCCTTATGACTGATCAAACTAGTTAAGGGTTGGAGATTACCTGTTTTGTAGCCAAAGTCTCCATTTCTAATCGCTTCTTATTAACATGGACTTTCTGTTCAAGATGCTGTTTTGCTTTTTCTAATTCCTGTATTTTGTCATTAGCCTTCTGATTATTTATTTCCTGCATTTTCTTCCTCTCAGATTCTTCTTTCTTATAAAGAACAACAACACAACCAGAGAACACAATGAATACCATCTTCAAAGCAAGGATCCAGGTCCAGCAGATACATTATGGGTTAGAAAGGTGGATGACATGAGTCCAAATCCTTGCAAGGAAACTTTGGGTAAAGCATTTAACCTCAGTGCCCTCAGCTTCGAACTAGATCAAAGCTTCCAACTAAAATTAAAACCTTAGTCAATGCATTAAAGACTTACATTTACTAATGGAAAAGTTACCATACCAACACAACTTAGAATAAAAAGTGAATAAATAACTAGAAATATGTATTAGGGCTTTTAATTTTTAGGACCTTCCCCTTCAAAATGGGTCTTTGGAATCCCAGAAAATGAGAGTATCAGATTGTAACTACTAACATAACTCTAGCTACAAATCTCAGAGTATACATATTTTCTTTGCATTTTTTTCTTCTGCCTGCAGCAATGACTTTCTCTGCTGCCATTCTTCCTTAAACAGAGGGAACATAGGTGTAAAACCCCTTGTCCCACAGAACCATTATTTGCCCAGGGTCCCCAGCACCCACATTCACCCCGTCAACATGAGGTTCTGGTAAACACTAAAAATAAACTAATGCTACTTTTTACCAGTTCTGTTTCCAGGGCTTTTATTTTACTTTCATAGGCAGCTCTTTGAGAAGACAGCTCTTGCTGAGCCATTTCTTTTGCAATCTGGATTCCTTGCATCATTTCTTCCTTAGCTTTTAACCGTGCCTCTTCTATTTCTGCTTCAAGTCTATAAAGTGGCAAGGAATTTATAATATTTAATTTCTAACATTTTCATTTGCCATGAAATAGTTCCAAACCAGTTGAATGTTTCCTACTGAAAAACTATATTCATCTAAAAATTTTAACTATGACAACCTTGTATTTATTATGTAAAAATGCAATTTTAAGCCAGGAGGAAATTTGCTCACATTCTTTAATATAAGGATATTTTACAAAAAAAAAAAAACAAAATGATGATATCACAACAAAAATTCCACAGAAAATCCATAACATCAAAGTCAACTTTTGGTTATAACTTAAGAAGATAAAAACTCTGAAATGTAATGAAATTTAAATGATGAAAGGGCTTTTATAACCCTCTAATTCATTATATTTCAAGCTACCTATTATAATTTGGCTTGACAGATGAAACTGTAATACAAAACAATTTTAGAAGACTTAGAATTTGCTTTCTTGCCTCTATGTGAAAAAACAGGCTTCCTTCTTTCTTCAAAGGCAGAGTAAAAAATTAAAGAATAAGGAGGCCAGTGGACAGAGGCAAAAATAGTGTCAGACTTTCTTAGAGAGCACCATGGATAGTAGGATAAGTCTACTTTAAATCAGAAATGCAACAGAGTGTATATATAGTCACCAGAGTATCTTATTTATCTATCTGGAATATCCTAATCAAATCTGCTAAGGACTAATTCTTTCTGACAGCTGCTGCTATTTCTACTACTGTAAGAAGGGACAGACAAGAAACCAGAGAAATACACATGCAGAGGTAAAGCTATTTTTAAGATTAGGGAAAGGCTAAGTCCTTACCAACTAGCAGAAACAAACTGAATACTGGATGGTTGCAGGATGAGTCACCATATAGCTAGTGTTTACTTCTGTGCTTACAGAATTGGACACTTAATACCATCAACAGTAATACTTACTGTGATCTCTGAGCCATAAGCAATTCATTTTTTGCAAACTCAAAGTCTTTTGGACCATCATTTGTAAGAACAGATCCACAAAATGATATTTTTCCTTTCTGTACTTCTACTGGATGATTAAATCTAAAATAATGATCTCCACCAAGAATGACACGATCACCCTTTAAAAAATAAAAGGCACAAATTTACTACATGATGTAACTCAAATGTTGGGGTAATTAAGAAGAGGAAAAAGATCAACTTAGAAAAATGAGAGAGGGCAAATCATGTTCAACAGTTTTACAGTTTATTAAAAATCTAAATTTTTTGTTATAATATAATAAGTAAAATGTAAATATTTATTTAAAATGTAAATATTTTTGATACAACATGGATTTCAAACATTTTTTAAACATACAGAAATTTTTATATCAATTAACTTACATGATGCAGAATTGTGGATTCTGAAATATGTTTTCCATTTACATATGTTTTTGCATCTCCTAGTGGAATGATACTAACTGTTCCATCAAAATTTTCAATAATACTATTAGAATAGAAAGCAAAATTATCACAAGTGTAAGAAACACAAAAGAGAAAAGAAAATTGACAACTATAATTTGGCTTCTCCTTGTGGAATTAAAGTTTATGTTTAAAACTTTAAAGTAATGCCATAGTCAATATATACTTGCATGGAGAAACTCCTTAATTAAACATTGTCTTGTTATATTAGAAATATTTTTAATCATGATAAGCAAGAAAAAAAATTAGGCCCAGTTAAGAAAACTATACATAAGAAACAATTCTGTCATCAGCAAATTAGAAAACTCTAGGGCTTATGGCAGGACTCATTACTGACATTCCAAAACATTTACACTAGGACCAAAATCTAGATAATTTTCAACATAAAAATTCACAAAGTGAACTTTATACTTTCACTTAATTAATGCCTTTGGTATATATATTTTCAAAATAAACTAAGTTAAGTTGCACAGTGCTGGCATGCAAGAGGAAAGAGTCATGGTTATGGGACAGTTTGAGATGGGTTGGACCTAGAGATACAGTGATGGCCCTCCACCCCCACATGCACTGAGGAGATATGTACAAAAAGCAGATGATGAAAATGACCCTGATGAAAATCAAAGAGAGATGAATGAGCAGGAAGATGAACTTGAAGATGACCCAAATGTGGTAAAAGACTATCAGGGTCTGGAGAAAGTCCTCCCATCTTTTCGGCATGATGTCATCTTAAAAATAGGTCTGGATATTGCAAGAAACAAGTTTATTTCCTTTTATTTTATTTAAAGGATATCTTTTCCTAGAATATTAATGTTAATATCCTTTGCAAAACATGTATGAATTTGCACTACTCACGTAAATAATATAGTACTCTATAGGATGCTAAACAGAACAGAAAAAAGGAAGGATAGTTGAAAACAGTTTCTGATGGATTAGTTCTTCTATCACATATCTTCAAACGTCATGTAGGGATTCCCAAGATAACAAAAGATGAAAAAAAAGGATAGCTATAGTGTGTGTGTGTGTGTGTGTGTAAATATTTTGAAGTATAAATATTTTATAGATTTTTAAAATTAAAATGAAAGTCTCAACAATTAAAAAAAAATTTTTTAAGATACTGTTTTTGTGAAATAACATACCAGTGATCATCAGCAATTAGCACCCCTGATAGCTGAATATCATGACCAGAGTTGGGTTTGTACTTCCCAACAGTAGTTTTTCCTTCCTTTAGCATATAGAGTAGCATCTCTGATAGTTGTGGATCTTCATTGAGATTGACAAGGTTTGGTAAACGGTTATCCATTTTGAATGTAATTCCTGCTTTCTACATAAATTCATTAAAAAAATGAATTTAATTAGATGCAACAATGTTCCTACTTGTTTATAATGAAAATTCTACCTTTTGAGCTATAGTCACATGTCCCCAACTGTGTATGATATATCTCAAAACTCCACAAGTTCAATATGGAACTCATCATCTTTCCCCCCAAACCCACCTTTATCCCAAATGTCTCTATTGGTATCAAAGGCACCACCATATTTCCAGTCACCCAGGTTCAGAACCTTCAAGTTTTCCTTGATGCCTGACCAAAAGCCAATCAGTTGCCATTTTTTTTTCATTCCTACCTCCATAGCATTTCTCAAATACACGCCCTTCTCTTCATCACACAGCTACCACCTTAGTTCAGACCCTTGTAATCTCTTGCCTGTACTATTTCAGGCCTTTCTGCCTCAAACCTCTCTGCACTCTGATCCATCCTCCACACAGCTGCCAAAATGATTTCCTAAAGCACTGGTCTGTCCATGTCACTACCATACTCAATATTCTCCATTAGCTCTTTATTACTACTAGGACCACATATAAGCTCTTATTTTGTTTTTAAAACCCTTATTAACCTTAACATACATTACTCCCCTTTCCATACTCTATGGTCCAACCAAACTGACTTTCTTGCTCTTCCTCATACATGACTCTCTCCGATCTCAGCACTTTTGTACTCCATACCTGCAAGGTATTCCCATTTTGTCTTTGTCTTTCAGAATCTCATTTCCTTCAATAGTCTGTTCAAGAGTCTACCTCCACAAGAAGCCCTTCCTAATTTTCCCAGCTGCTAGTACCCTGGCCCCTATATTTACTTTGTGTATATTTATTTATATACATATTGTCTCTCCTGATAGTCCTTGCCCTCAAAGCAAGTGTCATTTCACTTTTAACCTTTGCATCCTGAGCACAACTGCTCATATGCTCTATGCACTTAAAAATGTTTGTTAACCCCAATTGCCTTGCCTTCCCCCACTCTACAAAAAAAAAAGTTTGTTAATTAGGAAACACAATGAATGCGTTCTGCATGAAATTTCAAAATAGAATAAAAACATAATCTATAATCTTCTCCCCTTTACTTCTCCATTATGCTTCCCCCTTCCCATTACTCTTAATGGCACCATCATTACCCTAGCTACCCATTTTAAAGAACCCTAAAGACTCCTCTTTCTCCTAGAATATGCCAACTCCCTCTCCTACACTTGACATACCAAGTCCTATCAGTTCTTTCTTTCTAACATCTCTTACATACATTCCTCCCCTTTTATTTCCACTACCACCACCCTAGGTCACATCATTTCATGCCTAGATTATGCTAATAGTCACCTTACTGGCTAGCCTTCCAGCTCTCAATCTCTCACAGCTCCAAAACCATCTTGTAAACTTCTGACTGGTTAATTTTCCTACTTCACAGTTCTTAGATAATCTTGGTCCCCTTGCAACTCACAAACCTTCAGTGTCTACAGAATAAGTTAAAAATTCTTAGCCCACTATTTAAAGTGGGATTTAATGTTTAAGTGTTTAAAATAAACAATTTGACTCCCACCTACCTTTTCAATTTTATCTACTACCCAACAGGAACCCTCAGCCAAAGTATCCACCAACCAAAATGTTAAACCTTTTTCTTCTTTTCAAGTATTCTCACTATCTTACCAGAAAAATCCTACCCAAATTTTATGGCCCAGCTCAAATCTCACTTTCTCCATGATTCTCTCCCTGGGGGTAGTTAACTTAAAATAGAATTGATTTCTCCCTCCTCAAACCTCATGAAGCATTTGTTTGTGCCACTTATAGCTAGATTTGTTGCCTTTTATTAGTTATTTTTATGCGATTATGCTTTGCTCTGACAACTAACTTATATGCTCCTGGAGAGCACTGGATAGAGGCTTGATTATCAGCCTTTCTATCTCCATAGCAACTATTTCTTGTCTTAGAATAAAGTAGTACCTGCAATTCCTTCGTTTCTTGAAGCTTTCTTTTTTCTGCTTGTTCAAGTTTTTCTCTCCATGCCCTTTCCAAAAAGAAACTAATTAATTGAGTTCCATATTACAACACATAAGAAAGAACATCCTGACCATAAGGGGTGCTAACCACTTGAATAAATTACCAGAGAGCCTAGGACACTTTTTATTCTGAAAGTATTTCAAAATAGAACAGACTAAGTCCAATTTTTCTGAAAGCAGGTGAATGTACTCAGTGCCTGGGAAAAACTCCCTACTGGTTCTAAGATTCCTAATAGTACGTTCATTTAAAGTTTAAAATAATTACTCCAACCTTTGCATTTCTGCTATATCCTTTTCTTGTTGATGAAGTTTCATTCTTAAGGAAGTTATTTCTTGCTGGCAGCGTCTGTATCGTTCAGGGTCAATATTCCGAGTGTTTCGCTGAGTGGCTTTCAGCTTTTCAATTTCTGTTTTTAGTTCTAAGTATTTTTCCCAAAAGAAACATACAAATATGATTAACATATGTAATTCTTCATTTGTACTCACTTGCCCAAGGTCACACAGCTAGTAAAGGTGTCAAGTGTCTGAGGCCAGATTTGAACTCCTAATCTGAGTCCTCCTGACTCCAGTAGCCAGTGCTTTATTCACGATGCCACCTAGCTGCTCCTGTACTTGTAAATCCTTTTTTTTTTTGATACTTAGAGCACTCTTGATTTAGAAAAAAATGTATTTTATCTTAATTTTTAATGACATAAATGTATATTTAGAATACACTTAAAAAGTGTTTCCATATTAACAAAAAGAAGTCTATCCCTTCCCTAGGTGACAAATCAAAGAAACAAAATAGAATACTATTGTTGTAGGAAAGAAATTAAATTACAAATATTTTAAACATCTATGTACAAAGGATGTAGTTTACAAAATACCTCCAGAGAGATATCTCACTTACTACATAGAAATGTTTTCTTACATATTTGCTGGGAAATCCAAATAATTATTAATATTCAAGTTCTTAACTAATCTCTGATAATTGTTTCTAAAATAGCAATTGAAGAAAATAATTTGATAATTATCTTTCTATCCAAAAATATTTCTCTAGAGATTTCCAAGATCCAAAAGATTTATTTTAATAAGGACTATCATTTGTTATCATTTCATAAAACACAGGTAGTTAGGTAGGGAAGGTCTGTATTGTGGAATAAGAAGTCTGTGGCTCTTGCTTTTCCCTAAATCAACTGCTATATGAAACTGTAGGCAGTGAGAGTAGGAGACTGGGACATGGAGGAGATGATGGATCTACATGCAACATAAATAATGGTCCCATTTCCAAAAAGGATTATTCAACAAGGAAAGGCTTGGTTATTTGTAGAATACATAAGTCAATGTAGGAATGATAATTAATAAATTATTAGAAGGAACTACCTTAGAAAAGCCAATGATAGAAATGCAAATCTAAGTTGTTTCTAAGTCACCTAAGCAAGGTAAAGTAGGAATGAAGAATCCAGAGATGGCAGTAGTGAAAAGGAGTTCAAGAAAAGGTGAGGCAGTAGGCAAGAGTGGGAATTTTTGTAATCTGGAACACAGAAATATGCAGCAGAAGTCAGGAGTTCCTCGAAAATGACAGGTAAGTAAATTAAAAGTCCCAGCATATCCTGATGGGTCTTTTCTTAGACTCCTTGTCACTACCAACATCCTTGGACTCTTCATTCCTATTCTGCCTTGCTTAGGTTCCTTATTCTTTCTCTATCTCCCTCCCTTTATCATTCTCCCTATCATTGCCCACTGCCACAATGGAATAATGTTAAAATCAGGAATTGAGAAAAAAGTCATGGACATTTTTATAATATACCAACTTTTAAAATCATTTATGAGGCTAACATTACACCTGTTACACACAATTAGGTAAATATGTTGATAGAGGGGTGGCCAGGTGGCACAATTAGTAAGAGCACCGGCCCCGGCATTGGGAGACCCGGGATTGGTTCCAGCCTAAGATACTTGGCACCCACACAAAATAACTGGCCGTGTAACCTTGAGCAAGTTACTTAAGCCCAATTGCTTTAAAAAAAAATATGTTGATAGAAAAATGTTACTCACCTCTAATTAACTTGGCATTCACATCTTCATTTACTTTGGCAATGTTGATTATCAGACCAGCTTGCTTAGCATACCGAAGGGTACTTAATGTTTCTTCTATGTTATTAGCAGCAGGGCTAATTGTAGCAATCATTGCAGTTTTTGAATTTCCACCTAAGCTTTCTTTCAATAACCTTTAAGGAAAAAAAAATCATCATCTTTACTCTAACAATAACTTAGTAGCAGTAATTTTCTAACATCACAAAATTAAACTAATATAGCATATCACAGATTAAATGCTGTTTTAAGGGATGTGAGAATATGTAATTTATATAAGAAGTTAATAAAAAAAACTATTTTCTCAGCCAATTTTTAGTTTTTATCACAAGAGTATTTTAAGGCAAAATTTTAAAAGAAGGTTAATTGGCATCTACTTTATTGTATGTCCTGGTGAGAGCTGGGGTGTTAACTTATACTCTGGACTACAGTTCATTCCAGCTCTCACTTATCAGTTTATAAACAATATCCGCATTATCTAAAAGTGCCTGACTTATGCTGAACAAGAATTTATGTATTGTTTCCTATTTTTTTGACCCATTACATAGATGAAAGGATTTTTTTCCCTTTCTGAATTGTACTTTTAAGAAATATAAGGAGGGGCAGCTAGGTGGCGCAGTGAATAGAGCACCAGCCCTGGAGTCAGGAGGACCTGAGTTCAAATCAGGCCTGAGACACTTGACACACTTACTAGCCGTGTGATTTTGGGCAAGTCACTTAATCCCAATTACCCTCCAAAAAGCTAAAAAAAAAGAAAATCAAAAGAAATATAAAGAAAAGGAAGTTTCTTTTAGATTTAAACACTGTGCATGTCTAAATTTCACACTATTAATTCCTTTTAAGACATCAATCATATGACAGATAAAAAATAATCATTCATATGATCTGATTGAATAAAATGGTATTACAGTGTATTCAATTATGTATTTTTAGATTAAACATGTTAACTAGCCTAATTAGCAATGTGAAGTTAATTCCCACTTGAGGGACTTTGCAAGCATTAAAAAGTGTGGATTTCTTATACAACAGTTGATAGAAAACAAATTTTTGAAAAAATTACATTAAAAGAACTAACCAACTGGAACTTCATCTATATTCCAAGAAAGAGGTCAGCTTTGCAAGAAAAAAAATTGCTAGAATAACAATAAGAGGGTCTGAGATTCCCTAGTACTACAAATGACATTAAATTTGTTTTTCCTGAAAATTTTCTAAGCCAAAAAATTTCAATATAGCTAACAAATGAAACATCTTATAAGTCGCATTATTCCCTTAATTCAAAAAGGTTTTTATTTAATGTCTACTACAAAAAAAAAGTACCTGTGAGGGAGGAAAAAATGAACCAGGGCTGAAAAGAATAGAATGAAAAAAAAAATCAGGGAATGTAAGAGTTAGAAAGGGATCTCAGAGGCAACCTAGTACCCAACATGTACCTAACCAAGAATTCCCTCTACAATATCATCAACAAATAGTCATCTAGCCTTTGCTGAAAGGCTTCCAGTGAGAGGGAATCTGTTACTCCTGAAGCAGGTCTCTTCCCTTTTGGGTCGATCTCATCAGAAAGATTTTCTTCACATTAATCCTAGAATGGCCTCTACCTAAAACTTCCTTTCAGTAATCTTAATTTTGCCCTCTGTCACCAAACAGAACACATCTACTCTCCTCCCTATGACATCCCTTCAAACACATGAAAGGAGCTTTCTGGGAGTTATTTAAGTTATTTCCCCTCCAGGAAAATAGTCCCTCTTTCTCCAGCTTCCTATGGCATAATCGTTCAGCTCTCCACCATAGAGTTTGCCCTCCTCTGGGAGCTCTATAGTTTATCTAAAATGTAGTGCCTAGAACTAAACATAAACTCTACATGTGATCTGAACATGACAGAGTACAGAAGTAATATCATATCTCTAGTACTGGATTCAAAATACTCAAATGGATCAATGATCATATTGATTCAGAAGTTCCCTCCCATGATAAAAATCACAATCTATCCATTTCTGACCATCCTGTATAGCTCGTCCACAAGTTCCTATAAATTCATCAAAAACAAAACAAAAACAACCACCACCTAACATACTGAAGGGCCTTCCCCAATTTTTTTTTTGCTCTTTTTTGGGGGAGGGCAATTGGGGTTAAGTGACTTGCCCAAGGTCACACAGCTAAGTGTTAAGTATCTGAGGCCGGATTTGAACTCAGGCCCCCCTCACTCCAGGGCCAGCGCTCTATTCACTGTGCCACCTAGCTGAACCCCCCTTCCCCAGTTTTTTTTTGGATACTGCACAGGTACTAACAGAACACTCCAGTTGTGTCAGTTAGCCCTCACTTTCACCGTGGCCCTCTTCTCTTCCTATAAGAAATTCCTGGATGACATATTTTACTTCTGTTCTTTTTCCAGAATTCTTCATTAGTTAATATATTACAGCCTGCTCGTGCCCACCATGTATTTTTCCATTGCCCTTGGTGTGACATTTATTTTTAATTCTTCAAAGACTGTTGAATTCCATGTTTTGCTTCCATATAGCAAAAATAATTGAACTTTTAATAGAAATCTTAAAAGACGGGCCTTTGCTTTCATGAAAAGCATGGCACTGGAAATCCTAGACACTCTGCTTGTTTTTTTTTTTAAATGCATTCTAAGACTACCTGAGCTTATTTAAGGCCGTCATATCATAACAGAACACATATTAAAATTACAGTCCACCAAAACCCCCAGATATTTTTTAAATACTTATTCCTTGCTATACTTCTTCCACCCTAAACTTAGGAATTTGACTTATCAAACCCAGGCACTCACTTTTCCCTATTATTCAATTGAATCCACTGATCTAGATCACGTATGTTGTGCAGGCCTCATCTAGATGGTCAAGATCTTTTAAAAATAAATAGCGACTCTGTCATCTAATGCTAGTTATCCCTCCCAGCTATGTGTGATCTTCGAGCAAGCCATCTATATTTATTCAGATTTCTGATAAAAATCCTAAAGGCAGAGGCCAAGGTCAAACACAGATCCCCAGGGTGCTCCACTAGAGACTTCTTACCATGCTGACATTTAACTATTAACAATTACTTTCTGGTTTTAGCCAACCAGTTCTGAAATTATACATCTAAACTATCATCTAGCCAACATTACTCCATCTTTTAATCATTTTGTTCTATATTTTTCCAGTCTAAAGTTCATTTCTCTTGGTAGAGAAAACAAAAGGAAAATATGAATGCCATCCCTTCTTTGAGTCTCCTTTTCCCACAAGACAGTAAAAACAACATCAACAAAACCCCACTTTTTTTTTTTAAAGCAATTGGGGTTAAGTAACTTGCTCAAGGTTACACAGCCAGTTATTTCTGGGTGTGGTGCTGAGTGTCTGAGCCCAGGATTTGATCTCCAGGTCATTTCAACACTGGAGCCGGTGCTCTTACTCGCTGAGCCACCTGGCTGCCCCTAAGCAATTGGGGTTAAGTAACTTGCTCAAGGTTACACGGCCAGGTGTTTCTGGGTGGATGCTAAGTGTCTGAGCCCGGGATTCAATCTCCAGGTCGTCCCGACACGAGCCGGTGCTCTTACTCGCTGTGCTACCTGGCCACCCCAAAACCCCACATTTTTGTTTTCATAGTTTTCATCCCCAGCTTCATCTCATTCTAGCGCTCCTAATGCTATTCTAACAGGAACCGACCACATTTCTGTATTCATCCTCGTTATTTGTTTTTACTTCTAGTTTCCATACACATCTTTCTAAAAATTAAGTTAGTTGATAAATTCCCTGTATATCTACTCAGTATCTTTAGATATTTCTCCCTTTTTCCCCTTACTAGGATTGCTTATCTTTGTGTATTTAGAATTTCATCTCATTCCTCCTGGACTGATTTCCCCTATAAAGTTTTAGCCCATGGGATACTGTGCTTTCTCCAAACCCTTGAAATCTGGCCTCCTAAAAGATGGAATGCATTTCAGACTATATACCTGGCTTTTTCTCTCTCACTATCACAAATTCTAAGGGGGACTAATCATCCTCCCCCTGCCCCTAAGGTTCTCATCATTTCCACCCTGGCAACAAGCAGTGAGAATCAGATCTAGGACAGCAGAACATTTTTTTTCTTTTACTAATATATAATGAATACTATCGCTTTCAGTAGGTTTCAAAATCCATGAAAGTCAGGTTATTCCCTATAGGCTTCCAGGTGGTAACTCCACCATAAACATCAGTTGCAAAGCCATATCTCTGTAAAGTGGAAAAACAGCCCTGCTGCCAAGTACTTAGGGAATAGTCTAAATACTATGTCTGAGCTAAGAGACAGACATTTATTAATAATCACTGTGATAGCACATAAACACAGGTAATACATGTAATCTTAAAGCTGAAGAAAATAATATTTTAAAAAGTAACTCAAAGAATATGAATGGCTATTATGAGAATATACACATTATTTCCCCCCTCAGTCAATAAGTTATTTTATGTAATAATAATTTGTACTTCAAAATATACTCACCATGTAAGAACAGATTCACGATAAGGAATAAAAACTCTTTTTCGGTTTGCTTGCTCAGAGAGAGCAGAAATAACTTTTCCCAAAGTCAAGAGTGACCTGTTGATACTCACACCTTCCTAAATTGAAAAAGAACAGAAAAAGCAACTGACATGGCACAATAATATCACTTCATCTGGGTCCCTAAAATAAATTTTTTTAATTGGTTAACTAAAATAAAATTTCTCTTCCTCTATATAACTAACTGCCACCTCAGCTATGCTTCAAAAGTCTACAAAGATATTACTTTGAAAAAGCTATTATATGATTAAAAACAACTTAAGATCACAGCCCCCAACATACCACAGGAGTATATTCCCATAAACCGCAACTTAAAATGATTGCCATTTGAGAATCTTGCAGTCTTCTTCAAATGCAACATTCTTTAATATAAGTTTCATCAAAATGTAACATGGAGAACACTCACCTTTAGTCGCTCCCCACTAGTCTGAGTTGCTGAGCAGCGCTCACTGCCTGCCAAATCAATTAGATTTATTCGACTAATGATCCTGTGATCATGTTCCTCCTCTTCCACAAATTCTGTCTGTAGTAAAAAGATAGTAAAAATAAGTGCTCTAAAATTAAAGTCAGCTATCCTAAGGCATAAAAATCTTCAGAAGGAAAATAATTATACAACATTGCTAAATTTTTATTTTCAAAATTAGTAATTCCCATTTTTTTGTGATGTGGCACTTTTATCATGTAATAAAACATTCACACTCTCTAGTCATAAAACAAAATAAAGACAGAATTGGGCTTTATAACTAACTGAAAGAAAAACAACAAAAAAAGAATGAATTTATAGTTTTAAAAAGCATTATAAAGTGTCAGTTATATTGACAGAACGATCCTCTTGGTCATATACTACTAACTCTACCTTCTTTATATTATCCACTATATTATATAGGAGAAAAACATAAGCTTCAATTTCACTGTTGATACATATGCATATCAACATCAAAAAGTACCTTCGTTTGGGTCATCACCAAAGTAAAAACCGAATGGGAACGGGAACTTTTGTCATTCATCCCAGTAGCAGCAGTTGCTCTTTGCTTATTTCCCAATTCAAGCCAGCTCTAATTAAAAAATTAAATTTAAATTAAATTTAAAAAGGAAGAAAGAGAGGAAAATGACAGACTAAAGGTAAGGTCAGTCTTGTGGCACAGCGGAGAGACTGCAACTTTTAAAATTAGGAGGCCTAGGTTTGAATCCCCCTTCTATCCAGATATGTGACCACAGGCCAGTCTCATAACCTCTCAGAGGCTGTTTCCCCCTCTTTAAGTGGAAATAATACTCATACTACCTCTCTCAGAGGGCTGCTGTGAAGACAGTGTTTTACAAACTTTAAAGTGCTTGTGAGTTATTAGCAGAATTGAGATATTTTAATCACCTTTCAATTTCTTATTTTTTTCTCTCAAATCTCAACTGGATAATAATACCGTATCTTAAAAAAAAATTCTAATTTCCTGGTTTGATATAAAAGATATATTTTTAAAATAAGGGGCAATATAATTCTATCTACAAAACAAAGATAATCTATTTTTAAAAATCACAAAATTGACCTGTTCTACATGTCAGTAGTAGCTAAGGAAAAAAAGCATATAGGAACAATATTTTTATAAGCAATAATCATCTTTGCAAACAGGAAGTTTTTTAATAAAGCAGACATTAGATCTTACCTGGACATCAGAGTAAGAACTCACAACATTCCTATTTTTTTTAAATAGAAAAGAAAAACAGATCTCACTAAAAATAATTCTAGTTTTTCTTTTTATAAAACATGAAAACACATTTCAAATATATTGTAGCTATCTTCAAATACATGACTACAATAATACATATTCTTTATTTGATGTCATTTTCTATTTGGCAGGAATACATCATTTATATATGACAGGAAATAAAGTGATAACTCAATCTGAGAGAAAATGAATATTCACTTAATATAATAAAACAACTTAACACTATAATATCCAAATCTATAATTGCAAAGCTAAAATTCTATGTATATGCTTATCTGACATCAGAATAATTCTGGACTTCTCTAATCTTGTTCTAATCTTTTAAAAAGTAATTTTGCTCTCCTCCTTGAAGAAACACAGGACAAAAGGCTAAGGGTTAAAGATCATTTAATTTAGCTCAGACCCTTTTCTCCACATCTTCTGGTCATAGTGACACAAATTCCCCTGAAGTAATGGGAGGTTAGAAGGGAAAAAAAAGGAGAGCTAGGAAAATTGGTAAATCAGAAAATATTTAATGAGTGCTAACTGTAGGAATCTCTATGCTAGGTACTATGGAGGATACAAAAAAGAAAGAAAGACATGGTCATTGCCCTTGGGAAGTTTTATGACATAGCTTACAAGGGAAAGAAGTACTAGAAGTATAAGCTTAGGTGGTTGGAAAAGGAATGGTGGTCCAGGGTTTCTGAGCTGGAGAAGTAGTTAGGAACTTAGAGCTTAGTTTCCTTAGGATAAGCATTTCAAATTCCATATGAATAAAATCTGCTTCTCCTGTACTATTTCTTTTTTTTTTTAAGCAATTGGGGTTAAGTAACTTGCCTAAGGTTACATGGCCAGTTCATTTTGTGTGGGTGTTAAGTAACTGAGGCTGGAACCAATCCCAGGTCCTCCCGACTCCAGGGCCAGCACTCTTACTCACTGCGCCCCCTAGCCGCCCCACTCCTGTACTATTTCTGCTAAGAGTACACCATTTGCCCAATCTTTCATGTTAGGAAACTTGGTGTTATTTTTAATTCTTCTTTCCTATATTAATCCTATATTAAATTGTATGTTTCATGAGAGCAGAGACTCCCATCACCTAATTTTTTTTTAACATATTTCTTCCAATGCAAAGCTCAATACTATTCACAGTGAAGATGTCAAACAAATGTCTGTTGAACTAGGTGGACAACATTTACTCTAAAAGGCTGCATTTAGATGTAGTACACTTTTAAAAATATACTCAGACCCATTTTTCCCTAATTCCATCCAAAACTTACACTGACAGAGCTTCTACATAGGGTCCAGAAACTGGGTGCTCTCTTATTCTGAGCTGGTAAAAATTAATATTAGCATTAGTTAGTTAAGTCACATAAATTATGTAAAACACAACTTTAAAGCATTATTATTAAAGCATTATTTTTCTACCTTCTGAATTTAGAGCAAAAAAAAAACAATCAGTCTTTTCTTTACTCAGAAATAAATAACAAATGTTCTCAAAATTAACAATTTGCAAAGCAGCAGGGATAACTGCCCAAATACTAACAAGATTTTTTTTAGAGTATGTAAAATTCAATAAACATGTAAGGCATAATTTTTATTTTAAGCAAAAGTATTTATGCATTTCCAGAAAAACAGTAAATTGTAAGTTTTAAAAGTAGCTACTATAGAACTTTGCACAGGAAGGAAAAAATTAGTAAGAACTCTGGAACAAAAGGATTTAGGTAATTTCAGTATACCTACTACATATTACGCCCCTCAAATTCCATAGTTTGAATGTAGTACATTTTAAAGTCTGTCTATAGTCAATATAAGAAAACAGAAAAGTAAAACCACATGAATGATGTTTAGAAATGAATTGTTAAAGAGGAAAGGGACAATGAGTACATGTTTTGCATTCACTGTCAGAAGCAGTTAACATATCAGTTGGTTTTATTAAACTTTTTTTCTTTTCTTTCTTAATCTTTATTGGGGGGTAAAAGGAAATGAATTCAGAAATGAAAAGGGATATATAAACAAAAAGTATCAATTAAAAGACAAAGAAAAAAGAAAATTAACGGTTTAATGAAAAACTATTACATATATGTACACACACATTTATATACACATATACATTCAATTTGTTTTTATGCCACAGCATAACTGCACAAATATATTAACCTCTCTGGAATTCAATTTATTCATCTGCGAAATAAGGGTCTTCTGTGGTCCCTTTCAGCTTTTAAATTATATCATTTTTATGTAAGAGAGAATTTGCACTTATATTAAAAGAGAATTTTAAATGAAAAGGATATCCGCAAGGCAAATTTTGGATTGATAATTTTTTAAAAGTATGTCCCACCTTAAAAATATATCAAAAATATTTCTAGTGCTTTTTAAATTATGCATTAGTTACAGATCAGTTAAACTTTTAGGGGGAAAGCTTAGCAGTTTGTTGTTTTTTTTTTACCTAGCACCTGATTAAAATTAAAATGAGTAGGGACAGCTAGGTGGCGCAGTGAATAGAGCACCGGCCCTGCAGTCAGGAGGACCCGAGTTCAAATCCAGCCTCAGACACTTGACACAATTACTAGCTGTGTGACTTTGGGCAAGTCACTTAACCCCAATTGCCCTCCAAAAAGCAAAAAAGATAAAAAAATAAAAAAAATTTTAAATGAGTATCCCAACAAGTGATTTTATTTTTATTGCTAATCAACACTATTATTGCTTAATAGCTGTTCAAAGAACAACACAGTAAATGTAGCTCACATATATTGTCTGTTCCATATATAGCATCTTCAAAAACTTAAACAATGTATTCATATATCATAAAACAAGCGAGCAGAATAGAATTTTGAAATCTTACAGGTTGCTTCTTCTGTCCATTTTCACCTTTACAAACAAGCAGATCATGAATTTTTTCATTGTAGATTTCAAAGAAACTCATTTCAAGGTGATAGGAAACCTAGAACAAATAGAAACAAGTAAACAGCAAATACAACCTTAAAGATAGATCCTTAAATTCCACTTATGGGCTAGCATGTATTAAGATGTATCTATTGTATCCAGAGTACTATGTGGAATCTAAGATACAGCCCTTTTCCTGGAGAAGCACCAGGAATGTGCAGAGCATTGTAGAAGATGCTTGAAGAGTCAACTGAAAAGGGGAGACGAGACATAAAACATTGGTAACAAGAAAAGGCACTATATGATTAAGGGGAAAAATAAGTGGTCGACTTAACAAGGGACATGAGATTTAGTCAGAAAAGGAAAAGATCATTATAGTACAGAGTGTTCTGAGATAGCCTTGTGGAGGAGGAACCTGAGGGCTGGGTCAGTGGGTAGCAAGACAGGCAATCCAAGGAACCAGTGGTAGCAGCACAAAGGAAATCCCAGGGACAGCAATGAGCATGATACATTTGTGAGAAAGAAAGATGATCAACCCTCTTGAAAGAGGTGGAGCAATGGAAAAAAAGGGTATTTGATAAGGAAGATACAAGGCTACAGCATGGATGACTGTGAATTCCAGGCTAAGGACTTTAAGCAGAATTGTGTTAGAATAGGAAAGGGGTGAGGAATCTATGGCCTCAAAGCCACATGTAGCCCTCTAGGTCCTCAAGTGTGGCCCTTTGACTGAACACAAATTTCACAGAACAAATTTGCAATAGGATTAGCCCTCCCAGGTGCACAAGGGGTTAGTATTAAGAGAACTTTAGGATAAATATAAGATAGGTGGGAAGGAATATGGTCAGTGGAAAGCATATCAGACCAAGATAATAAGTAGTCATAACATATATTAAATGAAGATGTACCTTTGCAGAGAAATTAAATCCTAAGGCAATCCAAAAGGTTTCCATGTCAGTTAAGCAGTGTTCACTAATTTATCAAAAGTCCAACTGTTTAAAAGAAGCTCGAATTTGAAGTCATAGTACAGGGAATTTGGTTTGAACAAATACTGACTGGGATAAAGGAGAGAAGTGGAAGAGAAGACAAAGTGCCTTGTAAATAAAGTAAGGGGGAGGGGGTGGTAAAGGAGGGTGTACAAGAAAGAGTTCAAGATCTTCTTGGAAGGAGTGGTTTCTATGCCCCAAAAATGGATACATATTAATGGTTAATAATGCAAACACAGAAGAAAAAAGATAATTAAAAACAACTGGAAAGCAAGACATAAAAAAGAATAGGAGATAGTGCTTACTGGTGTTTGTGATCGGTATCCAACAGTATATGACATTCCTACCAGTATCCATCCACCAAGTGGAAATGAATTTTAGGAAGATTAAAGTGGCCATGAAATGATGGATGGCTTAGAAAAAAATGGTGGCAGGGAGACAGTTAGGAGGCTACTATAGTAATAAAGACAGGAGATAGTGAAGGCTTGGTCTTGGCTGGAAGCAACAGAACTAGATGGAAAGGAAATAATTTAAAAGACATTTCAAGGAAAAACTGCCAGAGCATGGTAACTCTTTAAATGAAAGAGTCAAAGATGAACTTGACTACCTGGAAGAACTTTGGGACCAATGATAGTAACAACGGAAATTAGGACAGGGAATTAATTTTTTTGGAGAGGGGATGGGAATATCAAATTAGGATCTTCTGGTGCTGACAGGACATTCGAGTAGAACAGAAATGGCCAATCAACAAGTGAGAATATGGGTGGGGAGAGAGGCTAGAAGTAAAGGCATAGATTTGTCCCCTACCCACATACATGTGATGGTTAAAATTTAAGAATACATTACCTTTTTTAAAGAACAGTAATTATAACAATGTAAATGGAAAGAATCAAACATCAAAAGTAAATGTAGCAAATTATAAGATCAAATGGGATTTGGATGTAGAAATATAAGAAAATACCCCCCACTCCATTCCTATTGGGTGGTAGTGAGAGGTTCACAGGTTTCACACATTACACATTTTTGGACATTTTAAAGATATCAATCAGTTGTACTGACTTTTTTTCCTCTCCTAAAAATACTATTTGTTATATGGGATGGCTCTAGGGGGGAGAGGGAAAGAGATGACAGGGGGAATACATGGGATACTATGGTGATGTAAGAAACAGGAAATATTAATAAAAACTTATTTTTAAAATAATGTATTTGGTTTTTTGAGGGACAGGCTATAATGTGAAAAGAGTCAAGAACTGAGCCTTGGAAAACTGCTAGAGCTAGGAGCAGAAGAAAGAATGTGCATTAAGTCAGGAAAAAAGTAGAAAGCATCATAAAATACTAAAATGTAATCAAAGTGGTAAGAGAAGAACCAGGATAGTTTAGAATACTTGAAAAAAAAGGGAGAATAGGCAAGTGTTAAATACTGCAGATCATGGAACTAAAATTGAGAAAAGACCACTAGATTTGGTTTTTAGGCTAATGATAGACATATGCCTACAGCATAATATGTCTATATTGAACCTGTGAAGAAAACAACACTACTGTAATTGTTTAAAAACTAATCCAATTTTTTTTATCTATTCATCAATGCAGCTAAATCAGCCTTCTCCCTGTCTTCACACATGACACTCCATTGCACAGGCCCTTCCTCCTATGCAGTGCCTCTAGAATATACCGTCCTTCTCATTCCTGCCTCTTAGAATTCCTAGTTTCCATCAAAACTCAGCTCAAAATCCCCCTCCTACATGAGGCCTTTCCTGATCCCCTACCCCAACTTCTAGTGTCTCCCCATCAAATGACATTGTATTCATTTTGTATATATTTATGTGTGTACTGTTTCTTCCTACAGAATGTAAGCTTCCCAAGGACAGACATTTTTCATTGTCATATTTGTATCTTCAAGAGCTAGCACAATGCCTGGCACATGGTAAGTGATTGATAAATGCTTCACTTTGTTGTTATTGTTCAGTCTTTTTTAGTCGGTCAACTCTTCATGATCCCATTTATGATTTTCTTGGCAAAGACAATGGAGTGGTTTGCCATTTCCTTCTCCAGCTCATTTTATAAATGAGGCAAACAGGGTTAACTGGCTTGTCTAGGATCACACAGCTAGTAAACGTATGAAGCCATACTTTGAACTTCAGTCCTCCTGACTTCAGGCCTTGTGCTCTATCTGCTATAGCACCTAGCTGCCCAAATGTTTCACCTCTCTGGTACAATGTTATACACCATGTATATCTGTGTGTATGCATGTATGCATGTATGTGTGTATGTGTATATGTATATATAAATATACACATATATGCATATACTCACACATATGTATATATAACACGACATAAGAGACATATATGTATATGTATCTATATCTCTATCCTGTTTGAAAAACAAATGAATAGTTACTTTTCAGTAAGAAGTTAATTTGATTTCCAAGCAGCAAATTTCCTAACAGATTTTTAGTAAATGAGACTAACAGCAACTACATAAGCAGCAAAAGGAAAAGTGGAGTTCTCAAGTAAATATTTCTGAGTTACAAAAAACTAGGACATATGAGAAATAAGTGATCCTTGCACAAAATTAAGCATCTATTTAGTGGCTACTTTCTTTGGATTGGAAAAGAAAGTAACCACTGGATAAGTAAGATCCATACAAATGCCATTTTCTCCCTGTCTGATTTAATTTGTTTCCCCGAATGTACAGGCAAACAAGAGTTTTATTCTATCACATTTATGGCATAATGTATATTAATAGCTGAGGCAATTAAGGCTGAGTGCCATCACTAAAGAGATGGCTTATGCCTCGAAAATTAGAAGACAGACAACAAACAACTAGCAGTAGAAGTCCTGCCTGGGTAAGTGCTTCTGGCAGAGATACAAATTTCCAGACATCTTCAAAGAAACTTGGTAGTTCATGTAGAAGAACCTAATTTAATTATGGTATAAGAGGTACTAGGAGAAGGTACATTTTTTCTTCTTTTGTACTATTCTACAAAGTGGGATTTTCCTCACAAAATGAAGATTAATGTACCTTATATAATTATACTGAAAATAAATGATCATATGTAATGCCATTGGCTAAGAGTTAATTTTAATTCTCAAGACATTATATATGAAAGGTCATACTTCTAAGTCAAAGGTATCAAACTCAGCCTCAGAACTCTTGAGTATAGCCCAAGTCTGACCAGAATGCAAGTGGAAATATTTCACAAAATAAATAAAAATAGGTGTTAATTTGTGGCTTTCTTAGTCAGAATGCAGCCCACAAGGATCTATTTCTATTTGAGTTTTGACACCACTGATCTAGGCAACTACCAAAATGAGTACCAAGATCATTTTTTAGTAGCTTACTCAAATTGCAAAAATGGTCCCTGGGGCTTAGAGAGCATGCAAGGGAAGGTATCTTAATAGGCTTAGCTAAAAATAGATGTCACAAAAATATTTTTATTTTTTTCATACGTTAGACACAGAATATGATCTTTAGTCACCTCTATAGGCCTCTACTTGTCTATGAGGTAATAGGTGGTATACACACACACACACACACACACACACACGTGTATACACACACACACACCACACACAGAAATGTAACAATAAAGAAAGATTTTGAAATAAAAACTGCTTCCTTGTAACACTTATATTTACTACCTCATTTTATTTTAATTGGTAAGCTTTCTAGCCCACTTTTCCAGAATAAGCATATAGTATACAAATACTCCAAGTCATACCTCTTGTGTTTCTTTTTTGGCTACTTGAGAAAAGAGATCTTCACAAAATCTGGGAATTATCCCCAGTTCTTCACCAAATCCCATCATACTAGAAAGAAAACATTATAATAAGGAAAGACTATAACTTAAAAAAAAAAACACTTCCTGGTTTCTTTGGCCATGGTAAATTAAAGTCACACATTATATTATCTCGACTATATCCTAAAAACATTAAAAGTCATTAGAGGAAAAACTATGTCCAACAGGAATTTATTCTAACATGAGTGTTAAGAATTCTGTAATAAGATAAAAGATGAAGTAGTTATAAAGTACTCTCTACCCCCAACATATGCCCTAACTCTGTAGCAATTCTAACACAAGTTCTCTTACTTGCTTATAATTTAAAGTTTAATAATAATTATAATATGTATATATGTAATTTTAAAGTCTGTTAAGTGTCTGGACAACTGCACATACAATAAAACTCACGTATATGATTTTCCAGAGCCGGTCTGTCCATAAGCAAAGAGACAAGTGTTATATCCTTCAAAGGCTTTTTCCAGGAGTGGCCCTGCTAATGTCTCATAAACTGTCTTCTGGCTTGCATAGTTAGAATGACATTTGTCAAAAGACCAGAATGAAAAGTCATAAACAAAATTATAAATGTGTTTCATGTCGGGATGTTGCACAGTTGTCTCTTGGCCATTCATGAAGACTACCTGGGATGTTTTTTCAGTTTTCTCTCTTTAAAAAGAAATGAAAGAGAAAAAAATAACAATTACTACATTTCTTCTTTTTGTCTAGTATAAAATAAAGACTTTATAATTATTTGAAATATAACTGTCTTTCAAAGGATAACTTCTACTTTTGAAAATATAACAAAAAATAAAAGAAAATCTAACTGAGCTTTATATGGGGGAAAAAGACATGAAAAAAAACACACGATCTATTATTTCCTTAAGTCTAACTCTTCCCTCTTTTCTATAGGAAAAAAAAAGAGACATCTCCCATCAATTACAATATAGTTTGGATGACATGTATCTATACAGAAATTTCACTGTATAAAGTACCTTTGGTACTTTAATAACGAACACTCCTAGAACTAAGGACCTACCATATACTAAATTCCTATCTATAGTAAATGTTACATAGTAAAGTGACAGTAGTGTGTGTGTGTGTGTGTGTGTGTGCGTGTATTTGTAAATTTCAATTCTAGTCTATTTAAATACATGTTGTCTTCTACTATCAAAGGCAAACATTTAAATATTATATTTTCCCCCACTATTATCAATATCTACCCCAAGGCCTTAAATTCCTTCACTACTTTGTCAGCAAATTTTTCTCCTGTCCTATTAAAATGCATTTTAATCAATATTTTAATCTGAAAAATGACCTTGTATAAATTACTGATCTATTCGATCTATTCAAGTTTACAAATGTGTTGCTCCTGGTTTAATTGGTTTGCACCATGAGACTAACAGGAAAAGGATTATCAGTTTCTTGGAAACAAAGAATAAATGTAATGCTTGCTATGATTTTTTAAAAATAGATCTATGACATCATTAGCATTTCATCCTTTCATCCATCCTCCTTTCAATGAGGAGCCTTCCTTTACCGATACAAATCAACACCTGAGCAATTTATAGTTTCAATCCAGGGCACTGAAACTTGAGTGAATTGCCCAGGGTAATACAGATAGTAAGTGTCTGAGGCCCAATTTAAACACAGATATTCCTGACTCCAGGTCCAGCACTCTAGTCACTATGCCACCTAGCTGCCCCTTTACAGTAATAGGGAAGTTTAAAAGAGGGGAGGTTTTGGGGGGAAGTTAATGAGTTGTTACAAGGGTGGGGAAACTGAGGCCTCAAGACCATATGTGGTCCTCTAGGTCCTCAAGTACAGCCCTTTTACTGAATCCAAACTATATAAAGTACTAGATTTGGATTCAGTCAAAGTTTCTCATCCCTGATTTAGAACATGCTGGGCTTTAAGGTGTCTGCAGGATAGCCAGTTCGAGATGTCCAAAAGACAACTGGAGATTTAAGAACTGGAGCCCTTATCTGTAAAATGGGATGGGAGTGGGGCTAGATGACTTCTATGGTATCTTCCAAATATATGTTTATACTTACACATAGTAGACCTGAATTTAGGACTAGACTAGGTTCTAGATGCCTATCTTTTTTTTTTTCATTTTTCAAATGCTTTATTAACTTCTGATTTACATCATTTATTTCCACCAGATTTTGAGTTACAAATTTTCTCCCCGTTTTTCCCCTACCACCACCCCAAAATAGCAGTCCCACAGGATATCCCCTCCTCCAATCTGCTCTCTCCCACATCTTTTCCCATACCCTCTTTGACTTTTCCAGTAGGGCATGGTGGATCTCTATGCCCCAGTGTCTGTATATCTTATTTACCAATTACATGTAAAATAGTATTAATAATAATATATATATACATTTTTTTTTTAACATTTGATTTTACAACTTTGAATTCCAGATTCATTCCCTTCCTCCCTTGTCACCCACCCTTACTGGGAAGATAAGCAATTCAGTATAGGTTGTACATGTGTAGCTAATGCAAAACATTACCATAGTAGATATATTGTAAAAGACTGACTATATTTCCCTCCCTCCTATCCAACCTCCCACTTGTTCTATTCTCTACTTTGATCCCATCCCTTTTCAAAAGTAGGTGCTTCCAACTTCCCTCCCCCCCCCAGCCTGCCCTCCCTTCCATCATCCCCCCTCTCATCTCCTCCCCCCCTACTCTCTAGACACCTTTCTAATGGGGTGCTTGGGTGCCTGTGCTTGAATCCCAGTTTGTAAAATCACATCCAGTTCCAAAATCACATTTCTCCCTAGCCTCAAAACACTTGTCTCATGCACTTTCCTTCTAGCTCAAGAGCAGCATGCCCTAGCTGAATTCTTATCTCTTTTCCTGTTACAGTGGTCAGTTGCACCTATAGAATTTAGTAGTTTAACCCAGCTGTGTACTGGCTGAAGCAGCTGTGCACTGGGTCATACCTATCATATTATCCTAGACTCAGTCATATGTATACTCGCTAGCTCATTATATACATCCTGAATCCCTCGTTAGCTTGGAATATACTAAACTCCCAACATCCATCTTGTCCAACATGAAACTGATGGGTGGCAGCTTGGTCAGCCCTGACCGCTAGCTGACTTAGTGACGTTTCAAGACTAAAACCACCTTCCTCCATTGTAGCCCTTCCTTGGGCTATTTCCCAGTGAACTCTGGGTAAAATACCTGCGCAGAAATATTAAAAGTACATGTTCCTTTAAGAACTGACCACTCCTTAACTCCTCCTTAAACCTGCCCTGACTCACCTAGTTAGCATATTTGGCACAGGTTTTACTATAGTTATCCTATATAAACTATAATATACCCCCTCTAAAGTTGCAGGTTCCCTAAGAACTCTTGCCTGCTGTATAACATAACAATACATCTTTGCCACCTTGACTTAGAGAATGCTTGAGTCTGTGAATTCATTCCAGACTGCTTTCCAGGAACTCTGGTTATTGGGGTTCCTGGACTCCCTGAACTCCCTGACCCTGTATCACTTCCAACTCTAGGTCTTTTGACAGAATCCAAATCTTATAGAATAAATCTTTTTATTTTTATTAATACATCTTTGTTCATCTTTTATATTTTTATTTTATTTTAAAAATGAACATATTTAAAATACCAAAGAATAAAATAAGTTTCAATGAAATAATCCCCCCAGATTGATCAGCACAATTAGAACATTAGTAAGCCATAAAGGCTACATTGACAGCTGCTACACTCCTTACTTAGTTCTAACTTCCCCTACCTGACTGGCACCACTAATGCATGAAGCTGGTTAACAAGAGTTTATGGGGGTTGAATCCGCCAGTTATCAGCTTTTGATAATGATGCAATGTGTTTCTGTTTGAAGTGCAATTTGTGAAAGTTGCACAGCTTGACAGTACACGGCTTGATAGTATTTTTTAATTCTGTCTGCGTAACAGCCCATCACGTCAAAGAAAACTGAAGGAAGAAAATAGATTTTTCAATGAGAATTGGGAATTGCAATATTATCTTGTTTCTGCTAAAGAGAAGATGATTTGCTTGCTTTGTGATACTGCAATATCAACATTAAAGAAACTCAATGCTCATCTTAAGGACCACAAACATTTTAAATTAGAGGGAGAGACACAAAAGGTTGTATCGCAGAAACTAAAAGATGAAAAGCAAAAGCAAAGACAATTCTTTCAAGGACCTAGAAATAATGCCACTGAAGCAACTTATAAAGTAGCACATATTCTCAGGAAAAAAGGAAAGCCATTCAGTGATGTACAAATTGTGAAAGAAAATGTTGAAATTGTAGGATACTTAGACCCTGATAGTACAAACAACTACCTCTTTCAAAGATAACCATAACTGATTGGCAGCATGAATCAGTATTCAACTTAACAACTTGGTGAATACTTCAAAAGGAAAATACATAGTATTCAATTGCTTTGGATGAATCAACTGGTACTACTGACTCAGAGTGGATTTTATACTTCATTTGGGTCATAACAAGACTTTCTTTGCTACGAAGAGTTACTCGCTTTGGGCACTCTTACAAACAGAACATAAGGAGTAGATATCTTCAACAACTTGCAAGATAAATTTCATGAAGTTAGACTGAATTTGGTAAATTTAGTGAGTGTATGTACACATAGTGCACTTTCCATGACAGGAAAACATGAAAGGTTTATTGCACAGATCAAAAAAGCATTAACAGATCCAGATGCTCTCATATCTTTTCATTGTATTTTGCATCAGCAAAATCTTTGTGCTAAAGGTACTATTTTAAGTGAACTTTGCAACAAGTTATAAGTATTGTTAATTATACTTGTGCAAATGCAATACAGCATCATCAGTTTTGTAACATGTTAAAGTTGAATAATGAGTTATTTAGTGTGGATTTGCCATATCATTCTAAAGTGCATTTAGCACAGGGACAGGTATTACCCAAAATTTTATCTTTGTGAGATAGGTAAATTTTTAGGAAGAACAGAATCAGCAATGTGAACTATTCAAAGATGATTTCTTTATAGAAAAGTTGCATTTCTGTGTTACATCATGTCAAATCAAAATGACTTGAATGTTTCTTTGCAAGACAAAACTAAGTCTATATATGACATGTGGCAAAAAAATATTCAAGCATTTTGAAAAAAGCTATCTTTCAAAAAAGAAATTTCAGAAGAACATTTTCCCCAGTTATGAAAGGTCATTGATGAGCAGGATGATATATGCAAATCATCTGATAAATACACAGATGTTATAGACCTATTAATTGGTAAATACAATGAAAGGTTCAGACTTTGAGAATCATGACATCACACTCAAATTAGCATTTCTGCCTCACCTAGTTGAGATCACCAAGGCATCTAAAGAACTACAGATGGAATTGAGTGAGCTCTCAGTAGCTGACATTTTAAAGTCATTGTTTGATGATAAGATCCAATAGAAATATGGAAAAATGCAGAATACCCATGCCTTCAGTATCATGCCTGAAAATGCTTTTTTGCTTTTCAACCATTTACTGCTTCAAATCTCCATTCTCCTACCTAACCCAAATCAAGATGCCCTTAAGGTCACAAATGACTGCTACCATCTAGAGGATCAACTGAAACTGCAGACCTCCACAGTGCAACCAAATGTTCAATGCTTTCCAACAGAAAGCAGACACAATAAAGTCATTAAAAGGTTAGTTAACTTTAAAATGAACATATAATTTTCATTTTTTTTAGTCATTAAGTACATAGTAGTTAAATTTTTACAAAATAATGTACATTTTTAAGTACATTATATCTAACTGAAGTTTCTTAAATGTAGCTTTATCTGATTACAACTAAATATTAATGTGGCCTTCCAACATGAAGAGGCTACATATCCTTGACTCAAGGGTTACTTTAAATGTAATATTAAAGCAGTTGGCAAAGTGCATAGAGTGCCAGGCCTGGAGTCAGGAAGACTCCTCTTCATGAGTTCAAATCTGTCCTCAGATAATGACTAACTATGTGACCCATGGCAAGTTATTTAACCTGGTTTACTTTAGTTTTCTCATCTGTAAAACGAGCTAGAGAAATAAATGGCAAATGACTCTAGTATCCTTGCCAAGAAAAGTCCAAATGGGGTCAGGAAGAGTGATAAAACTGAAACAACCTAACAACTACAGTTGTTACTATATAATAATTTCCAATACTAGTTCCCAAAGGTACATTATTTTTCCATTATTCTGAATACTTTAACACAAGAAGCATATAAATATTCAGAAATTACTGTCTTCAGAAAAAATTTCTTACATATTTCTTTTTTTTTTTTTAAAGCAACTGGAGTTATGTAACTTCCTCAAGGTTACATGGCCAGTTATTTCTGGGTGTGGTGGTATCTGAGCCTGGATTTGATCCCAGGTCATCCAGACCATCTGGGGCCGGTGCTCTTACTCACTGAGCCCCCTAGCCTCCCCTTCTTACATATTTTTTACAATCACAAGCATTTATTAAGCACCTACTATGTGCCAGGCACTGTGCCAGCCTCTGTGGGGATACAAAAACAATATAACAGTCCCTTTACTCAAAGACCTTAAGTTCTTTGGTTAAATTCAAGTTTTCTAGTATTTATAGGTGAGGCTCAGGAATTTATTCATAGTTACAGGGCTACTGTTCAACTGGAACACAGATCTCCTGACTACAAATGAAACAACCAATCATCTTTGTGAAATATCTGTGGTTGTTGTTCATTTGTTTCAGTCGTGTCTGATTCTTTGTGACCCCATTTGGGGTTTTCTTGGCAAAGATACTGGAGTGTTTTGCTATTTCCTTCCATTTGACAGATGAGGAAACTGAGGTAAACAGGGTTAGGTGACTTACCCAGGGTCACATAGCTAGTAAGTGTCTGGTGCTGGATTGGAACTCAGGTCCTCTGGACTCCACATTCAACACTCATCTATCCACTGCACCACCTACCTACCTATCCTTTTAGAAATATAGAGAATCACAAATACAGTTTCATTCTACTCAACTAACTCTACACAGTCCCTTCTAGGTACTCCTTACTAGTTAAATCACTTTCCTTCTTAATTCAAGGTTCCTTCCCTCAGCTCTGACCTTTTGGGTCAAGTTCTTGTTCATCTATCCCCAGGCTTGCTAATTCTGTGCCAGGGGCACTGGTTGAAGTTCCTTTTAAAGCCCAAGAAGTTTAGATAATGAGGGTGGGGGTTTTTTTTGGCTCTAAGCATTCTCTCCACCACCCCATGGGGTATCCTGCCCTAACAATTTGCTCAACATCTTCCTTGGTCATATGTAATTTCTGATTTTCTTTGGCCATATGTAACTTCTGATTTTCCTTTTTCCTGGTTTTCCGCTTCATATATTAATTTCCTCCAGCTAAGGCACCATCAGTAAATATCTCCTATGTTTTGCTTCCTCCAACAATATTCATTGTGTCTGATTTATAATTTATCAATTAATCAACTTATATTTATTAAATCTCTACTATATGCCAAGCTCTAAGTGAAATGCTGAGAATACAAAGCTAAAAGTACAACAGTCCTTGCTCCCCAAGGAACTTGCGTTGTAATGATGGACAACATGTAAATACAAAGGGATATAAGATGTATGCAAAACAGCAGAGGAAGCAACAACTGAAATATCTGGAGAACAAGGAAAAGTCTCCTGCTCAAGGTGGCATTTGAGCTACGTCTTGAAGTAAAATAGGGAATCCATGAGACAGAATCGAGGAAGGATAGCATCCTAACCACAGGGAACAGCCAAGGCAAAGGCACAGAGACTAAAGATGAAGAATAAAAGGAGAGTAGCAGACAGGCTAGTATTACTGGTCCATACAGAGTGAAGCAAGGTGTAAATGGACCAGAAAGGTAAGTGCTTAAGGTGAAGAGCTTTAAAATGAGTTTAAAAGGAGTTTATATTTAGTCCTAGAGGAAATAGGGAAGGAAACAAGCCTTTATCAAGCACCCTAAGTGCCAAACATTATGCACTTTACAAATATTATCTCTTTTGACACTTTACAAGCACCCTGGAAAGTAGGTGTTACTATTATTCCCATTTTACAGTTGAGGAAACAGAAACTGACAGCAGTTAAGTGACTTGTCCAAAATCACACATAGAAAATGTCCAGGGTGGCTAGGTGGCGCAGTGAATAGAGCACAGGCCCTGGAGTCAGGAGGATCTGGGTCCTCCTCAGTCCGGCCTCAGACACATAACACACACACACACACACACACACACACACACACACACACACACACAACTAGCCATGTGACCTTGGGGAAGACGTTTAACCCCAATTGCCCTCCAAAAAGCAAAAAAGAAATATGTCCGAGGCCAGACTTGAATTTAGTTCTTGCTGACTCCAGGTCCACTGCTCTATCCCTTAAGTAAGGCATCTTTTGCCAAAAATTTTAAAAAGCACTTTTATTCTGCACCTCTTAGTAATATTCTCTGTTAAAATTATCCATATTATCTCCTAGTAGACCAGGTTCATGAATAAAGGAATATTTTACATAAACTTTGTATCACACCCATTGCTTAATGCAGTACTCAGACCAGAAAAGGGGCATAATAGATGTCTGTTGAATGACTGGAGGAACTAGAGAAATATTCCACCTTCTTTTTTATTCATATGCTGCTGAACGAGCTAGAGAAAGTCGTGGAACTGTAGATCAGTGGACCAATTCACAACAATGTCAGGTAATTGGGGTTTTAAAGAATGGGGAGGAATTCAGTAGACAAAGAGGAGAGGAGTACTACAGGTATAGGGTACTATATAACCTTGAGCATGGAAGCTGAAAAGGGAAGGAAATAACAGTCATGTAACAACTTGACTCCCTATTTGCCAGCCAAGTAATTTCATTCCTGGCTTTCTAGGCCCTCTAGAGTCTGGTTCTACCCTGGGGTGGAGGCCTGCCTTACACTGAATGACCCTGGGCAAGTCACTAAAGTTTCTCAACCTCAGTTTTCTCATATGTAAGCAATTGGATCCAAAGGCCTAAGATCTCTTCCTCCAGTTCTAGGCCTAAGACCTTGTGATCCTACTCTCCTCCAAGAATGCTACATTGCAGTCAAATTGGACTACTGTATTTCCCAAATATGCCCTACTCGTTTCTACTTCTATACTTTTGTTCATACAGCTCTATGCCTGAAAGGCTCCTTAGTCCAGGGGTGGGAAACCTTCGGCCTCAAGTGCAGCCCTTTACCTGAATCCAAAATTGTTCTGTAAAGTCTGGATTCAGTCAAAGAGCTCACTTGAGGACCCAGAGGGCCACATGTGGCCTCAAGATCACAAGCTCCCCACCCCCACCCCCGCCTTAGTCCCTTTCTTTGCCTGCCAGAAACACTTTAGTATCCAACACAAATATAGATAGGTCTTAGAACCAGAAGTACTAAAACCTTCAGTTTCAGTATCTGCTACAACACTCACTAGTTAGGCAAACAGGCGCAAGTCACTCAACCACTCAAGGCCTCAATTTCCATATCTATAAAATATAAACCATAATACTTCCATTTCTACCACAAAGAGCTATTGTAAAGGAAGTACTTTTTTAAATTGCTTTTAAAATGGGATTTATTTTTATTTGTCAAAAGTAGATGAAATATAAATGTGTTTGTTACGATTATTTTGGATTTTGATGTCAAAAGTATGTACATACCTGTTGCTGAAGGGTCTTACTCGTACAGCCACTGTCACTTGACTATTCTCTACCTTCAAAAGATTTGATTGTCTATATGTGTTCTGAACTATAGTTTCTTCTCTCAACGTATTTTCTTGTGATCTTTCCCTTTTATTTTCAAGAAAAGAACTAGGTGTACTTTTTTGTTTTTGCATAATCTGAAGGCATGTCCTATTTTTTGGAATCGACAAAGCTGAGATTCTCTCCTGAGGAGTACTGCTTTTTGGTGTAAATTTGTTTTCTTCCACAATCCATTGTCTGGGGGTTCTTGGTTTTTCCACACTTCTAAGCTTATTTAAATTTTTCAATGTTTCCTTTCCAACACTTCTATTACTTAAGTTCCCAGCTGTAATTATATTTATATCTGGTATGTTCTGAATAGGCTTTGTTATTGCTGAGTGTCCTAACCTAACTTTATTCTGATTTTGTGACTCAACTGCTTGAAAAACTGAACACCTATCACGTAAAAGGTTTCCATTTTCTGCACTGAGAGTTGAACATTTTTCTTTGTTCTTTTCATCAATGGTTGTTTTTCTTTGTTTTACATCTTCAACTACAGGTAAAACAGATTTAATAAAAGAGTGTTTATCGGAGTTTGCTGTCTTTACATTTTTATTACTCTGTTCCAAAGCAGACTTCTTACTGTAGACTATATCTGGCACATTTTCATTTGTCTTACACTTGTCCAGAGAGTCTGTTATATGACACTGCACCATATGTTGTCCTGTTGTGTCTTCCTGTAATTGACTTCCAAGCAAAGGTGGTTCTTGAATTTTTCTAGTTCTTCTTTGGAGTGCCAACCTGCCTTCCAACTTAGGTGTGAAGGGTGCATCTTGTACTTTTTTACAGGCTGAAGTAACATAGGTTCTATTTACTTCTTTGATTTTACTTAGTGACTTTAATAATGGATCATTTTCACACTCTGGCATCTCCGATTTAATATGTTGCTTAAGTCTGATGCTTTGGGTAAGGGCAGTAAGGGATGAATTATTCTGTGAAGATAAACCAAAGGTATCAATGCGATTTTGAATAAAAGTTGTATTGAACACTGACATATTAATAACAAGAAGTCTTTAAAAAAAAAAAAGGACTCAAACTGTGGAATTTAAACTCTTTGAGTATGCATTTGATTTCTTGTCTTTTCTTAATGAAATCTTTTTAAAATCTGTCAAATACAAAGAAGAAAAAAATTAGATTTCAGTCAAACTTAAAAGAAACATTTATAACTTAGAAAACATTTTAGGGTATTAAGAAATCTACTACTTATGGAAATCATACTACACATATTAGTAGGATGCTACTCATATGAGAAAGGGATAGGTGGGCTTTAGCAAATAATATCCTACAGAAGATTACATCTTTACAGTAACACAAATGACTGAATGTATTAACAAATATAAGTTCCCACTGTAGTGTTTGTTGACTTTGAACAAGCTCTTGATTTGGTAGGACAAAATGCAAACTTAAAGAGGCATCTCTCCTTTATATTTAAATCATACAAGATTTCTTGTAAGACACAACAAAGGAAATGTTATTTGACAATCCTGTTATCATATCAAGAGGCATAAAACAAAGATGTATTCTTGATGAAGTAAAAATGTTCAGTGAAAAGTCCAAAGGGAACAGGGATTACCTATAGATGGTGATGTACTACAGATGTTCCTATTTGTAAAAGAACATTGTGCTGATATTATTGAGCCCAAGAACACTGCAGAGCCTTGTAAATGAGATTCATAATCACTTCAGTGTTCAGTCTATCTACACAGAAAAATACAAGTGAATGAAGTATACCTGTGGTTTAGATGACATACAGATGGATGCACAGCCCGTAAAATTATTCCATTAATATACACACCTTCAATAAGCAGAATATATAGACAATGAACTCAATGAACTGAGTCTGAAATTAAACAGATGAAGAAAACAAAAGAGATCATTTCAGGGAAGTTGTACAGTGATTATAACGACACTAAGCTTTTCCTTGAAACAAAAGCCCATCTTTTAACACCATAATTCTTTCAGTGCTGCTATATAGCTATGAATCATGGGATAACACAATTTTCAAAGAATCAAAATTAAAGGTCATCCAAAAGGCAAAAGAGATAAGCAAAATGGGAATAGACTGTAATATATTACCAAAGATGAATTACATACAAGAAACAGCATAAAAGAGCATCAGAGGAATGCTCGGCTAGAAAAGGTGATTGGTAAGAAGCATCATCAAGGAAAAACATATTGAAGTCTAAGAAAGACAGAGGTACTTAAGTAATATTCCACGACCTAGAGAAAAGCCCTCAGCATACTGAGTAGATCTCCTATACAAAATTTATGGATGGATATGTATAATAATCACACAGAATGAAGTACAGAGGGAATAATAGCACAAAAATAATAAACTCACAGATCCAATGAAGTATTCTATTTAAGATGCAGTATCAACATAATTAAATTAAGTTAAACGTCTATGTATCCCTAGTGCAGTACTTTACATATATATGGTGTTTAAAATCTTTATCGAATTGAGGATCAATTGAGTTCTCTTTGTTACCAGTTTGTCATTAAAGGGTAACAGGTTAGTATCTGTGGATGTTAGAGACCTCTGTCCTTCACCTTCTTTTCTCTCCCAAGTTCCAAAAAGCAAAGAGAAGGGTAATCTTTGTGAAAGAAGTTTTAGGAAAAGTAAAGGAAAGAAAATGGAAGTACAAATTGGTCATTTAAACAACTATATTCTATATTCTTATGAAATTACAAAGGGATAGAGTTGAACTAAAGTAAGGACAGGTAGCCTTAATGAAAAAAAAATCAAAGAATTAGACCAATATTCCTGTGGTTTATGTTTACTTATTAGAAAATTTTACGCATTTATCATCTTCACCAAACCTTTCACATTAAATGCAGGGCTACAGAGATTATACTCAAAATTGCTACTATACTAGTGTTCTTTCTTCCTATCTTTTGTGGATTTTTGGTATAATTAAGGGGAGAAGATAACTTATTTAAGCCTTAGAGATTATATATTAGTTTGGTCACCAGGTGAACTGGTTCTTTGGAAGGAAAATAAACTTCTAAACTGGTCTTCCTTAAAAGCCACTTCTTTATCAATGTCATTTATATCACAAGTATTGAATATTTTCACTAGGCATGTTACTTTGGAAGACACAAAGAGTATGATATACCTTGCAAAACCGCAAAGATTTTACAAACTAAATGAGATAAGATATAAGTACAAGAAAATCAAATATGATGTCACAGTATAACAAATGACAAGTGGCACAGTCAATAAGTATTAAGAGTTCACTGCTTGCAGTTTTTTCAGTGGAAAGCAGCAACATTCCTTCTAGGGATTTACAGTTTAAATTAGACAAGAAGACCATCTAGACAAACAAGCAAAGCCAAAATAAGAAAACCTTTATGTCAACCAGGTGTTGTGGAAAGGCCATTATGCTGGGAGGTGAAGAAACCTGCATTCAGCTCCAGTCCTGCTGTAAGATTGACCTAAAGAAGTTATTTTAACATCTTCCTGCTTTAGTTTTCTGATCTCTAAAATGGTAACACCTTTCTCACTTATCTCATGGGATGTTAGTTTTGAGAATAAAAGATATGAAAGTTCTATGAAAGGGTTATGCACTATATGAATGTACTTTTAAAAGTTCTTGTATGTATGAAGACTATTATAAAAATGGCTTATCCTGTAATCAAACCAACCTATTAAGTAGACTACAAGTTACTGGAAAAACTGCAGTAATTATTTTTAAATAATTTTTTTTAAAGTATGCAGAAGAATTCTAGAAATCCTTCTCACTCTAAAGACTCAGACTCAATGATCTTCTAGGTCCCTTCCAGTTCCAACTGTGTGACCCTATTTGCCAATAATTCTTTTGAGGGACATGAACTGCAATTTCATTGGTGAGAATTCCCCATAAAGAAACTTCTATCAATGCAAATCCCCACCTGCTCCGCAACTTAGTCTTAAAAGAGAGATAAGCCAACCTCTACCTAAGGTGTTAAGGTCTTAGAAGCATTCTTCTGATCCTGACAACTCAGTGAGGTAAGGGCTCTACAAGTGTTATGATCCCCATTTTACAGACGAGGAAACTGAGGCCGAGACTGACTTGCCAGGGCTTAAACAGTTATCTTCTGTATTGACAGTCTGGCGCAATTTTCGAAGCTAGACCTGTTTCTGTGACAGCTCAGTAAGGTAAAAGCCGCAAATACGATTATTAGAGGGGTGGGAGGGAAACCCTAGCACATGCGGCAGGAATAAGAAGCCACACCCCGACACTGCTCCATCCCTCCTCTACTCCCCACCGGGGACCAGCCGCCGCACGGCCTGCCGGGTAAATTATTGTCGCCCACCCGGTCTGACAGACAACAGTTTCCTCCCCTCCTCTCCTCCCCCCTCCCCCCCACCTTTTTCCTCGCGCGCGCCCAGGCGTCACAGGGCCGCGGAGGTGGGGACGGCTGAAAATAGGTGATGAAGGTGGAAGGCCTCCACTCTCCGGCCCTTGGCCGGCTGTTCTCATAAACACCTCCCGCCTCTCTCTCCCACCCACCTGTCCTAAACACCTCAACCCAAACCCGGGACAGCCGAGCTTCTCAAAGCCCCGGCACTCACCTCCGCCCCCAACCTCGTCCCAACGCCGGAACAGGTTTGAATGAGCGCCCAGACTTCTGATTGGCTGGCAGAAGCTCAAGTCAGACGCCGTGTTTCTCTTGGTCCCGCCCCCTGCCGGAAGAGACCATAGTTTGTTTGGGTTTGCCCGAGTGTGCGGTGCGTCCGCTCCACCCACCCGGGCTTCCGGAATAGAGGCTTCTGGGCGCGAGGGGGCAGGCTAGAGCGCGGAACAGACGTTTCCCTTCCCGGTTTCCTGGCAACGCTGGGTGCCGCCCACCTCTCCCCTCCGGGGTAGCCTGAGGCCTCCTACGTCAGCCCTCCTCCCTGGGGAGGAAGAAGGGAGATGGATAGTTCTTACCCTGCGCCTGGGATGTGCCTTTGGACGATCACTGAGCTAGGCCAGGAGTAGCCGCGGGGTGACCCTGTAGTGGGCTTTGCTGCGAATGAGAGCTTGTTCAAAAGAAAAAAAAAAAAACCATGGGATAAAAAGACAGGAGAAGCCCGAATTCCGCAGCGCAGGACTGGCACTGGTTCAAACTGAAGGCTGCCTCGTGCCCAGCCCCACCCGCACCCCCATCCCCAAAGTAATGATATCCTGGAAATGTTCTGTTTCAGAGGACCAGGCTATATCAGGGCATTGTTATTGCCGGCACACAGCGAGAGTGCTTAATAAATGCTTAATTAACGATGGAGCCAAATCTCTCCCCCAGCGGGGGGGGGGGGGGGGGGGGGGGGAGGGTTCCTTGCCTTTCCCCGGGTCTGAGCCTTTACTTAGCCCCCCTAACTGGAATGCCCTTTATCCATCACTGCTCCTGTACTTATTTTACCCTAAATCTTTTAACTTGAGAGTATAAAGATTCCTAAAATAGTTCTGTTTAACTCTAGAGACAACTTGTACATGTAACTGGAATTTGAGACTGACTGGTGTTATACATAAATATTATAAAGTACCATAAAAACCCTGTGGAACAATGATAACGCCTTTTTATGGGCTCTCTGTTAGACTAGCCTATTATGGTATTAAACAAGCCCTCAGAACAAAGTCACTTTTCATGATTATAACAAAGACTTTTATTCCGCCTTGTCTTCTATGCTTCCAGCAAGGAAGAATTCCCCTACTGCCTCTTAGGCCAGTTGTGATATATATAGCAAGCAACCCAGCCAGTTCACTGACCCCAGACACTTGAGACAATAAAGGAGAAATTGTTGTATTTGTCAAAGTCCTGGACTTGAGGGGAGTGTGGGAAATAGACATCCCTGGGCTGAAGGAGGAGAGGACACCAGGCTTTTGAGCAACTATGTTTGATCCTGGTATAGGTGACTCATTGGGAGATGAAAAGAACAGGGTATTCCTGATTCCTGGGGAAATTTCTGTGAGGTCAGAGCACAAGAGGAAACATATAGCAGGAAGGAGTAACTTTAGAGTGAAGGTCCCTTTTGTATAGAAGTGCTGGGATAGGCAGAATGATGTCTCCTGTGAAGACCAGGATATCCTGGTGCATATCCTCTAGTCCTACTGACAGAACAGCTTCCCCAAGAAGAACTAGGATATCTTTGAGCCTTTTGCTGGATGCTACTCACTATCACAAGAAGAGTCACCAACCGAGGAAATGTAGAAAGCAAACCTTGCTGGGAGTCTAATAATAAGTGACTGAGGTTCTGTATAGGTCTCTGGGGAAATGGTTGCTCATTGCAGGGTGACCTTATTTTCCATGAGCTCTGCTCTAAGTCTCACTTTTTTTTAAACTATCAATAAGATTTTTTTGAGGTGTTTTTTTTTTTTTGAGTTGCATGTTTACAAGAGGGGTTGGTAACACCACACTGGGTGGTGTCCTGCAATGAGTTTCCCAGATTTTCTGAGTGGGACAAAGGAGCCAGAAAAGTGGGAAATCCCCCAAAATACACCAGGCTCTTGAGGTTGTAAGAAGGATTTTGACCCAAACATTACTTTAAAGAGTTGTTTTTGTTTGCATGATATAGAGGAAAGAACACCAGAATTGGAATCAGAAAAATGGGGTTTCACTGAAGCTCAGAATTGGGAGGTGCATCAAATACCTTTACCTAAACCCCTCTACAATGCTTCCAACAGGTAGTCATCTGGTCTTTAATAAAGACCTATAAAATTGAACATTTACATTCTATTTTTTAAGACATAGTCAAGCTGGCATAGGTTTAATACTTCTCTTTTTGATAGTCACTAGATTAAGGAAATATGTCTATATCTATCTATAGAAACAGATATAGATATGTTTAATGAGGCTCCATGTGTGTAGTGAGGGTACTTCCCCCACATTCATCATTGTGTGACTCAAAGGTTCTCCAAGGGAGATTTGAATTCCTGCCAGGAGGGGAAGCAAGAAATTAGGGCCAGAGGCCACTCTACTCTTCTCAGAGAGAGAGGGTACTGGACTAGAATTACATATATCTGTTAGCTTAAATATAGTTAGTTTAGGAGATATGGTCAGGTTCAATCTAATTTTTTATCACTTTCAATTTTGGAGGGAAAGAGGACCCTTTCTATACAAAGCTTGACTTCTTTACCACCAAATACCCATCCCATAATAAATGCATATAGCAGTTAGCCAAGACACATATTTATCTAAATCTTAGCAAAACAGAAATCAGAGAAAGTACATAGGAGAATGTATACCAGACAATAGAGAGTAAAGGAACTCACCATTGGGAGTGAAGCAATTCAGTTCAACCAAGAGAGAGGGTCCTAGATCTCACCCACGGGTTAGTTCCCCAAAGTCTCTAGTGTAGCAATCTGGGGATAGGTACATGATGGAGACTACCAACTTCTCTTATGTCTTCCCAGAGTATTTTCTTCCAGCAACCCGAAACGGGGTTGGCCTCTTCCATCTTCCCACTTGAAACTGGAAGCCAGACTTAAAGATTGGAGAGAACTCAAAACTCTTGAGCTCAAAGAAGGTCTGGAGAAAAACTGAAGAGAGTGCCAGGTACTCATCTCTGTAAATGAGGAGAGAGTCGAATACCAATAGCCTTTGGGACTGGGGTTACATTCAGCTTAACTAGGTTTTAACAATTAAATTGTTAAGGTTTTTCATGCTACCCTCCTGTACAAGGGAGGGAGATGAGGACTAGATAATGGTACAATTATGTAGATTTGATACTGGTTGAATTATCAGCTATCTAAGGGTCAGTAGTACTAACCTCAGCCCTTACTGTTAAGTATACAATTTCAATCAAGAGACATTTCAGATGTTGTGTTTTGAATGAATATTGGGGGAAAATAACCTGGAAGATTCATACTTTGTGGAAATGAGGCTTCATGCCTTAAGGACTCTAATGCCGTTCTCATCTTAAATCATGCACTCAGTTTCTTGGAAATCAGCAGCACATAGCCTGCTTAGAGTTTATAATGATATCAGTGTTCACCCTCTTCTTTAGACAGTACTGCACAGCTTACAGATCACAACAATTCTGTTAGACTGGTATTGAATTTTTGTTTGTTTGTTTTTTAATTGTACCTGTGACTTCAATGCTTACAGGGAAATACCAGGGAGGATACTCCCTCTACCATTATACCATTTTACCAGTATACCTCTACACTTGCTTTGCAACTTCGAGTCTTAGAGAAAGAATTGGGATGCTGAGGTTGAATGACTTTCCCAGGGTTACACAGCCAGTATATGTTGGAGGCAGGACTTCTCTCTAGTCACAGAGGCAGCTAGGTGCCACAGTGGATAGGATCGGGAAGACTTGAGTTTAAATGTAGCCAGACATACTTACTAGCTGTGTGACCCTGGACAAGTCACTTAACCTCTGTCTACCTCAGTTTCCTTATCTGTAAAATTGGGATCATAATATCACCTGCCTCACAGGGTTGTTGTGAGGATCAAACAAAGTAATGATTGTAAAGCCCTTAGTATGGTATCTGGCACATAGTAGGTGCTATATGTTTATTCCTTTCCCCATTGTCATGTTGCAAATGTCATTCCCATGATTGTCCCCATTTTATGGATGAGGTAAGTGAGGCTTAGATAGGAAAAATCATTTGGGTCATATAGTTATTAAAGTGTTGGAAATAGAATTTAGAGTCAGGTGTCTCCCTAAGTCCAATGCTATTTCCACTGCACTGTACTGGTATGCTATGCTTCCCATGAGGTAGCTTGGTAGCATAGTGGATAGAGTGTTAAAGTCAGGAAGGGATGAATTCAAATCCTTCTTCTGATCCTTACTAGCTATGTGATTCTGGTCAAGTCATTGAACTTTTATTGACCTCAGTTTCTGCATCTATGAAATGGGGATAATAGTAGCACCTGACTAAGGATGGTGGTAAGAATAAAATGAGATAATATTTGCAAAGATGCTTCATAAACCTGAAAGTATTATATAAATTGTAGCTAATATTATAGAGGGAGCTACGTGGCACAGTAGAGTATTTGTTTATTTCCTTGGGATTAATTAAGCTGTTTTACAGCAAAAGTTTGTCAGTTCTTGGCACTTTTCATGTTTAGCCTCATTTTCCTTTGTATTTTGAAGAGAATGATCCCATTTCATTGTGGACTTGAAGGATCCTTGAAAGCTTATTCCCTTCCTCTAGTCATGCTGCAAATGCTACTTTCACAACTGTCTCCATTTTATGGATGAGGTAACTGAAGTTTAGAGAAGAAAAATAACTAGGGTCTCTCACTAGTAACTAGGGTCCACATCAACAGTTTTTCAAATATCTCTAATAGTCATTGGAATATGTTCCTTAAGAGTTGTAACTTTTGTACTTTTTCTTAGGGTAATAACCATAGGATTAAAAACATCACAGAGATTAGGGCCACATATCTGTGGCATGAAATCCAGCACTCAACTATAGAGATCTAAATAAAGGCAGGGAAACCAGCTCAAGTCATTTTCATCTATTTACAGTCAGGTATTCTGAGTCAACCTAGTGTCAGTAGAATCACACACACATATGATCAATGCTGTCACAAACTGAAACTATGAAAATTTTTGCTAATCCCATGTAATTCACATGTTACTATGTGTTATGCCCATGAATTTTTTTTGCGGTGATTGTAGCTTGCATTGAATCATCCATATTCTCTTTCCCTTTTAATGTAGCTAGCAGAATAAAAGTCTTCACTTAAGATGTGAATGAGTGGGAGATATTTCCCAGTCATTTTTTTCTTTTCTATTTTTCAGGCAGCAGATAGAGCACTGAGCCTGGCATCAGGAAGACCTGAATTTAAATGTAGCTTCAGGTAGCTGTGTAATACTGGCAATCACTTAACCTCTGTTTGTTTCAGTTTCCTCAATTGTTAAAAAAAAAAAAAGGGCATAATAACAACACCTACTTTGCAGGGTTATGAAGATCAAATGAGATAATATTTGTAATGTGCTAAGTCCTGTACCAAGTACATATTTAGCACAAGAGTGATAAAAGTTTGTTTTCTTCCTTCCTGAATCTATTCCACCAATTTATAGAAAATGAATGCTTTTTTTTAACCAATTGTCTCCCCCTTTTCCTTATCCTTTTCTGTCTTTCCCTCATTCCCTCACATTTACCTCTGAAACAGAGCTATGGGGCTTGCCTGCAGGGGCAACTGTGAGGGTCAGGGGGCAGCAACAGCAAGATCAAACTCACCCTAGTTCCATGTGGTACAGAGATGTTGCCCAGGGAATCATAGTATGATGGATTTGGAGGCAGATGGTCCTAGGTTCAAATCCAGGTTCTGTTTCTGGCTAACTAGATGACCATGGGCAAATCATATCACCTCTCTGGGCTTCATTAAGAGGCTGTTGGACTAAACACCATGTATTTTGAAATATAAATCTATGACCCTATGAACTAGCTTTATCACCCCCACTCCTTTCATCTGGCACGTATATGTTGGTTTGTATAGGATAGGGTCTACTAACTCCCTATCAGTAAAGTCTGACCTGGTTGCTAGGACACCTTGCCCCAATTCTTAAGAGGCATTTAAGTCAGCTAGGTTGCTTAGAGTCAAAAAGACCCAAATTCAAAACCTGACTTAGATACTTACTATCTCTGTGACTCTGGGCAAATAACCTAACATCTCCAGTCTCAGTTTTCTCATCTATAAAATGGTGATAATGGCACCTACCTCACTGGGTTATTGAAAGCACCAAGGTTTATGCTGGAGAATATCATTAAAACAGATGTAACATGCAACATGAAGCAGTGAACACACTGAGTTCAAATCTCAGGGCACTGTTCCACTTGACTAGCTGAGTGACCCAGGGAAAATCATCTAACATCCCTCAGCCTCAATTTCTTCATCTGAGAGAATATTAATGATAGAATCAATCTCACTGGGTTTCTGCAAGAATCAAATTAGGTAACTTGTAAAAAGGCACTTTGTAAATGTTAAAGTGCTATATAAATGTTGGCAATTATCTATTAATATTGACAGTGTAAGATGTGAACAGTCGGTTCTTGGAGCTCTACTGCTTACTAGCTGTGTGACCTTGGAGGAATCAATTTAACCTCTATGGGCCTCAGTTTCCTCCTCTGTAACATGAGGGACTAGACTAACTAATTTCTGAAAAACGACTAAACATCTAGGATTCTAAAACGTGCCCCAAATAATCAGCATGGCTATAATTCAGGCTATAAAACAAATGTTAAAAATATCCAGTAGAGGGAGACAAAATGAAAGAAAATATTAAAGTACAATCTCACAGGTAAAAGCCTCCCAGAACTTCTTGCTGTATATTTCATTCATTTTTTTGACAGCAAAATAATGGATTCTGAAAACTTTAAGTATAGCACTGTCAAGGAGTGGTCTATTTTTCATCTTAAAAATCTATTGACATTTACTTTCTCCTTTTAAAAAAATATATTATGCATTTAAAGTTTTTTTTTCTTCCCAGGAAAATCAGCATTACAAGGCTATATTAATAACTCTTCAATACTTCACATCTCTGGAAAATAATAAATAAAAGAGTTAAGCAAAAGGCATAGCTGTCCCACACAGATTGTTTGGCGGTAGATTATCTGTCTAGGTGTGGGAGGGACAGGATGCATTACCTGTCCATATACATGCGGTCTGAAGTGGAAAGAGGCACAGATTCAGAGAGAGCAAGAAAGAGGGTTGTATCCCAGCTCTGCTGCTTATATCAGGAAGCCTTCTTAAGGCTAGCACCCAGGGGTGGCCAGGTGGCTCAGCGAGTAAGAGCACCGGCTCCAGTGTCAGGATGACCTGGATCAAATCCGGGCTTGGATACTCAGCACCACACCCAGAAATAACTGGCCGTGTAACTTTGAGCAAGTTACTTAACCCCGATTGCTTTAAAAAAAAAAAAAAAAAGGCTAGCACCTTCCCTCTGTTGATTATTTCCTATTTATCCCGTATCCAGCTTGTTTATGCATAGTTGTTTACATGTTATCTCTCTTTTTAGACTGGGAGCTAGGGACAGGGACTGTGTTTTGTCCTTCTTTGAATCTTTACCCTTTAGCATAGTTCCTGGTACATAGTAGTCATTTAATAAATGCTTATTGACTAGTTGGGTAACCTTGGGGAAGTGACAATTTCTTCAGGTCCAAGTTTCCTCATCTATTAATTAAGGAGGTTGTTTCTAGGTGACTATGTCACTAAGGTTTCAGCTCTAAATCTACGTTCCCAATAGGTTAAAGGGTGTTTTTAAACATTCCCACACTTATTAGTCACCCTTTTTCATCACTACAGTAGCAACTGCTGACCAATTGTAACAAATAGGCAGATAGGATATTAGAACCCTGGGAGCAGCAGCACTTTCCAGGCCTCTGATCCTACTTCCAGTCTGACTATCACAACCGTTATCAAGGGAGGAGAAGGGGCCAGCAAACACACCAAATGCCACCCATGGAGCAGGCAAGCTGGCCTAGCTGAAGCAGCAATGCTCCCTGAGGGAGAGACAGGAGGCAGAATGCTCCAGCTAAATTAAATCAGCCCCACCATCATGGCCACCATCCCCTCCCAGTCCTGGTGGAGACAGCTCCCAACCGTGCACGAACCCATGAACATTAGGGATAAAGAACAATGCTTTCCAGCCCAGGGCCAATAGCCATTGTCTTGGCAAAGCATGCATCTTGACAACTGTTCCTGCAGGTGCTACACTCAGAGTTACTGAAAACCCCAAAAAGGAAAATTCTTGGCACCAAAGTCTTTGGTACTGTCAAATAATTCAGCATCAGACACTGATGTGATATTATCAGTGGAAATGTCATTAAAGAAGAGGCATTATACCATCTGCTTTGCTGCTATACCTGAAGGACCTTGGGACCTTTACATCTGACTTATAACTGAAAGCTTCTATATTAAATCCACCATTAGAATGTAAGCTGCTTAAGAGCAGGAACTGTCTTACTTTTTCTATATACATAACCATATTCTGCATGTGTATGTCTGCCTATCTATCTGTCTACCTATCTATCTATGTATCTATCAATCTATCTATCATCTATCTCTCCATCTACCTTAAAGACTGATCTGAGCCTTCCTAAAAATTGTCAGACTATATCTCTACTCCCATAGTTCTCTATGTGACCCACTGCCACAACATTCTCCTAAAACCTTGCCAACAGCTAGAGACATTCCTGGTGATTAGGTTAAGTCAACTGTGAACCCCTTCTCAGTGCTATTCTGACTTCTTGTTATTGTTCAGTCATTTCAGTCATGTCCAACTCTTTGTGATATCATTTAAGTTTTTCTTGGCCAAGATATTGGAGTGGTTTGCCATTTTCTTTTATAGTTCATTTTACAGATGAGGAACTGAAACAAAGAGGGTTAAGTGACTTGCCCAGAGTCACACAGCTAGTGTCTAAGGCCAGATTTGAACTCAAAAGATGCATCTTCCTGACTTCCAGCCCAATTCTCTATCCACTGCACCACCTGGCTGCCTTGCTATTCTGACTATCCTACACCAAAGCCCTTTTGTGACCCAATGGATTGGCATTAGGGGAGACTTAAGGTGAGCAATTAGGAGGCTTTTGCAGGAGTCTAGGCAAGAAGTGATAAGAATACAAACTAAGAAAGTGTCTGCATGAGTAATGAAAAGAGATGGATGATATGATGTGGAGGTGTAAATGGCAATATTTGGCAAATACTAGCCATTTGAGGTGAGGAAGAGTGAGAATTCAAGGATAACACCAAGATTTTGAACCTTAGAAACTAGTAGGGTAGAGATGTTCTTGACAGAAATAATTAAATGTGGAAGAAGAGTGGATTTGGGGTGAAAGATAATGAATTCCATTTAGGACATAATTGAGTTTGAGGTATTTTGGGGGACATTCAGCTAGAAATGTCCAGTAGGCAATTGTTGATGCAAGCCTAGAGTTCAGGAGAAAGACTGAGGATAGCTATACAGACCAAAGAGTCATTAGATTTGGTCACTATATCCATGGGAACTGATAAGATCACCAAGCATAAGAATGCACAGAGAGAAGAGAAGGGGGCCCAAGATAGAGTCTTGGGGTATACCCACAGTTGGGGACAGGGGTTGGGAAAAGAAGAGAAATCATATAAATTATTCAAAGAAGAATATGAAGTTGAGAACTAGGAAATTATAGTGTCACAAAAACCCAGAGAGGAGAGTCTCCAGGAAGAAAAGGTGGTCAACATGTCAATTCCACATGCTTACAGAAGTTTCAGAGTGAAAGGAAGTGGAGAGTATACACAGTGAGTGTATATAACTTTTTCTGTGATCATATGTGGAGAATCACACATCATAATATGAAGGTTCACAGATCCATTATAGTATGGGAAATATAAATCTGCTTCATTTGTATAATTAGAGAGTCTCAAAGCTATAATGAAGCCCAACTCCATCCCTAAGGCAAGAATTCCTAAGTGAATCAATTCTACTTTTGGAGAGTTCTAATGGTTAAGGTTTTTTTTTTCTTTTATGGAACCAAAATCTGCCTCTCAGAAACTTCTACCCAATATTCCTAGACTCGTCTCTGGGGCCAAGAAAAAAAAGAACAAGACTAATCTGTCTTTTACATGGTTGAGTCCTTCAAATATTTGAAGACAGTTATATGTTTTTTAAGTTGATACAGAAAATTCATAGTTTTTCATGAAATTATAAAATGTCAGAAAAAGATATAACCTTGTAAATAATCTAATATAAGCCCCTTAGCTTATAGATGATGAAATATTGATCTAGAAATATTAAATTACTCTACCACATTCACATAGGCAGTTAGGGGAAGTGCTGGACCTACAACCTAGTTCTCTCGGTTGCTCATTCAGTGGTCTTTCCACAGCACTGCATTGTTTCCTAGTCTAGTGAATTACATAATTTTAAACAAGTATAGAAAAGGTACTTACAAGTTTTATCTGAGTAATATTTAGAGAGTATATGTATCAGGCCCTCTTGACCATTTGATAATTTTTTCATCACTTTACATTAGCAAAAATAGCACCTATACTGAGCTCACTCTTCCAAACTCCACTCACATTGGTAGGTTGTGGCCCCAGAGATTAATTGACTACTTTTTCCTTTAGGGTTCTAGGGTTAACCCTGTAGAGGAGAATGGAGTTTCAGTTACTTATGGGCTCCCATTCAATGTGTTCCCCAATATCAATTAAGTAGTTACGAAGGCATATTTGTTGAGAAAGTATAACAGAGAGAAATTTTTTTAAAAACCCACAAACTGGAAATGTTCTGTCCCCCCTTTGCACACTCAGTCCCTGTATGTAGGATCAAGAAAGAATAAATGCAAAGAGATAAAGGAAACAGACACCACATGTTCTGAGGTGATAGGGTAAGAGGTAGGGCCTACTGCCCTTCCTCAACCCACTGGCTCACAGGAATTATGCTCCTCCAAAAAGCCATACTACAAAATATACATAAAGGGCTCAATTCCGACTCCATTAGTTCTGTTCCAAAGCCAGCCAGAAAAGCATAAGCATCAGCCCCTCAGTCAGTTATAATCAGAAAGAGGTTTACCAACCTCCATATGTTGGATTGAAATATTCCACATTCTTAATATGCTTTCCAGGAAGGGTGAATCTAAGTATACCCTAAAGATAGAATCATCATTGGCCATTCCTCTATTACACAAATATTTATATATAGCTACTCTATGAAAAACTCCAATATTTTTACAAGACAATGAGTCAAATTTTCTGTATTTTAATTGCAAATTTCTCAGCTGACATATTTTAGGCATCTATATATTGATTTTACAGTTTATGCATTCTAAACAACATTTTCAAAGGACCAAGTTTTCATAAAAAGACTAGATCTTTTATTTGCCTTTACTAAATAATGCCTAGGGTTGTAGAAATGCAGCTGCCAAATAAAAAGCTCCTTAGATTACAAAAACCAACCATAGACTCAGTCTTTCCAGAGAGAAAAAGAAGTGTTTCTCTAACCTTATAAGATTCATGAATAATTCCACACCCATACACATGTCCAAACCAGTTTACATAAGCCTTTTTTTTCTTTTTTGCAATTTATCCCACAATCTGTACTCTGACTCACTAAGGGGAGAAAAAAATTCACCACTAGAAAGACTTCTGTATTTTTCACTCAGATCCTGAGAGTAAGAACAGTCTAGTATACAACAAATTAGCTATTGTTCTGTTTGGATTAACATTTCACATTCAATTAGTATAAAAAGATGGATAAATGACATCTTTCTTCTGTTTTCTGTGTTGAATTTTGTTTTCACAGGAAATGAATTGCTGGCTTCTGTAGAATTTTATGAGTTTAATTCAATTAATCAGATCCCATTGCCCAAAGGAATTGGTAGTCACAGATAAAGTTGATCCAGGTGGGACATGACTATACACTGTTACTCCTCACATCTGTCTTTTTTTTTTTTTCATTTCTCCTGTAAAAGTATTCATTGTGCCAAAATCTCTAGCTGACTGGCATCAATTAGGTTTATGAAGTTTGATCAGCAAAAACATTGCTGGAAAAGTAGAGGTGAACTACGAGGCTATCAACCTTGAAGGGGTGCAATATAGGGAATATTGCTTTTATTTTTCAAGAGTCATAATAGCTTTGTTTTGTTGTTTAACATAGTGATCCAGGAGTGAGATATTAGGAATTTGGACCTGAAGAGTAAGTGAACCAGTCATATGAGAGTTTACACAATCTCAGAAGTGGAAGGGACTGCAGAGGCCTAGTTTAGAGCCTTTACCTAAACTAAAATCTTCTATACAACATACCTGACAGGGGTTCATCCAATCTTTGCTTAAAGACACCCAGGGTGAGGAAGTCTATTAGAGCCTAAAAAAGTTTACTCCATTTTTAGATAGGCCTAATTAGAAAGGTATCTTTCCTCCTGTGTGGAAACATTCAATTGACGCAGGACAGGAATTTACAACTAAAATACTCTTAGAGATGCCTAAGGTATTAACAATTCAAGTGACTTGCCTCTGGTCACACAGCTTTGAAAGGACTTTAAACAGGTGTTCCTGACACCCCACTCTGTCTCTTAGGCAAAACCAATAGGCCTCTTTGCTCCCAGTTCTGCTTTGCTCCTAGTTCTGCTTTCCAAGGTCAAGTGGAATAAGTTTAATCCTTTTTCTATAAGATAACCTTTGAAACACTTGAATATAGATCTCTTTGGAGTTTGATTAGGGGACCAAGATCAAACTACTCCAGGTTATAGAATGTCTTAGGTTTTAGAGTCAGTGAGTGGTGGCATTCAAAAATTGTAAAGAGTTTGAAACCACTAAATGATTCATAAGGAAGGGGCCTATCTGGAGATTCTAAAGGGTATAAAACTGGGAGTGGTCCATTTATAGCTTGTAAGTGAAGTAGATATGAAGAAATTCCTTCATCAAACAATGGAATTGTAGGGTGGCTAGCCACTGGATGGCTAAAGGATCAGTCATGATAAACTTATCAGCTCTATAATTGGTGGAGACAGAAGGAGCTTTGTCAGTTGAGGAGTCATCTCTGGCAGTCTAGATGACAGCAAGCTATGGAGAAAGAACCTAGCTCTTGAGAGAGAATTACTTTTCACTTTTTATCTCAAGCTTCTTCCTGATCAAAGTGGTGGAAGTGGGAAGGGGATTATTTTGCCCACATCTATCATCAATGAGGGTGGATGAGGAACTCACCAAGGTGGAGATATAGTAATGAGGAAAGAGCAGGCTGAGACAATCCAAATGCAGAGCTGAGTTGAGCTATGAAGAAGAACGGACCTAGTATCTCAGTCAGAGTAATGTAAAGATACTACATGAACAAAAAAAAAAGACATCAGGGGCTCTGTGGGCACTGGCGGTATAAGTGATCTTGTGTACATGTGCACATCCCTATATATGTGCCTCCCTATTAGTACATTCTATATATGTTCCCAGTCTTCCAGCTAATGCTGCTTATGTATTTGGAAAAGTGTGTTCCAGGTTTATGGGAGGAATCTTGTATGGCTTCAGTACTTACTATGCTATTTCAGTAAATGTTTTTGCTTTGATCTAATTCTGTCGATTGACTGACTACTAAATGGGAGTGTGCTGGTTGGGGCTCATGAGGTATAGTTTAAATGTGAGTACCTAGAACACAAAATCGTCATACCCAGGGGTGTGCTGGTAAATGTTTAACAATCAACTTCCTGAAAAAAGTATCTGACATTTTAAAGTTTAATTTTGCATTATTAACTTTTATTAAATATTATTAAATAATTAATAATGCATTGGTGGTCATTAATGTTGCATTATTATGTATAAATTTTTCTCCAGCAATTTCTTAAATCCAGACAATCAACAAAACAATAAATCAAGCCCTGATTTGTTGCATTTACCAATTTCTGAGGTGCAAATGTTCATGCTAAAAATTTAACAGTTGGCTCTCACAAGCAGTTGGAGCTAGCTCTAGCACATCTCTGGCAGGGGATCCAGCCTCCAAGTGTGGGTCCTCAGAGGAAGCATTACATCTTGTTCCTATTGTCTTCCCTTCTCTAGCTTAAAAATCTTTAGGTCTTTCAACTGATCCTCATGTGCATGCTCTTAAGGCCCTTCACTGTCCTGATTGTACTCCTCTGAACACTCTAGAGCTTAACAATGTCCTTCCTAAAAATGCAGTGCCCGGAACTGAACGCAATATACTAGAGGTAGTCTGTCTAGTCCGTCTAAGGCAGAGAAGAACAGGACCATCACCTGCCTTGTCTTGGACCTTATGCTTCTCAACGAAACCCATATTTTCATTAACTCTTTTGGCTGCCATGTCACCCTGTTGACTAAGATTGAGTTTGTAGTCCACTAAAACCCTCAGTCCCATTTTAGACGAGCTATTTTCTAGCCGTGCCTTGTCTATTTTGTTCTTGTGAAGTTGATTTTTTAAAAGTACAAGACTTTACCTTTATTTTAATTAAATTTCACTTTACTAGTTAATTTAATTTAATTAGTTAAGACAATGAGGAAGTGTGGAATCTAATTTCAACCTAAGACAAAGCAGCCCCTGCTTTCTTTTGCCATGATACTTAACATCTGCTGTCTCCACCTACTGGTAGCTTCAAGAAGCCTTGGCCTTCCCCTAATGCTTCTCCTCTCCTGGAAATTATAGACCCCTGGCCTTGGGGATACTGGACCCCATTCTACTCCTCCATCTTTAGCATGGCTATGAAAGCCTGGTACAATGAACTTTGACTTGCCTGACCTCACGTTTACCTGACTGCTATATATTCTCAATCAAGTTTCTGATTGATACTTTGTAATTATCTTATTAGCAATGTAATTAACAATTAACAAACAAATTATTTAACTTTTCTTTTCTCCATTCTGTCACACTCACCTTCTATATTTGATTCAATACCCAAAGAATATAACAGAAAAGGGCAAGACAAACATCTGGCAGAAAGATGGGAGGGGTGGTATAGGATTCCAGAATACCTTAACAGGTATTAGCATTTTTTGAGCCAAGGTTTGGAAGATACTGCTTTCAGTATTTAGTTCATGAAGATCATGTAAGAATCCAAGGTCTAAAATAACTTTCGTTCTCATTCTATCCCCTAAATAACTCTATTCTTCTCCCCTACTCCTGTCTCCTTTTCTAACACAGGACTTATTTTCAAAGTAGATGCTTAGAATTGCCAGCAAGACTCCAAATGAGATATGAGAAGCCAATTTGCAGAGTTCAATCATTATCTTCTTTACTTTATAATGAATTCCCCTGTTTACAACTAAACCCTTTATGGTATTGTTAACTCACCCTAGGTCTCTTTCCTCATTAGTTTCTACAGCTCTATTCTTTTAAGCCTGCATTTAAATTTATTATGGGTTCTCCTTAGATGCATAACCTTATGCTTCGTGGCACTGAATTTCATTAGCCTCTTTTCTGCCCATTTCCCTAAGCTGCTTGAATCTTTAGTAATCTGGTACATTCCTGAAATGTAGCAATTGATACCCCTCTACTGTGTCGTCTGTAAAATTACCTTCTTATCCAAGTACACAGTGTACCCAATTCTCCCTTTTTATAAAAGGTTCAGGGGTTGTAATTAAGGTGGTGTAGTTGTGCCAGGCCCTGGAGAGAATCTGTAGGGAGCCCAGGTTTCAGGGTAAAGGGCACAAGTCAGGAATGTTGAAATCAATCAATCAACAAACATTTATTAAATGACTACTATGGACTAGGCACTAGACCGGACACTGGAGAGAGAAAGCCAATAATGAAACAGTCCCTACCTTGGAAGAGAAAAAAGTGTGTGTGTGTGTGTGTGTGTGTGTGTGTGTGTGTGTGTGTGCGCGCGCGCACACGTGAGGAACTTTGACTCTTTGGTCTCTCACCCTTGACACCTGACCTGACAACAGCTTCCACAGAGTGGAGTATCCCATAGTTGAGAATGTAAATATTTTATGATATAAATTTGGTTGATAAACACTGGACAAAGTCCTCTACATCCTTCAGTGAAATGGTCAAGATATGGCCCATTGTTGATTAACAATTTTTTTATGTTGAGACTGCTTGTTTCTTTTGCTTTTTTAAAAAGTATTTTAATTTTCCCCAATTACATATAAAAACAATTTTCAACATTCGTTTTTAAAATTTTGAACTCCAAATTTGATTATCACTTTCAAAAGTCTGCTGGTTCTCTACTAATACCCTTGTTAAGGATGCCCTCAGTTTGTGTATAGATGACCCTCAGCAAGGATGTCCTCAGTGCATGAATAGATGACCCTCAAAAAGATTTTGTATAGATGGGAGACCAGGCATATAGGTCAGTCGTTATTGACATTCTCTTGGTCACTTTTTTTTGGCAATAATGTAAGGGTGAGGTTGAAATCACCCAACCCCATTTTAGCTTTGATACTTTAAATAGCTAAGAACATGTCTCATTCAATCACCAATAGTGTGAAAAAACTTTTGACATGTGAAGCTTTGCACAAGAATCATATAATTGTGATCTTGACTGAGCAAATTTGGCCACAATTCATCTGTCTATAAATTATCAAAGGAGTTTAAAAGGGATGGAACTCTATACATTGGAATATGTCTGGAGTTCTAGCTGGACTCCCATAATGTTAATGGGATTTAAGATCTTCCCCGCCCATTAATAGAACTCATGTGGGTCCCATTAACGGAAGCTTGCTGAGTCAGGGGGGTTGTGATGCTTTCTGGCTCTGAGAAGTATATATATACACCCTGAGCTGTTATTTTGCTTTGGGGGCTTGCTTATGAGAAGGATCTTGTGATTCCTTGGTCGAGATTCTGAGTGGCCATATATTCAGAGTTCTCCAACTACTCAGATGTAAAGGCTCTCTAGATCCAGAAATGTATGTAAAGTGTATAGCAGTATTGCTTTAATTCAGGCAGTCAGAGCCCTGTCTGTTGATCTTTATTTCTCTGTTTGTGTTTTCTCTGAAGTTCAAGGTGCTGACTTTTCCCCTGAACTAGTGAATGCAATTAAAAAAGATTGCTGACCCCTTAAACAGTTATCTTTCCTGGTAAAGCAGATCTAAGAACCTGTGCTAGCAGTGATCCTGGGTATGCCAGTGTGGTTGCCACTACAACTCCCAAGAAAAAACTATTTGGAGACAGATATTTCTTGACCAGGTTTCCTTCCCTCTCTCCCTCTTCAATTAGAGAAGGGCCCTGTCAGCCTTAAAGGGGCTGGAAGATGTTGGACCTCTAATCCCAACAGTATCATTGCATCTTTCCTCAGGGACAATAACTGCTCCTATATTCCTACTGGTGTCCTAAATGGGTCATCTGGATATGATAGAAATCCCCTGGATCAGCTGGCAAAAGTGTCTGCATTGTTGGGAACCAAGGACATACTAGATTCATGATTCTACAAGGAATCTAGTAGAGACTACACTATGCCTAACCACCCCAAGAATGGAAGTAAAAGACTCCTAGCAACCAAGACTGGCGAGTTACTAATTGGGACTCCTACTGACCCTATCTGTTCCATAACTTTGAGCCTACTTTCCCCTGGACTGTATATGTCCTTATAGGAGAGTATATCATAGGCTTCTGGGGATATATTTTGTACCAATTATAAAAATAAAAAGTATGACTCAAGGCTGGCTCACTAAATGATTCACAATTGATAATCTTTGGAAAAAGCACAAAGGTAGTCACTCAAGCCCATGGCATTAGAACAATACCTTTGACTCTTCAGGACCATACCTAGAGGTGGAGACATAGCCAGACTGGCTCTGGAAACATTTCTTGCCAGTTGAGGTGGTAGATGAACTTCAGAGCTATATACTAAGGTACAAATTTGTCCACTACTTTGGTTTCTTCCTGTCCTTAAAAACACTGTAGACTAGTGTCCCCTTCACAGTACAGAGGTGGGAGATGAAGGTTGCAGAATGAGGCATCCATTCTCAAATATGGTTATTGTGTTCATTTATTTTCTTAATTGTACTTCATTATCACAAAAAGAGGTTCTATTGGGGGGGACAGTTGGCAAGTCACAGATGTTAAAAAAAAGCATCAAAAACATTTAAAATACATACGTTAAAAATATACATAGCAAATTAAGTACACTATATTAAAGATTACTCAGGGAGGGCAAAGGAAATGAAAGAATAAAAACAATATCAGCCTCAAAATGGCTTGTCTTCTCACCTAAAATCTAAGTTCCCTGAGAGCATGATCTTTAGAGAACATGCATGTCACTTTATATTCCCCACATCCCTTAGTAGTTAGAATTATTTGAATGAATGAAAAAAAGAATGAATGAAAACCAGAAGGCAAAAGGTTATGAAATTTATCCCTGTAATTACAGATTAGAACAAATTTGCCTTTTACTTATAAAATCTTTGCACCCTGGGAATTTGGAAACTTTTTTTTTCCTAGAGTGTTCAAGTCAACCTGGGATTCTACAAGAATTAAATTTTTCTTTAAAACAGAAAACATTCCTCCTATCATTAGTAGTTATTCCAACTATAAACTTCCTTTTAAATTTTTAAAAATTTTTTATGCCTAGCAGATGTTAGCTGAATTCTGACAATTTGTTCCACAGTGTTGTAAATTTCTGTTCTACAAGTTTGCCATTAACTCTAATATAAATATTAAGCACTAGAAGTTAATTCTCATCCTACACATGGCATGAGAGAACCTGGTAGGAAGGCTGAGAATTTATTCCCTTTTAAGTTTCCAAATCATTTCCCAACATTCCCTTGAACAACTGCTAAGAAATTAATAGCAATTCCACTTAAGAAAAATGAGAAAACATTTACATGCCAAAAGGCTCCTTAATTTTCCTAAAGCTGTATAAAAATATCAATATAGAATATAAATAAGAATGTCCTTGACTACAGCATCCTGTTAGCTGGAATCAGCCAGGCAAGGATTTCACCTCATATTGGCAGAAAAAAGCTGATATCACTTGCACAATTGAGAGAAGGGATTCTGGAAGATCAGCCAGAAGTAAAGAGAAGCAAGCAATGGTCCATATAGGAAACTAAATTCAACAACAAAGAATCAGAGGGAAAAGTCATCTTGCCAGTGGAGAAAGTATACTAGAGTTGGTAAACGAGCACCTCAGAATAGCCAAAGAAACAGAAGATCACATAGCTTCTTGAAAGCTCAAGAATTCCCAAAAGTACCAGGGGCAGCATTACCGATCGACAATCTGACATGAATAAATTTATAGTGATACTGAATGTTCTGGCCATGGCCCCTTAAAGACTCGACCACGTGATTAGATGCCAGTGTCTCTTCTTTGGCATCCATCAAGAACCCTTTGTGTACCTAGCACTGTACTAGGCTCTATGGGTAAGTTATAAAACATATAATATAGTTCGTGCCTTCAGAGAGGAACCAAATAGCAAAACCACTGAAATGAGGCATGTATTCAGGACAAGTATATCTACCAGTTTTGTCTTTTTTGGTTCAGAGCTGTAATTTCACTGATATTAGAGACTCCTATTAGCTCTATCCTAGATTAGTAAACTTCAACTGCTGTAAATTGGTAACTATACTGAGGGAATTAAGAGATTAAGTGATTTGCCTATAGCCACATAGCTAATGTATATTGGAGGAAAGATTTTAAAAACCCAGGTCCTCCTGACTCCAAGGTCTGAATGCTCTCTCTAATGGCATGTTCTATCTTATAGAGCAACCAGTGGGGCTAAAATTGAACTTAATTGCCCTTGCTAAATTTCGCCCTGCAGCTACTAGACTATTTAAAGATGATTATGTTCCTATTTTGTTCATCAGACTCACAAAGTACTTTTTTTAATCTCTTTCTTGTGAGGTGATTACCATCATCACAAGGGCCTGGTAACTAGGTCTCCTATCTTACAAGTAATTAATAGTTAGCAGTGATCTTTTAAGTGCCAAATCCTTTCTCAACCCTTTTCCTTCTTGGCTTCTCTGTAGTAGAGGACGGCGTTGACTACTTTTCTCTTTTTGAATACTCTTTGCTCTCTCTGGGTTTTTTGTGACACTGCTCTCTCTCTGGTTTCCTACTTTTCTGACCACTCTCTGTCTGTCTCATTTGCTGGATGACTGATTATTCATGCCTTATTGTCTAATTTTGGGTATAGCCTAAGGCCCTATCCCAGATCCTATTCTCTTTACTTGCCATACACTCTTCATCACACACATACCCTAATCCCCACCCCCAGAGTTTAATTAACATGCCTATACTGATACCTCCCAGAGTTAATGTATCTAGTCCCGATTTCTCTACTGAGCTCGTCTCTATCACCAACTGCCTACTGAGCATTTTGAATCAGGTATCCTGTAGATAACCCCTTGCCATCTGCCCTGCTGCTGAATCCTCCAAGCCACCACCTCTCCAAAGACTGTACCTGGGAGGACCACTGGGTTTAGAATTACTTCCCTCCTTATAGGTGAATGAGTGGGTAAGAACTCACAAAGAAAACTATTCCCAGACCAGGCCAGACCCAGCTTTACATTGGAAACATACTGTAACCTATTTGTACTTTACCTTCCCTTCCCTCTCATCTTTCTCTCTATTACCTTTCTGGTTCTCTGCAGTTTTGAAACTTCAGATATTGCGATGTTTTTGACTTCATAATCATACATCTACAGAGGGAAAAATCTGTGTTTAAAAAATAAAAGATGAAAAAAAAAATAAATAAAAGATGGTTCTCTGCACAAGGAACCACCCTGGGAATATTAAAAGTACTACATAATTACTCTAATGTGATCCAGTCTGATTTTTTTTCCTACTAAATCCAGGACCCAAATAATTTTCCATTTACAGTACTTGTCCTAGATATATGTATAGATACAATAACTTTATAAACTAGCCATACAAATCCATTATAGTTAAGATCATACACATTATTTTTTTTTACCTTTATGGATTATTAGACTGATCTCTTTTGAATAATAAGGAATTTAACAGAGGAAACATTCATTTCTATAGTAATCTGGGGCTTGCTGTAGTCAGCACAATTTCATCCATAAACAATAACATCTGAAAGATTTCACCATTTAAAGAGGATCCATCTTCCATTTGGACTTCACACAGCACATCTTCTGAGATAGTGGCAAACATTTGGACAAAAGCACATCTCCCTTAGCGTAGCTCTAATATGCTGAAAAGACTTTGAGTACAATCCTGGTACAAAATGAGTTTGAACTAAATAAAACAAAATAACAGGATGAGGAATGCAGGGAAACCAATTTTACAAATTTTAAAATATTTCCAACTTTAATCAGGTATAATACAATTTCTAGTTTATATTTGATGATGGGAGAAGATAGTATGTATTTAAGCTGTTATTGATGGGAAAGAGAAGAAAGAAGAATGTCAAGAGATCAATGTGCCACAGAGTGTCAAGAAAAATAAAACTATTCCCCAATAGTTTAAAACTTTGCATATTGTTGAAACCACAGATTATTTGTATATATCTAACGTATTTATTAACCCTGATATTTTTGTTTTAAAATATGTAATGAATTTGTTGTACTTTGTCCAAGAAGTCAATTCTTGGTAATTGGAAATGTCTCAGAAGATGGAATATTCTCTTTATATTTATGTATACTATCCAGAGGACCAGAGGCTTTTTAAGTTTGATATTAATTCTAGTTATTACAGCAATAATACTAAGATACCAAAACTACTGCTAATTGTCAGAATTTAAAATATAAATGTATAGAAATCCTACCTTGAAGTTCAAAACAAGTCATTGGGAAATGGTATTCCTTCTCCTTATCCCCCTTTTCAAAATAAAAAAAGAAAGCTAATATATTGCTTGAAAGTGGGAAGATTAAGAATGAGGTTAGGGGGCAGCTAGGCGGTGCAGCGAATAGAGCACTGGCCCTGGAGTCAGGAGGACCCAAGTTCAAATCCAGAATCAGACACTTAACACTTACTAGTCATGTGGGCAAATCTCTTAACCCCAATTTCCCTGCCTTCCCCCCTCCAAAAAAAAAAAGCAAAAATAAAAAATGAGAGGCTAGATTTGTAGAAATATTTCTATTTTCTTAACTTCTAAATAATTATTGCTTAAAATCATTTTTGTCATGTAATATTTCAGCAAATACAAGTGTAAACAGGATTAACATTGTTAAATTGAAAACCTAACAGTCAGAATATACTATTTTCCTACTGTCAACTGAGAGGTTACTATATATTGTAATTTTTGTCTTAATGAATATTCCAGAATGGGTTTCCTGGATGAGCAAACTTTCTACCAGCCAGCTCCTTAAGAATTAATTTTTTTAATTGTTTATTTCTAGTTTTCAACATTCACTTCAATTTAATAATTAATTAAAATTATTTTCTTATTTAGCCTCCTTGCTCTTTCTCATGTATGACCCTCTATCTCCTGATTCTGCATTTTCACTAACTGTACCCTATGCCTAGAATTCTCTCCTTCCTCATCTCTACCTATTGGCTCACCTGACTTCTTCAAATCTTAGCTAAAATTTTACCTTTTGGAAGAATCCTTTCCCAATCCCCTTTAATGATAATGCCTCCCCTATGAGACTATCTCTAATTTATCCTTTCTATAGGTTCTTTGTTCTTGTTGCCACTGGTGGTCTCTCCAATTACAATCTGATCTCCTTGAGAGTAGGGACTTTTTCTTTCTTGCATTTCTTTGTATTCTTAACATTCAGCACAGCATTTGGTGCATAGTCGGCATGGTGATAAATATTTGTTTACTTGATTTAATGTGACTGAACTGTTGATATATTTGAACAATTTCTGATGGAAATCTGTCTGCATATGAGTACGCATTATACCATGTGGTTATGCATTATACCATTCTTTGACTTAAGTAAGGAACATACATAATTTTACCCAGAGCTATTATTGACATAAGCTCATAGGATGTAGGATTGGAAGGCACCTTAGAAATTATCTGATCCAACTATCTCATTTTACAGTTGAGGAAATGTAATCCTGAAGAGGTGAGGTGACATGCAAGGTCACACAAGTAGTATGAGAGCTGAGTTTTGAATGTAGGTCTGACTCTAAATCTAATGCTCCTTGATACTAATTTAATGTCATATCATTAGCCAACACTGTTCTGTATTCAGAATGAAGTCCATTCTGAAAAACCTAATTAGATTTTATTGTATTGTAATAGAGTGAGTCTTTCAGTAGCTACTGAGCTACATACAGCTGCTTGTTTCTACACAGAATGCTTCCAGTGTATTCTGCTGTCTGGCTAATGGTCTCTTTTTCTTCCCTTGTAGCTCTCCCTATTCTCTGCTATCATTTCTCTCCACTTTGCCAAGGTCAGCTTCTAAGCAATCCAGCTACTCCTCCTAATCATGTTGCTAACTATCCTTTTGTTTCTTCCATTTGACTCTCTTCACCTCCTTATTCTCCCCATAACTCTTTGTTCTTCTACTGACTCAAGAAAAAATAGATTTGGTGCTAACAGCTCTTGGCTTTGACGTTTATCATGAGACATTGAGAAAACTCCTCAGGGTCAGTGAGTAGGCCAATTACTATTGCATCTTTTGTAATCTTGTATTTTAGTTCTATTTGTTCAAATGTTTGCTGAGTAGTTGCAGTAAGAAATATGTGTTGAGTATTAAACACTTTCAGTGTTTGGTTGGTTTTTTGCTTTTTTTACTTCTAGGCTGTATGTGTTCCAGTGGGTTAAGGTGCCAGCTATATCTGATAGCCAGATAACTGCCAGTGTTACTGTAGTTATATTACTCTTCTGGATTTCAGGTTTCTCCTAAATACTGGCTGTTTACAATGTTATTTAGTTCTTCATTCCATTAGTGCACAAAAGCCCTTTTTTGAATCCATGGTAACACTGCTACTTAGTAGCTCCCACTGTGACTACTGTCATCAAAAACAGTGGAAAATGGGTGTAAGGTACTGCCCTTCCTGGGCATTTTATTTGCTAAAATGACACATTTTGTGTGAAACAGAAAAACAGCTTGAGGAGAAAGACAAACAGTTCTAAAGATCTGAGAAAGAATTTCCCCTCAGATAAAAGTACTGAGAGGATCTGAGTGAGAGCAGCTCAGAGGCCAAAGCACTGACTATTAAAGATGGCTATGGTGCATTGCTTTCCATTAGTTCGTTTGAATATGTTTTCAATACTTTGGAGTTCATTTCTGGGATACTTTGAATCAAAGACTTATTTTGGGACTATTGTAAATGGACTATGTCGTATGTGACTGAAATATTGATTTTTCATTTCTTAACTCAGAAAGGTTTGTTGTTTTAAAGAGCTGATTGGAGGAAAAGAGAATCTTCTGTTGTCGGTGAAGAGTTGGATGGGGAAAGGGCTGTTTTGCTTTCTAGTGTCATCTACAGAAAAAGAGGAAACCCCTCAAAGCTATAGAAAGGAAGATGGGAATAGCTTTGAAGATTCTAGAATTAAAGAGAACTGCTTTTTGCCACAGAGCCTAGCCAAAAGGAGCAGACCTTGGAAGTTATGCATACCCAAGACAGTGCTGCTGTTGGCTAGAACAGCTTAAAACTGTTTCATTGGCCCAAGAGTAGCAGAGAAAACAGTTTTGTCCATCAGAAGAGTGGATAAGACCATAGGAAGAAGAGGTAACATATGTTTCAGATTATTCTCTAAAAAGATTACAGGCATTCAGGTCTGGAGTCTCTAGAATTATGAGTGTTCCTGGGCATGAGTTTCCATACCTGTATACATCACCAATAGGGTTCTATAAATTTGTGCTTGGACTCCCCCCCCATTCTGTATTCCTGACACTTTGTGCATCAATGGAAGAATGTGACTCAAGCTTATAAGTAGATCACTAAGTATTTATTGTTCTTTCTTTTGCCTCCTACTTATTACATGTTATAATTATTCTTGCCTTTGCCTTCTCATTTAATATTTCATGTCTGGTGTCATTGTGACTGATTTGTATAATGGAAAGCACACGGTGGGGTCTTAGGAACTAAAGTGTAAGTAGTAACTCTCTAGCTTTCCCTATAGCAGGGACTACACCTAACACCACTGGAACGAGGTTGTAGCAGCATGCTATGTCTATGGTCGACCTCTCTTATGAGAAAACCTAATCAGTTTTGCCAGCAAGAATGTCAGTTAGTGAGCCAGCTGAGAGAAAGAGAATAGGGGGTGTGGGTGATGTGGCATTATCTCATCCATACTAAATACTCTATACTTGCTTTTGGGTCCCAGTACTGTTATGGATCCTATTCCATAGCCTTGTTCCTTTCAACCTCCAAACACTGAGTTTGGTTTATTATTTTATTTCTGATATTGCTTGGAAAGAAAAGTTAAAGATCTAGATTCTAACTTTAGGATAGGGAGACTAGAGTTGATATTTCATTGATATAGGGAATTACCAGATGAGAAAATGTCCTTTACCAATGCAGACTGACACTTTTCTCTGCATCTTACTGTTTTTAGAAAGGAGTCCAGAACACTAAAAAGTTAAGTGACTTGCCCAGGAGCACCTGGGCAGAATGTGTTAAAGATAAAGAGTTGAATCCAGAACTACCTGCCTCTTAGGCCAGTTCTATATTCACTGTCTCTCTAATAAACTTTACTACTGACAAATTTTGTTATTGCTTTTAAGCAAAAGAGGGATAAGAATCTCAGAAACAGCCATAGTTTGAAGAACCCAATTCTCACTCTTTAATGTAGATGTTCATATCATTATTTCTCTTTCCCCTTATGGCAAAATGTCAGTTCCCCAAAATAATACACAGATTTGAAAATTTACTTTAGAAAGGAGTGATCATTGTATAAGAAGGTTTAGATATGCTGGTTCCTATTGGTCTTGGGCCCAGTAAACATTTTTGAGGCTTTGGTTGTAGCTGCTTTCACATTGTTTTCTTCTGAGTTTACGTCCTGGTCTTCCCTAACACAAGTAAGAGCTTTTTTGTCAAGTTCTTTTTTGTTTGTTTGCTAATTTTTCCAGTTTATTTCCTGACTTTAAACTTTGTTAAATTTGGCCTCTGCTCACTTAGGGGTGGGAAGGCAATGTCCTAAGCTTCAGGCCTTTTGATGCTGTTTTCAGAGCTAGTTCTGGGGGTCTGCAAATTTTCGGGTGCTTCTGAGGTGGTGTGATGTAGGGAAAGGTGTGGTCCCTGCTCTCCTGGTCTGCACTCTGATCTTTACTTGGGAAGGGTCTCTGCTCCCCTTCAGCCCCCCTGGAAATGTGACCAGATCCTCTGTTCCCTTGCTGCTATAAGCGCTAATGCTCTTCTTGGCCCTGGAACTGTGACCAGGGCCCCTGCCATTGTGACCGACCACAAGCACAACTCTTTCTCCCTAGCACTGTGATCCAGAACTGGGTATAGGCAACAGAGTTGCCAATCAGTGTCTGCAACAGGTTCCCTGCAATCTCTTTCTGGCTATTTGTCTGACCCCCTTACTGTCTCTGGGCTAAGAGCTCCCAAAGCTGCTGTTTAGGCTGTGTGTGTGTGCTCCAGACAGGCTGCCAGTCTGGTGCCACAGACCTCTCCTGTGGACCTCCTAAGTCTGGAAAACTTTCTCACCCTGACCTTTTGTTGACTCTGACATGCCAAAATTTGATTTGAGGAATTATTTTAAAGTTACTTGAAGAAGAATGTTGAGAGAATTCAGTTGGGTTCCTGCCTCTAACCCACCATCTTGGCTCCACTACCCCAAGAACTCATAAAAGTATATTTAAAATTTTTTAAATTATATTTTAAAAAACAAAGTACAGAAGCATTGAAATATTTTTCTACATGCGTATGTAGAGTTGTCAACTGGCAAAGCAACATGTGGCATAAATATAAAATAATCCTTGAGTGTGTCTTCTTAGAAACAGTAAACAAAGCATGTTTACTGAACTGAAGGGGAAAGAAAACAACTAGGATCTTTTGTAATGCAAAAAGATCTTTAATCTTCTCAAAATAATTCTGCACAGAGGACAAAAACAGATCCTTTGCTTTCAATCTCACTCATTTTAGACAGAATGGCGATCTTTAGCAACCATATGAAGGAAAAGAAGTTGTGTACAACATCTGCTGTCCAAGTCTGACATATTCAACAATAACAAAAACCATCCCTATATCCTCACCTTACAAATATGATCCATTTATTCAGATACTATATGATAGTAATTTGCAGAACTTTCATTGATATTGCACAATGACAAGATTATTCAAAGTGGCACAATTAGTTACTTCTGAGAATGACTTTTATCATGTTTTTTAATGATGTCCATAAGATTATCCCCTGTTACTTGGGTCTTCTGAGCCTGGCTGGCTCGTTGCTGTTCTTTTCTCTTCTGCTCATGAAGATAAGGGGAGTTCAGTAACTGAGGAGGAAGAATAGATCCTGTCGGTTTGACTCTTTTCACAATATCCAAAAAAAGCTTCCTTGTGTTGTTATTGATGAAAGTGATTGCAGTTCCACTATGACCTAATCTTCCTGCTCTTCCAACCTGCAAATGAAATTCAGTGGAACATTTAGAATCTTAGTCTCTATTCAAGTGGAACGAAAAGGGAAGACATAATTTTAATAAGCTTTACTAATATTAACTTTCCTATTATCAAACCTCAAGAACAGAAATTACTTTTTAAAGACCTCAGGCTATAAGCTTTCGTTAAATAGGGGATTATCTACCAACTTTAGAATACTAGTCCCACCTGAAATGTGACATTAAAGCTATTTCATCAATGGTGTCTGAAAGCAATACATTCTCATGGTATATCATGATGAATTCCCATACAAAGAACTGAACTTATGAATTCTGTAAGAACTTCTCTTGAGGGCTGAGAGGGACTGTGCTATAGGGAGTTGATTTCCTTACTCAAAGTTCCCAGCGCCAATGAAATCACGGGTTTGGTCTTCATCCTTCCCCAAAAGTGGACCCTGAGAGACTATGCAGAGAAAGACTTAGGCAAACATTCTATTCCAATTATTCAGAGATACATTTTATAGTCCATTTCCAGAAATTTGTTAAAGCTTTGACTGATTTTCTAAGTTTGGGTAGAACCTTTTAAAGAAATTCAAAATTAACTACAGTGTCACTGTACTTTGAAAAACAGTTTATGTTAATGCAAACGTCAAATTATCTCTAACTTAAATGAAGGAAAATAAGCTCAAACTATTCTCAAGTGGGAAATAATTGCTACATGCCTCAACCAATTTATCAACATTCTTGAAGCCAGGATGTCTGACTGCCAGTATAACTAAACCTCCTTATCTACAAATGGGCATGTTTCCACATGTGGTCCATGATATATTCACACTGGTTGACAAAGAGCATCCTCTGCTTAAATACTTCTCAGATCCTTCATCATGGCATGGAGGGGACCCGAGGGGTTTTTAAGCTCTGAGCTAGTCAAAAGCAAGCTCTAACAGGTCCTACCCAACATGGAGTAAGATTTCAAGTTTAAGCCTGGAAATGGACAATGTGTCTATCCCCCAAGGATCAGTCTAACTAGTTTCAAGGACATTGTCTACTGAGGGACATTTTGTTTTTTGGTTCCAGTAGCAAAAAGAACCATCTACCAAGGGGTGGGGAAGGTACAATCTACACTAGTACAAAGAGTATCATTGCTGATGAGAATCAAGGGTTGGTTTTTTTTTTAAAGCATAATCCTTAGATAGATTCACAATATTTATCAGTCTGACAAAAGAATTTTACCACATATTCCATACTTGCTAATATTATAGCACCCAATATTTATCAATGATAACATTTTTAAAGAACTATGCTAATGTATGAATGATTCCGGAGAACGAAACAGGTCTTTTTTGGGATCATTTCTACCCCAACTCCCTCAAGTGAAGTGACTTGCAGAAAGTCACAGAGCAAGTTACTAGAAAAGTAACTAGAATACAGGACTCCCAATTTCTAGCCCAATGCTCTTCTTACATAAAATATTCCTTCCTATAAACATTTTTTTAAAAAAAATTTAATTATGACATAGTTTCTTTAGGATTAAATATATTTGTTTCAGGTAGGCCTCATACTAATTTGGGTTGCTGACTGATACACAGTAATATTCTTCACATACCCAAGTCTAACTTCCAGGGCTCTTATCCATAACCATCTGGAAAAACCATCTACAAATATGGAAATTTAAAAACACTTCATTCTGTTCAAGGTTCTCTCCCCTCCCCACCCAAAACAGCCAAAATAACTTGCAAGTCCATACACTCTGGTAGAAGAGACTCTCATTTTCATACAATAATAACCAGTCCCATGTTCTAGTCCATAGCAAAATATGAATAACAGCAACAGTAGGTTGCAAGAGTCAGGCATGCTGACAGCAACCAGAAAAGGCAGCTGCTAATGAGGAAGGAGAAAAAGGAAATTAAGAAGCATACCCCAAACCAGGTAGGACAGTATAGAGCCCTTTAGTGAAGAGCTAGCAGCTCTACATTCCTCAACAACACCGATACATTATAACCCAACATGATAATTGATACCAATAAAGTCAATCCAGATTCGTCAGTACAATACAGTACACAGGGCTTTGAGCTAAGAGTCAGAAAATTTGGTTCTAGTCCCATTTTTACTTGTGTAAGCCCTGTACAAGTCATTAACATTTCTAGACTTTAGTTTCCTATCTAAAGAATGAACATATTGGATCAAATGATCTCTATTCATCTACCCCTGTATATTCAGTGTACACTGACTGAAGCAGCGGAAAGTATCAACTCCTTTTAGAAAGATTTCCCTCAGAATAGTTAAATTAAAAGAATGTTTCAATGGAAAAGTGGGAAAGTTTTGGTTATCCAGAAAATTCACTTTCCAAAAAAAAATATTTTATCATATAAATATAGAGTCATGATAACTGTGTTTCCAATTCCCATAGGTACCTAAAAATACTTCCAAACAACTGATGGGATAACCAGACCAAACCCAGAGGTTAAAGTCCATGGCTGCTACCCCTAGCTCTGGAAATAGAACTTGGAAGTTGCTGCTCAGTCTCAGGTGTACACTTGTGCAGCTCTCATCTCTCAGGTGATTTCCAGAGTTGCACATCTAAAAGCAAGTAAAACTTCCTTTCCAATAGAGATACAAGGCAGGGCAGGAATATGTGACAGTGCCTCATTCCAGTAACAGGGAAAAGGCTCTGAAAGCCGTAAGCAGCTGCCAAATTGAACATATCTGTAGATGCAGAGTAGATGACCTTGGCACACAGCCCAGATCCCAAAGTGTCCCATGTTACTACCCCACTTTAGAGGCCCACCCTCTATCTTAGCAGGTGAAGGCAATAGGCAAGAGAAGTCATTCATAACTAATTCCATTCTAATTCCAACACATACTGGACAAGGAAGTGTGCAGAAGGCTTTTGTGAGAGGTGAAGTCCTATGTTAGAACTCACAGTTGAGTATAAATGGATGAAGACAAGACTTACACTAAACAGAAAGATTCTAAAAGGCTCTGCATTGCTGGACACAAATGTATTCATTTAAATAGCAATCTCTACTGGAGATTAGAGGGAAGACTTGTATCAATGGGCTCACAGAACCATTAGAACAGCATATTTTAAAAGGGAGTCTAAAAATAACTCCCAAATAGAGGTTTAGGATACCACAGAAAACCTTTTTTACCTGATGTACATATTCATCCATACTTGAAGGCATATCAAAATTGACAACCAATTTGACATTGATCAAGTCTAGTCCTCGTCCCAGGACTCCAGTGCTTACTATGACTTCGTACTCTCCTCGAAATAAACCCTGTCAAAAAAGCAATACGCATTGTTTTGTTGCAGTAATAAGCTTCTCTATGACGAATTACAGAGTCATTAGAATACTACCTATATTTGAAGAATTAGCTCATATATCATCTCCTCCATGAAGCCTTCCATGATATTTCCCCACCAGAATTTGTTTCATAGTATTATAGTGAGAGCTTAAAGTAATCTGAGAGGCCATCTATTCTGTATAGATTGTTTCTTACAGCTCTGAGATTCTCTAATGACCCCCTCATTTTATAAGCTGAGGACAAGAAATTAAATAGCTTATTATTATTATTATTAAATGTCATACAAATAGTGAGAATCAGTCTGATTTTGAATATGGGTCCTTGAGTTCCAAATGCTCAATTTCCCTCTCTGTCATGATGCTTCTTCCTTAATTCCTCAGATTTCTTCCAGCATTTGTCTAAATCTTTCCAGGAATTTATTTGATTTTATTTGATATTGTAGTTACATGTGGACAGCTAGGTGATAAAGGGGATAGAGAGAGTGCTGGGCCTGGAATTTAAATCCAACCTCAGACACTTAACTAGTAGTGTGAACCTGGACAAGTCACCTAACCCTGTTTGCCTCAGTTTCCTCATCTGTAAAATGAACTGGAGAAGGAAATGACAAACCATTCCAATATCTTTGCCAAGAAAACCCCAAGTGGGATTAAGAAAAGTAGGGCAAGGAGTGGCTAGGTGGTACAGTGAATAGAGCACCAGTCCTGGAGTCGGGAGGACTTGAATTCAAAGCTGGCCTCAAAAACTTAACACTTACTAGCCATGTGACCTTGGGCAAGTCACTTAACCCCAACTGCCCTGACCTTCCCCCTCCAAAAAAGCAAAAAACAAAACAAAACAAAACCAAAAAAAAAGGAACTGAAATGACTGAACAACAATAAATGTTGTATGTGTATATGTCTTATCTCCCTAAATTGATTGCAAACCTCATGAGGGCAAGGATCATAATGACAATGACTTGGCACCAAGCCCAATGCCCTGCATATTTTAAACTTCTTTGCTTTAGAGTAAATAGGCTTACATGTTTCTGCTGTTAGAAAGGAGGGGAAAAAGTAGAGATGAGCCTCACTGTGATTCAAAACAAGAATAACATGCAAAATACATGTCACAGAACTTTAGAATTTGGTCTAGCCCTCCCATTTCTAAAAGATAACAAGAAGGTCAAAGGAAATGAAGTGATTTGCTTCCATGTTATAATAAGAAGGATGTACTATCTCATGAAGGTCTTGGGAGGGCATAACTTGACTCAAAGTATAATCAAGTCTAGGATAGAGTAAAGAGCTTAATAAAAGGACTTTCGTATATGTGACTCAGGGATCCCTGCAATGCTATCTAATGTTATTAATCTAATGTTGCTAATGTTATCTTTGGTAACACTTTGAACAAGGAGTTGGGAAAAAGTCAGCCGGCATCCATTCAAATATACATGCTCTTCATGGGTAAAACTTACCCATAGTTCTGCACATACTATATCTATTTCACTGACCAATCTAAATCCATCTTCCTCCTAGGAAAGCAACATTTTGGAGGTGAGCTGAAGAAGCTGACAGTGGAGAGGGGAAGGGTTAGAAAGTGATGGAACCAGTAGAATTCAAATTCCTTGATGCAGGACTCTTTCATTTTTGTCTTAGTCACCTCAGTACCCAGCACAACGCCACGCATTTAATAAATGTTTGTTGAATTAAATATAGATTAGGACAATAAAAGAGATAAAATCAGTACAGACTGACTAGTTGTTTTTAATCTATGTTCAGCTGATGTATATATTAGTGGTTTTATAGCTGTAAACCTAAGACACTCTTTTTTTTGCAACTTTTTCTTATATTCCCAAATATAAAGTGCTATACCTGAATGTTAGCTCTAAATACAAATAAAACTAGAGATTCTGAGCAACCATGAGGACTATAGATAATAGAATGTGGCAGTCAGGATTAAAAGAATACTGATAACTTAGACCAAGGGTTGGCAAACTATCGGAACTGGAATTTGTTTGAATGAACAGATAATTCTTTTTTTGGGGGGGAGGGAGGAGGACCGGGTAATTGGGGTTAAGTGACTTGCCCAAGGTCACATGGCTAGTAAGTGTGTCAAGTGTCTGAGGCCAGATTTAAATTCAGGTCCTCTTGATTCCAGGGCCAGTGCTCTATTCCCCCATGCCACCTAGCTGCCCCTGTACAGATAATTCTAAAAAATCTGTTATTTCAAATAACTTAAAAATTCCCACAATCTCCAGTAATCTTGCTAATACTATTAACTAGTTTACTAAAACTCCTGCCCAAATGATGACAATTTCAAAATGAATGGAATTTAAACTCATGAGGATTTGACTTCTACTTCAAAGATGAATGGTAAACTTCATTTAAAGTCTTAGGGTAACAGTAAGATCTGTAAGAAATGGATAGTAATGCTTAAGTGAAAATGGGAGACAGTGTGTGTGGTTTTGTTTGGGAGTAACACACATAATAGGAGAGTCAAACCTGCAATATCCTTGTTCTTTCTACTTGTGTCTTATCTGAATGCATAGCTATGCTTTGCAACCCAGTGATTTTGTGAACTGCATCACTCAAAAGGTCGGCTCCTAGCTTACAATCCACGAACACTAGTACTGGAGGCTTAAAGAGTTTCTCATCCTGAAAAAAAAAAGGCATTTGAAAAAACTATTTTAGGTTAGTCATATTACATAGCCTATGGTGAAAAATGCTTCTGAGTATATTACAGTTAGCAAACTGGCTAAACAGTTATTACAACCGACATGGGATAAAAAGGGGTTTGTTCCAACAAGCTTCTTGCTTAAAATATTCTCCCAAGTGAGCACAACCCAATTTTTTTCCTCTTGTCAGAAGACAGAACTAGGGATAGACCCATATACTTTTTATCCCCTTAAGGGTAATAGAATATTAAAATTTTACAAGACACTTCTGAAAGACTTATGATGAAAAATCCTAACTATCTCCAGAGAAAGAACTGATGGAGTCTGAATGTAGATTGAAGCGTACTTTTTTTTACTTTCTTCATTTCTCTTGATTTTTTTTTTGGTCTGTGTTCTCTTTTGCAATATGGCTAATATGCAAATATGTTTCGCATGACTGTACATGTATAGTCTATATCAAAATGCTTGCCTTTTCAAGGAAAGGGGAGGGTATGAAAGAAGGGAGGGAATTTAGAAGTCAAAAATTAAAAAAAATAGGGGCAGCTAGGTTGTGCAATAAATAGAGCACCAGCCCTGGAATCAGGAGGACCTGAGTACAAATACAGTCTCAGACACTTAACGCTAGCTGTATGACCTTGGACAAGTCGCTTAGCCCCAACTGCTCTGCCTTGCCCCCTCCAAAAAGCAAAAAAAAAAAATTACATATATATATATACATATACATATATATATACATATATATGAAATGAACATTAAAAATATGTTTTTACATGTAATTGAGAAAATAATTAAAACATTATTTTTAAAAGAATATTAAAATGTTCATCCTTAATTTAAATCCTAAAAATAAGTGTGGTGCTAAATAAAAATAAATTTTCTCCTATTCACTTAAAATTAGTTTTTCATTAAAAAACTAGCTGTGTGACCTTGGGCAAGTCACCTAGTCCCAACTACCCTAACCTTCCCCCATAATTTGCCAACTCTTGGTCTAAGCTGTCAGTATTCTTTTAATCCTGACTGCCACGCTCTGTTATGTATAGTCCTCATGGTTGCTCAGAATCTCTAGTTTTATTTGTAGTTAGAACTAGCATTCAGGTATAGCACTTTATATTTGGGAATATAAGAAAAAGTTGCAAAAAAAGAATGTCTTAGGTTTACAAAAAGCAAAACAACAACAACAACAACTAGTTTTTAACCCCGGACAAGTGGGTTAAATACATTCGGGAGGATATTTTAGAGAAGATGCTTGTTTCAATAGGGTAAATCTCCTTCTTGGGGGTCCATTCATTAAAAGAAGTCACACTCTGTCACTAGTCATTAATAAAAAAAAATGCAAAAATCTTCTCTCTCTCTTCCCCCACCCCTTTCTGTACTTTTCTATCCCAGCATCAATATATTGACAGCAAATCATAAGCCATTAGGACAATGAGCACACTTTAAGTATTTCCTGCAGAGGGATAATTATCACATATAACTGAAGTATTCTAATTATTCAGAACTTTAAAAAATTAGCCAATGTCTATATATACCCAAAGGGATTATATGGCACAGAGGAGAGAGTACTGAACTTAGAGTCAGAAAGACCTGACTTGAAATTCTTCCTCATACACTCATTATCCGAGATCCAAGGTAAATAACTTAGCCAGTCTCAGCCTCAGTTTCCTCATCAGTAAATGAAGGGTTTGACTCTCTTCAGGTCCTTGTAAGGTCCCAGCTCTAGTCTTAAGTGTTAAGATTTTTCTATATTTTTTAAGGGAAAAAGAATTTAACTTTCTATTTCAATTCTAAAAATGTAATTTTCTTATGACTTTCAGGAATAGCTAGGAAAAAAGTAGTGGTTCAATCAAATGTGTCAAAATTTTTTTCATACAAATTCCACTTGAAATCATTATTACTGTAAAAACTGGGAGAAAAAAATGTTCCCATTATCTCCCAGACTTTAAATGTAAAAGAATATTTCTCTACTCACATTTAAAATCTCAAATAACTTTTTCTTTTTGGAGGGTTCTTCTACCCACAAAATAATCTGGCGGACATTGGGACAGGGCAGATTTTTTTCTCCAATGATAATTCTCACAGGATCATGTAGAAGTTGGCTTGCCAGACGTTCTATGCTTGCTGGAATTGTGGCAGAAACCAAAACGGTCTGACGATCGAGAGGAGTGTTTTCCAAAATGTCAAGGACTTGCTGTTGAAAGCCCATCTTTAACATGGTATCAGCCTAAAATGAAATCATTATAAAGTTATAAAATACTACACATATAAAAATAAAGTGGCTGACACCTCAGCATTGTAAATATCAGTGTAAGCGTCAATCATACAAGGAAAATGAAAATAAAACACTTCACTGTTCTTTGACTCTTCATTCAACTTTGTCACAGCACTCAAATATTTTAAATATTTTCCTGTTCTCTAGATGTACCTTATAAATGGTTTTATCGTAATATTATCATTTCACTCTACTTTTTTTTAGAATCATTCACATGTGAAAATCTAACCAAAATCTAAAATAAATATCACCTCTAAAGCAGACATGTATGCATATAGAATACTAGTGGGAAGTATATTCTATGCCTGACCCAATGACTACCATAGAATTTAGGCATTCTCTCTGAATTTCGGTTCTTGTGTGTAAATTTAAGTAATAATACTCCCTATCCAATTACAAAGAAAGAAAGCAGAAAAGATAAGCCATCATTTCCTTCATAAGTAAAAGGTGCATAAGAGGTCAAATGCTAAAATGGAAAGCTCCCTGGACAAGAAGTCAAGAACTGATTTCTGGTCCTGCTTTTGAGACTTACTAATAGTGTATTCTTGGGCAAGTTACAACCTTTCCAAGTCTCAATTTCTTCATCTTTAGGTAAATGGGGATAATAATTCTGGTACCACCTATCTCACAAGGCTGCTGGGAATAAAAGTATTTTATAACAAAGATAACAGGTGACATTGATATAGCATTTTAGCACTTGCAAAGCATGTTACATAAATTAACTCACTAATAAACTTTAAAAATTCAAAGTATCATTAAAGATTATAACTTTGTATACTTCGGTATAACATATCTTATTTAAATAGGTGATGGTTATTAAATAGCTTAAATATATGTTGTAATATAAGTGTGAGTTATTGTTCTTACCCTGAAGATAAAAGGATCAAGAGTGAAGAAGACAACAGCCTCAATGTACAAGATAAAACAAGCTTAAGTCTCCCTAAGTCTCACACGGCTAGTGTTTAAGTGTCTGAGGCCGAATTTGAACTCAGGTCCTCCTGACTCCAGGGCAGGTGCCCTGTTCACTGTGCCACCTAGCCGCCCCTATTGCCAAACTTCTTAAATAGACAACATACCCCTGGCTGCTTCCATTTCATCACCCTTCATTTTACCCTTATTCCCTTGTTATCTGGCTTCCAACAGCAATACTTTGCCAAAACCACACTTTCAAATGTCAACAATTCCAAAATGTTATCCTTCCAGGAAGATTCAAAAATCTTTCCCCAGTCCTCATCCCTTGTTACCTGTCTGCAGCACTGAACACGTCCTTGTAACTTTGACTTCTGTGATACTATGTAATCATAGCTTTTCTGTCTCATTCACTGGATCCTTCTCAAATTTCTTGTGCATACCAACCCCCCAACCTCTAGTCAGTCACTAGCCCCTGATTTTTTTTTTTAAGTTTTAATGATGATTTCCATTTCTTCTTATACAACAGTCATTTTCTAGTATGCTGCCATGTCCACGGAACTCTTTATCTTGTAACAAAGAACCTCTGCTTTTCTTCATACATTCTCTCCCTCAGATAAATTTTCCTATCTCGTGACTTCAATTATTACCTCAGTCAATCAATCAATCAATCAATCATTAAGCACCTATTATGCACCAAGAATCATGTTAGACCCTAGGGATGCAAGTACAAAGAATGAAATGATCTCTACTCTAAATGAAATTACATCCTAATGGGGGAGACAAATCCATAAAAAATATACAGCACAAATAAAAGTTAATTTGTACTGCACAAATATTTATGCACACACACACACACACACACACACACAACATAGTTATGTACAGAGCACTACTTGGAAGAGGACACTATAGGTGGTGAGGAATCCAGGCTCCCTATTTCCAGCTACCCACATGACATCAGAAGCTCCTTTGTCATCTCAAATTCAACATATCTAGACTCTACTCATTCTCCTATCCCTTCCTGACCTGCCATTTAGAAAGATGACAGGCCTGTTCTCCATCCCCTCCTTGCATAGCTCATCAGTCGCTTGATCCTGTTGATTTCTTTCACCCTGTCTCTTGAGCTCACTCCTTTCTCCAGATCTCTCCTTCACTGCCCTCGTTTTAGCCCCCAACTCATCCCACCTGCAAGCATTCCCACCATAGCTTCTGCTGGTCTTACTCCTCCTCCATCCACCTCGTACACTGTTACAGGCAAACCCTTCTCCCTAGACAATACTTTGTTCAAGTATGTCCAAGCGCTTGCCACCATATCAAGTCCAAACTCTTCTGCCTGGCTTTAAAGATCCACCACAATGTGATTCCCCAATCCTATCTGTCCAACCTTATTTCCTTCTAGGCCCCAAGACAAATTCTCAGCTTCTGTCTCACAGAACCCTTTCTCCTGCCTTTGTCTTGCTGCATGCTCCTTCCCCACTTCTCTACTCTTCCATACACTATGTCCAAGTCCCAAATTTGGGTGAAGCTCTCTAATGACAAGCATATTCATTTCATCCTTCTTAACTTCTTTTAAATTCATCATCTATACAAAAAACAAACCCTAGCACAATCACGTCCTATTCACTAATTTCCCCCACTGTACAATTTAGCATTACATTAGAGTATGATGTTTTAGAGAGCATGCTGTCCCAATCACTGATTGTTTCAAATGTGTTTATCTTCCTTCCCTGATTAGAGTATATGCTTCCTGTGAGTCAGAAGTGTCTCATCCGACCTTTATACACTGTAATACCTAATAGAGTACAGGGTGTTTGGTAGAGACTCAATAAATGCTGGAACAATAAAAAGAACTCAAGTGAAGAGCATTGAGGATAAAATGTTTTAATTTTTAACACAAAATCAATTTACCAGACTCAAAATTTGAGAAAAATTTGCAAACTTTTCTAACCAACTAATGTGGCTGACCCAAAATTTGAGATCCCATATAATCTATATGCAGTATGATCTAGAAAATTTTGGTGTAAAGTCAGCCTTGATAACTCATTCTCTTAAGGCACTGCAAGACCAGCTAAGATGAGATCAAGCTCCTGCTAATCAAAGAGCATCTGTTTATCTATTTTTTAAATTTTTATTTTCAGTTCTTAATTCTCTGCCTCCCACTCTCCCTCATCCTCCCCCACCCACTGAGAAGGCAAGAAACACAATATCCATTACACATATGAAGTCGTGCAAAATATATTTCCATATTAGCCATGGTGCAAAAAAAGTAAGAAAAAGAAAGTAAAAGAAAAGTTGTTTCAATCTCCATTCAAAGTTCATCAGTTCTCTCTCTGGAGGTGGATAGCACTTTTCATCATGACTCCCTTGGAAAGATCATGGATCATTGTACTGATCAGAGTAGCTAAGTCTTCCACATCTGATCACTGTTACTGTTGACCATGTTCTCCTGGTTCTGTTCACTTTGCATCACTTCATATATGTCTTCCCAGGTTTTTTCTGAAACCATTCCTTTCATCATTTCTTACAGCATAATAGTATTCAATCATCTTCATATACCCCAACTTGTTCAGTCATTCCCCAGTTGATGGGTAGTCCCTTGGTTTCCAATTCTTCCCATCACAAAAAGAGCTGCTACAAATATTTTTGTACATAAAGATTCTTTTCCTTTATCTTTGATCTCTTCAGCATACAGACCTAGTATCTGCCAAGTCAAAAGATATGCCCTTTGGACATAGTTCTAAATTGTTCTCCAGAATGGTTGGATCATTTTGCAACACCAACAATGTATGTGTCCCTATTTTTCCACATCCCCTCTAGCATTTGTCATTTCCCTTTTCTGTCACGTTAGCCAACCTGATAGCTGTAAGGTGGTACCTCAGGATTGTTTCAACTTGCATTTCTTTAATCAATAGAGATTTAGAGAATTTTCCAAATGGCTATTGATAGGTTAGATTTCTTTTTTTGAAAGGTGCCTATTATATCCTTTGAGCATTTATAAATTGGTGAATTGTTCTTATTTTTATAAATCTGGCTTAATTCCCCGTATATAAGAGCATTTCTTAAGTGACAGAGCATCACCCTTTCCCAGGCACAGAGAAGAGATCTCTGGTCAGCATCCCAAGTCAAAAGAGTACTACCCTGTGTATGCAAATATGTACACTGGGTGTTTGGGGGAAAAGTTACTATCCTTTGAGTACATGTGGCTCACCCTTGCTCTGATGCTTTTTTAGACCAGAGGTTCTTCACATATTTTTGTGGCATTGGTTCCTGGGCAGTCTGGTGAAGCCCATGAACCGTTTCTCAGAATCATATTTTTACATGCATAAAATAAAATGCATAAAACTAAAAAGAAAACCAAAGGTTAGAGAAAATAAGGATGTAATTTTTCAGTATACAGATTCACAGATTTCCTAAATCAAGCCACAAATTTGTTAGGGGTTCAAGACCAGCAAATTAAGAACCCCTGTATCTAGGGAGTCTTAGGTTTTCAACATTAAAAGTTGCCTCGATCACATTATACAATTTGGTATTTTAAAAAAATACATATATATTTTTCAAATACTTACTTCATCTATGACTACTATTTTTATACCATTGAGTTCCACAGAGCCCTGTTTCATTATTTCCAGAAGTCTCCCAGGAGTTGCTATTATAACCTTATAGAAAGAGAAAAGGCAAAATTAGAAGGAGGAAAGAAAAATCAGATAACAAATTTTTTGGGTTGAGATCTGTGATTTCATATATGTTAGGGTAGTCCCTCCTGACTTCCAATAAATTATATATGGCAAGTCAACAAAAGGCCTAACAATTACCTTTCAAATATAGCACAGAGTGATTCAATGTCAAAATCAGCATAGCAGGCAGATCCTGAATATGCCAAACACGACAGCCCAGTAGGCAGAGTCGGAGCCTAATAAATGTTTACTGACTAACTGAAATTGCAGAGATGGAAGAGATTTCAGATACTATCTATTCCAATGGCACATAAACAATAAATCCTTCTACCACGGCCCCTCATTGGGATAGTCATCTGGCCTCTACCTGAAGAACTCTGGGGATGAAGAATTCACTAGCCCCCACTTTGGGGCCACTCTACTTCTCAGGAAGTTTTTCTTTCTATTGAGCCAAAATGGAGCCTCACTACAATACACTCTTACCTCCTAGTTCTGCCCTCTGGAGCTGAGAAGATCAAACTTAATTCTTCTTTCACCTGACAACCCTTCAAATGCTTGAAGTCTGCTCTCATCACTCCCTGCCCCTCTCCACCAAAGCTTCTCTTCTTTGGGCTAAATGTCCTCTGAGAATCCAAAAAAAACCCAAAACACCTTTGGTTTTGTTGGGGTCTTTGGGGCACTGGTTATAGGACGCTTCTGCTTTAGATGTACCCATTCTACCCATCCTTTTCTTGAAACTTCCATGCCACACGTGTATACAGATGGGGCCTTCCTAGCATCTTCCTGCCTAGGACCTCAGAGACAGGACATGAATCAGATGCACCTGAGAACCTTTCCTCTCCCTATACAAATCCATGGTGCATCCCTACATCATGAAATTGCCCTACTGTAGACATGATGAGGATCTGGGTATCCTGCCCATCATCCAAAAGGAAGAGATCAGAGACTGGCAGATCCTGAGTGTGCCAAACACAAGGGCAGTCTCTTGTGGCACCATCACTGAACACTGGCCCCTCTTCCTCAATCTGTTCTGAAAAGCACTGCGAAGGAGGTTTCAGCAATTTCCTTGCTTATGATTTTAATTACCTCCATCTCTGGGATGTCTCATGTTAGACCTTAAGCCTTCTCTTAAAACACATCATAATAGATGCTTATTACATTAAGCATTACTAGTCTGTACTCTTAAGAAAATATCCTTAAGTTCCCTATGTTGCTAGAACTGGTATATTGATGGTTCCTTCAACTAACCCTTGTAAGGCATGATTTCCAGTCTTCTCAATATTCTGGATGTCTTCCTCATGACTCATTGCAATCTGTCAGTGTCCTTAAAATGCCCTGCCTAGAACTGAAGAGAACACCACAGATCTGGTCTGACGGGACAGAGGGCAGAGGAGTCATAAATTCCCTTGTTTTGGATGCTCTATTTTCATCTGTGCAGTTTGCACTGGCATTAGCTTTGGGCCGACCATGTCACACTATTGATTCATACTGAGCCTGCAACCCATTAAAACAAGCCAAACCTTTTTCTCAGTCCTCTACTGTCTAGTCAAATATCTTCATTTTCACCCCTGCTCAGTTGATTTTTTGCATTCAGGTGTTGGACTTCACATTTTTCCCTATTACATTTCACCTTATTAGGTTCAGCGCCTCATTCTAACCTGTCTAGATTGCTTTGGGGTCTTGGTTCTGTCACCTGACATGTTAGTTAATCTATCCAGCTTCATGTGACCATGCTCTTCTATGCCTTCATACAAGTTATTGTTAAAAAAATGTTGAACAGAACAGTCAAGGACAGGTACTTTGAGTATTCCAGTAGAGACTTCCCACCACAATGACATCAACTCATTAAACAATATTCTTTAGGGTAGCTTACATAATTAATGACAAATCTATATAACTCTATCTTCAAGTCCATATTAGCACAGTGGAGAGGGTGCCAAGACTGAAGTCAGGATGACCTGAGTTCAAATCTAGCCTTAGACACTTACTAGCTGCAGGACCCTGGGCAAGTACTCAGTTTCCTCAACTGTAAAGTAGGGATAATAATACCACCTACCTCCCAGGTTGCTGTGAGATCAAATGAGATAATAATCAGTAGGCACTTAACATAGTACCTGGCACATAGTAAATTCTATATAAATGTTAGCTACTATGACTATTGTTACCTACCTACCTTGCAGGGTTGCTGTGAGAATCAACAAAATCAAAAAAGGTTGTAAATAAGTTTGTAAAAATTTCCTTTACGAGATATTATTCTCTTTCATAAATTTTCCATCAAGTAAATGTGCTTTTCCCTTAGCTCAGTGCCTGGCACGTAGGAGATGCTATATTAAGTCTTATTCCTTTCTCCTCCTTCTTACCTACAAAGAAATCACAAGAAACTTTGCCAAATGCCTTGTTAAAATATAGGAAGAATATGTCAATGGAATTCCCTTCATCTACCAGTCTAGTTACCTGTTCAAAAAGGAAATTAAGTTAGTTTTGACTCCATTCTTGATGAACCCTCTCACTGATCACCACTTCCCTCCTTTCTTAACCACACAATTAACTGTTCTATTCTCTTTTAACATACACCTTTTAAATGTTGTTTATCATTTTTACACAATTATCTTACATTAATTGGGAAGAAAATGTTCCACAGAAAATATATTTAGTGTTAAATGTATGCTTGGAAAGTCTACCTGAAATCAAATCCTACAATTTCCTTTAAATGTAAACTTTCCTTTCTTCTTTTGCTTGTAAAATGCCATCCTAGTTCTTACCTTAACATTCTGTTTCAGGCGATAGAGCTGGGGAGGTAAAGGCAAACCTCCAACAAGCAGGACTGTTCTCATGTTTGGTAGGCCATACATTAGCTCCTTAGCTTGTCTCTCTATCTGAATGGCTAATTCCCTGGTTGGAGTGAGAATAAGTGCTGATGGAGTTCTTCTCTAGAAATACAGAAAGGAAAAAAAAACAACCATCAAGAATACCAACCATTAATTTTTTTTTTCTTTTTGGACGGCAGCTGGGGTTAAGTGACTTGCCCAAGGTCACACCGCTAGTTTTTGTGTTGTGTCTGATGCTGGATTTGAACTCAGGTCTTCCTGACTCCAGGACTAGTGCTCTATTCACTGTGCCACCTAGCTGCCCCCATTAAATCTTTTTTATCCCTAGGAGGACTCTTCTTTCACCATTATCCCTTAATGACTTTCCACCTTCTGAGGTCTGTGCATTCCACTGACACCATATTCTCCCCATTCTTGTTCTGTGATTTACCAACCTCTTTCTGTTAGCCCAATGCTTTTTGCTTTATTCTCAGGTTATTTCTTCTACATTCTCAAGCGAGTAATTTCTTCCCTTCTTGTGGTAGCCTACTAAATTCCTACTCATTCTTTAAGACCAGCCCCAAATGTTACCTCCTACAAAAAGCCTTCCCTCATCTTGTTGTTAGGACAAGATAGTCCTTGCTTCTAAGATCTCCCATAAATTTTTTTTTGTATGTGATATGTATTATACCTGCCATAGTGTCCTGTCCTCTAATAGACTATAAGCTTGATGAAAGCAGAAACAATGTTTTATCTAAATTTCCCATCTCACCCAGCATCTAATACAGTGATCTGCAGGCATTTAGTGTTTATTATTATTATTTGGGGGGGAAGTAGGCAATATGAGTAAACTGTAATGCTATTTATTGTTCATGAATGGGCAGCTCTCTGGTTTAATTGTATAAAAACTAAAAGATGTAAAGTTGCAAATGGAGCTCAGACATTCTTTCTTTCACCACCAGTCATACTTTTATGATGTTCTCTATTCCTCCCAATCCTCCAGAGGTATTTTCAGGTGGGGGTAAAAATGGTCACAATTGCTTCTCAAAAGACAAATAAATTTGGTCATCTGTAGGACCTATTCATTTTTTGGATCATTCATCCAGCTACTGTATCCCTAGAACCCTCAGGGTGATTTTATTTTAGACTTTGCACTCATACCTCTGAACTACAAACTTGCTCAGTTTACTTATAAAAGATCGACAACTGAAAAATTTATGTTGGCCATCATTTGTTTTAATACAGAAGAGTGCTTGAAACCACAAATAAAATTATGGTGATAACAGTTAATAGTGTAATTAATGTACTCAATGTAAGTTATTTCCTCTGACGTTTTAAATTGGTACACATAAAAAAGTTTTGTTTTGTTTTTATATATTCTGTCCAATATCCTGTGTTTCTATGTACACTCGATGTAGTCTCTAAGGCTGAGCTGCAACAAAGTATAGATCAATTCTCTACTACTTGTGCTGATTTTGGCCTAACAATGAATACTAAGAAAACAGAGGTTCTCCATCAGCCAGCAACACACCATTCATATGTGGAACCATTGGTTACAGCAAATGGAGACATACTGAATGCAGTGGATAAGTTCACTTACCTTGGCAGTATACTTTCCATGGATGTACACACAGAGGATAAGGTGGATGCACACCTTGCCAGAGCTAGCTCAGTGTTTGGGAGGCTCCAAAGAAAAATGCAGAAAAGAAGAGGTAGTAGGCTGCCTATCAAGGCAAAGGTCTACAGAGCTGACCTCATTGCTGTAGGCCTGTGAAATCTGGACAGTAGACCAGTGCCATGCAGGGAAACTGAACATCACCAGACACTGAGGTCCTTTCTTGAGCTAAACTGCCACACATTCAAACTTTCTGTAGAGAGTGCAACTTCAAAGGGCTGGAGGCCACATTGTTCGAATGTCAAATGTAAGTTTGCCTAAGACTATTTTAAAGAGAATTCACACAAGGCAAGTGCTAACACAGGGGTTAAAAGAAGGTATACAAGGACATTCTCAAGGTCTCCCTGAAGAACTTAGGTATGGATTGTGAAATATGGGAGATACTGGCTAAGGACTGCCCAGCATAGTGTGCCTGCATGCCAGCAGGTGCTCTGCTCTATGAGCAAAGTGGAACTGCAGTAGCTCGAGATATGTGAGATGAGCAAATTTAGACACATCTCCACTCCAAATGCTCATGTGGACTATTTGTGCCAGACCTGTGGTAGAGCCTTCTGAGCTCATATTGGTCTGATCAGCCACAGTCAGACACACTGTACCTTGACCCCAACATAGTGATGTCATTTTGGTCTTCTTCAAGAAGGAAGGACAAAACCCAACAGATATGCTTGCTTCCTTCTGAATTATTTATTATTTATTTATTTATAGGGTCCTTTCCATCAATGTTGGTTGTCCCACATGTGCATATATGGTTATGTCTATACATTGATTTGTAGTATTCATAATTTCATTTAAATATATGAATAAATATTATGAAAAGTACTCATTTGAAATCTGAGAAAATTTTCCTCATGAGATATTCTCTTTCACAAATTTTCCATCAAATAAATATATGCTTTTCCCTTAGATTGTGCTTTTAAGTAAATAAGAAATACCTAGCTGACCATAGTGAAGTCTTTGTTTCAACATGGCATTTTAAGTGTTTTGATCAAAGATTATTTTTGAAGGAGCTGACTGATCTTGACTACATTGGGTTTTTTGTTGTTGTTCAGTTGTGTCCAACTCTTTATGATCCTATTTGGGGTTTTCTTGGCAAAGATACTAGAGTGATTTGCCATTTTCTTTTCCAGCTCATTTTGCAGATGAGGAAACTGAGGCAAACAGGGTTAAGTGACTTGCCTAGGGTCACACAGCTAATAAGTGAATGAGGTCAGATTTGAACTCGGGAAAATGAGTCTTCCTGATTCCAGTCCTGGTGCTCTATCCACTACACTTCCTAGCTGCCCCAGCCTGGCAAATAGCATTTACTAAATAGAAAATTAATTGGGTATTTTTGGTGTTGTTGTTAAGGTGTCTAATACTTTAAAAAAAAAAAAAGGAAAAGAAAAAGGTCACTACCCAGTGGTTCTGTTCCTGCCTTTGCAATGTGTAAGTACAGGATATCAAGGGAATGGGAGACCAGCATGTGAACTTTAACTTACTTTTTCCAAAGCTCTGATGATAACAGGAAGTAGGAAAGCTGCTGTTTTTCCTGAGCCTGTGTCAGCACTGCACACTATATCCCTTCCCAAAAGTCCAATAGGAATCATCTGCATCTGAATGGGAGTTGGAACTTCATAGCCTGACTTCTTCAAGTTGCAGTTCAAGACTTCAGGGAAACCACAATGTTCAAAGTCTATGATAGGCCTTGGAACTTCCTGACCCTGTACTGAAATTCCTAGTTGCAGTTTAAGGTTCTCAACCTGGTCATCCAGAAGGCTTAAAATAAAGGAGTGTTCTTTATAGGCATAAAAGGCATCAAGTCGGGGAGATTCAGGCTCAGAACTGACTTTTTGGAACTTTATGTTTTCTTCTTTTTCTGCAACCTGTAAAAGATGTTTTGCTTTACATTCCAAGCTACAAACATCTGCATCAGTCTTATCACAAATATATTCTCCATAACGACCACAGACAACACAGACAGGCTCCCCTGGTTCTGCCAAACGCTGGGTTTTAGCAAAAGATTTTACTGGCTCTTCTGGAACACAGCTGTCTTCAGTACTCTGCTCAGGTCCACCTAAACAAACCGCCTCAAAGTGACCATCTGAATCTGGCAAAGAGCCTAATTCAGGGTTGTGCCCTGCTGATGGTGCTGAGGTTTTTTCCCCCAGTAAGGCAACATTTGGGATCTCTCTGTCTTCTTCTGATGACAGCTTTTCTCCTTGTGGTTTAAGTTTCTTGGCCACACCACTCTTGTCATCATCAGAAACATTCCGTTTGACTTTCAGAGATCTTGGAATAAACATCCTTCAGTATGCTGTTGAGGAAAAGCTATAATGAAATTTATTCCCTCCCTCCACCCCATTCCCAAATCATTATTTACAAAAGAAGGAACTAGACTATTACCTACACTGCACTGGACTTATGGAAGCCTTTTCTAACTCCTCCTAATTCTAGTACCTGCTTTCCCCTTAATTATTTCCTATTTGTCTTGTATAAGCTTGTTTGTACATACTCGCTTCCTCTCATTAAATTTTGTTTTCACTGAGGGCAGGGACTGTCGTTTGCCTTTCTTTGTACCCTAAGCACAGTGTCTGGCACATAGTGCCAGCTTAATACATGCTTAGTGACTAGAGGAATACAATGAAATATTGCATCAAAAAGTATTTAGGATCTTGTCACGTGCCCTCATCTATCCCCAAAATGCATTCTGTAACTACTTCTTGGTGGGTGGCTATTGGCTTAATTTCATTGTAAAAAATCCAATGCCATCTAACTTTTGGGGTAACTCCAGTTTCGTTTTCAAAAAGAACAGAAGGGAAGCACTCTACCAGCTTATGAACCATCTGAGACCCAGCAGAAACCTGTTTTTACCTAATACCACATTAATAGAAAGACAAAATGAAAGTGGGTAGGCAAAAGATATAAACCTTTTATGAGGATTATAAGCCTTTTACGTTTGGGTTTTTCTGTAATCATTTCCATTTACAAAAAAAAAAATTAAGGGGGGAGCATTGGCACGTGTTGCCTTTCAAACATTAAAAAATTACTCCAATAAAAGCTGAGGGATCAATTGCCAAACTCCATTCTGTGGCTCTCCAAAAGTCCTCAGAGCTCCAGGACCCCCAGAGTTTAGGGGGAGGTCCGACAACTCCCCTACCCCTCCAGGACCCTCCCCAGTCTCCCTACGTATAACCCGCACTTCAAGACCAGCCCATACAGGCCGAGGGGCGGGGCACTCGGCCCCACCCCGGCCCTCCCTGCTCCTAGCTGCGCAGCAGCAGCGTAGGCCGCCCAGTGATCTCCCTCCTCTCCCCAACCCCCGTCCTTCCCACAACCGCGTCCCCCAGCTTTACGTCAGCGGCGTTGCTAGGATACGGGGAGGGGGCAGGGAAGTAAGGGCGTCCACAAGAGGTGCCGCCAGAGTAGGGAAGGGACTTCCTCTCCTCGTTTTCCTCCGCCTCTCTTCCTCCATAGGGAGGGAGGAGAGAACAGGAAGGAAGAGTAGTCGTTCCTCCTCCTTCTCTCGGAGCGGCTTCGCGCTCAGTCCCATCTCACCCTCCGAGGTCCTCGGGCGCGTCTGCTCCTCGTGGGGAACCCGGCTTCGTCGAGGCTGCCCGTGCGCACGCGCACACACCCACGCCGGCGTCCCCTCCCTCCCCCCCGGGGTTTCCTGCGGGCCGCCAGGGGAGGCCGGGAATTGTGGGAGAGGACCCCCAGAGCGGGGAGGGGACTCCGGGGTGGCGAAGGCGGCGTTTGGCTTGGAAAAAAGGGAAGAGCAGCAAAGACCGCGGGGAAGACGCAGTGCCAGCTAGCATTTCCGGGGCCGGAGGCGGGTTGGAGCATGCTCAGAGAGGAGCGCATCCCGAGCAGGGGAGGGGTTGCCAGAGGGATCCTGACTGGGGCCTGAGAGCCCAGGTTAGGGGAGCAAAGCTCTCCGCCCCTGCCAGGGTAGAGAACGTGGGGCCTGCAGGCTGGAGCATCGGGGAGTCAGATCAACTCGCATTTATTAGGCGCTTACTGCGTACCCTGCGCTAAGCGCAGGGAACACAAATACAAATGAAAGACCCTGCCCTCAAATAACTTTGCTTCTAATACCGGTAGACACAAGAAAGGGCCCTCAGAGGGGTGGGGTGTCCAACCCGGGCGTGGTGGAGGATGGCCTGGAGAGTCAGAATACAGCTTAAAGAGTGATGGAAGGCACCCTCCTGAAAATGGAAGTCTGGCAGAAACCTAGCAAAAAGAGAGAGGGTCCAAATGGTGGAGGGTGCTTCCGTTGTGTGAAGTCCGGGGCTGAGATGAGCTTACGGTAAAGGCTTTGCTGTGGGATGGTAGAGAGTCATCAGTGAGCAGCACAGCGTGGAGAGTGCCTTAATCTGGCTTGGATTTTGGCAGTGTGATTTTCTCCCTGTTAGTATCCTGTTCCCATCTCAGCCTCAGTTCTTCCTTTGTAAAAGTGAAGGGGGTGGCTATGTAACCACCGAGGGCCCTTCCAGCCCTAAATATTCGATTCCAAGCCTGCACAGGTGATGGTGTCAACAAAAAACCCAAGTAAAGATTGAGCAATCATAAAAGCACCAAGGCCAGCAGCACTTAAGAGACCTCTCCGAAGTCAATTCCAATCCAATGAAGACCTTGCGTGTTGCAGTAGAATGATAATTTCAGCACTGGCTCTAATTCTGTCTCTCATGCTTAATACATATGTATTACATATGCATATATAATACATATGCACATGTGTTTGTGAGTATACTCTTTGTTTTGAACTTTATGACCTCTGGTGTCCTTTGAAATTCTAGATCTATGATCCTCCAAGGACCAGAAGATTGTAATAAGCATATACTTTGATTAGGTTCCAGACCACCACAATAAAGCCAGTCACTTGGAAGTTTTTGGTTTCCCAGCACATATAAAAGTTATGTATATACTATACTGTAGTCTATTAAGTGTGCAATAGCATGTCAAAAAATAACAATGTATGGGCCTTAAATTAAAAATACTTTATTGCTTAAAAAACGCTAACCTCATCTGAGACTTCAACAAATTATTATCTTTTGCTGGTGGAGGGTCTTATCGCAAAGCTGGTGGCTGCTGATCAGGGTGGTGGTTGCTAAAGGTTAGTTTGGCTGTGGCCATTTAAAATAAGACAACAATAAAGTTTGCCTCATCCATTGACTCTTCGTTTTGTGAAAGATTTCTCTGTAGCATGTAATGCTGTGTGATAGCATTTTATCAACAGTAGAACTTAATTCAAAATTGGAGTTTCTTCTTGCAAACCTTGCTACTGCTTTATCAGCTAAGTTTATGTAATATTCTTCAATATTTTTGTATTTTGGAAGAGGAAGACCCAGGGGGAAAGAGATTGGAACAGCTGGTCAGTGGAGCAGTCAGAACATACACAACATTTGCTGATTAAGTTTGCTGTCCAAAACAGTTGCGGTAGTAACATCGCAGATTGTTGATGGCAGATCACCATATTAGACATATTAGATATAATGAAAAAGTTTGAAATATTGTGAGAATTACCAAAATGTGGCACAGAGTGATGTGAGTGCCTGCTATTGGGAAAAAATGATGTGGATAAGCTTGTTGGACACAGGGTTGCCAGAAACCTTCAGTTTGTTTTTTTTTAAAAATGCAACACAAAGCCCCAGTTAAAGCAAAGTGCAATAAAATGAATTATGCACATGTATGTAAATATGTATGCATATATGTAAGCATGTATGTGGGTGCATACAGGCACACATACATATATGCTTATTGATAACACATAAGCCTGTGTATGCTAATTATTGGATATGTTACCAATCTTCCAGGTGACTATTTGACACAGTAGGAGCTTAATAGAGGCTTATTGACAGAATGACTGACATTGAACAAGCCACTTAACCTCTATGGGTCTTGGTTTCCTCATCTGTAAAATGGGTTTGGACTATGTGGCCTCAGTTCCCTTACAACTTTAGATCTATGATCCTATAAGGAACAGAGGACAGGCTTAACTAAGGTCAGGAAAGACTCATTACTAGAAGACAGGTATTAAGCATCCAGGTATGGAAGACCAGCTATTATGAGATTGCTGCTACCTTATTTTAAATAAGATAATGGTTCAAGGATCTTTTGAAACAGTGAGATTATAAGAAGCATTGAGATTATAAAAGAATCAGATTATATATTTTTATACATTCCTATACTCTCTACCTTCCTTTTATCCTCCATTCCCCATAAAATATAGTTACACAAGTACTGTACTCTTTTTAAGCCTAGGAGGGTTAATATTACTTTTTCTTGTTCTGGAGGCTGCAGGATTGTACAGTGGAGAGAGCATTGAACCTGGAGTTAAGAGGACCTGAGTTCCACTTTGGCTTTGGGTACTAAATGTGTGACCCTGGGGGAGCAAAACAGAGTTTTCTCATCTGTAAAATGGGGATAATAATAGCACTTACCTTGCAGGGTTGTGAGGGTAAAATGAGGTAGTATTGTAAAGTGCTTTTCAAATCTTAAAATGCTACTGTGAAGTTTGGATTCAGTCAAAAGACCGCACTTGAGGACTTAGAGGGCCACGTGTGCCCTTGAGGCCACAGGTTCACCACCCTTGCACTATATAAATGCTAGCTTTTACTATTCTTTGGATATAGCTTATTGTGAGTGATGGAGACAAAAGGACTTCAGTTTCATATTGAGAAATGTCTTTAGATGTCCTTGAATCTTACTTATAAATTTCTCTCAAGTTATAAGACATTTTCTGCCTGACTTTACAAGAGACATATACTGTAGCTTTGGGGGGCATGTGTGGATGAGGGATTATTGAAGATAAAATGGATTTTATGATGTTGATGGGCTATGGGATTTTAGATTTGGAATTACAAAGATTTATGTACAAAAGAAGGTGGGTCAACACTCAGCATGTCCCTGTAAATATACAGAACAAAGTTCTTAACCTGCAGACCATAGACCCTAGGATATATTTCAGGAGAGTAGTCTCTGACCTTGGATGGGAAAAAGGTTTTATTTTAATATGTTGAGTTTTCTCTGAAATTCCATGTCTTTTATTTTAGGCATTTAATAACAATATTCTGAGGAGTCCATAGGTCTCATCAGGCTACCAACAGGATCCATGACACATAAAGATTAGGAAACCCTGATCTCAGTATTAAGGCAGCTGGGTGTGATAGTAATGGCAATTAAAGATTCCCCTGTATTGGCTTGGTTTTCAAATTGATTGTGTTAAAACCCAGAGTTTGTTAATCCCACCTGTGGGATGGGCTTGTTGATGTGAAAAGAAAGTCCTGAATTGGGAGGAGCTGGTGATGTAGATTTGGAGAGACAAGAGAGAGGCGGAAGATTCTTTTTGGAAGCAGCACCTCGTGGAGAGAGAGAGACTAAGAGATTGCTGGTGGCCGCTTTGAATTGCCCTGGACTTTTGAGACCTGCCCCCTGAGCTGCCAAGGACTGAGGAGACATGGCTGTTTTGCTGGTACTTTGTCTGTCTGTTTTGATGTTATTTTGCCAGATTTGTCCACTGGTGAAAGACTGTCCTGTTGAAGAAGTCCTGGAACGTGGCATTTGGTTAAGAAGGCCTGAGACTGTCCTGCAGACAGAGAGTGAATACTGTCCACTGGTGAGGGACAGTACTGTTGTTGCAGGGGTCTGGAGACTGTCCGGCAGACAGAATGAATACTGTCCACTGGTGAAGGACAGTGCTGTTGTTGCAGGGGTCTGGGAGCCTTTCTGTTGGTTCAGAAGCCCTGAAGAAGGATTTTCTTGTTGTATGTTTAAAGAAATCCTGGGAGAGGGTTTTGCTAATGTTTTCAGGGGTTCTAGGACTGTTCTACAGACAGAGGATGAATTAATGAAGGGACTGGCAATGTATCTTATGGCCTTGCTAAGCCTTGTCTCCCCAGGAACTAAGATTGCTGAGAACTTGCCTGGTGTCAAGATGAAGAAAAGACCTCCATTTGGGTATTAAGTGCTGTGTTTAAACTTGAAGTAACTCTGGGGTAGATTCAATTGTGATCCTAGGGGTGGGGAACTTTTGACCTTATTGTGCTCTGTGATTGACAAATGAAGGTACTTTACCTATGTTTGGAAAATAATCTCCATTTGAGAAGAGGGGTTTTGTGGTGGACCAAAAGAAGGTATAGCCTAGGGGTGGAGTAGTATTTAGAACAGGGACTTTGTAATTGATTGAATGATTGGAAAGTCCTGGGGTGGGGTAGTCCTTGGAGATTATTTAATCACACTTAGTAAATGCTGTATTTTGAATGATGTCATGTTTTGATCTTCTCTGTTCTTGGTTTGTCACTGAATAAAATAGAGAGCACCTATGCTGGTATTTTGAACCTGGGAAGTTGCCTTTCCTTGGCATTACATTACATTACACTGGGGTATGCACTTAGTTTGTCTTGGCATCCTAATATCCCTTTATATCTACATAATCTTAGGCAGAGCTTTCCCCTAATCTGGTTTCAGTGCATTCATCTATAAAATGAGGGAGTTAGGTAATTTCTAAGGTCTCTTCTTAGCTCTAAATCCCATGATTCCTATTAAGTTGTTTATTAGATTGAGGTAGTTATTTCTTCACTGAGTTCAATTTGCTGTGCATACAACTCTAAAAATGTCAGTAATTCATTATAAAATTAGCAGTCAGGAAAAGAATGGGGAAAATTAAAGCAAGTAAAACATTTGTCAAAAGAGGGATGGGAAAAGGGAGAGGCAAATTACAACCATAGGCCAATAACAAATTAGCACTATGGGGAAATGGAGAGTCAGGTCAAGTTGCTGTAAGGCAATGCTACAATGGTTTCCAAGCTTATGGAAGAAAAAAAAATGTCTGCTGCAACCCCCTTGGTAGCTGTAGTCTAGGACAAACAGGAAAGGAAAATGGGCATATTTCTTTGTAAGTTTAACCATGATGACTGTGCTTAGTAAAATGTCATGATATTTAAAGGATAAATCACTAACTTGTTCGTCATCTGGTTGATTTACAAATCTCAAGATTCTACCTGTACTTAGAAGTATTATTAGGACAATAAAACACTGGAGTTGCATATTAAAAAGAGAAACAGATACTAAGTAGAAATAGGGAGGGGAGTGAATTCTAGGCATAAGGCACAGAATAGCCAGTCAGCCAACAATCATTTATCAAACATTAGGCACTATACTATGTGCTAAGCAAACAAAGCAAGGTAAAAACACTTGTCTGAACGCTCACATTCTAATGGGACTGATAACATGCAAAAAGTTGTACATCCAAAATATACATAGTGTAAATGGAAGATAATGGAAGTGGGGGGTACCAAGAAAGATACCCTGCAGAAAGTGAGATTTGTATTCAGTCTTAAAGCCAGCAGGCAGAGGTAAAAAGGAAAATTGAGGCATGGATACAGCCAATGAAAAGGTGGTGGAATGTAATATGTGAGGAACAGAAAGAAAGTTGAGGATGCTGGATTTTAAAGTGGGAGGGGAAAAAAGTATAAGAACACTGGCAAGATAGGAAAAAGACAAGGAGAGAAGGGCTTTAAAGTCAAATGAAAAGATTGGACATGGGAGGTGAAGGAGAGTAGGGAGTCCAGGATAATGCTAGTTTTAGGCATGTTGAGTTTCAGATGTCTTCAGGACATTCAGTATGAAATGTCCATTAGATGTTTGGTGATCTGAGACTGACACTTGTGTGACTGACAAGCTGGATATTTAGAACCATGAGTCATCTGTATAAACAAAACAATATTAAGCTCATGAGATCTGATGAGGTTACTAAGATCATGGAGGGAGAAGAGAAGAGGGCCTGTGACAGAACCTTGTAGAACATGTTCCACAGAGAGGGGGAATGATTTCTATAATGAGCCAACAAAAGAGATAGAGGAGTGGTCAGTCAGATAAGTAAGAGGTGATCCAGGCAAGAGTAGTGTCATGAAAACCCAGTGAGAAGAGAATATCAAGGAGGTGAGTGTTCAGTGATGTCATGTGTAACTTTAGGAAGAACAGGAATAATGTGGTTGGAAGCCACATGGAAAAGGACTATGGAGTACATGAGAGGAAAGAAATTGCAAGCTTTCAGCTAAGAAAGGAAAGAGATATAGGACTGCAGTTGGAGAGTATAGTGGGGTCTAGGAAAGGACTTTTACAGATAGAGGAGATATGGGCATATTTGAAGTTGCAGGGAACCAGCTCATCAGTAGCCATTGACATCAATTCTTTTAGCAGCCTAGTATGTATTTTCTCAAGTTTTGATGATTTCATGTCATGGTGGGTAGGTAGGAGCTTTCTTATCTTTTCACTTATCTTGTATTTCACTTCTCAGATAACTATGTTTTTTTTAAGTGTTCCAGTTCAAAGACCATTATTTTTGATAGAGAAAATAAGCAAATAGACATTCTTTCTATAATGGAAACATTATAGGCAGCAGTTTGTGTCAATCAATCCGAAGTCATTTATTAAGTGATTACAAATGCTAGGCACAGTGCTAGGGGTTGAAGACACAAACACATAAGTGAAATAGTCTCTGCCCTCAAGAAGCTTACATTCTACCTGATGTGACAATATGTACATATTTCAGTATATAAGAAATAAATGCAATATATTTTGTAGCTAGGTGGTGAAGTAGATAGAGTGCCAGCCTGAAGTCAGGAAAACTCATCTTTGTGAGTTCATATCTGGTCTCAGACACTTACTAGCTGTTTGACCCTGTGCAAGCCACTTAATCCTGTTTGCCTCAGTTTCCTCATCTATAAAATGAGCTGGAGAAGGAAAGATCCTTCAGGATCTTTGTCAAGAAAACCCCAAATGAGGTCACAAAGACTAGAACATGACTGAAAAATGCCTGAACAATAACAACAAATTTTGGAGAGGAGACACTAGTAGCTGCTGGGGTAGAAGGGAGATCAAAAAAGACCTTATATAAAAGATGTCATTTGACCTAAGCTTTGAAGGAAACTAGAGATTCTAAAAAAGTATGGATGAGGAAGGAGTACATTCTAAGCATGGGTGGGGGGATATGCAAAGGCAGGATATGATAGATGAAGGGTTGTGTGAGAGGAATAGTGAGGTCATCATTTTGACTGAACCATACATAAAGTATATAAGAAATATATTAAGACTGTAAAGGTAATTGGAAAGCAGGTTGAAAGGACTTTGAATGCCAAAGGAGTTCACATGCCTTCCTGTAGGCCTTAAGGAGCCATTGGAGTTTACTGAGTGGGAGAGTAATGATCAGACCTGCACTGTAGGAAATTCACTTTGACAGCCATGTGAAAGAGACTTGGAACAGGGAAACTAGTGAAGATGCTTTTGTAGTCATTCAGGCAAGAGCTGATGAAGACCTGAACTAGGATCGTGGCCCTGAGATTAGAGAGAAGGGACAAATGTGAGACTTGGAAGTTTAATCAAAACTTGGCAACTGTATGGGGTGAGGGTGAGTGAGCAGTAAAGGATGATTCCAAATAACAAGGATAGAGGTGCTCTCCATTGAAATAGGGAAGTCCAAAAGAGGGATGGGATGATGAGTTCTGTTTTAGACATGTTACATTTGAGATACTTACCAGATACCTAGTTTTAAATGTCCAGTAGGTAGCTAGTGATGTGAGATTGTAGTAGGGCTGAGAGTCATCTTCAGGGGAGCTGATGAAGTCACCAAAAGAGTGAGTATAAAAAAAGAAAAAAAGAGGGCCTAGGATAGATTCTTGAAATATACTCACAATTAGGGGATAGAAATGGATGATAATCCAGGGAGATTGAGGATTGGTCAGACACATAAGAGGAGATTTGAGATAGAGTAGTGTTTTGGAAACTGGAAGAGAGACTATTGCAGAGGAAAATGTAGTCCACATCATTAAATGGGGAAGAGAAGTCAAGAAAGATGAGTACTAAAAAAGGTCATTGGTTTTGACAAAAAGAAAAAGAAAGGAAGGAAAAAGGACTTGGAGTTTTATTGGACTACAAGCTTAATATGAGTCAACAGTGTGAGGTGTCCAGTCACAAAAAGACTAGTGATCCTAATTTGTACCAATAGTATCTAGAACAAGGTAGATGATAATCCCACTGTATTGCTGGTCACACCATCATTAGAATATTGGATCTAGCTCAGGGTGCCATATTTTAGAAAGAAAATTGACAAGTTAGAGCCTGTCTGTAGCAGGGTGAACCAGATGGGTAAGAGAACTCACACTCATGCTGTACTTGGATTGTAGAGAGATTAGAATTACCAGATGTGGAGTGAGAGTGGGGATTGGAGTAAGAGAAAGAAGGCAGATTTCAATTCAACATAAAGAAAAATTTTTTAACTGATTGAATTGTCCCAAAGTAGCATGGGTTATTTAGGGATATAGTGAATTTATGGTCAGTGAAGGTGATACAAAGTGACCTCTTATTGGAAATATTGTTGAAAAGGTTCATGTTTTAGGTAATATTTAGCTTAGATAACTTCTAAGAGCCTTTCCAAATCTGAAACATAGTTCTATCATTTAACTTTTGGTGTCAATTTAAATGAATCAAATTTCAGAATTCTTGGCCTTCTGATACAACTACTTCAAATACAACTACTTCACAGGATTCTTTCTAAAAACGAACACTTTTGATTTCCCTTTAAGTACCAGAAAGACACTTTGCTATTTTTTAATGCATACTATTGTAGCTGTTGACTTCACACAAGACTTCACAAACACATCTACTCTGCTAGTCTATTTCATGATGAACTTTTATCATGACTTTTTGAATGCCTTTCTGTGTAGTAGGTCACGTTGAAACCACTGGCAGGATCACTAATACATTCTTATTCCATATCCGGCTTTATGAAAGGGAGGAGCCCAGAAACAAGCTCTCTATAGGACATCAAGGAGAGAGTGAGTTAGACAAGAGGTATGGAATGTACATCCTACATACCCATAACTTAGAGTTGTGCCTAAAGCTGTGTCTTAGAACAGGAAATGCTGCAATTCTCTGAGCTGGCCTATATATTAGTCTCATGTGTTGTTGAGACATGTACTATAAAAATATTACCTAGCATTCTTTCATCCAAGCAAGCAAAAGTGCTTAGAACTATTACTTTGGAAAGCCAAGTCTTCATTCTTGCATCTAGAGAATCACAAATGGTTCTAGACTTTCTTCAGAGAGAGGGAGACCCAGAGAAAGAGAACTCTGGGACTACATTTGACCTCTCTCAAAGCAGGAATTGAGAATGTCTCTACTCTCCAACACTCTCATACCAATTATCTCAGGCTATGACTATCGTGGAGTCGTCATTCTCTTCAGCAATGAGAAGAGTCTTATGAAAACACTATGGTCTTGAAGCCTGAGTTATAATAACATAGTTCTTCAAAGTGAAGCTTCTAAGACACCAAATTATGAGTGGATAGTTCCAAACCTATTTTTCAGATCAAGGGATATTGGTGACTTTTCTTTCTTCCTACATCTTGGGCTGACAAAATACTAGTCATTAGCTTTACAGGATCACAAAGACTTTGGGCACAAGGTGTTTTTGGTGCTGAGCTGCAAAGAGTGTGTGTTTGATTGCCTGAGAAGCTGGAGAAACAGGAATGACCTGATAGGAGATATGAGCATTTTTAGGGTCCCTGTGAAAATGTTTTAAAACTCTGAATGAAGTAAGCTAAGGAAAACCTATTACTAATGTTCTATTTTCTAAATTCCTCATATTCATTGATTGTTATGGTCTAATATTCTACACATTCATATGACATGATTTGTTCAACTGCTCCCTAAATCTTGAGCTAGCTCTTTGCTACCATAAAGAAGAATTCCTATGAATATTTTGGTATGGGCCTTTCTGTCTTTAAGTTCTTTGGCATATGTACCCATGGGTTAAAAGGTATGAACAGCCTACTAACTTTTCTCACCTAATTCCAAGTTGTTTTCCAGAGAAGTTGGACCAATTTAAAGCTCCATTAACAATCCAATAAACAGTCTGTATTCCTACAGCCTCTCCAACACTATTTCTATCTTTTGCTATCTTTGCCAGTTTGACAAATGAAACTTCAATGTGGTTTTAATTTGCATTTCTCTTGCTTGTGATTTGTAGCATTTTTATATGGTTGTTAATGTTTTAAAGTTCTTCTTTTGAAAACTGTACAGATCCTTTGACCTTTTTATCTCTTTGGGATAGGGCTGGTTTTTTTAAGAGAAAAATTCCCATCCTATATTCTCCCTTTCAAGGTTGAGGGCTATGACAAACTCCCAAGAAGTGGGAGACAAATTTTCTGTTGTGCTTTTTGCTTTTACTACATAGTCAGATTCTCTTCTATATGACTTGAACTGAATGTCCTCGAGCTTCCCTGCTTACATAATAAGCAAAACCTACATGGAGGCACAAGGTGACTGGTGAGAACACCTCTGAGAAATGCTGGAGGAGTCCCTTTGATTGTTTCTTCCTTAGCCCATTTTTAACCAGACCTCTTATCACACATGTTCTACTCTTTATTTAAAATAATCTGTTCTCCTTTTTGTTGCTGTTCTTCAGTTGTGTCTGACTCTGTGACCCCATTTGGGGTTTTCTTGGCAAAGATCCTGGATTTGTTTGCCATTTCCTTCTCCAGCTCATTTTACAGATGAGAAAACTGAGGCAAACAGGATTAAGTGACTTGCCTAAGGTCACACAGCTACCTCCTCCTACCTAGAAGTGAATAGAACTTAACAAAATTTTTAGTAAGGAATCTTTCTAAAATGTTGCTTTCATGAATTTTGGCTCTAGCAAAGGATTTCTCTTTTGGTATGTTAGTTATCAATGCTGGGCATAGAATTTCTTTAGGAATTTTCTCCTTTAAAGGAAATGTTATACCTAAAAATCTCATTTAAAGGGTGCCAAGTTTCACAACACTTCTTAGTGCCCTTACATAATGGACTTGAAAAAGCTTTTCTCTTTCTTTTTAAAATATTTTTGGTTTTGGTTGTAAATTAGAATGCTTGGATGCTGAAGTGTTTGCTGAATTTGTTCTTCATGTATCCTTTAGCAAACAAAAGACTAAAATCTGAAGATCTCTTTTAATATCATTTGTAATGTGCTTTGACTTGGCTCCTGTCTTTGGGGGTGATGGATTGATAGTAGCAAATCCAAGTAGAAAGAAAGTAGAGTTAGGGAAGGTAGTATGTCAGCAAATAGGTTTAAACCAACATCTTGTACCATATACCACATTGAATTTCAAATGGATACCTGGCCTAGATATAAAAAGTCAAATTAAAAAGTTAGAGGAGAAGTGAAAGAGATACTTTTCACAATTTAAATGTCAAATTGAGAAGTCTATATATTATCCTAAAGGTATGAGGGAAACTTCTTCCTGGAACATTGTATAGGTACCACAGTTTAAGAACGTTGATAAGCTAGAGGGCATCCAGAGAAAAGAAATCAATATGGCAAAGGGTCATGAGTACATGTCATATGAAGACGGGTTAAAGGAAATAGTGCTGTTTAGAGAATTCTTAATTAAACAAGGGATAAGGAATGAGCAAAGAAGAAAAATGGACAATATTGATTATAAAAATAGAAATATTTTTGTTTAAGTAAAATAAATGCAGTTAGAAGGGAAACAATTACCTAGGGTAAAAAAATCTTTGTAGCAAATTTCTGTTACAGAGTTCCATATATGAGTTATATATTACATTGATTCAAATATATGAGTCATTCCCTAACAGATAAATTGTCAAAGGAAATGAATAGGTAGATTTCAAATGAAAACCCAACCATATGAAAAGAAAGTGGAGCTAGTTGGATAACACCTGTGCTGACATGGAATTCTGTAACTTCTCTATGCTGTCCTGGGGTACTCTAACTGGACTATTGTGATATTCATCCATTCATTCAACAATTGTGCATAATTTTGTGGTGCTGTGCTAAATGCTGGAGATACAGAAAAAACAAGGAACTTATATTAAGAGGAAGTAACATGTATACACAAATAAATACAAAACATATGCAAATTGAATACAAAGAAATTAGAAAGGGGGAAAGACATTAACAACTATGAAGATTAGGAAAGGCTTCGTATAGAGAGTGACATGAGCTGAACTTTGAAAGAAGCCAGGGATTCTCAGAACTAGAGAAAAGAGAGTCATAGGGGACAGACTTGCAAGGCAAAGGAGAAAGGAAATGGAATGTTGTGTGAGGAACAAGAAAAAGACCATCTGATGAAATAAAACTGAAAAGGTGTTTCAAAATCAATAAAGAAGACAGAAACTTCTAGAAGAGTCCTGGCTTTCCTAAAGGTTTGGGTCTGACTATCATTCTCCTCAAAGATTTTCAGTGGCTCAGAATCACAGATTTTAGGGGCTTCAGCAGCCTAATACATACAAAAAAGAAAGTGCTTATTGTAATATACCCAACAAATGGGCATCAAGTCTGTGACTGAAGCCCTCTGAAGAGCGAGGACCCACCACTTCTCCAAGCAGCCCATTCTACTTTGCACGTCTCTAATTGTTAGATATCAAACCTAAATTTGCCTCTTTGCAACTTCTCTCCCATTGTTCCTGGTTCTGTCCTCTTGGGCCCAATGGAAAAGTCTAATACTTCCTCCACTTGACAACCCTTCATATACCTAAAGACAACTATTATGTCCCCTCTTGAGTCTTCTCTTCTATAGGTTAAACATTCCTAGTTCCTTTGACCTGTCTTCACATGACATGTACTCATGGCCCTTCACCATATTGGTCTCTTTCCTCTGGATGCCTCTAGCTTATCAATGTTCTTCTTAAACTGTTGTGCCCACATCTAAACACAGTATTTCAGGGAGAAGATTCCCTAATGCCTCTAGGATAATATATAAACTCTTCAATTTGACATTTAAAACCCACCACAACTAAGCTCCAGCTCCTCCTACATGTGACTCATTTTATTCACTCTATTCTAGCCAAACCAGCCTACTAGTTGTTCCTCAGATTCAGGATTCCATCTCTTATGTCTTCTCTTTTGAATAGGCTACCATGCCTGGGGTGCTCTCCTCTCTCACTTTTTCCTTGGAGAATATGGACCATTCTGTTAAAGCTCAGCTTAAATGCCACTTCCTGCTTCTCTTAATGGTTACTCTTTCTTCTTCTTCAAATTACCCTGTACTTAACTGATTTATGCTACTCTTGTAGTCCTCCCAACCCAAGTTCCCTCCCTAGTTACCCCTAGATTATAAGCTACTTGAAGATGGGGACCATTTTACTTATGTCTTTTTTCTCCAGTGCCTAGTACAGGGGTGAGGAACCTGACCTTGAGGCCATGTATGGCCTTCTAGGTCCTTGGGTGTGGCCTTTTGACTGAGTCCAAGTTTTACAGAACAAATTCTGTTATTAAGGGGATTTGTTCTGTGCAGTTTGGATTCAGTCAAAAGACTGCACTTGAGGACCTAAAGGTTCATATGTGGCCTGGAGGCCATAGGTTCCCTACCCCTGGCCTAGCACATAGTAGGCACTTAAAAAACATTTGTTGAATTGAATTGAACACATCCTTATTTTTCAGTTAGGCCCAAGAACTAAGCTGTCATTGTTTTATAATGAAACTGGCCCCAAACTGACCTTCCTCCCATATCCACGTACTGCCCACCTCCCATGCAGTTTATATTATGGAATTCTTAATGCAGTTTCTGGGTCCAGTCACATTATGCAAAACATTTTTCTTTGTAATAAACATGAATTTATATTATTTCTTTTTTTTTGTAATTCTTTTTTTTCTAATTAATTTTTTATTTATTTTTAGTTTTCAACATTCATTTCCACAGGGTTTTGAGTTACAAATTTTCTCCCCATATTTCCCCTACCCCCACCCCAAGATAGTGAGCCTACTGAATACCCCTTCCCCCAATCTGCTCTCTCTTGTATCCTCCCCTTCCCCCTAACTTTCTAGTAGGACAATATGGATTTCTATTCCCCAGTGCCTGTATATCTTTATATTATTTCTTACATTAGATTACCCTGTAGGGAAAACTAATTTAAAGCAATTTGCTTCCAATGATGCCTTAAAAAATTAAATTCTCCCTACAGGAACCAAAATAACTTTAAATCGCTTTCATTAAAAAAAAATTAACATCTCTGGAGAAATTTAGAAATTTAAGATTTAAAAAAAAAAGTCAACATAAGAATTATGTCCCCTCCTATATTTAATCTTATATGCATTGAATCTATTATAAATTGTAAGATCTGAATCACTCATTATGCTATCAGTATTCTTTTTCCTCAAATTTTCCTAGGACTTTCTCTAATCTCCTTCTTGCCTCATCACTCTCCATGAGTTTCCTTCTCCCAATAAAATGTAAGTTCCTTGGGGCGGCCAGGTAGCACAGCGAGTAAGAGCACCGGCTCCAGTGTTGAGAAGACCTGGAGATCAAATCTCGGGCTCAGACACTTAGCACCCACCCAGAAACACTTGGCCGTGTAACCTTGAGCAAGTTACTTAACTCCAATTGCTTAGGGGCAGCCAGGTGGCTCAGCCAGTAAGAGCACCGTCTCCAGTGTCGGGATGACCTGGATCAAATCCGGGCTCAGATACTCAGCACCACACCCAAAAATAACTGGCCGTGTAACCTTGAGCAAGTTACTTAACCCCGATTGCTTAAAAAAAAAAATGTAAGTTCCTAGAGATAATGGAGTGTTTTGTTTGTCTTTGTATGCTTGGAACCTAGCTTGTCATTTAAACAACATTCATCATATGGAATTGTACATCTTTCTGTTACTTTCTGGTATATTTTCTTTTGACATTTTTTAGAAAATAATTGGATCTTATGAAGACATAATATTGATAAACACCAAAGTCAAGTATTGGGAAAGATGCAAGATAGAGGAAGAAACATTTTACACTTCCTTTTCAGGGTTGGGGAGGAGGATTCGGGAGAGGACTGAGGTGGGGTGGGGAGTTTGTATAATATATGTTAAAATTCTACCCTGTTTAGATCCTCCTGATCACCCCATCTCCCTCTTCTAGTTAGTATAGTAATTTTATAAATAGCCTGTATAAAGGGACAATAACAGGAAATAAGATTGCAAAGGAGAGGGGTGACCAGGTAGCACAGCAAGTAAGAGCACCGGCCCCAGTGTCAGGATGACCTGGGGATTGAATCTGGGCTCAGACACATAGCACCCACCCAGAAACACCTGGCCGTGTTACCTTGAGCAAGTTACTTAACCCCAATTGCTTAAAAAAAAAAAAGATTGCAAAGGAGAGTCTCAAAGTCGAATACATACAAACTGTCCCAAAGATCAAAGAAGAATAATTTACAAATTGTATCATATACTAACCAAAATTCATATCCTGGTAATATGTACTGAATCAGGGGAAGCCATCTGAACTCTGCTCTTTGGCCCTTTTGGTCCTATAATATGTAAATCCCAGACAAATTCTAGACCTCTACAATAAAAACCAGAAGATTGCCAAATGGTGCTGATAATGTTGAGATGATGTGGACATGCTCACTTTAAAATTTTACCAAGAACTTTGAAACTATTTGGATATTTGAATGGACTAATCCCAAGTGGCACAGGCATGAGTCTGTTCCCCCTCCCCCCCCCCAAAAAAAAACCAACTATAAAAATGGTATTTCAAACACCTGTGCTCCCAGCCCCCAGCACTCTTCCATACCTCCATCTGGGTCCATGCTGCCAATCTATAGTTACAAAAGTGGTGCTTTCTGCCTCTCTCCCTCCTTATTCTCTTCTCACCTATCTGCTTTCCTTTACCATCTCATCTCCTGTCCCCAAGCACTCTGCCTGGGTAACCCTTTTGGTGCTTTAATTTGTACTTTCTGTACTATTTGTTTATTAAAGTTTGAATACAACCTGTTTCATGAAGTTATCATGGTCTTTCCCAGTCAGTAACCAAAGAACTTGCATGCCTGCCCCCATTTAATTTCATAAATTAATCAACTCAGATAGCAACTATCATGGCAAATTGTTTGTTATAGGCTAAGAAGTCCATGGCTGATCCCTTTTCCCGTTTAAGAATCACTCAATTTCAAGAAATTCACTAATCAGACAATGGCTCTTAACAAGTAAACTACTTGGAATTAAGTGTAGGAGCTTCCAGATTCAGATTCCTAATTTAAATCACTATACAATATATAAGAAAACTGCCCTTTCTCCTCCCACTCAACTCTCCACATCCTCAAGTTCTCTGCTGTAAAATAGAGGAAGTTTTTTGGTTTGCATTTTTTTCCCCTGGATGGAAGAAATAATGAAATCAGTGGGTGTTTCTATTCTCTTTTTCAGTAATGATTCATTTCTAGCAAAGTGCCTCTGCATTTCTGGCTTTACATTCTGTTTCCTCATAAGAACACTCCTGAATCCATTTGCCTTTGCTTTTTTGTTTGATTAGATGCTTTTCTAATGTGCTTGTGATGAAGAATGAGTCACACAGAACACCCTCAGCTCAACATGACTGACCACGTTCTCATGAGGTAGGAGGTCCAGCTAAATTACTTCTAATGTCCCATCTAATTTCTAAGATTCCACAAGGCCTACCTGAAAAAAATAAATTGAAAATTACTAGCTCATAAGTCTGGGAGGATTTTTCTCCCCAAAGGTCTAAATCATATCCTGTGAGATATGAGATGCTAAGTACTTTGAGAAGTTAAAAGCTAAGATGTAACTTGTTGCACAGAAACTAAACTCTGGACTTATGCAGACCAGGATCAATCTTGGAACCTCTCAGAAATCTCCTTTTTGTTCATTTTGCTCACTTTCAGAGTTTCATTTGGGAGCCTCAGTATGTTGCTTATGTCCATGGCATTTCTCTAAAGGGTCCCCAGCTCCCATTGAAGTCTTCTAGGTAATGCACATCAGATTCAAGACAGCTTGTATTTTATCCCCACCCAAGATGTGAAATAGCACAAAGGACTCATCCCCTCCCCCCCCCCCCCATAAGCAGTAGATGCAATTCTCTTTTCTACTGAGTCCCATCTATCATTCTAGGGACCTAGAAAGGCCACTAACCTTTTGGTACTTACTCTATGTGTGTATACTTCTCCCAAACAGAAAATAAAATTGGATTTACTAAGAAACATTCCCCCTGTTCTCATCAGACCTGCACAATCTAAATAACTTGTGGTGTGATTGGAAGAAAAAGTACAGATTTTAGCTTCTTCATATAATGGTTCAATCTTTTACTACTTTTCCAGCTTGTCACTCTCAAATCAAATGAGATAATATTTGTAAAGCTCTTAGCACAGTTCCTGGTGTAGAGTAAACACTTAATAAATGTTTATTCTCTTCCTATTCCCTTTTCTTTGTAGAGTTTGAGGCGCAGAACTCTCCTAGAATTTGGCACACCCAATAAAAAATCTTCCTTCTTCTATCCAGGATACTGGTTGAGTCATGGGATTGCATTTTCTCCTGAGGCTATGTGGTTAAGAGGTTCTGCTGCTGCCTCTTGAGCCATATGGATGAGAACACATACAACAGCAATGTTGTTCTGCTTCTGCCAATTTGAGGCTACTTTGAGTAGCTTCCAGAGGAAGATTGTGTAGACACACAGTCTCCCTCTCCCCCAAACCCCTCCATGCCTTAGTCTTCACTCTGCTGGTGTTCTTTTTCTTCCAACAGATTTTCCTACTGTCTGTCTTTCTTTCTAACCAATACCTTTCAACTGCCTTTTATAGGATGCATATAAAAGGGCAACTCTGATCCTCATTGGTCTAAGCCAATCAAAGCATCCTTCTTTAGAATCTTCTCTGAGATGATTTCCCCTACCACCTCTGGAAGTCACAGATTGAGTCCCTAGAGGGTGGCAGCTATTACTACTTTCAGTATTCTAGGGGTAATTGTGAGAAACTGGATTCCTAGGACCTTTATCCACAAGTCCCCACTGCCATGCTTCCTACTAACAATCAGTCATTTGACTAAATTAGCTTAAAAGTTTAGCAAAGGCATTGACTTATAACATGGCACTCCATATGTGGGACACCTGTCCTGTCCTGGCATATTCTTACTGAACCAAGAGATCTTCCTACCCTCTCAAAGAGTAGTTAATGTATAAACCCACCCCTTCTATAGACAGATTCAAAAATCTCAAACAAAGGTTTATCTCCCTGTAATCTCAAGTTGAATAGGCTTTTGTTTCATTGGAGAATAGTTTCTGGTGTATAGAATCATTATGTTGTTGTTAACTACATTATGACCTTTAACATTCCTGTATCATCAAAGTCATCTCCTCATTGGCCATTATCATAGAGTTATAGTTAAAGCTAATCTAGGTCTATTTGTATCTTCTAGTCTCCTAATTATACTTTCCCTATCAACACTCTAATAATTTTTTATTATATGAAACAAAAGGATATTTTTGGTACGTTTATTATTCCCATATTTTAAAACTCTTTAGTCTCTCTTTAGAGAGTTTTCTGGCTAAAAATCCATTGTTTTAATCATGTCAGTGTTTATCCCTTGATTTGTATTTTTTCATTCTCTTCTCATTCATTCCCTATCTCTCCTAGAACTGAGGCATTCAGACATGAAGGGGAAGTCATTGTGAGGCCCTCAAAATCCTTGACAAGTCCATAGACTACTATATTAGATTGCAGTTGCCTATCAAAATTGTAGGTTAAAAAAATACAAATTCTGGGGTGGCTAGGTGGTGCAGTGAATACAGCACTGGCCCTTGAGTCAGGAGGACTTCAGTTCAAATCCGTCCTCAGACACTTAACCCCAACTGCCCATTTTTCCTCCCTCCAAAAAGCAAAAAGACCCCCCAAAAAAACAAAAACAAATTTAGATCCGGGTGATGATGAGAATACTGTCATATTTTAATTACTTACAGATTGTTTAATTCATGTGCTAAAAATATTATTTTGCCCTTTGTGTCTGTTTATTCTTAATAATGTTAAATTTAATATATTGGAAAAGAAGATTTATATTCTGGTTTTTATCAGAGCTTCCAGGGTAGCCAAAAGAGGCTAAGCAATTGCATTAGGACATCCTAACACAAATGAAATTAGCAGCCAGAAATAGCTAATGGCTCTCACAAATGAGTTCTTTTTGGGAAAGAACACTAAGAAAATGAGCTGTTGTCACCTTGAAATTTCTTGTTTAAAGTACTGCTGCACTCCAGGGTGCTTATATCTTTTTTTTAATCACAGAAAGTTACTGGGTACATAAGTTTACAGAGGGAATAGGGATACCCCATTTCCCAGAGAGATCTTTTGGTGTCCTGGAGAAAGTGCAGTTAAGGTAGACACTTTGATATGTTTCTTCAACCCTGAGTTGGAATTTGATGAAGCTACATGTGACTTAACCATCAGCAGTGTCTTAAGAGAGCCTTTTGTTAGACTTTGTTTCTGGGTTAAGGTTAGATTGGCAGTAAACTTCAGATATTAGGTTTCCTGAGCTAAATAGAATCTCCCATAGAGGGGAATGATGCATGTAGATTTCAGCCAGTGCTGTTCTGACTTTGTAGCCTAGAAAATGAACAAAGAGAAGTTTTTATCATTTGAGCATACCAAAGATATAGATGACTACAGCATTTTTTAATAGGTTTATTAGACTGCTAAATCAGGGAAATACTATAGAGTATTCCTGGATTTTAGCAAGCATTTAAGAAAAATCTCATATTCTTGTGGACAAATCAGAAAGATACCATTAGATAGATCAGAATGATTGAATGAATGGACCCAAATAGGAATCATTTAAGATTGATGTCAATCTGGAAGCAAGCTCCTAGTGGAATGCCCTGGGGATCTGTTCTCCACTCTGTTCTGTTCAACCTTTTTATCCACATGGATAAAAGAAGGCTTAGATAACATGCTTATGAAATTTGTAGACCAATGGGAAAGAGAGCTAATATAACGGGTAATACGATTCGAATCCAAAAAGATTTGACAGACTAGAACTATAAGCTAAAAACTATAAAATGAACTTAAATGTGGATCAACGTAACATTCTATTCTCAGCTTCAAATGATCAGCCTCGCATGTACAGAACTGGGAATTCATGACTATACTAAGAGTTTAGGACAAAAAAAATATTTTGATTCTATTGGATAGCAAGCTTAATACAAGTGAAAAATGGCAACAACAGCAAAAAGTTACCTAGCTTTGGGCCATGAGCCATAGTGTGCAGCACTAGGAAGGTAACAGTCCTGCTATACCTGCTATTGCAGGTTCAAGTTTGGGGCACTACATTATAGGAAGGCCATTAATAAGCTGGAGAACATCCACAGACAGGTGTCCAGGATAGTCAAGGGCCTTAAGACCATGCTGTATGAGAACAGGTTAAAGGATCTGAGAATATTAACTTGGAGAAGACTTGGACGGGGGTGGGGAGGTGGTGAAGAGGAGGGGGGTAATAATTGTCTCCAAATCTTAGAAAGGCTGTTATTTGGAAAAAGGATCAAGCTTGTTTTGTTTGGAACCAGCAGGAAGTTTCAGAGGGGAATTTAGGCTCAACATGTGTACATTACTATTACAAGTATGGTGGGCTGCCTCTGGAAGTAATAGGTTCGGCCTTACTAAAGATCTTTAAACAAAGAACTAGACAACTCCTTTAAAGGTATGTCATAGAGTATATTCTAGTTGGACTAGATGACCTTTGAGGTCCATTCCAAGACTGAGATTGTGTAATTGAGAGGACAAATTCACCCAACATAAGATTGAGTGAATCTCCATTCACTATTACTCTCTTGTTCCAAAAAGCCAGACCATTGATTTATCCTTTCAAACCTTTTACTTCTTGGTCTCCCACATGTGGTCCCATGAGATCTAGTATCATAATCAAGCAATCTGTCTATCCTTCACACTGCCTGTGCAATGCCTCTTCATCAGATGCTGAATCTAGAACATGTCTGCCACTCCTGATCTTCTCCAAAGTTCTACATTTTTGTGCATTGCTATGAAGAAGTCTTGCATATCATTGCATCTGTATGCTGGATGTCTAACTATTGGCTTTTCGCTCTCCATATTTTACTATAGAACAGAATTCTGATGAATAGTTGCCCCCAGTGCTGTGGATTTAAACATTCCTGTCCTCATCTTTGTGGGTATCTCTTCATTGTTTAACATTAGTTTACATGTACATGAAACTAACCCAATACTTACTCTTCAGATCCTTTATTCCCATTATCCTCAACCTTACCCCACAATGTCTTACTCTAGATACATCCAGCCTTTCCACAGTGCCCTCCAGGATGCCTGTTCCATAACTGACAAACTTTCTTTTACCTAAAATGTCTTCCTTTCTCATTTCTTCCATCTTCTATAACTCTTTGTAAGGGTTATGGGATTTAAAGATCTTCCATGCCCCACTGGACTTGCTGACGTAGCAGGAAGGGGCAGAGCAAGAGGAAGCGGAAGCCAAACTAGAGTTCCTGCGGTGGCTGGCAGTGGTGGCGAGGGCGGCAGCAGCAGCAGAGGCAGCGGCAGAGCAAAGCCCTTTTTGAGTTAGCCAGAATTTCTGCTAAGGACTCCTGCTGAGGACTGCCAGGGGCCGGAGCTGCTGGGAGCGCGCTTCCCGGATGCTGGGTGGTTGCTGTGAGTGGGGAGAGGAGGACCTTTGCCTGAGGTAGCCTGTTCTGTTTTAAAGGCTTGAAAATGTGGGTGCTTTCTACTTTATCTACCTGTGCCAATGTCATAACTACTCTGATGGCTTTCACTTTCTGGTTTTGGGACTCAGTCTTTTGGTATCTTAATAAATTTTCTAGTTTATTCCCCCATATGGCAAGCATGATGTATTTTGTGATGGAGAATTATATCAGCATATCTGTAATCTCCATAGGCATTGTGAATATGGCATTGCTGATACACTCTTGAAACTGAGCTCCCTCTCAACCACATTATTTCTCTATCCACCTAGCTACTCTTTCTCATGAACCCTAACCCACTGATTATGGTGGGGGGAGTCAGACTTCTGCTTGCTCCCCAATGACATGTCCAGACTCTCTATTACCATCATCATTTCTTTTTGGCTAAACTCTTTGAAAAAAGGTGTCTGCACTCAGCACCTCCACTTCCTCTCCTCTCACTCTTTTCTAAACCTTTTAAAATCTTTCTTTTAATCTCATAATTCAATTGAAATTGCTCTCTCCAAAAATTACCAAGGATTTCTTAATTGATAAATAAACTTACCTTTTCTCAATTCTTACCCTTCTTGACTTATGTCATGGATACTCTATCCTTTCTGGGTTTTTAATGACACCACACTCAAGGTTTTCTTCGTACCTGTCTGCTCTTCTCAGAGGGAAAGAGGATAGAGGAAGCAAATAAGCATTTACATAGCACTTATTATATAAAAGGCACTTTTTACAAATATTACCTCATTTGATCTTCACAACACCCACAAGGTAGAGGAATGTAGAATGTCCAGAAGTAGGTCCCTAGCATTTCCCACATGGATGCCTTCATCTTAGGTGATCTGGGTATGTGCAAAGCTTCATTACATACACTACAACTTTTAATCTGTTAAAGAAAGGGAACACAAATAGAAAAGAAAAGGAGAACAGTAGAGCTTCTTGTTTCACTTTGTCCTCCCTTTTCCTCTTCTTCCTTACTTTTCATAATTTCTCATTACCCTGAATCAGTGGGCATTTCCTTAAATTTACTGGTTTTTATCTTTTAAGAAATGGGGAATAATTAAGTGATTTGCAGTAAAGCCTTATCCCAAGTTCTTCTGCAGGGCTAAGGTAAAAGTAATGATTCCATTTTTGTCATCCTGGTATTTAATTAGGTAGAATAGATGAGCGTGGCAGTAAATCCTTGAAAACAAGATTCCAAAGATTCACTGCAATCCCAAAGATAAATAAATGATAATTTTCTGGCACTACAAGAATCAACAAAATAAAGGAGTAAAGTAATTTAAAGACTGAGTAAAAGGTCTCCATGTAATTTGGACTGGTTTGGGTATTTTATCTAATAAACAAATGAAGATAACAGTATTTTTAGGTACTGTAGTACAGACTATGGAGAGCCAGTCTGACTATAAGCTCCAAAATATATAATTTGAATTCATTCCCAAGTATAAATAATTAAGGGTGGGTATTACTGGAGATTCAATAACTTTTAAAAATTATCCTGTATTAGGAAGATTTTTTTCCTCTCCTGTAGCTTATTATTTTAAATCATTGATTTGTCTCTCCATTGACACAGATTCTGTGGCCCCTCCCTAGGATTCTTCAAAAGAAAAACATTTTTTCTTGCTACTTAAGATGAATAAATAATTTAAAGGAAGACAATATTGAGTGGAAGGCAGAACTGATCAAACTCCTTCCAAGTCCTTTTAATAGCAATGTGATAGTATAAAAGCAGACCACAACTTAGACTTCCCCAACGTTTCTAAGATTCTTGGACTGTGAAATTCAAATCAATTCAAAAGGCATTTATTATATGTCTGTTATGAGCAAGACACTGGGCTAGGGATGGAAATTCTCTCTCTCTCTTTCCCCTTTCCCTCCCCCCCCCCCCCCACTTCTTCCTCCCTTTCTTTAAACTACCTTATGTTTATTTATGTTCTAGATGCTATGTCTCCCAGTAGGTTGTAAATTCCTCGAGAACAAAATCTATCTCCTTTACATCTAACTTCCTAGTACAATAACAGAGAGGCCAAGAAGGATGAGGACTGAGAAAAGGACATTATCAATTACATCACTGGTAGCTTTAGAGAGAGCAGTTTCAGTTAAATGATGTAACCAGAAGCCCAATTACAAAGGATCTGGAATCAAGTGAGAGGAAATGAAGTGGAAGCAGATGACTTTTTCAAGAAGGGAATAAGAGATATAAGAAAATAACTAGTAGAGATGGTTGGGTCAAGTGAGAACTTTTTAAAGGATGGGGAAGACATGAGTGTGTCTGTAGGCAACTGGTGAACAGCCAATACACAAGAAAACACTGAAGATTAGGAGTAGTGTGGGGATGATAGAAGGGGCAACCTGCTGGGGTTGGAAAAGATGGGATGGACTTGGATCAAAGGTGCATGTAGAAGGGTTTTCCTTGGCAAGGAGAAGAACCTCTTCTTCCTGGGAAGACTCTGAAGAGTCAGACAGGTGACTCAATGGAGCTACTACCCTATTTTTGATGATCTTTCCCAGTGCTTTGCACAAAGACTTCAGCAGAGTTACTTATACATAGTTCTTAGACATTACCAAAACTAACAATCTTATGTGAAGGTCTAAATATCCCATAGCTATGGGAGCCTGATGTCCACAACAGGTATGCCAGGCTTCTCTCGTCTTAAGTCTGCCTTGTTGCTTATAAGGTGCTAGCCTACCCCTACCTCCACTCTCTTAAAAAACAGCAACAATAATAAGAAAGGTTAAAAAAATCATGCCTTGAAAGGTTTACTTGGCTACATTTCTTTCTGCCTAAAAGTTAAATTCACCAGCAACAGTAAAAATCCTTTTTTTCTTCTTAAATAGACTAGCTAAATGATACTTCCACGCACTGAGTGTACCACAGCTTCTTGGAGTCTCAGGTGAGGCTGAGGGTGGACACCATGGGTGGATGAGCAAGCCTGAAAAGGACTCAGCAAAGAAGGTACCAGTCCTCCTTGAATGCCCCAGCAATCCAACTTGGTAGATGGGCTAAACCAGGTTGAGGGTAAGGGATAGGCCTCAAACACATCACTTTGTTAGAGGTATATCTACCCCAAGCATGTGAAGACTTCTCCTGGTGGGATGAGCAAATAAGAACAATTTGTCCCAACAGCCACAAAGGTGGCTGAAGCAGGTGCTTGGTCAGATATCAAAGAGGCCAAGGTCATCCCACACACCCCTGGGCCAACACCAGTCTTCATGACTTTTGCCTTGCCACTTGCCTTCAGTGAGGCAGGAAGAGAGATGGAAGCTGATGACTTTGTGCAACTCTCCCTCACGTAAATCCAATTCCTGTGCAGGTTAAAACATCATCTTTGTGATGTTTTAATGACCTGTGATGTCATGGATCCTCCTCGAAAATGAAGAATGAGCAACAATAAAAAATGGGTAGGAATTCAACAAATGAAAACATTCTAGGCACAGGAAATAACTTGAAAAAAGGCAGAATGTGTTTGGGAGATGACAAATATTTTCGTTCCACTGGATCATAGCGTATATCCACCCATCAATCCATTAATCCAGTATTTATTTAGAACCTACTATGTTGCCCAGACACCATGTTAGGCACTAGGGCTACAAAGATAGAAGGAAAACTCATCAAATAGCTTACATTCTACCCAGAGAGACATGTATCCATATATTATAAGTGTATACAAAATACATACACCCCTCTGAGATACATCCTACCAGTGTAAGTGCAAGCTGGAGAAGTGAGCCCAGAGAAGATGCAGCAACAGACATGACCAATACAAAGCAAACACGAGAAGAAAATAAATTGATGAAATGTTAAAATACAAAAAAGAGAACAGAAGGAATTTTAGAAGGGAAATATGTAAGAAGAACAATGCTAGTACTACTATGTGACAGTGCATATATCCTTTAAAAACAAACTTTACATGGTAGACAGGGTATCATCTGCAATCTTAATTTTCAGTCCTTTGTATATGGAAATGTTCTATTTGTTGATTAAGTTAAGTTCACATTTTTTAAATACATATTTTTTGAAAAGAAAAGTAGTAGGGATTATGGAATAGATGAGGGATGGTAAGATGGCTGTGATTAGAATCACCTCCCTTGTTTATTTTTGTTTTAAATCAGCAAGTTCTCATACGGGAAAAATGCAACTGTAGGGCCTTTTCCCTTACCCTAGTAAATGCATGCACGCACATACACACACCACAAATCATGCATAACTGGTTTTCATGTTAAGCAAAATGAACACTTTCTTTTAACTACTAACATGAACTAAATGTCATCCTGTTCTTCAGCCACATCATGACTTCTTGCCATAACCATTAAAAATAACATAAATGAATGTAGGAAAAGCATTGATTAAGTACACATTTTGTCCCAAGTATTGTACTAAATACTAATGACACATGCAAAAAAAATAGCTTAGATAACCCTTGCCCTCAGGGAACTTATATTCTAATAGGAGGCAATAAGGCAGGGGAGTTGTGGCCAGGAAGCAGTATTATAATTTTTACAAGTTTATATTTGTATAAACACATTTATACATATATATACATTTGAATATACACATGTAAGCTTGTGTGAACATACTTAACCTCTCTTTAACTACACTGTGATCTCAGAGATTGATCAACTCCTTGAGTGGTCCAGGTTTCCACCCCTCCACATCTTCCTATTCTGTAAGATTTTTGCCCACATCTTTCCATAAACCCAAAATGAAGGATCTTCCCAACAGATTGGAGACCTTCCCTTGCTTTTTTTATTGACCACAGGTAAAAGTGTGGAACATGGACTGTTCATCTATTATTGAATCATTGAATCATAATAATAGTAGTTGACATTTATGTAATGTTTTAAGTCTACGAACCACTTTTGGTATATAACACTAGGTATCATGATAGGTTAAGTAAGTTTGGAGACTGATTGGAAAAATTGAAAGGTCTGTATTCATAGTAATTCTGCCCTTGGAAGTATAGTTATGAAACATACATGGTTTGTGATTGTGCCCCCAGTTACAAAGAGAAAGAGATTAAAGATGAAGGAAACTTGTTTACTATGGAACAGTAATTCTAAAGAGGATAGTGGAAGAGGTGGGTAGGATTGGAGTGGGATATTGTTGTAGGATTGAGGAGAGTGCAATGAAAGAATAGGAATGGTGTTTTTTTGCTCTTATATAACCAGTGATTAATTTAGGGGTAGGCAAAAAAACAGGTGGGGGGAAATTAACCCTAGGGTATTAATTGGTAGCAGATGAAAAATACACATCATAGTCTGCAAATGGTGTTGTTAGTATACAAGGGCAAGAGGAAAGAGGCCTTAGTCTCCTGCTTCCCATATGAAGAGATATGGAATGAGGTGGACAATGAGGTGAGGAGGTGGTCCCTGGGTTCTTTCTCCCTCTTCCTTTTCTTCCGTGGTCAGAGAACACTGAATCTGGGTCTGCTCCATCATTTTTTTTTGGAGGGGGAAAGGCAGGGCAATTGGGGTTAAGTGACTTGCCCAAGGCCACACAGCTAGTTAGTGTTAAGTGTGTCTGAGGCCAGATTTGAACTTGGGTCCTTCTGACTCCAGGTCTGGTGTTCTATTCACTGCACCACCTAATCGCCCTCCCCCCCTCATTTTGCTTCTGCTGGTCCTCCTCTGGAGTGCCTGGGGTCAAGAAAAAGATTGTTTGGATTTGGTTTTGTTTGTTTGTTTGTTTAGGATTGGGGAGACAACATGTTTATAGTCAAACAAGAAAGAATCCTTGGAGGAAGCAGAAATTGAAAATCAATGAGAGACTTTATGCTGTGATGAAGGCAGAAGAAAATGGGATCTGGGTCATAAGTAAAGGGATTAGCCTTAGTGATAAGTAAGGATTCCTGTTGCTCTGAGAAGAGAGAGGAAAAACAAATTATGAAGGACTTCGTGAGTCTGAGACCCCACAGTAATTAAGCTGAGAAGTTTTGAAGAGTAGGGCTGGAGGAACTCAAGTCAAACAACTTCAATTTTCTCATCTAAGTAAAAGGTGAAGCCATCTGGTGGAAGAGATGTCACTGGAGGCTTGAAGAAAAAAGATTAGGTTGGGAAGAGTAACTGTGGAAAAAAGAAGAAGAGGGAATAAATAACAGTGAAACAGAAGGATTATTGAGTAGTAGTTAAGGCCCAGAAAGAATAATACCTTGTGGATAGAGTAGGGAAGGGATTTATTTCCAGTAAAGTTGGGGTTCCAAAGGGCACAATGGAAGGGGGATAATAAAAATGAGAACACAAGGAGAGGTACCAAGGAAACTGAATTGGTTTTGCTTGTTTGCTTTACCTAGGTATTTGAGAGTACTGAATGATTGAGATTTTTCCAGCCACAGGGCCAGGGTAAACCAGATGTGCAGAAGAGTATAGAATAAATCAATCCCCAAGGTTTTAGATAGATTATTGATATGATGGACCCTTTTTAGATACCATGTTCTTCATTTCAGGTGAGAAGGTTTGGAGGTTCTAGTGGCAGAAGAGTTGCTTCCCTCTTCCCAAAAAACCCTCAATGTTTCCCAGTAACCTATAGAATAAACTACAAAGTCTCTAGCCTCGCATTTGAGGGCCTCTGTGGTCTGTATCCCTTTCCCATCCTATTTCACATTATTTCTTTGCATACCCTTTCCATTCACTGATTTTGTCTTGCAGTCTTTTCGTTTGCACAGGCTGTGAAGAACTCCCTCCAAAGTTATGTCTATTGAAGTCTTTTTCTTCCTGAAGGTCCAAGCTGGTGCTACCTAAATGGACTTCTCCCTATCCACCTCCACATTTCAAAATAAATACTGATTTGAGTTGAATAAATATGTAGTAGGTGAAATCAGCTCAATTCACTAAATGCCTAATAAATGCAAACCTCTGAGTTAGACAATGGGGACACAAAGATAAGGTAAGACGTAGTTCTTACCTATGGGAGGCTTATGGTCTAATAGTCAAGATAAAGTGTATATAGAAATAATTATGAGGCAGAATATAGAAATTACGAAGGAGAAGTTAAGACAGAGCAAAAGAAATTTAAGGAAGGAGAAATTATTTCCATGTGGATCAACAGGGAATACTTTATGGAAGAGCAAGTTTCTACTCTGGGCCTTGGTGGAAGGAGGCATTTTAATTGGCAGAGATAGTAGAGATTGGTAAAAGGGGGAATCCATCAGGGGGGAGCATAAGCAAAAGATATGGGAGAGAGCTGGACACAAAAAAAAAAATATGGAGAATTTTTCTACCTGTGATCCTTTTTGTTGATTTAGTATAATGTTTGCTTTTTCTGTCCCTTTTCTTTTTCCCCCTGTTCTTTTCAAGCATAAAAGTGTAATGAACAGGGAAGAGTGTTCTGTGTATGGATTGTATATTTTAAAATTGAAACAGTTCAGATACTTAAGTAATGACCAAAGGAAGGGCACGGTAAGTTCTTGGCACTGAAAACCAAGGAAGTACAGAGTGAGTGATGGTTTTGGCTAAGGAACACCATGTTTTGAAGGTGGCTGTTTTGTATGGCTCTGGGCAGGGCCATACTGTGTCATGATGGGATTTAATATATGGCTTTCTGATTCTGAAATCAAAAAGTTTTCTCAGCCCCCACAAGATTCTTTGGTCTTCCATGAAAATGAAAGGGGGTAGGGAGAAACAAATTTTGTTCCTAAGTACTGCTCTGAAATCCAAATTATAGCTTTCCAGAGGTTATAAAAAAGTATGCTGAGGTTTGCATGAGGATAAAGTAACCATTCCTTTCTGAAAACATAGATTCTGTCATTTGTATTGTTTTCTTGCATTTTCTGACATTTTTCATACTTTGTTTCTATTTACAAATATTCATGGTGGAAATTTTGAGCAAGAATCATTCAGCTGGCTTTAAATTATGCAAGTGTAATAAAAATGTTCTTTAGAAATTGCAGTTCCAAGTTTGTTTTTATATTCAGATGACTCAGAGAGAGCTTTACTTGCAGACTACCCATTTGGCAAGAAAAAATGGTCTGTCAAAACTCAGATTTGGTCTTGAAATAAAGTCTGAAAGTCTTCATACTATATATTTGTTTTGTTGATTCATTTCATTTTTGACATAACAGATTCTTCCCAGCACTCGACACCCCTCCCATCACAAACACAAAGTACATTCCTTGAGAATAGTTAAGCAAATCCTCCTGCCTAATTGGGTAACTATGATGGATACTATATGTGTAACATGTGGGGCTCCCACAAAAGCTGCTCCAGGTAATCGGAAGTATAAAATCACTCAAAAGCCATATTGTACCACTCCCTCTGATGTATTTACTCTCACTAGTAATCTGGAAGCCACAAACACAGTTAATAAAAGACAATAGCAAGAAAAGTAACAACAGAGCATTTCCTTGATAAACTCAGGGTGCATTCTCCCATGAATAAACACATAATCAGTGGTAAGAGGGGGATGCTTCCATAGAACATGTGGAAGAGCACACATCTGGGGAATATACATGGTCAGGGTACACATGTGGAGGGTTGTATACAGGGAAAATACAAGGGTAGGGTACGTGCATGGAGGAGTAATTTGTGTCTCTGGTGCCATAGGACTGTTGGTGGGCACATCACTGAGCTATTCCTACTGTGCCTGCTCTTGCCCCCATCCCTAGAGACTTGACTGTATAGGTGGTGCATGGCATGCCATCTTTACCAGGTGGTACTCTGGTAATCTCACAGATGCAAATAATCATTGCTCTTCTGAGGACATAGTGGTTCATTTTCTCTCTGTTTCTAGTTTTTGCCTTCAGTTGGAGTTCTCGGCTGAGATGTTAGGTCTTTGCCATGAAAAGAGGAGTGCGCTTTGTTTTCTCTCTTTTAGCTTAGAGTCCAGAATCTTAAGCTTCAGTCATTTGGGGGCGGGGTGGAGTAAGGGGAGGTACATCAAAAAATCTTTTAACTACTTGCTTTTCATTCAGAGAAGAATCTATCATCTCCTAGAGCCTTGGCCACGTATAACTTTTTTTTTCTCTAGAAGAATAGCCTTTTTTTCAGGGTCCAGGCTTGGAACACCACAAACAGTCAGCTAAGTGGTGCTTGTGGGCATTCCCGTCAGTCTTTGAACTTTCTTTCTCCAGCTCAACAAAAGCAAGGACTCAGTTACTTAAAAAAAAATTCAGAACTGCGAATCTTTATGTGCATCTTGTTTACAAGTTTGTTGTTTGCAGTTCTGTCTCTGCTATACAGTTAATAGGACATTGCTATACACACATAGCCCATCTCCTTCCTTATCTAGCACTAAGGTTGGATTGTTTGAAGCTAGAAATCACGTAACCTGTGTCCTGGTTTCTTCATCTGTAAAATAAGGTGGTTGGTCTCAATGGCCTCTCAGATCCCTTCCAGCTAGAAATCTATGCTCCCATCATCTTTGCTGATGGATATCCCCTGGCCTGGAGTACCTTCTCTCCACTTTGCTTATCTGCTTTCTACCTGTCCTTCAAGGCTTATTAGTTCAGGCTCCTCATATGATCCACAAAGCTTTCCCTCCAAGAGCAATTCCTTTTCTGAAGTCCTATATTACTCATTTGAGACAGCCTATTCTTGTATTATTTTTCATCTTTCTATCTCCATCCTTCTTCCACAACTAGAATTTTAAACTCCTAAAAGCATCTAGGAGGCTCTGAAAGAAAGTATGAGAGAGAAGAGAATGTATTAGGCTCCATACCAAACTGAAGGCCTACAGAACTGTTGTGCTGACCTCAGTGTTGTGTGCTTGGGAAACCTGGACAGTCTACCAGAGCAATGCCAGGAAATTGAACTGCTTCCATTTGAATTGTTTTAGGAAGATTTGGAATATTACCTGGCAAGATAAGTACCAGACAGTGAGGATTTTTCTTGAGCTGAACTGCCAAGCATTCAGACCCTACTGCAGAGAGTACAACTCCAATGAGCTGGCCATGAAGCCTGAATGTCCGATGTACATATACCTAAAAGACCATTTTATGGAGAACTCACATGAGACAAACACTAAAGAGAGGTAAGAGGAAACAACACAACGACACTCTCAGGGTCTCTCTGAAGAACTTTAGTATTGACTGTGAGACATGGGAAATGCTGGCATAGGACTGCCTAGCATGGTATACCCATATCAAAAAAGGTGTTTTACTTTATGAACAATGTATGATCTCGGTAGCTCAAAGGAAATGTGAGATGTGCAAATCTAGAGACATCTCCATCTCGAATGTTCATATGGATTATTTGTGTCCAACCTGTGGCAAAGCCTTCCAAGCTCATATTAGACAGATCAGCCACAGGCACATACACTGTACCTTGACCCCAGCATCATGATGTCATTGGTCCTCTTGGAGTATGAAGGGTGAACAAGCTCATCAAAGGCTAGCTCAGGGTTCTAGTACATAGTAGATACTCAGTGCTAATTGATAATAATAACTCACATTTATATAATGCTTTCAAGTTTACAAAATGGTTCCCTTAAAAGTAGGTCAAGTATTATTATCCCTATTTTACAGATAAGGAAACTTTGTGATGGTGGTATTAAATGCTCTCACACATCAGTTTCAACATTCCTTTCCAATCACCTGTGGTTTCTTGTCACCTCATAGTTTTGTGTTGTCCTCTCATTGTACAATGTTCTTGCAGTAGCAATGCCCTCATACAGACCAACTCTATCTGAAAGCCTCATTCTCCAACATTGTCTGTCTTCCCCATCAGAATTCCTGTTACACCAGTGATTTCAGCTATGATAATAGCAATGTTATTGTCTGATTAAAGAAACTCAGAGTAAGGTATAGCTTTTACTTGCTCAGGGTCATAGATTTAGAACTGAAGTGGAACTAAGAGGTCAGTTAGTTCAACTTCTTCAACTTTACACATGAGGAAAATGAGTCAAAGAGAAGATAAGTGACTTGAACAAGGTCATAGGATAAAAGATAATAGATCTAAATCTGGAAGAGGTCTCAGAGACCCTCCTTTTATAGATAAGAAAACTGAAAGTGAAAACAAAAATAGACCCAATTAAATGAGATAAAGAAGGAGACTACATCTTGCTAAAAAGGTACCATAGACAATGAAACAATTAAATTAGAAGAGCAAGGAATAGTCTATCCATCAGATCTATGGGATTCATGACCAAATAAGAGACAGAGAACACTAAGAAAGGTAGAATAGATAATTTTGATTATATTAAATTGAAAAGCTTTTGTACGAACAAAACTAATGTAACCAAGATTAGAAGGAAAGCAGAAAGCTGGAAAATAATCTTTATAGCAACTGTCTCTGATAAAGGCCTTGTTTCTCAAATATGTAGAGAACTGAGTCAAATTTATGAGAATACAAGCCATTCTCTAAATGATAAATGGTCAAAGGATATGAACAAGTAGTTTTCAGATGAAGAAATCAAAGCTATCTATAATCATATGAAGAAGTGCTCTAAATCACATTTGATTAGAGAAATGCAAATTAAAACAACTCTGAGGTACTACTTCACATCAATTAGATTGGCTAATATGACAAAAAAAGGGAAATGATAAATGTTGGAGAGGATGTGGGAAAATTGGGACACTAATACACTGTTGGTGGAGTTGAGAACTGATCCAACCATTCTGGAGAGCAATTTGGAACTATGCCCAATGGGCAACCAAACTGTACATATACTTTGATCCAGGAGACCACTATGAGGTCTGTATCCCAAAAAAAGGGATCATAAAAAAGGGAAAGGACCTACATATTCAAAAATGTTTTTAATAATTCTATTTGTGGTGGCAAAATATTGGAAATTGAGGGGATGCCCAACAATTGGGGAATGACTGGACAAACTGTGGTATATTAATGTAATGGAATACTATTGTGCTATAAGAAATAATGAACAGGCACATTTCAGAAAAACCTGGAAAGACTTGTGCAAACTGATACAAAGTAAAATGGCAGAACCAGGAAAACACTGCAACATCATGTGATGATCACTCAGCTTTTCTCAGCAACACAATGTTCTAAGACAATTACAAAAGACTCACAAAGGAAAATGTTATCCATATCCATATAAAGAGCTGATGAGCTGTAGCAGCAAGCACCCCGGCGTCCTCAGGGTTTGCTGCTACCACAGGTTCTTGGATCTGCTTTGTTAAAGGAAAGCAACTCAAAATGGGTTAACAAGCTTACTTTAATCAGTCAGACATATATCGTTTACCTTGTTCAGGGGAAAAGGTCAACACCCCAAACTTCAAAGTATACAGGCAGAATTATCAAGACAGAAACAGATCAAGTAGACAGATTTCCAAACTGTCCAACCATTACATACATACCCAGTCAACATCTGGGTTTTTCAAAGCCAGGGGGGGCTCTGGACAACGGCTTTTCAGAATACAGATCAAATCACAGAACACTTCTCAAAGTGAGCCCCCAAAACAAAGCCTCACATCAGGGCTTATATAGCCTTCTCCTGGCTCAGAGAATGTAACAACCTTATTGACCCACTGGCCAATCGAGAAGTATCTACTGAAAAACAAGCCTCCCACCCCAGGCTCCAGGTGCACTTTAGCCTAGGGGCAGGGAAGATCTTCCAAATTTGCATTCCCATTACATGAGCTCTGAATGCAGATAGAAGCATATTTTTTCACTTCATTCTTTCTTATGTTTTTTTCCTTTTGAACTGTTTCTTCTTCCACAACCATGATGAATATAGAAATATGTTTTACATGATAGCATATGTATAAACTATATCAAATTGTCTACCATTTTCAGAAAAGGGGAGGGAGGTAGAAAAATTTGGAATTCAAAGTTTTATAAAAATGAATGCTAAAAATGTTCTTGATATGCAACTGTGGGAAAAAATAAAATAATATTTAAAGCAAAACAAAAATAGATAAGAAAAGTCTTGGAGATGTTAAGTGACTTGCCTGTTATCATACTGATTGTAAATATCAGAAGTGGAATGTGAATCCATGTTTTCTGATTCCAAATTTGAGGCTTTTCCCACTGAAAAAACCATTCTCCCAGTTTTATGAGTAAAAGAACCTTGGCACTAGGAGAATTCAGAAAACATTGGTTTGGCCATAATATTTAGCTATGAAAGAAGAAATAAAATTGAATATCCAGCAATAACCATGAAGGTATGAAGAGACATTATTGGTAGTCAAGGTATGTAAAAGATAGAAAAAAATACAATGTATGGCAGGTATTGTTTCATGTGGAAACTTTCTGATTTCCTCAGTGGAGTCAGATCACAACCTGCCTAAATTTAGAAAAGTCTCAGAAAACTGTCTGAGGTCAGTGAAGTTAAATGACTTGCCCTCAGTTACACAAAGGGATTTGAATCCACACGTTCCTGATTAAAATTCTAGCATCTATCTGCCATTACATACTGTCTATAAAGTAGAAAACTAAGAGAACTGGGAATTCAAGTCATTGACTTCTACATCTGCTTACCCAGTGACTTGTAGAGCAAGTTGTTTGAATGATTATGTAATTCACTTTAGCCATTATAAAATGGGGATAATACCTTCTCTTCTGCTAAATTTATATGAATGTTGTTAGAATAGCTGGTAAGCTGAAATATTTTGAGATCCTCATAATAAATCTAGACAAACCACATTATATAACATTGATTCTTTATTTGTATTTTTTGATAGATTTCATAAAATAGGTATAAAAGAATACCAGTATTAATCTTGACCACTTACCTTCTCAGAGGTGTTCTGATTTTTATTTTTGCCATTTTGTAATTCCATTTTGGAATCAAAATCTTACACCATGATGGAAGAAGTCACAGATCTATAGAAAGCATTCATTGGGGAGGCGGAGTCAAGATGGCAGAGTAGAAGCAGAACCTCTGCTGGGCTCCAGCTTCCACCTTCCCCAATCCATGTAAAAGGGGACTCTAAACAAACTTTGGAACTGCAGAACCCACAAAATGCCACAGAGAAGCTAACCTCCCGCTGAGGACAGCCAGGCAGGCCAGCAGGGCTCGGGGAGCAGAGCCCATGCCCCTGACAGCCGGAGGTTTTAGCTCCAGGGTGGGCCTGACCATCCGCTGGCTGGAGGGACTTCAGATCACCAGCAGCTGAGGCTGTTTCCAGATTCATCAACACATAGATGAGAAGGACAAAGTGAGAGATCAGTATAGTGTGGATTTGGGACCAGTAGTTGGGAGCACCTCAGCTTTTACCCCCAGGGCGAGAAGGCACTGAGATGCTCGGCACAGCCAGCACCAAGTGGCAGCTTCAGCTCCTGGCCTGCAGAGTGTAGGGGGACCAAGAGACCAGTCTGAGGGGTGATCGCTCTTGCTTTAACCTGCTTGGATCTGGATTGTGGTCTAGGGTGGAGGTCCTAGGGTGCATGACCAGTTTGCCAGAGGGTGTGGAGGCCTCAGAGAGGGCACCCAACTAATATTTCTGGCAGCTGAGAAAACCCCAGCATTTGGGACAAAAGCTCCCCTGTCTGGTGGCAGAGTCCTACTGTGGCAAAAAGTCCAGGAGTCAAGTGACTGAGGGGCTACATGACCAGACAAAGGAAGCAAAACAAACAGAAGACTCCAACATTAGACTCCTATTTTGGGGACAAAAAGGAGCAAAGCACGGAACAGGAGGAAGACAGTGAAGTCAGAACTCCTGCACCAAAAGCTTCAAAGGAAAATACAAGTTGGTTACAGGCCATAGAGGATCTTAAGAAGCAGATAAGAGAAGTGGAGGAAAAATTGGGATGAGAAATCAGAATGATGCAAGAAAATTACGAACTGAAAGTCAACAGCCTGACTGAGGAAAATCACACCTTAAAAAACAGACTGATTCAATTGGCAAAAGAGGCTCAAAAAGGCAATGAGGAAAGGAATGCCTTGTAAGCTGAATTTGCCAGATGGAAAAAGAACCTCAAAAGCTCAATGAGCAGAATCGTTCCCTTGGATTTAGATTGGAGCAAAGGGCAGCTAGTGACTTTAAGAGAAATCAAGATGATGTTAAACAGATCTAAACAAATGAAAGAACAGAAGGCAATGTGAAATATCTCATGGGAAAAACCACTGACCTGGAAAATAGATCCAGGAGAGATAATTTAAAAATTATTGGACTACCTGAAAGCCATGATCAGGGAAAGAACCTAGAAATCATCCTCCAAGAAATTCTCAAGGAAAATTGCCCTGATGTTTTAGAACCAGAAGGCAAAATAGAGGTTGAAAGAATCCTCCGATCACTTCCTGAAAAAGATCCCAAAAAGAAAACTCCTAGGAATATATTATAGCCAGGTTCTGGAATTCCCAGATCAAGGAAAGAATATTATGAGCAGCCAGGAAGAAACAATTTGAATATTGTGGAAACACAATCAGGATAACACAGGATCTGGCAGCTTCTGCACTGAGGGATTGAAGGGCCTGGAATACGATATTCCGGATGGCAGAAGAGATGGGATTAAAACCAAGAATAACCTACCCAGAAAAACTGAGGATCATGTTTTAGAGGAAAATATGGTCATTCAGTGGAATAGAGGACTTTCAAATATTCTTAATGAAAAAACCAGAGTTGAATAGAAAATTTGACATTCTGATACAACAAGAGAAGCTTGAGAAGGTAAACAGGGAAAAGAAATCATAAGCCACTAATCAAAGTTGAACTATTAACATTCCTACATGGAAAAACAATAATTGTAATTGATGAAACTTTTCTCAGTATGAAAATAGTTGAAGAGAATAAAAATATATATATATATATATACACATATATATGTCTATATCAGAGCATATATGGGCATATGAATACATGTGTGAATGTGTGTATATATGCTTACAGGTATACATAGATAGAGGGCACAGAACCAATTTAATAGGAAGGGATGATACTTAAAAGGGAAAATTAAGAGGTGAGAGGAATATAAGGAGAGGAGATGGAGAGAGACAGAATGGGGTAAACTATCTCAAGAAGAGGCAAGGGAAAATGGTTACAATGGAGGGAAAGAATAGGAAGGCAAAAGGGAATGGGTCAACCTTATTCTCACTGAATTTGGCTCGGGGAGGGAATGAAATAATACTAAAGAGGGTATCTCACCCTACAGGAGAGTAGGGGGGAATGAGATGAGAGGGGGGATGATGGAAGGGAGGGCAGGTTGGGGGGGAGGGAAGTTGGAAGCACTCATTTTTGAAAAGGGATGGGATCAAAGTAAAGAATAGAACAAGTGGGTGGTGGGATAGGAAGGAGGGAAATATAGACAGTCTTTTACAATAGATCTACTATGTTAACGTTTTGCATTAGCTACACATGTGCAATCTATACTGAACTGCTTATCTTCCCATTAAGGGTGGATGACAAGGGAGGAAGGGAATTAATCTGGAATTCAAAGTTTTAAACTTAAATGTCTAAAAATATATATACATATATACTATTATTAATACTATCTTACATGTAATTGGGAAAGAAGATATACAGGCACTGGGGCATAGAGATCCACCATGCCCTACTGGAAAAGTCTAAGGGGGTATGGGAGAGAGCAGATTGGAGAAGGGGATATCCTGTGGTGGGTGGTGGGTGGTGGAGGGATATCCTGTGCTATTCTGGGGTGGTGGGTAGGGGAAAAATGGGGAGAAAATTTGTAACTCAAAATCTGACAGAAATTAATGATGTAAATCAGAAGTTAATAAAGCATTTGAAAAATGAAAAAAAAGAAAACATTCGTTGGTTCATTTCAAGGATTTTAGTGCTCTTAAGCATGTTAAAATAAATACTTAATTCAGACTTTCTTAAATCTCTGAGTTCATTGGATCACCCTTTATTTTGCAGAGGACAGTGGGTCCAAAAGAGACTGAGAGACTTGCCCAAGGCCATTTAGGTAATAAATAGCAGGGCTAGGATTCAGACTCAGGTCCTCAGTCAGTCAGTTATTCAACTGGAATTCATTAAGACTTGAGAAAAATTATACGAGGGCCCAGCGATTAGGTACTGCTGTCAGTCACTGCATCAATGATTTGGAGATAGTTAGCTACAGTTTATTATGCTCAGACAGCAGGCTCAACTGAAACTTACCAATCAGTTAGGGAGCCTAGATCATCAGTGTCAGCAACCTTACCTAGAATGTGAGCATACAATCAGCATGGGAATAATGAAATTTTACAGAAAGGAGGAGGAAAAGATAAGGGGTTAAAAACAACAGAAGGGAAAGATAAGAACACCTGCTAGTTGGTCAAAGCTATATCTGTGGCTTGTTTCCTAACCTTGATTTTGTAGGTGTTGTGACCTTCTAAGTTTATAGCAACAATGTCTGAAAACAAAATAGAGATTGAGCCAGTGTTGTCTTCTTACATTATAGCGTAAAGAAGTCTGATCCAGAGTTTCCATTCCATCATGGTCTTTTTCTTATTACAGTGAAAGCAAGAAGCCTGAGTCAAAGTTTCTTTTTGTAGCGCCTACTATGTACCAGGCATTATGCCAAGTGCTAAGTGTACAAAGAAAAGGGAAAAGACAGTCCCTATTCTCAAGGAGCTTATGGTCTAATGAGGAAGACAACATACACATATTTACAAATTACATATATATGTATATATACATGTATATATATATATAAATATGATAAATTGGAGATAATCAACTGAGGAAAGGTGCTATCATTGAGGGGGAGTCAGGAAAGATTCCTTTACAGAAGGTGGGAGTTTAGTGACACTTGAAGGAAGCCAGGGAATCTAGGAGGCAGAGATGAGAAGGGAGAGAGTTCCAGGCATAGAGGAGAGTAAGTGAAAATGCTTTGCATCTGGAGATGGAGTATTTACTAAGACGAATAGTAGGGAAGATCCAGTGTTACTGGATTGCAGAGTACCTGATGAGAGGAGGATGGTGTAAAGTGAAAAAAGATTAGAAGACTTTAAAAGTTAAACAAAGAATTCTATTTTGTGTAAAATTTTATAAAAAGTCTTCAGACCACAAATCTGCTGCCCTTTCCACAGTGGTATGCTGATTTTAAAGACCATTTCATCATTTTTTTTCTATCCCTTTCTTTTATGAAGATGATTGCAATGAGGTCATTGTGTACTACCACAAAATGCTTAAATTTAAAAGATCATAGGATTTAGAGTTGGAAAACATAAAAATAATGTAACTCCATTTTATCAATGAGGAAACTAAGATATTGGTAAGGTATTGATTGTTATTGGCTAAAATAGTTTTAGACACTTTTGCTTTGGTGATTGATTTCCTGTGACTAAACTTTCATAGGTAATGGTAATAATATTTTCTTCCATCCATTTCCACCTTTTTTTGCATCAGTAGATTACTTAAGTATAACAGGTTGAAGTTGCCTTTTTATGCATCATATTTGTTCTTTTTATTCTTCTAATTTAATACAGTTTTTTCTCGTTCCATTCAGTAGCCTAATTTTCTTTTTATATGTTATCCCCCCTAAATAAAGTATGAGGTCTCTGAGAGAAAGGACTGTCTCACCTTTTCTATTTGTATTTCCAGAATTTAACACAATGGTTGGCAAAGAGTAAGCACTTAATAAATGGATTTTCATAGCCCAAATATGCCAAATTCCTGAGTATATGCAAATATAGTACTCTGGAAACAATTCACTACTAGATAGGGCAGTCACCCAGAGATTAACTGCATAGCCCCCTGAGAAATCTAGTTCTGTGTCCCCACAAAACAACATACCATTTAAAACTGCAGAGTAAGATTTGGGGGCAAATTCAAAGTTTGAAGTTTTGGGAAGAATGGTGGGATCAGGGAGCAGCAGCTGAAAAATGGAATTGGAGACAAAACTAAGGTCTGGAAAAAGATGATATGATCATAGCAATTGGGACTGCAAATTGAGAGTAGAGGATGGCAGTTTCTGGCCTTGGCCTTCCATTGTATTTAGAAGAATGCTTACTGCATTTGGAAGGACAGTGAGGAAACTCCTCAGAGATATCTTACCAGATTCCCTTTTCCCTCTCCATCTGCCAGTTTGCTAGGAAGAGCAAACTTTTATGATTCACTCTCTAATTATGTTATATTGGTACTTCTGTCCTAATTATTTCTTTTTCCATAAAATAAATGTGATTCATTCAGACACATGCATTTCTTTATATCTATCTATCTATCTATCTATCTATCTATCTATCTATCTATCTATCTATCTATCTATCTATCTATAGATATATCTACTCATAGTCTGAGTGTCCAAAGGGGACAGTTTGGCGGGAGGAATGGGGAATGTCTCACAGAGTATAAATCAATTCCAGTATGTTACCCCATCTCCTAAGACCCACTAGCATGGGGCTCTCTCTTTATTGGTGGAGATGAAGGTCTTGTCCCATGTGACGGGTGGGAGAGTGCTGATGAGACACAGAGAACTTTAGTTCTCAGCAGATTTCCCCTTTGAGACTCTGCAAAGCAAGATCAATCCCTTTTGGGAACTCTTCAAGCAGAAGTCCCCTTTGGGAGTCTCTAGAGACCACACCCTTTCGGGGACTCGTCAAGGTTTGTTCCAGTGCTTCTGGCACTCCTGGCTTCCAGCTTCAAGAGAAAAGATGGAAGAGGCCAACCCTACTTCAGGTTGCTGAAGGAAAAGACTCTGGGAAGATATGAGAAGAGTGGGTAGTTTCCATCATGCCCTATTCTCAGCTTTCTACTCTAGAAACTTTGGGGAGTTTCTCCTTGGTTGAGATCCAGGATCTTTTCTCTTGTCCAAGAAGAACTACCTTGTTCCCAATGAAGGTGCTCCTTCACCCTGTTATCTGGTAGATAATCTCCTATGTATATATTTTTTCTGATTTCTGTTTTGCTTTGATTTGGACAAATGGGTTTCATCGGTATTTGCTATGTGTATTCATTGTAGAATTAGTATTAGGTGGGAAAAAGGTCAAGCCTTCAAGCTTGGTCAAGTTTGGGATCCCTCTTCCCGCCAAAATAACAAAGTCATCAGAAGTTAGATGGAATCCAATCATATTCCCTCAATGAACAATGTTTAAGGAAGCAGATAGATAACATTCCTAGCCATGTACCATGTAGCCATGCACTCTCTCTGAGGAGGGCAGAGTGGTGGCCTCTGACCCCAACCTCCTTCTTTCCCTCCTGGCAGGAAAGAAAATCTCACTTGGAGAAGGATCGGGGAGAAGAGTCTAGAAGTATCTTTTCTGTCTTCCTTTGAACCTCATAAGGAAGGACAGTGTCCTCCATTTAAGTGGAGTTTCACTACATATGTGGGGCCCTCTTCCTTTTATTAGTTTAGTGGATTAGAAGCCAGAAGGAAAGATTCAGTCAATATTTACTTGATTTTACTCTTACTAACAACTTAGTTATTGGAAAAATAGAGACTCTTGCTGCTAGCCTGGGTTTGTGATCTACTTATGAGTGTGGCAAGGGTCCGTCAAACTTGGTTGTCATCCTTCGTTCTCAAAGAGGACTGAAATGACATCACTATGTTGGATGTATGGCTGACTTGGCTGATCAGACCAATATGAGTTAGGAAGACTCTACCACAGATCAGGCACAAATAGTTCACATGGACATCTGAAGTGGAGATGTCTCTAAATTTGTGTATCTTACATTCTCTTGAGCTACTGCAATTCTGCTGTGCTTGTAGAGCACAGAACCTTCTTCTATGTGGACACACTATGCTGGACGGTCCCATGTCTCCTGTGTCATACAATTGATTACAACAGAGAGACCTTAAGAGTGTCCTTGTGTCACTTCTTCTGACCTCTGTGTTAGCCCTTGCCTTGTGGGAGTTGTCTATAAAATAGTATTTTAGGAAAACTTATGTTTGACATTTAAACATGGCCAGCACATTGGAGTTGCACACGCTGCAGAAAAGTTTGAATGTTTAAGAAGAAAGGATCTCAGTGTCTGATACCTTATCTTGCCAGGTGATCTTCAGAATCTTCCTAAGACAATTCTGAATGGAAGTGATTTAATTTTCTGGCATGGTACTGGTACACTGCCCAGGTTTCCCAGGCAGACGAGTTCAGCACAATGGCTCTGTAGACCTTCACTTTGGTAGGCAGTCTCTCCCACACATTACTTCAGGGATTCCCAAACACTGAGCTAGTTCTAACAATGCATGCATCCACCTCATCATCTATGTGCACATCCCTGGAAAATAGACTATCAAGGTAAGTGAGTTTATCCACAACATCCAATATTTCTCCACTTGCTATAGCAAATGGTTCCATATGTGGATGGTGTGTTGCTGGCTGGTGGAGAACCTCTGTTTTCTTGGTGTTAATTGTTAGGCTAAATTTAGCAAAAACAGCAAAGAATCAATCCATACATTGTAGCATCTTGGCCTCAGAAGCTGCATTGAGTACATAATCATCTGTAAGTAAAATGTACCAACTCTCCCTCTACTTTAGTCTTGGCTTGTGATCTTTTAGAGTAAATAATTTACCGTCAGTACAATAGCTGACCTTTATGCCATTTTTGTCCTTATTGAAGGCATCTGGTAACATTGCTGAAAACATCACGCATGGGAGCAAGCACACAGCCCTGCTTCACTCCACTGTTGAATGGAAAAGCAAGAGAATATTTTCTATTAACCAGAACCTGTATAAGCATGCCATCATGAAACTCTTTGAAGGTAAGCATTACCCCATCTAACCTCACCTCTTCAGTCTAGAGAGATTGGAAGCCAAGAGGCAGAGGGAAAATGCTAGGAGGGATACCCTACCCCAAACCATTCTTAGAGGGAAAAGGTGGACATTGGCTGGAAAGATGTTGATTTTCAGGCTGGGAGATGGGAGTGAAGCAAGCACACTAGTGGTGGTTAAATTTGGTAGCCCTAACATCCACCTATGATCAGGATATCAATAGATTAAGCCTATATTCAAGTTTTTATTCTTGCCCTCATGGCCTATTTGTTAAACTGATTATTAACTTAATAAAGAGAATGATGAAAATCAAAACAATATTGGTCAAACATGTCTGCCTCACAAAGTTGTAAGGAAAGTATATTTTAACTCTTTTACAAGGGTGAACAATTATTATTATTAATATTATGGCAAAGTGAAAAATTATGCTTGCATCTACTCATTTATCCTCAAGGAATGCTGTTTTTCTAAGATTAACTGTACTAAGAACTATTAAATCATTAGGTGGTGAACTGAAATGTCAGCATAAGTACAATCTACTAATTTACTACCATTATTCACTCATTTGAGAGATAGAGTGGACTAGTGTATAGAGGACCAACCTCTGACTTCAGGATACCTGAGTTCAAGTACTGTCTCTGATAGATACTAGCTGCACTCTGAGCAAGTTCCTTAACATATTAGTGTCTGTAGCAACTCGCTAAGATGATCAATTGCAGAACTCGTGATCATCCCCATGGGTAGAGGGAGTTTTGTCACCCCAAATTTCATTTATTCATGAAATCACAAGTCCATCATCCCTTCTTTTCCCTACTACCACACACAGAATCCTTTGATTTACAACAATGGGACATATATCTGGGACAGATGCTACAAGTTTGATGGGTTGGGCACAGAACTGAATAGGAGGAAGAGAGCAAGCTGCATTTTATTTGGGAAATCATATACAAAAGTTCATCTTTTTAAAATTAAAATTTTCTAGTAGTACTGCTGAATGCTGGCAAAAATTAGAACAGCACAATTATTGAGGCATCAAAATCTATTCTCTCCATACTTGTATGTCTTCCATCTTGCACATGAGGCAAGAATATTCAATTGTATAAGCCCATCATTTCATAATAATGACTTTAATAATAGCTAATATTTGTATTGTATCTTGAGGTTTGCAAAGCACTTAAGTGTACCTCAATATAGCCTCACAACATCTCTATGAAGTAGGTACAGTTGTTATCCCCATTCTACAGATGAAGAAACTAAGGTTTAGAGTAGTTAAATGACTTGCCCAGGGTTACACAGCTAACATGTGTCCAAGCCCGATTTCAGACTCAGATCTTCCTGATTTCAACACTCTATTCACTAAGCCCTAGATGCCTCTACATGTCTTATCTATTTTTCCTATTCCCTCAGTTCTGTGGACCTGACCGAAATGCCTCTAAACTGTCTGCCTAACCCTTATTGTTGTTATTCCTAAGTGCAGGGAATAGCACAAGGGATATTATCTCATAAATTAGGATCCAAAAAGAGTTGAGTCAGTCATGTAACAAGAGAAAAATGTAACAGAAAGACAGTCTGAGTTCTGCTTTGGTACCCACAAACTATTAATTAAAGTAAAAAGGCCTCCAGATCCTCTATAGAGATCTCAGGGAGAACATGGATAAGAACTGTGCAGGACAAGAAGTCAGGAAGAGGTTGCAATTTTGAGTGATGGAGGGAATACTGACATTGATGAACCAGTGTGACATTTAAAAAGTTTGAGAGACATATTTTCTGGGTAATTTAGTCATTTTATTAATAGTGGCAGCATGTTTATTAATAAAAGGAAAATCATTTGGCTGACTCTCTTTTAAAATGAAGATAATCATGGTGGCAGGTTCATATGCCCTTTGGAAGAGGAGTGTTCCTGAGGGTGGCAACCAACTATGACTGGTAACTTTACAAAGAGAAGTGAGCTTTCTCCAATGAGGGACTGAGAGATTATCCCTATACTCAGACCACCCCTAGCCTTGGTCAATCTAGACAAAGAATTTACATCCCTTGGGGTGGCTAGGTGGTGCAGTGAATAGAGCACCAGCCCTGGAGTCAGGAGGACCTGAGTTCAAATCTGGCCTCAGACACTTAACACTTACTAGCCATGCGACCTTGGGCAAGTCACTTACCCCCAATTGCCCTGTCTCCCCCCCTCCAAAAAGCAAAGACAAAAAACCACACACACAAAAAAAGAATCTACATCCCTCACCCAAGCCTGAGCTACTGGTGTGAAGGAGCAATACCCAGAATGAGGTGAATGTTAATCCTATCTTCTATCAACCCTGTCCTTGAGAAACTGGAGAAGGAAACAGGACGGGAAAAATAAAAGCTTGGGTCTCCCTGATTTTAATGATTTAATAATTTCTCTCACCAGATATGCCCAGGTAGGACAGTCTCTAAGGTCTCATTGTAAATTGTAAAGGACTGTGAGTTTCTTCGTGAATTATTACATCTAAGTTTTTTTTAATCTGGTGGTTATGCAGTTCAGCAAAGCAATTTATGTAAAATGCTCTGGGTTCAAAGATCTCTTCCTGAGTCAAAGAACTGACCCTGGAAAGTGGGCTTTTTGCAGCAGATATTTATCCATTTCCATGAACAATAACGAGAAAAACAGTAGGAACTCTTCTGCAGAAGAGGGTTTAGAGGAAACTGAAGAGCAGATCCAGGTGCCCAGGGCATAAAAAAAAAAAAAACTTACGTGCCTGTAGAATAGCTGAGTTCAGCAAAATGAATGAACTCTTTGTCAGCCTTGACATCTTGTTGCTTACTTTGCTATCCAACACCTGCAGCCCCGTCCCACGCATTACCACACATTAGCCCCCTTAGACTTTGTGGCAGTGTGCCCATCCTGGGTTTGACCTCTCTTCTGCTTACACACTGTGTATTGCCTCCATGTCTCCCACTTCAATAACTGTTCTTGGTTATTGATCCTGGAGGGTTCTAAAGATTCTGCATCTCAGACCAAGTCTGGAGATATGGAGAAACGTCTCAGACCAATGCTTGCCCAGAATGCAGCCTGGGCTTTCTCCAAGCTGCGATGTCATCGCAGCCTCTTAGTCTGGAGAACAGATATCCTTACTCCGTCCAGCTGCCTTCCTGGCTCTCAGTGAAGCTACTGAACACCCAGAAACATCCATATAAGGAAAGATTTCATGGGAAACCCCAAACAATGCAATTCTGTTCTTCCTTATGGCCTGATTTGCTTAGATCAGTTCTTTCCTACCTGAAGTCAACAGAGTTTTATCCTATCTTAGATTCAGTGGCAAGAATCAACATTTCCCCCCCGGAAATTTGTGATTATTGTTCAGTTGTTTCAATTTTGTCGATTTTTCATGACCCCATTTGACAAAGGTATTAGAGGATTTGCCATTTCCTTCTCTAGTTTATTTCCTCACAGATGAGGAAACTGAGGCAAAGAGGATTAAGTGACTTGCCCAGGGTCACACAGCTAGTATCTGAGGCTGGACTTGAACTCAGGGAGATGAGTCTTTTTGACTCTAGGCCTGACACTCTATCCACTGTACCACCCAACTTTCCTTTTTCCTAGTCTAGTTAAATGACACTTCCATCCACTAACAGAAAGGTAATAAGATTTTTTCATGTTAATAGCACTTTAAGGTTTGCAAAGCACTTTCTTAATTCTCATAGACATCTTGGGAAGTAGGTGTTATTATTATCACCATTTTACAGATGAGGAACTGAGGGGAAACAGGGTTAAGTGACCTGCCCAGGATCACATAGCCAGTAAGTACCTGAGGTTGGATTTGAACTCAGGTCTTCCTCTAGGTTCAGTGCTCTATCCACCTACCCTCCTTATATTACAGTTCACCTACTCCCAGTTACAGTGCTAATATTATCCCATACTTAAAGAGAACGTCCTGGTTTTGTGTCTCTCCTACTCACCAAAATTAGAATACATATGTCACTACCATAGAACTTAATGCAGTCTCCATCCTAGTAGGGAAAGGCATGGGGGAAGGGAAAATACTATTATTAAAATACTATACTAGAGGTTGTAGGCTCACACAGATCTAGAGCTAGAAGGAATCTTCTAGGTTAACTAGTTTAACCCCCATCAATTTACAGATTAAGAAACAAGCCTAAGGGGAGGCCAGGTGGCTCAGCGAGTAAGAGCACCGGCTCCAGTGTTGGGATGACCTGGAGATCGAATCCTGGGCTCAGACACTTAGCACCACACCCAGAAATAACTGGCCGTGTAACCTTGAGCAAGTTACTTAACACCGATTGCTTAAAAATAAATAAATAAAATAAAGAAACAGGCCTAGAGAACTTAAGCACTCACCCCATGATCATATAGGTAGTCACATGACAAAAATTGTCCGAGGATTCATTGATTAGTTACTGTTGCCAATCATACATTCAAGGACTACAGAGATACGGGGGGGAAAAATCAACCCTGTAGTTTATGATGCTCTGAGTGTAGACTTCACTGTGTACAAGAGTCAGTGATAGCTTCAGCATCAGTTTTAGGCTATTTCACTTAGGTTTGGTTACATTAGCAGGATGGACAAAATGGAAAGTGCAAATCAGGAAAGAGAATGATTTACATGTCAAAGAACAGAGGACATGAAATGAAGCAGGAAACTAACTGGTCAGTTAACACTAGTTGATATGGCAAGCTTGATTTTATGACCTCTGGCTAACTACCTGATGTCCTAACCTTAAGTAGGTGGTGGTAAGAAAGTTAAGCCAGAAATTCTCCTATCACAGTAGTAAAGCTGGGGTTTGAAGCTTGGTCCTCTGTCTCAAATCAATTGGATTTCCCATTGTACCAGGTTCTGGGGATCACGGTGAAATCACAAATAAGATGTACTGCAGCTTTCTTATAATGACAACCTCTCTAGCTGGATATGATTACGACCAGAGGCTGTTGGTTGTGTGAAAGTTTCCTGGAATGGGCAGACAGGAGACCTGAGTTCTAATCCATTTTCTAGCCCTAACCAACTATGTACCAGGTGAGGCACTTCAGGTCTCTGTATCTAATTCTCCTCATCTGTAAAATAAGGGGAGGGAGCTAGATGATATGATCTTAAGAGCCCTTCCATCTCTAGCTTCCAGAATGTTTTACAATTTTGAAAGGGTTTGGTCCAGGATGTGCAGTGGTTAAAGCACTGGTCCTCAAATAAAGAAGACTCCTCTTCCTGAGTTCAAATCTGGCCTCAGCCACTTACTAGCCGTGTTACCCTGGGCAAATAAGTTAACCCTGTTTGCCTCAGTTTCCTCACCTGTAAAATGGGCTGGAGAAGCAAATGGCAAAGCACTCTGGCATCTTTGCCAAGGAAACCCCAAATGGGGTCACAAATAGTCAGACATGCCTTGAAAAACAACTAAACAGCCACAAAGTGAAAACAAGTTGGCACAACGAGAGGGAGGGATTTGGTGGCACCGGAGTCCAGAGGTGTGGCCACTGCCTGGGTCATAAGAGGTGTCAGGGGAGCAAAATTTGGCAGCTTGAGTTGGTTAAATATTTGATTGCTGACACACTAACTAACCTCAGGTAAAATCAGGGGAGTGAAGCCCTAAGGACTCTAGTTTCACTTCTTTTAAACCACCCCAGAACTTGATATTCCTGGGCATCTGAAGATTCCTAGGAACAAACTAAAGAGTATTTTTCTATTCTTCCTTTTATTTCAATTAAATTAAACTTAATTAAACAAGCATATAAATTAGTGATGCTAAGACAGAATTCCAAAAATAGTACTCCTGCCCTCCAGGAGCTACATTCACCTAGGGTAGAGAGGTATATATGTAATACAATGGAATTTGAGCAGGGAGTGATCGCCAAGAACTGGGAAACAGAGAAGAGAGAACTTTTAACAAAAGATTTTTTAAAGAAAAAACTCTTTTAGCAAGTAGATTGTTCACATATATTCATTGCTTTTAAGCCTTAGGAGTAATACTCAATGTTGTTAAAAATCTGAGCTGGTTGCTAAGGGAAATCAATCAACAAGTATCAAGTATTTATTAAATTCTTTTGATGAGCTCAAAATGAAAGACAAAAGAGAAATAAAATTAGAGCTACAAACATGATTAATGTAAAAATATGTTTAATATGTATGTATACATAGAGCCTATATCAGATTGCATGTCATCTTGGGGAGGGGGAAAAGAAGGGAGGGGGAGAAAATTTAAACTCAAAAGCTCACAGAAGTGAATGTTGAAAACTAAAAATAAATAAATTTAGAAAAGAGAAAAGAAAAAAGAATTAGAATTTCCCCATCACCACCTTCCCAGTCAGGGTAAGAAGACATGAACAGAGATTATATGCATTAAATACTCATGAAATAAACAGATTAATATCAGCAAATACTGGGGTGTGTGGGACTTAATAATGCCTGGTATTCGTAAAAAGCTTCAAGGTTTACAAAGCACTTTATATACGTTATCTCATTTTGCAATGTGGTGCAACAAATTTGTCTTCAGAGCACAACTAATTTGTCCAAGATCACACAGCTAGAAAGCATCAGGGATGAGATTTGAATCCAACACTTCCTGAATCATTGTGGAAAGAACATTAAATTTGAAGTCAGAAGACCTGTGTTCAGGTCCTAAGTCCTCAACTTGTGTGACCTTCAACAAGTCATTCAACCTCTCTGGGACTCAGTTTCCTCAACTACAAAATAAGAAGGGGTTGGATGGACTAGATAATCACTAAGATCTTTTTCAGGCCCAGGGCTGGGATCCTCTGACTCCAAATTCCCTTAGTAGCCTCGTCTAAAAATGTATGTCTCTTTCTGCTTTTTAAGTTCGTTATCTGTCCTATTCACTTTAATTTACATCAGTTCATAAGTCTTCCCCATTTCTTCTGGAATTGTTCAAGCCATTGTTTCTTGTGGCATAGTAATTCCGTATATTCATATGTCATAATTTGTTCAGCTATTTCTTAATAGGAAGAAAGTTCCTTAGTTTCTAATTTTTGGTTATGATAAAAAAGAACTACTGTAAAGATTTTTGGATCTTTTCCTTTTTCTAAATCCTTTTCTTCTTTCTTTGATTTATCTGGGTAATAAGGCTAGCAGTATGGGTTAAAGATAATGTACAATTTGGTAACTTTTAGGACAGAGTTACAGATTGCTTTCTAGAATAGTGTAATGGGAATGTACATTTTTAAGATCTTCCCTGCCCCTAGGCACCTGGAGCCTGGGATAGGAGGCTTGTTTTTCAGTAGATACTTTTTGATTGGCCAGTGGGTCCAGAAGGTTGTTACATTCTCTGAGCCAGGAGAAGGCTATATAAACCCTGATTTGAGGCTTTGTTTTGGGGCTCACTTTGAGAAGTGTTCTGTGATTTGATCAGATGAAACTATGGGAAGCCGTTGTTGAGAGTCCCCCGGCTTTGAAAAACCCAGATGTTGATTTGGTATGGATGTAATGGTTGGACAGTTTGGAAACTGTCTACTTGATCTGTTTCTCTGTCTTGATAATTCTGTCTGTATATTCTGAAGTTCAGGGTGGTGACTTTTTTCCCCTGAACTAGGTAAATGATACATATTTGACTGATTAAAGTAAGCTTGTCAACCCATTTTGAGTTGCTTTCCTTTAACAAAGCAGATCTAAGAACCTGTGTTGTCAGCCACCCTGGGGATGCTTGGGGTGCTTGCTGATACAAATAGCTAGACTAATCCAAAGTTCTGTCAACAATGCTCTGGTATTGCTGTTTGTCCTGTTCTCACAGAGGACCAATGACGTCAGGAGGGTGATATCTTGACTTGCAAGTGAATTAGATTTAAGTGAGGCAGAACTGTTCAAGGTCATTTGCCTCACTGTCTCCTCCAGGGTCATCTGAGTCCTGTGGCAAGACATAGGTCAGGATGACTGGAGATGACCCTGGATACAATGACAGACCTTGGCCTTTTTAAGTCAAGGTCTTTCCCAGGTCTCAGTTTGTCTAAGGCAACACCCATTCAGTGATTTAAGGTTAGGCAAGAAATGAGGCAAAAAATTGCCTATTGGCCTAGTTAAAAAAAACAAACAAACACCAAACAACAACCCCAAAACAAACAAAGAATCGGGATGGAGTGGGAAAGACCTTCAGGGTTTCTGTCCAGAACAGAAACAATTGTTAGTATAAATATACTCACTCTGAGCCATCAAAACCCAAACAATAACCCTAGCTATTTTCTAATAGTTCTTCCAATATTTGTTATTTTCTTCTTCTGTTATCTTTAACAGCCTAATAGGTGTGAGGTAGAACCTAAAGGCTGCATTAATTTGAATTTTAATATTAGCCATTTAGACCATCTTTTTCATATGTTTGTTGACTAGATTTCTTCCTTATAAAATTGCCTATTCATATCTTTTGACCATTTATCAATTAGAGAATAGCTCATATTGTTACGAATTTGGATCAATTCCTTATATTTTTTAGAAATAAGACCTTTATCAGAAATTTGTTACCAAGATTTTTTTTCTCAGCTACCTATTTCCCTTCTAATTTGGACTTATTTGTGCAAAAACCTTTTAATTTTGTAAAATTAAAATTCTTAATTTTATCTTTTGTGACCTCTTATCACTTGTTCAATCACGAACTCTTTGTCTAATCACAGATTTGAAAGGTAAATTTCTCTCTTGTTCTAATTTCTCTATGATGTGCCTTTTTGATCTCATTCATGTATCCATTTAGAGCACATAGAGACCTTGATTGTTATGTGGTATGAGCTATTGGTCTAAATCTAAATTCTGTCAGACTGGAGTTTTCCCATCAGTTTTTGTCAAATAGTGAGTTTCTCCCTTAGTGACTGGGGTCTTTGAGTTTGTCAAACACTAAAGAAGCAGAGTTAAAGTGCTATTTATAAAGTCTGGCACTGTTAATATGCAGGATGAGTAGAAGGGAGGAAATACCCTAAGCAGATAAATCTTTTTGTCTGGCATATTACAGAAATACAGGCAAGAACTTGGATGTGACTAATAGTAGTGAAAATGGAGATGAAATGACAAAACTTAAAGGAATTTCTCTTTTTTCTCAATCTTCTTTTCAGTTAACAAACATTTATTTTTTCTCCCTCCACCTCCCCCACCCATTGAAAAAGAAAAAAAGAAACCTTTATAAAAAATACACAGAATCAAGCAAAACAAATTCTTACATTGACCATGCTCAAAATATGGCTCACTCTGCATCTGGAGTTTATCACCTCTTTTTGGTGATGGGTAGTACACTTCAACATCGATCCTTTGGAATCATGATTGGTCATTGCATCAGAGTTCTTACATCTTTTGAAGTTTGTTTTTAGTGTTTTCACTAATTTCATAAATTGTTTTCCTGATTTTGTTCACTTTACTATGCATCAGTTCATATAAATTTTCTCAGGTTTCATTTAAAGTGTCCTTGAAAGACATTTCATTAGACAAACCATCAAGAGTTATTAACTACTAGAATTTAATGAATAAAAAGTATTAGAAGGTTGAATCCTCTACATATTAAAATCTAGTAATCCAATAAATCTAGGAGTTTGTTAGTCTGGTTATTCTTTCCAACAACATAGACAACAGCTAATTTGTCCCTGACCATCATGAGCAAAATTTGCCACAGGAGGTCTGCCCCGTGAGCTATGGGCCTCCTCTTGATGTAATATATAAATATCAGTGGAGAATATGGGTTGCCCATTGGTTATGCTTTGTTCTTGCTACATGACCAGACCGTCTTTTTTCCTAGTAACACATTTTTCTGAATGTACCATTTGCACTGCACCTCTCATGTAATTCCTGTTCCTGAAGTATCATATTCAACTTGCTCACATCTGCCATGTACCTCTGTTATAATACACCTAGGAAATAGACATAGAGACTTTGTTTGAAGACCTCCAGTGAGGGAGAACCTATTACCTTTCAGCACAGATCATTCCACTTTTACATAGCTCTAACTGTTAAGAAGCTTTTTCCTAAAATTTGTCTCTTAGCAACACCTCCATGCATTTCTTTTATTTCTTACCTCTGGGGTTCAACAGAATGAATCTGACTCTTCTTCCATATAATAGCCTTTCACATGTTTGAACACAGCTAAGTAACTTTTCTTGTCCATGATAAACATACTGACTTCCTTCAACTGATCCTTATACAGCATGGGATCAAAACTCTTGCCCCGCTCTGATGCACTCTAGCAAGGCTAGGTCAAGTTGTAGTTAGTGTAAAAATACAGTGTTTGAAATAGCAATAATAAATACCTAACAAGTACATTAAATAAACCTTTCAAGAATCCTTTCCCAACTGGAAATTATCTTATTAAATATTACTCTAAAAATGGGAATAAACAAAGGTGGATAGAAGATAGACTAGTGTTATTCTCCTGCATGCACTGTAACGTGCTTGCTGAAGTCTATTTGAAGTCTAATATTTGATCTTGATCAAATACCCCCACAAAAGATATGTCAATATATTATTCAAATCTGAAGAGTTCTATAGCAGTGTCAGTTTTGGATTTTTCTGTAGTCACCTCCTGAGATATTCAATAGTAGATGTAACTGGGGCTTGAACTTCCTGGAATGCACTCATGGTAAATATTGGTGTAGGTTTAGGCTTTTTTAACTAATAAAAATAAACTGAGAATGTTATTTCTTCTAAATAGACATCTTCAGCTATCATAATTTTACTTGATGGAGAAACAAAATAAACATGTATGATATGAAATAAAAATTCCAATAATGCTTATAATTTTGGGGTAAAGGCCAAAACATAAACCTCCCAAACCTTTTATATTAGTTAAGAATGTATGAATAAATAATATTAGGCATCCAACCTTCAAAAAAAGTAGGACTAAACAAATAATTTTCAACAGACTTCCAAATATCTTGAACTAAATATGGCTTGGCAAAATATAACAGTATACATATGATGAGCTGTAACAAACTAATAGATGATGCCTTGTTGGAAAATTATTTTGAACAGATTGAATGGTCTATAGAATAAGATTGAAAGTTACATGAACATAGAGACTTTGAATTCTAAATCTAACTGCATAGAAGAGGAGGCATGAAATAAATATTAATGGAAGGAAGTAATGAAGGAATATGTGCTTATCTTTTTTTTTTTTGGAGAGGTTAAAGCAGGGCAATTGGGGTTAAGCAACTTGCCCAAGGTCACACAGCTAGTAAGTGTTATGTTAAGTGTCTGAGGCCAGAGCTGAACTCAGGTCCTCCTGACTTAAGGGTTGGTGCTCTATTCACTGCTCCCCCTAGCCACCCCTCATGCTTACCTTACACTTTAATTTTTTTATATAATATTGTTTGTTTTCATCTGCCCTCTCAAGAATGATCAATTATCTCCTTTTTTTTTTTGAGCCAATCAGGGTTAAGTGACTAGCCCAGGGTCATACAGTAAGTGTCAAGTTTCTGGGATCACATTTGAACTCAGGTCCTCTTTACTCCAGGGCCAGTGCTCTATTTGTTACACCATCTGGCTGCCCCTCAGTTATCTCTTAATTGTCAAATCTAACGACCTTTTCTCAATCATCATTCTTCTTTTTTGCTTTGCAGCTTTAACCACACTATTAATGACCTCTTAGATACTCTCTGCTCCTTCTCTGATTTGTCTTATGGGTGTTCAGGAAGATTAGCATCTCTGGTATGAAGGCTTGCCAAACCTTTTTCAGGGCCACTCATCCACCTTTGGTGTTCACCTGGCACTCAACTCTCATCTGTGGCTCCAAGAAGCTGTAGCATATGTAGTGGTCACCTCCTGGTAGAACTGTCTCAGCAGAATTTTAAGAATTTAATTTTTACAAAGTGCTTTCAGCAAAATAATCCTGTGGACTCAGTATTACCAATTCATCCTTGCCAACAATCAGATAGGCTCAGGAGCCCTGGGAATAGAGAGATGGGAGGCAGTATGGGCCAGGCAAGGTCAGACTACCACTACCACACTGACCATTGTCCCCCTTCATGTCCTCATGGAGACAGCCTAGAACCCTGCAATGTTTCCAACCCAGTGCCCTCAGCCTTCATCCTGTGAAGCAGCCCTGTGGAGAGTCAGACTTATGGTACTGATACTTTGATACCTTGAAAGGTGAAAACTTTTGGGGTCATCAGAGAGTTAACCCTTTCACCTCCATGGCCCCACCTCTTCTGGCAATTCAATCCTTTAAACCTTTAGTAGTATTTTATAGTATTTTTGACATGGTTAAGTGCCTGTCAGGTGCCAGACCTGTGACAGATTTGGGAAATACAAGTATAAAAAATGAAACAATCCCTGCTCTCAAGGTCTTAGTTTATATGCTATCTGAGAAGATAATACATCCATATATATGCATACACAGAATATAAACAGAGAAACACAAATACAAGCAAGATGCTGTATGTAATTTTGCTTCCATTATTCATCATAGCTTTGAGCATATGTAGGTCTCTTAGAATTTCCTCTATATTTTGCACAGTACTGATAATCCACAAATGCTTATTTCTATTCTTCATGGATCTCTGAATCTATGAACCAACTTTGGTGGGGGTACTACCTTCACTAACACAGATTGCAGCCCCTTAATACTTTAATGAGGGACTTAAGTTCCTGTAGTCAAAACAGTTCATTAACTTGTGGCCAGTCTCTAGTTATGAGCTTCTCTAAGGTCCTTAGCTAGGTTGGTCCTTGAATTGAAGCTGTTTTAGATGTCTTTTCCAGCTTGGTAGAACCTATTAGGGCTGGTGAACTGTTAGCCTAGCCTTCAGGAACCCAGAGTCACCTCCACACCAGAATATTGTGTTTTGTACTTTGTTCTCAAAAAAGACCATGACATCAGAGAGATGATGGCATGACTCTGCAGTTGACTTTGATTTGAGTGAGTGAAGGCTGTGCAAGGTCACCAGCCTCCCTTTCTCCTCCTGAGCCATCTGGGTCTACCAGAATGAAACATTAGAGGAAGACTTCAGTGGTGAGATGTAGAAGTGACCATAGAAATAATCAGCATAACAAATTCTTGTTAATAACATTACATGCTATTTGTATTCTAAAAGTTTATATTCAGGAAATGTCTTAATCATCGCATTCCAGCATTACTCAAAATGGCTCATTGCTAATAACATGTTATCGATATGAAAGGTGTGTTTTCCATGTAGCTTACATATATGTCCACATAAGCATGTCTAACTGTCACTTTCAAGAAGGAATATCTCTGGAATCTTGCCCACCTCTATCCAAGGGAGACTCTGAGTCCTGCCTGGAGAGAAGCAGGAAATTGTGGACACAAGGTTGGCATCACTTCTCTCCCCAGAGATGGGATACTATGGTAGAATTATAACTATCTGCTCCCTTAAGTACGGATAGTCTCTTCAAGGGGAAATGATTTTGTTATCAGGCTCAAATCACTTTCCTGGTTGCTTCCTCTTAAAGGGCCCCAAGTTTATATCCATCAAATGTTAGTTACACAAAAGACAGTCACGCATACTGAATAGCTAAGAAACCCATTTATCCAAGCACATAGCATACTTAAATCAGAGAAATTATACAGATTAGAATGTACCAGACAATATACAGAGTACATGAGAGACAGAGAGAGACAGAAACAGGGACAGAGAGACAATTCTTGATTTTACTAAAGAGTAAATTACACACTTTTGGGAGGTAAACTGAAAATTAGAAGCCAGCTCCTCAACATGTCTTTTGCTTCCTAAAGTGTGTCTGTCTGTCTGTCTCTGTCTCTCTCCAGGGATTTTTCCCCTCAAGAAAGCCCTAAAATGTGTGTGTCCTCTCTCAGAGTAAGACGGCCTCTGTTTAGACAGTCTTAACAAATGAGCTGGTTCATGAATTGGCATATTTAATTCCACTTCCAAGGCTACAGCTTCTGTATTCTCAATAGCTACAGCCAAAAAGTTAAGAATGAGATAGTTTACCTTTGAATCTTTAGTTCTTTTTTAATCTCTGTTCTATCATCTCTGTATATTCAAGTATGAAGGCTCAGTAGAAGTGAACTCAGAGCCTACTGCTGGAATTTCACAGGTCTTTAAAGAGATAGGAAGTGAGTCAGTCCTAGGTAAACAAAGTCCAAGGAGAAAAGTTCATTCAAAGTCAGATAAAGTCCCTCTCAAGTAGATACACTGTTTCAGGGTCAAAAAAGAAGCCCTGGTCCTGGAACACACAGGAGGAGGAGGGAGCCTTATGCTGCCTGTTTATTTTCTTTTACACTGCCAAAGCTTCAGTGCCTCTGCAGGGCTAGTACAGCAGGAAGAGTTGGAGTGATCCCAAAGTGGAATTGGTTAGATTCTTTACCAGCAAAGGTCTTCAAAGTTTAGGTGACCACTTGAGTTTGGTGTGTGTGTGTGTGTGTGTGTGTGTGTGTGTGTGTGTGTGTGTGTGTGTGTGTAGGAGGGTGGGATTCTTTTGCAAATATAAATGAGACAAGATTGACACTAAGGAGGTCCTTTCTAACTGAAGTTCAGTGATGCCATGATAATATTAAATTTTCTAGGATAGAATACTGTATACATTATCAGTTTTTGTATTGGATGTTTTTGTTCACTTGATTTTTCTTTATCGTAAAGTAGGTTCAGGCTGGAGGAAATGGGAGCAAAGTGACCAATGTAAAGGTAAAAGCCTCAATAAAGTATATTTTTAAATATAGAATATAGGACAACAACTAAGCATAATTATGTTCCTGATACTCTATCTAACTACATATATACTATTGCTTTTTTCTAATATCACTAAACTTTTTGAAGGTGTAGTCAACACTGGATGTCTCCACTTCCTCATCACATCTCAAACCCTTTCCACAAGATTTAACATAGGATCATAGATTTGGAACTAGAAGAGAACATCTAATCTAACCCCCTCAAAAGAAACAGATTAAGTGACTTGCCTAGGGTCATACAACTTCGACATGTCAAAGGCAGTATTTCAATTCAGGGTTTCCTGACTCCAACTAGCATTCAAGCCACTGTACCACACCGACTTCTACTCCTGCTCCCCTCTCCTAAAAACCTCCTTTCAAAGGTTCCTGGTGACTTTTGAATTCCCAAATGAGATGAGTTACTTCACTGAAGTATTTGACCTTGCCCTATCTTGCAACTCTCTCCTTTTTTAGCTTCTGGGATGCTGTACATTTCTGATGCTCAATGATGACAAAAATATAGCTACCGCATTCTGTAAAAAGGTGAAAATACTTTTGTGACATTTCAGGCATGGGTGTCCATATTTGAGGTCTTAGGATATAATATTCATTTAAATAGTGTTTTTACTTTTTGTAGTTACAGTAAGTAGGTGAGTACAGTGAAAAATCAGTTAAACAGGGGCGGCCAGGTAGTAGAGCAAGTAAGAGCACTGGCCCCAGTGTCGGGATGACCTGGGGGATTGAATCCGGGCTCAGATGCTTAGCACCACACCCAGAAACATCTGGCCGTGTAACTTTGAACAAGTTACTTTGCCCCAATTGCTTTAAAAAAAAAATCAGTTAAATATATCTTGAAATTTGCTACAATGAGCAAATAAGAAAAGTTCGGAGAGAGAGAGAGGGGAGGGAGTGTGTGTGAAAATTTGGTATCAGCTATGGCGAAGGCAAAGAAGGCTGAAGAAACTAGGAGAAAAAAGTACAAAATGGACATGGTCAATTTGGACTCATTTTGCCCAATTATGCATATTTCTTACAAGAATTTTAGCTTTCTTCTTTTCACTTTGGGAGAGGGGAAGATAGGAAATAGAGGAGTGTTAGGGTTTCCCTCCCTAATAGAAAAGAACAAATAGAAGAGAACAGAAGGAATCCCAGATGAGCAAGTCAGCTTTCAAAGTTTCCTTGTGTTCTACAATGTGGAAATTCTCAGTTTATTTGGCATTTAAGTTCAGAATTAAAAAATGAAATGAAAATTCCAAAAACAAATTTGGGAGGAAAGGGAGAAGAATGCTATTGAAGAAGAAAAAGGAACTAGGAATCAGAGGAAAGAAAAAGTACGAAGAAAAAAATGAATAATTGCAGAGGACTGATGATGAAGAATGTTACCCAAATCCTGACAGAGAGGTGATGCACTGAATATGCAGAATGAGGCATACGTTTTGGACATGGCCAATGTGGGAATTTGTTTTGCTTAACTATTTATTAAAATGAGCTCCTCCCTCCTTCCTTCCTTCTTTCCTTTTTCTTCCTCTCCTTTGAAGGGGAAAAGTGTGAGAGAGAAAATAAATGCTTGTTATTTGAAAAATAATTTAGTTTATATAAAGGAACAAGCTCTCAAGGTAGGCAAAAGGAGAAAAGGGGAAATAACCTCTAAGGTAAACATTTTTGTTTAAGTTTCTTTAGATATTTATATTATCTAAAGTAAACATTTTAATGGCAGTTTTAAATGCCAAGCATCACTATCACATATAATAACAACTAGCATTTATTGATTGATTTAAGGTTTACAAAGTTGTTTACATATGTTTTGATTTGATTTTTACAACAACCCTGGGAGGTAGGTGCTATTATTTTTTTTTCTTTTTGGAGGGGGGAAGGCAGGGCAATTGGGGTTAAGTGACTTGCCCAAGGTCACACAGCTAGTAACTGTTAAGTGTTTGAGGATGGATTTGAACTTTTGAACTCAGGTCCTCCTAATTCCAGGGCCAGTGCCCTAGTCACTGTGCCACCTAGCCACCCAATAGGTGCAATTACTATCTTCCTTTTACAGATGAGGAAAATTGAGGCTGAGGCTAAGTGATTTGCGCAGGGTCACAGTATCTGAGGCAGTATTTAAACTCAAATCTTTCTGTCTATAAGTGTGATTCTCTAGGCACTGTGCCACCTATTTTGTGATATAACATGGAATTAGAGAGCTATTAAAAAAAAAAAACAATGGATGGCTAGGTGGTGCAGTGAATAGAGCACCAGCCCTGGAGTCAGGAGTACCTGAGTTCAAATCCGGCCTCAGACATTTAACAAAAAACTAGCTGTGTGACCCTGGGCAAGTCACTCAACTCCAATTGCCCTACCTCCCCCCCTCCAAAAAGCAAAAAAACAAACCAAAACAAAAAACTTAGAGATAATCAAATCCCTTTGTTTTATTGATGAGGAAACCTAAGGCCAGTGAGGTTTGATAATTTATCCAAGATCATATGGCTAAGTCCTTTTATCAGGAAAAGCATAGAGAGTGTCCCAAGCAGTAAAGCTTAAACCTGCACTAAAGGACATTCTACTGGCTCTGAGATTTCATTGCTGTAGGGAATTCCTGGATGAGGAAACTCCTCTCTGTGCAAAGTTGGTACATACTCTACAACTTGAGTTTTTAGAGAGTTGTTTGTATCTCTGATTTAGTGACTTAGGTCACTTAACTCAGAGGTTAAGTGACAAGGGTCATATAGGCAGTCTGTGCAGAAGGTAGCACTTACTAAGGCTAGCTTTCCATACACACTGCTTCTCAGGAAAGAAGAATTAAGTATTCTTCGTATTATTATGTATAAAAACTCTGTACTTACTTAATTGGAACTGGATGTGTTTAGCTTGAAGAAAATCAGACTCAGAGGAGACCCAGTAGCAGTATTCAATGGACTGTCATACAGGAGGGATTAGATATGTTCTGTGTGGCCCTGTGATAGTAATGGAATAGAAAGATCCCCCTGTATTGGCTTGGTTTTCAAATTGATTGTGTTAAAACCCAGAGCTTGTTAATCCCACCTGTGGGATGGACTTGATGATGTGAAAAGAGAGTCCTGAACTGGGAGGAGCTGGTGACATAGATTTGGAGAGACAAGAGAGAGGCAGAAGAACTTTTTGGAAGCAGCACCTCGTGGAGGCAGAGAGAGAAAGAGAGAGGATTGTTGAGTGCCACTTTGAATTGCCCTGGACTTTTGAGACCTGCCCCCTGAGCTGCCAAGGACTGAGGAGACATGGCTGTTTTGCTGGTACTTTGTCTGTCTGTTTTGATGTTGTTTTGCCAGATTTGTCCACTGGTGAAAGACAGTCCTGTTGTTGAAGAAGTCCTGGAACCTGGCTTTTGGTTAAGAAGCCCTGAGACTGTCCTGCAGACAGAGAGTGAATACTGTCCACTGGTGAAGGACAGTGCTGTTGTTGCAGGGGTCT
>NW_027187372.1:25560364-25575031 GCF_028583685.1 Petaurus breviceps papuanus
TGAATACTGTCCACTGGTGAAGGACAGTGCTGTTGTTGCAGGGGTCTGGGAACCTTTCTGTTGGTTCAGAGCTACTGAGACTGTCCTGCAGACAGAGAGTGAATACTGTCCACTGGTGAAGGACAGTGCTGTTGTTGCAGGGGTCTGGGAACCTTTCTGTTGGTTCAGAAGCCCTGAAGAAGGATTTTCTTGTTGTATGTTTACAGAAATCCTAGGAGAGGGTTTTGCTAATGTTTTCAGGGGTTCTAGGACTGTTCTACAGACAGAGGATGAATTAATGAAGAGACTGGCAATGTATCTTGTGGCCTTGCTAAGCCTTCTCTCCCCAGGAACTAAGATTGCTGAGAACTTGCCTGGTGTCAAGATGAAGAAAAGACCTCCTTTTGGGTATTAAGTGCTGTGCTTAAACTTGATGTAACTCTGGGATAGATTCAATTGTGATCCAGGGGTGGGGAACTTTTGACCTTTTTGTGTTCTATGGTTGAACAAATGAATGTACTTTACTTAGATTAGAAATTAATCTCCATTTGAGAAGAGGGGTTTTGTGATGGACTAAATGAAGGTATAGCCTAGGGGTGGAGTAGTATTTAGAACAGGGACTTTGTAATTGATTGAATGATTGGAAGGTCCTGGGGTGGGGTAGTACTTGGAGATTATTTAATCACCCTTAGTAAATGCTGTATTTTGAATGATGTCATGTTTTGATCTTCTCTGTTCTTGGTTTGTCACTGAGTAAAATGGAGAGCACCTATACTGGTATTTTGAACCTTGGGAAGTTGCCTTTCCTTGGCATTACATTACAGGCCCAGAGAGCAGAACCAGGAGCATTGAATGAAAGCTACAAAGGGGCAAATTTAAGCCCGATATCAGGAGATGTGTTCTAACAATGAAATAAGGAGAAGACTGAGCTATTATCCAAACTCCTGCAAGCTCTATTGGGTCTCTCAAGGTTAGGGGATAACCCTGAAGGATTAGGGGGATTTACTGATAATATAGCTCATTACCCCCTACTGGTATGTTCCTCCATTGATTATTAGTTGATATCAACAAACTAGCCAATTAATTAGTTTTTCTTTCAACTAGACAATGAAGTGCATAGAGCACTGCACTTGGCAACAGGAAGTCCTAAGTTAAAATCTTGTTGTAGACATTAGCTATATGACCCTGAGTAAGTCATTAACCTCTTAAAAGCCTCAGTTTCTTTATCTGTAAAATGGGGATAATGGTAGCACTTACCACAAAGAATTGCTGTGAGAATAAAATGAGATAACATGCAAAGCATTTTGCAAACCTTTAAAGCTATAAACCTATAAATGCTAGCTATTATTGTGTCCCCATTACTTGGCAAGAATTCTTTGCACACAGTAAACATTGAAATAGAGGTCATATGGTTAGCAGCAGAGGTCTAGCAGGGGTGGGAAACCTGCAGCCTCGAGGCCCCATGTGGCCCTCTAGGTCCTCAAGAGCAGGACTTTAACTGATTCCAAACTTCATTGAAATGCCCTTAATAAAAGGATTTGTTCTGTAAAATTTGGACTCAGGCAAAAAACTGAACCTGAGGACCTAGAAGGTCACATGTAGCTTCGAGGCTGCAGGTTCCCTGCCCCTCCTAGAGTCTAGAAGCCATCCATTTCTCAAATGAGCAACTTTTCCTCATCACATAGAGCATAGGATCACTAGAATTTCTTAAAATTGTTAAAAGGAAGTCCAAGGGGCCAGAGAAGGTTGCCAGGCTCCAGATAGGTGTTTTTGTGGTGTGGCCTGGCAAGGTTACACAAGCAGAGCCGTTAGCCTTCTGCTCTGCCTCCTGGGCCTTTCCCTTCTGTTCCCTTGCTCTTGGCTTCAAAGGCTTTGCAACTTACTAGGGGGTTTTCCTGTTTCCTTTTTTGTGGAGAAATTATGTCAGTCAGGGAGTTGGGTGATGAAAATGCTTGAGAACTAAGGACTAAGTCCAAGGCTGAAAGTAGCAATTTTTGCCCTGAGGCATGCAGCAAAAAACAGGCCTGGGACAAGTGGAATGAAATGTGTCCTAATATAAACCTTTTCAAGGCAAAATCATTGGTGTGGGTGTGGGTGGAGGGGAATGGACCAGAGACCATGAGGCCTTACTTGGGGAGAACTTAGAGAAAGAGAGATGTTGGGGGAAAAAAAGCAGACTGGGATGGACCTCCCCTCTGAGGGTGGGGAACGAGTCACCAAGCTACTTCCTATTTTAGCTAATAATTTTTGGTAATCAGGTTCTAAGTTTAGCTATCCCTTACCTGCTAAAGACCTTGAAGGTGCTGTTTTTATCCTTTTAAATCCTGGAGCTCTGTACAAAACTCTAAACTAAGGCTAGTGGCTAGGGAAGAGATGAGCCCTTTGACTTAGGGATGCACTTGAGGACCTAGAGAGCCCCAAGTGACCTCCAGGAAGTAGGTTCCTAAACCCTCTGCTAGAGCCTTATACTAGGAGTTGAGAAGCCCCTCCCATTCAATCCTGCCTCTGACATTAGTTGTTATGTGATAGTAGACAAGTCACTTTGCCTCTAGGATTTGCCTCTCAATTTCCTTATCTGCCAAACGGTAATAATAGTCTCTGTGGAACCCACCTCAGATTTGTAGAACTCAAATGGGATTTGAAATATGGAAAAACCACTTTGCAAACCCTACAGTGTTATGAAAATATCAGCGATAATTATCTTGATCATGATATTTATTTCCATTTAGCTAAACACTCCCTCATGTCTCAACATGTTTCTTGTTTAGTGTTTAGCACATTTTTTGGATTTTTAAAAAAATTTCTAGCATTCTAGCAGTGAAAAGACATTGAGGAATCATTCTTCCCAGTTGGCTTTAACATACTAAAAACAAAAAATATGACAGCCAGCCAAGAAGCAACAGGTAGGATCAACTAAATATTTCAAATATATTTGCTTTGCTTTCTACTTAATTGCTTTCCTTTCTCATTCTTATTTGGCTCAGTCTGTAATCTTCCCATATATCTCTCATTTCAAACCATTTAAGATATACAAGCTTGTTTCTAATAGCTGAAGGAGGTGGCTTTATTCCATCAGTAGTCTACCTAAATGCTTTAAGAGAATCTTCATCTCCCTCCCTCTCTCTCCCTCTCCCCCTCCCTCCCTCCTCTCTCCCTCTCTGTGTCTGTCTCTCTCCCTCTCTGTCTCTCTGTCTCTTTCTGTCTCTCTGTCTCCCTCTGTCTCTCTCCCTCCCTCCCTCTATCTCCCTCTCTCTCTCTATTCCTCCCTCCTTCCCTCCCTCTCGATATAGCTCCATGATTTTATTTGTTTATCCATTTCTTCATTTGTAAAATAGGAATTATAATAGCACCTACCTCACAGCAGTTTTTGTGAGGATCAAACAACATGTGTGTAAAGCACTTTGCAAACTTCAGTGTTAGAAATGCTAGCTATCATCATTGCTATTGTTATTAATATTTATTAATAATTTAAAATATGTCATATTTCAACAGTAAATTAATGCTTAATACTATTGGCAATTCTTTCTTGCCATTGATAATTGTTGTTAATAATTACTATTATTAATTAATAATCATTATGAAATAATAGGATCCTAGGTCTAGGATGGGGAGGAATTTCAGGGACCATTTAGTCCAATCCCTTCGTTTTATAAATGTGGAAGCTGATGTCAGGAGGGCTAAGCAACTTCCCAAAGTCACTCAGGCAGTAAGGATCAGAGAAAGTGTTGTACTAATGTTGGAAATTTCCACTGAGGAAAATTATTCTGCCATGGTCGAGCCACCACTGTTTTGCAGCTTATATAGGCAGTGAATTGCCAGGGGCCCTCAGGAGTTAAAGGACTTGGCCAGGATCACAAAGTCAGTATATGGGGCAGAAATGCAACTCAAATCCAAGTCTTCCTGACTCAGAGTCTGGGGATACCTTTCCCTCTACTGTAGGCCATTCTTCTTGTTGATCTGATAACCTTCAAGCTACCTGGTTTTATTCAGCTGTAAAAATCTTAATTATTGTCTCAGCATGATGAAACCTATTTGCCAAAGTGGTTAAGATATAATAAGATAGGGGAGGCTCTGTGGCACAGTGAATAGAGCACCGGCCCTGGAGTCAGGAGGACCTGAGTTCAAATCTGACCTCAAACACTTATTAGCTGTGTGACACTGGGCAAGTCACTCAACCCTATTTGCCTCAGTTTCCTCATCTGTAAAATGAGCTAGAGAAGAAAATGACAAATCGCTCCAGTATCTTTGCCAAGAAAACCCCTAATGGGGTCAGGAAGAGGTGGACATGACTGAAGTGACTAAATCACAACACGGACAAGATATAGAAATATCCAGCTGTTAGGAGCATGCCAGGGACATCTTCATGCAGTTCTTGCCATGCATTTGAATTTTCCTAATAAACCGCAGCAGCAACACTAACCACCTTATGTTTAACTGGTGACATAGCTCAAACATTAAGTGGCTTTCTGGACTTATGAATGCCTCTTTGTTGTAGCGGTTAAGTTTGTGCTGCAGTAAGGACACTTGTGCCAAACACTTGCCATTTAAACCTTCCTTTGCTGAGTTTGACAGCTTAGCTGCAAAACTTTTTCTATAGCATACTGTCAAGGGACTACTTCAGCAAGATATGAAATATATACACATATATGTGTAAGTATGTCACAAAAAATAAACCAAAAACCTCATTTCAAGCCCCTTTCCTTCTGTCATTTGAAGTTTCAAGTTTTATTTTATTTTTCACTCTTATGTAAGTTCAGTTTCTTTAAAATACATACAAATCAAGATTAAAAATACAGATGAAATTCTAAAGTCCTCATCAAATTTGACATCTCTTTAATAAAGAAATCAGAAAAATGAGTTTTTAATGTTTTCAGACAAAGAAGATGCTCCTTGGAAAGTGATTTGAAAAAAGGTTCAATTAAAAAATCATCATACTCTTCTTGGCGAGGAACTGCTCCACAACACAATTTAATCCCTTTGGAATCCAGAAAGCACCGAGCTGTTCTACTTGAAAGCAGGCTGGTGGTTATGGCTGATAATTGGTTATTTTAAGGATTTTCACTAATAACAAGTACTGTTCATTCAGTCAGCCGCACAGCACCTTGTGGCAAAAAAACTAAACAAAACAAAACAAAACCTAGTTCAGCATTGTTCCAATGAATCATATATTTAATGGTTTTTCTTTGTTTTTCAACAAAAATGTACCAAAGACTTGTTTTAGTCTGCAGAAGCTTTGGGCAGCTGCTGAAGCTTCACAGAAATCAAAGATGGAAAAGGCCGCTGAGGTCATTTGGCCCTTCTTGGTGCCAGGGCAGGATTTCTCTGTCCATTGTGCTCTGGAGTGTTTTCTCCAGGCTGCTTTGAAAAGCCTGAGGCAGTACAGTACAAGACAATACAGTGCCTTGAATCCCGGGGTTTTTTCCCCAGTATTTTCATCGACTGTATTTTGTTGAAAGTACCTCATTAATTAGCCTTCCTCAAGTGAATGCTTATTTTATTTATCGCATGTTGCTTTCCAGGTCCCCTTATTCTTCTCATGAGCTCTAAGGGGCTTTAGTGCTAAGACAATGAAACTCCTTTGTAACTGCTGACACTCAGTGGGGTTGAGGGTGCTGCCATCACACATCCTAAAATAATGTTAGCTGGCATTTCTAGAAAACATTGGTTTTCTTAGATTAGCTAACATTCTCAGAGCATATATAGGTTTACATGGCACTTTATTCATTATCTCATTTGAGTCTCCCAGCACCCATATTTGAGGGCAAGTGACCAATGTGAAACAGTTAATAAATGTTAGGTGACAGCTAGTTGCCACAGTGGATGGATCACTGGACATGAAGTAAGGAAGACTTGAACTCAAATCCAGTCTCAGACAGTAGCTTAGCTGTGTGATCCTGTCAAGTCACCTCTGTCTGCCTCAATTTTCTTTTTCTTTCTTTCTTCCTTTTTTCTTCCTTCCTCCCTCCCTTCCTTCCTCCCTTCCTTCCTTCCTTCCTTCCTTCCTTCCTTCCTTCCTTCCTTCCTTCCTTTCTTTCTTTCTTTCTTTCTTTCTTTCTTTCTTTCTTTCTTTCTTTCTTTCTTTCTTAGGCAATAGGGGTTAAGTGACTTGCCCAGGGTAACACAGCTAGTAAGTGTAAAGTGTCTGAGGCCAGATTCAGTTGAATTCAGGTCCTCCTGACTCCAGGGCTGATGCTCTATCCACTGTGCCACCTAGCTGTCCCTCAATTTTCTCATCTGTAAAATGCAGATAATAATAATACCTACCTCCCAGGATTGTCATGAGTGAGATATTCGTAAAGTCCTTTGCAAACCTTGAAGCATTGTATAATTGCTAGTTATTATTATTACTCAGATTTCTCTTGACTCTCATTCCAGCTTCTTCCTCCAATGTGTTGCCTCCCTATAAAGGCATATTTCATGGGACCCATTCGACCATCCTGACTGTCATGGAGTACAGTGGGACCAGAGGACCTGGGTTCAGATCCCATTTCTGATTGAGTAGTAATGGCTTCTCAGCATCTTGGTCTATGAGCTTATGATTCTGTTTACCTCAATACATCAAATATCTATGATTTCATCAATTGTGGGAAGTCCCTCATTATGGGAACTCTACAATAGCTGTCAGAGGCACTGTTCTAAGGGCATTACACATATTATCTCATTTGATCCTTACAACAACCTTGAGAGGTGAGTGCTAATATTATCCCCATTTTACAGATAAGGAAACGGAGGCAAACAGAAGTTAAGTGACTTGCCCAGGATCACACAGCTAGTAAGTATCTGAGGCCATATTTGAATTCAGGACTTCCTGACTCCATGCCCAGAGCTCTATCCACTGTGCCACCTAACTACATAAGGGATATTAAATGACTTGAATATTATCCCACGGCTATGAAGTGACAAAGACATTATTCTAAGCCAGGTCTCTCCTGACTCCCAGGCCAGAATTCTTTCTACTACAACACTCTGATTCTGTGTAATAGTGCAACAATGATTCACGTTCTAATAATAGCGCTCATTTATAAAGCACATTCCACATAAAACCTCCTAAGGTAGGCAATGCAAATATTATTTGCTCAGTTTTATAGGTAAACCTTTTCCTAGGTCTTTCTGGGGAATGGAGGAAGCTCTGGGGTCTCCAAGGTTGTGCCTTCAGAGCTTAGCTTTTTGTCAATGCTTACCAAGTTGAAAAGATTTCAAGCGTAGACTAAGTGCAGCTTAATGATTAACGTAACCGAGCTGTCTGTCTCACCAGGTAGGCCTCAAAGTGATGGACTTTTTTGGTCTTAGCATCTCTTCAAAGATCACCTACTAAGTCATGAAGGATTTATGACAAAGGGAGAGCCTGGAATGAATGAATCACAGGTCCCTGAGGTATTGAATTATAGACAAAGAACTAGGCCAAAGATTTGAAGCAACTTGTTCCACAGCTACTAAGTGTCAGACCCAGGACCAGAACCAAGGGCTTATTATTCTAGGCTCAGAGCTCTTTTCTCTACGTCTTGCTGAGTGAAGTCTTGCTATTTTTAATATTTTATCTTTGTATTAGAAAGCTGATGTGATCTGTAAAATGAGAGGATTTGTATATATATATATATATATATATATATATATATACATATATATACTTTATGGCTCTTTCTACCTCTAAATCTCTGATCCTATTATCTATCTTTAATGCTCTAGTGAGCTTTGGAATGATTCCATCAACTGAGTGATTAAAGAAAAAACATGAATCTTTTTTTTGGTAGCATTCATTTAATTCCAGTGTTCATTTCTAGTTCCGTAAGTAACTAGGGCTTTCGAGTTAATGGAAATTTAATGATATTTCAAATCAAAACATGCCTTTAGTGACCTTTGGAACAAGAAAATGTAAGCACCATGAAGGAAGAGCACATGTTTACTTTAAAGTTTGTATCTTCTCTCCCACATCAGGATATTTCTAAAAAGTATTTTAAAATAAAATCAAAGGGAGGAAACATTTTTAATAAACTACTACAATCCTCAGAGCATATATTATAAGGGTTTTGTTTGTATTCCAAACTGAATATTGAAAAAGCAAACACAGGATCATAAGATTTAAAATTGGAAGGAACCATAAATATATCTCCTAATCTAGTCCCCTCTCCTTCTACCCCCCCCCCCCCGCATTTTGCAAATAAGGAAACGGAGACCCATAGAACAGGGGTGACTTGCCTAAGGGAGAGACAGGATTCAAACAGAGGTCTTTCGTTAAAAATAGAGGGTTTTTAGGAATTTGGGATTCTTCGAATACTATATTCCTATACTCTACTTTCCTCTTTCTTGGCTACATGGTCAAAAAATAACTTAAAAAAAAATAATTCTTTGAGATAATGATCATTCCTATTTTATAATCAAAAATAGCAAATCAATAGTCTAAATATAAATATGATAAGCATAGTTTGTATTTATATAAACTAAATAGGTAAGTATCTATATGTTATTTATAAAACATAAGTTTCTTGAGTTCAGGAATTGTTTTCTGCTATGGTTTTTTTTTAAGTCTTGACACTTTAGGACTAGCACAGTGCTTTGCACATAATAGATGCTTAATAAACAAGGATTGGGTTGAGTTGGGTTGGATTGATTATATAGAGAAAGGCAGTATGATGGAAAGAGAGCTGGACTTGGAATAAGGAAAGACTTAGATTCAAATTTTGGCTCTAACATCTACTATCTATACAACTAAGAGTAAATCTCTTCATCTTTGTGAACATCAATTTTCTCATATGTAAAATGAAGACATTAATATTTACTCTACCAACAGATAAGGTTATGGGGGATGGAGGAAGGGTTTAGTAAACCTGAAAACCTAAAAATTTATGAGCTATTATTATTTTATTTTTTAAAATCTCAAAGTGTTGAAGTTAAAATGGATGCATTTGTTCAACAAATTGAAAATCAGAGGAAGAAAGATGGTGCTTAAGGGCCTTGTCCAAAGGGAAAAGCCAGGTAAATGAGCTAAATAGAACCAGTAGAATGAGAATACTAATAACCATGTATCGCATTACCCTAATATGAGAATAGGTTTATATTTTTATATCCTAAAAATCTCCAAAATAAATATTTGGCATCTTTATATTTAATTAAGATTTCCAGCTTGGGTCCATTTCAGAGTTTCTTTTATATCCTATAATAATAGTAATATATAATAACCAGAGAACTTTCCATATGTTATCTCATTTGATCTAGAGCCTTGTTTTATCTTTATTGTATATATTGTAAAACACACTCCTCTTAAGTCCCCTTCTGATGCTTCATCATGATGTGGAGATGTTTCTTGGTTCTTAGAGTCTGTGCCATTAAAACATGAGTTCTAGCAGGACATACAAACCTGGTTAGACCTTGACTATAGGTCAGGTGATGGAGAGTGTGTAGGTTGTTTGGAGACTATCTTAGCTAAGCTTCTGGAAGCTCATCACCAAGCTAGCTTCAGAGTAATGAATTTTTCAGCCATCAACATTCTTGAAGACTATCTACTGAATCACTGTAGCATGTGAAGGCAGTATCCAGAGCAATGGAATTCTAAATCAGTTCATATAGCACTTTCTGTGCTTCTCTGTATTCATCAAACACACAAGTTCTTATAGAACAATGATATTCCATTATATTCAGGTACGAAGATTGTTAAGCCATTCCTCAATTGATGGATATCTGCTTCATTTCCAATTTTTAGGTACCATAGGAAGTGAAAACAGGGACTTTTTTCTTGTTGATTAAAGGGATACTATTAATCCAGATGATGAAGTCAAAGAATATAGATTTTTTTCTAAATTGTTTTGTATTTTTCCTTGGAAATGTTATAACACAAGTTATCTTCACACAAACTGCTATGCAAAACCAAATTGTAAACTGGTAGAACTCCATGCTCTTCACCTTGCTATTGAGGATATAACAGCTACTAGCATTTATATAGTGTCTTAAAATTCTCTAAGTACTTTACAAATATTAGCTTATTTGATCCTCACAGCAACCCTGAAAAGTAGGTGCTATTATTATTCCAAAATGATTTGTCTAGGTTCACACAGCTAAAAGTGTCTGAGACTGGATTTGAACTCAGATTTTTCTGACTCCAGATCCAGGGCTTTAACCAGTGGACCACTTAGCTGGCAAGGTGCTTTTTTTTCAAGGTACACTTAAACTTCCAGACTTTAAAAGTGTCATTTACCAAATCTTGGTCTTTGTATCCTCACTACCCATCATAGTACCCAGCATGTAACAGTCAATAATTAGTTGAGGAAGTTAGGTGATACAGTGGATACAGTGATAGATTTGGAGTCAGAAAGAATGGAATTCAAATCCTACTTCATACTCTTAGGGAGTGATCTTGCCCAAGTTCATACAAGTAATAAGTAACAGACCTAGGATTCAAACCCAAGTCCTCTGACTTTAAATACGGCATTCTTTCTACTGCACCATACTAGAACAACCAAGTCAATTTGACCAGAATCTATGCACAAATTTAATGTTTTGTGAAGGTCATGCAAACAGCTTTATGTTCATCAACTTTGTCCCATTATCAGCACATTTTCTTGGCCAAAACTTTTTTTGCTTTGTTAATAATAATAATAGCTTATCTTTATATTGGTTTAGATTTAGTTGCTATCCGAAGAGAAGTAATGACATCATGGGAAGATGTCTTGACCTGTGCATGAATTGGATTTAGGCAGAGTTGTATAAAATTGTCAGCCTCACTGTCTCTTCCAGAGTCATTGGAGTCCAGTGACAGGACAAGACAGTATGACTGGCAATGGTCTGGGATGCAGTGGATGACCTTGGTGTCTTCTATGTTTGACCAAAGTCTTGCTTGAGCCACCTTCATGGTGTGATAGTAATGGCAATTAAAGATTCCCCTGTATTGGCTTGGTTTTCAAATTGATTGTGTTAAAACCCAGAGTTTGTTAATCCCACCTGTGGGATGGGCTTGTTGATGTGAAAAGAAAGTCCTGAACTGGGAGGAGCTGGTGACATAGATTTGGAGACACAAGAGAGAGGCGGAAGATCTTTTTTGGAAGCAGCACCTCGTGGAGGGAGAGAGAGGCTAAGAGAATTGCTGGTGGCCGCTTTGAATTGCCCTGGACTTTTGAGACCTGCCCCCTGAGCTGCCAAGGACTGAGGAGACATGGCTGTTTTGCTGGTACTTTGTCTGTCTGTTTTGATGTTATTTTGCCAGATTTGTCCACTGGTGAAAGACAGTCCTTTTGTTGAAGAAGTCCTGGAACCTGGCTGTTCGCTAAGAAGGCCTGCGACTGTCCTGCAGACAGAGAGTGAATACTGTCCACTGGTGAGGGACAGTACTGTTGTTGCAGGGGTCTGGAGACTGTCCTGCAGACAGAGTGAATACTGTCCACTGGTGAGGGACAGTGCTGTTGTTGCAGGGGTCTGGGAGCCTTTCTGTTGGTTCAGAAGCCCTGAAGAAGGATTTTCTTGTTGTATGTTTACAGAAATCCTGGGAGAGGGCTTTGCTAATGTGTTCAGGGGTTCTAGGACTGTTCTACAGACAGAGGATAAATTCATGAAGGGACTGGCAATGTATCTTGTGGCTTTGCTAAGCCTTGTCTCCCCAGGAACTAAGATTGCTGAGAACTTGCCTTGTGTCAAGATGAAGAAAAGACCTCCATTTGGGTATTAAGTGCTGTGTTTAAACTTGATGTAACTCTAGGGTAGATTCAATTGTGATCCAGGGGTGGGGAACTTTTGACCTTATGTTTGGAAACTAATCTACATTTGAGAAGAGGGGCTTTGTGGTGGACTTAATTAAGGTATAGCCTAGGGGTGGAGAAGTATTTAGAACAGAGACATTGTAATTGATTGAATGATTGGAAGGTCCTGGGGTGGGGTAGTACTTGGAGATTATTTAATCACACTTAGTAAATGCTGTATTTTGAATGATGTCATGTTTTGATCTTCTCTGTTCTGGGTTTGTTACTGAATAAAATAGAGAGCACCTATGCTGGTATTTTGAACCTGGGAAGTTGCCTTTGCTTGGCATTACATTACACATGGCCATTGGAACAAATTGTACTTATTTGCCCATCACACTGGGGGAAGTCTTTGCATGCTTGGAGTGGACATTCCCCTAATTCACTTATGGGTTTGAGGCCTATCAGTTACCCTCAAGCTGGTTTAGCCTGTCTGCTGAGACAGGTGTGGTTGTTGTACATGCTATGGCTTCTTTGAGCTACAGGTGAGAGTCTGGAGACAGGTGGACACCAAAGTGGGTGAACAGTCCTGAAAAGGGCTTGGTAAGCCCTCACACCAAGACGTGCTAGTCCTTCCTGAACACCCTGTACACCTCAATTGGTTTAAATATATGTATATATTGTCTAAATTTATTTTCACAACAACCTCATGAGTTTGGTAATATAATTATTATTATCCTTCTTCTACAAATGTATAAATTGAGGCTTTGAGAAGTTAATGAGAAACAGTGAGATGAAAAGGCACATCCCGTTCAGCTGAATATGACCCTTTTTCAAGCTAAGCCCCTTTGAGATTTTTGTGGATCATTTTACATCTTGTAAAGGATGTGAAATTTTAAATAGTTTTTATCTGTACCTCCTAAAGGATACTTAGCTTGGAGTAGTTCATTTGCATGTAAAAAGGCCAATAAAGTAACTAAGCATCAGCTAAGAAAGTGAACTTATCCATTAGGCATAGATTGCCTCAATATCTTTTTACTACCCATTCACCACTCTTTTCCACAGACCTACAGGAGAGACATATTTTGTTTTGTTTTGTTTTGTTCTTTTAATGGTGAACCTAGAACCCCAGAGCTATTTAGTGATTATTAAGCAAATGGCCATTGCCTGGTTATGGTTTCACCTGCAGAAACGGGAGATTCTCACCACAAATGAGGATTAGATCTTTAACCAAGAAGACCCAACCCTATACCAAGATGAAATGTGGGGGAAATTTTACAATTTTCATTAGCTATTTTGACTAATAAACCAATTAGTTTGCTAAAATATTTCAGAAATCTCCCCCCTTGCCCCAAATTTCTTCTTATATAAAGTAGAATTTTCTATTTCATTTTAGCAGTCTGTAAGACATTTTAATGCCTTGGGGGGCTATTTCCTTTATGCCTAGTAAAAGAAACTGTTCAGTATTGCTTTCTTTTAAAAAAAAATCTATTACCAGGTTAAACTTTTGGATCATATGTCAATATCCTTTGAAACAATGAAAGCTAAAATTCAACTGTGCACTTGATTGTCTTTCCTTAAACAAAGATGATATTACTCTGCCGTAAAACACTAAAACTGTTTTTTACAATAATGGTAATGGGTTTTCCCTAAGACAGCCATATTCCCACTGATGAAAAATATCAGACATTTGTGAGGCAGCTGGCTAAGGTTATGGATCCACAGTTCTTTTCTGAAAAAACTAACTGGCCCTGAGGAGGACAGAATATTTGATCCACAGCCTCATTAGCATTTTTCTAATATAGTTGTCTCCAACACAAATTGCTAGTTTATTTTAAATTTATAGTATTAATATGTTTGTAATATTAGTATCTAAATCTTTGTTTCTAAAGAGTTATTAAGGGAAAACGAGATTTTGGAGTAACAAGAAATATCATGAGCTCCCCCCTGCCTCCAATTCTTTGGAACATATTTAGAAAATGCACCAGATATAGACCTGATCGGGTAATACAAGGGGAAAAAAAAACAGTGCATCATTTTTCCAGCCCAGGTGGGCATAAGAGATCTGGAGACACTGGGAATGGCAGAGCATTCCAGCACAGAGAAAGTCTGTGTACCAGGGTAAGAAGAAGTCCCAGATCCAATATAGAAGGGCCTTGATCTATTGCAGAGTTCAGGAAAAGGTACAAATTAGCAGCTCTGTTGCTCACCACAGAGTTTTAGGTTACAGATCCTTCAGAGAATGAGAAGAAAATCTTCACTTAGGGATGGAATAGCAGGGTAAAGAGTAGTCACAGGCTCTAAGCTGTGTACTGAGCAAAGAGTGACTACAGAGGGAAGCAGTAACTGTGGGGCTCGGACTCCAGGAACTAAATAGGGTGTCATTTGAAGCCAACAGCTAAGTCTAAAGTCTGCAGTGGAATAACCAGAGCAGGAATATCAGACCAAAGGGGAATCTTCATTTCTGTTACCTTGAGCCAGAAGAGCTTTACAGTGGGTTCAGTCCAGCAATCTACTGGAATTCCAAAAAGGGAAGTTCCTAGGATATTGCTTAGAGTCCCAGGGGTGGGGAACCTTCATCCTTGAGGCCACATGTGGCCTTCCAGATCCTTAAGTGTGTGACTTGACTGTCTCTTCACTGAATCCAAAAATTCTCCACCCATGACTTAGACCCAAAACTAGGTTAGGAACTTTTGGAGCTAAGACCAAGAGAGCAGAAATCAGATGGACCAGAGCACTTTGGGAGTACTGAAAGCTTACAGGACCCTAGCCTTACAGTTACGCCTGGAATAACACAACACTCCATACCCAAAGAAAGCAGTAACAGGACAATTTATAGTCACATTCCCTCCAGAAATACATAGGGTCCACCCTCATTTCTGGGGATTCATGATGAAACATTCTACCCCACCTCCTGATAGGGAGGTGGTGGACTCAGGATACAGATTTAGATACATCTATCTATCTATCTATCTATCTATCTATCTATCTATCTATCTATCTATCTATCTATCTATCTATCTAT
>NW_027187372.1:25575041-25775812 GCF_028583685.1 Petaurus breviceps papuanus
TATCTATCTATCTATCTATCTATCTATCTATCTATCTATCTATCTATTTTTGGACATAACCAATGCAGGAATCTGTTTTGATTTACTATATGGTTTTTTCCCCCTTTTTCTACCAATTAAGGGGGAGGGGCAAGGTGAAAAAGAAAGAAGGCAAATTTTTGTTGATTGAAAAAAAAATAAACTTTATATTTAAAAAAATGTATTAGTGACAGGTAAATAGCCCAAAACACATTTTGAGATTCCTGTTCTAATCTAATTTAGCCAATTGTTCCCAACAAGGTGAAATATAAAACTCACATTCAAGTGAAAGAGGAAACAAAAGATGACAACAAAATTACAAAATAGTTTGGATCTTCCTGGATTTATCATTGTATTGCCATATTGATTTAGAGGGACTAAATTAAATCATTTCCCTCATTCATCCAACACTTATTAGCTACCCACTGTGTTTGAGAGAACACTATACAAGGCCCTTTGCAAAATACAAAGTTTAGGTAGATAATATCTGCCCACATGGAGCAGATCAAGCAAGCAGTTTAACAAGAAAATGACATATATGTCTTGATATTTTGATCAATCTATCATTTCATCTCTGTAGGTTTTTCCCTGAGGGAAAAATGCAAACCATTTAAGTATCTTCTCCTATGTGGCTCTTGTTCATATACACCCATAAGTCCTCTATGGAGGGTCCACTAAATCTGCTGGACACTTCCTCTATCTCTTTGCTTTGTGTGGATACCAATGGAGCATGCAAGCTGTGCACTGGTTTTCCTTTGAAAAAGAAAAAGTAAACCCAAATATCAAACATGCAGAGTCTAGCAAAACAAATTCCCACATTGATCATGCCCAAAACTATGTTTCATTTAGTATTTTAAGTCCATATCACTTCTTTGACTGGAGATGAGTAGTATGCTTTATCCTCAGTCCTCCTATAAGAGTAGTTTATCATTGCATTGGCCAGTGTTCTAAAATATTTTAAGAGGTTTTTTTTCTCTTTACTATGTTGTCCTTGTATATAATGTTCTTCTAGTTACGCTCACTTTATTCTGCATCAGTTCATAAAAGTCTTCCCAATTTCCTCTGAAATTGTCCATTTTGTCATTTCTTGTTGGACAGTAATATTCCACTACATTTATTTATATGCCATAATTTATTTAGTCAGTCTACAAAAGGAGAACACCCTTTTCATCTCTAGTGTGATGCTACTACTTCCCCCTTTCTCAGTACACAGCCCAAGTCCCTCCTACCCAGGAATGGAAACCTTGAGCATAGGACCTCTTCTCAATCTACCCTGGATTTGTGATTGGTACCGTCCCTCTCACAGTACACCAATATGGGTCTGGAGGTTCCTTGGTATGGATCTGAGACTTCCTCTTGGTCTAGTGCATAGCCTCTCCCTAGGCCCCAGAGTGCTCCTGGGTGCTAGAGTGCTCGGCTGGCTGCAGATTCAGTCCCTAGTGTTAGCAAACCTCTCTGTCTCCCTCTGTTAACCTAGGCTAAACAAAGGCCTCACTGTGACTTTTTTGAATTCTTCATTTTCTGGTACTGTTTAGAGGAGTTTTGTGGATGGGAATTGTGCTGTGTTCTTTCCCGTTGTTTCACCATCGTGGCTCCTTCATGACAAATGTGTTATAGATTATTCTCACAAAAATTTTGTAGACATGAGAAAATAGGGAAATGAAGGGCTAGAGGTAATTGATATATTTGATTACCTTTTAGAAGGGGAAATAATAAGGTCTTTGATTTTTTTTCTCAACACTTAGTAATCTTTTCTCTCAGATATTTTGAGAATCAATTTCTCATACTTCCCCAACTCCTTCACAGAGGTGGGAGATTCATGGTTTTAGATTTATTGTCTATGTTGTTAATTTTTTTATGTATTAATTGTTTTTACTTATTTTTCCCCCTTCTTAAAAAAAACTCTCTATTTTATGGGATGGCTCCCTAGGAAGGCTAGGAAGAGATACACAGGCTAAAATTTAGGTCATGTGAAAACAAAAGATAACAGTGAAATTTTATTTTAAAGCAAAAAGTTGATTATTTGATGTCCTCGTTTATGTTGCTGCCTTAATGAATATTTGTCTGACCATTTAGTGATGAACTCTTTGGTGATGGCAACCCATGAAATAAGACATAAACACAGATAACTATAATATATGACATTATACAATAAATACATTAAAGAAGTTCAAAAAAGAAGTGAAGTGAGAAGGGGGGATCCTTACTATTGAGGAATATCATGAATGTCTTTCCAGATGATGTAACATTTGACTGGGCTTTAAGATAGAGGTAGAAATTTAACAAATAATGAGGGAGAGAGAAGACATTCAGGGCATAGTGAAGAGTGAGCAAAGGCATTCAGGGCACGTTCTGGGAATAGAGAATAACCTAGTAATTTTTGAGGTAAAAGAATAGTTTTCACACACTGAACTAGTTCTTAGAATTTCCAGAAACACTGACATTTTGTGAAAAATAGACCTTATTACTCATTTTATCTTTGGCAGTAAGGGAAATGCTGTAAATGTAATTGAATCAAAGCATCAGCATAACTGTCATTAAAAAAAAACTAATGTTTTCAAAAAGATGAGCTTAGCCCATTTTTGTTTCCCTAGGCTTACTGTTTCTTCTCTCTCTCTCTCTTTCTCTCTTTCTCTTATTCTAGTGTCAGGATTGAACTAAGGACTTAAGTGACAAATTCTACAGCAGAAAAACAATTTTCTCAACTTGATAGAGGATAGTTTTTATTGGCCAAATATCTTAACCTTCTGAATTCTTAAAATCTTAATAATAATAACCATATTCATAAAGTGCTTTACCAAACCTTTCCTCACAACTGTGTGATAGGTAATTCAAGTATTATTATTTTGTACTTTACAGATTTGAAAAAAGGTTCGTATCAAAGGGCGGATAATTAATTTGCTTATGGTCACACATCTAGTATATGGTAGACCTGGTCTCAGTGCAAGGTTTTCTGATTCCAAGTCCAGTGTTCTTTCCACTATACCAAGTTGTTTCTACAATTCTGAGCAGTGCTTTTGTCATGCTAAGTTTTCCCACAACTCTTCAATTAAGAACAGGAAATTACATTTTTCCAATCTAGGAAATTAGAAAGAAGATGGGGAGCAGATGAGAAAAAGCTAGAGATGGAAGCCATCATATATTGTTCATATTCATTGGGATCATAAATTCAAAATCTCCTTAGTTCAAAAGATCAAATGCCAGAAATGCATATATTCTATTTTTTTTATTATGTCAATGTAGAAAGAGTGGGATGAAACTTGACAATCTTTTATTTCTCGTTGATGTATCATAATCTATAAAAAGAACAGTGAAGAGGGTTTAACCATAGCTACTAGATAGCATTTTGGGGAGATGTGACATGCATATAAAAAACAAAGAGGAAGTAACATTTAGTCCATATGACATATGTAGCTCAGATGCCCACTGCCCACATATTGTATAAATGACATAATAAAATGGAAACAATAGTTTCCATAGCAAATAGTATACAAAAAAATAACATATATTTAGTTTCATTTCTCTGAATGCCATTAGGACTCATATTGGCTTTGGGAACTGAATTTGTCCTGGGTTGGAGATCTTCAAGTAACATCTGTGGCTGCTTAGCCCAATTGGTTAGAATATAGAGGAATTAGAAAGTAATCAGCACAATAGAATTGAGTTAGATTTACATACCATGAAACATAAATTCTTTTGAACCTAGACAATGTGAGAATTTGTTTTGCTTGACTATCCATATTTGTCATAATTTTTTTAAATTTTATTTTCTAATGGAGGGGCTGGGTAAGGTGGGAGGGAGAGTTAATAAATTTTTGTTAATTGAAAAGATTAATTTAAAAAAGTAGCAATCTAAAAAAGTTTTTGATAGAGTGCTAGGGTACCCAGATTAGAAGACATAAGAATAATGTGTTGACTAGTCTTTTGAAAAGGTTGGTGGCAAATGGAAGAAGGAAGACGGCATAGTAATTTGTGGGTAGCAGATGTAAGAGAGACTTTTTTTATACTAGAGGAGACCTGAACAAGTGGGTATTCAGAGAGAAAGAAAGCAATAGAGAAGAAAATACTGACAATATAAGAGAAAGAGAAGGACAATTGATAAAATAAAATCCTGAAGGAATGGGAATAGGTTTAAAATCAAATTCGGTCAACATTTAGTAAGGATCTACTGTGTGCATAGCACAAGGTTGGGGTCAAAAACTTAGGTCAATTTCAGCAGGGGAGGGGACACTTTTTTTTTTCCTCTGAGAAAAGACATTAGGAGAAGATGACGACAGAGTGGTGAAGACAAAGATATTAAAGAGTAAAGCAAGTGGGAGTTGATAGAATGGACAATACTATGTGGACAGTCTTTTACATAGATAACAATGACAGTGTTGAGAGTCCTCCAATTGAAGGGACTTTAGAAAGGAAAAAATCTAGAAGGCAGGGTTATAGCACACATTTCAGTAAAACTGAAAAAACAAAAGTAACCCCTCTTCATCTAACTTAATATCCCATTGGTTGCCTTGTGCACTGGAAACTAAAAACAGCGAGCTGATTATTAAATTTTCAGTTTGAGCATTTACATCCCAGAAACCAGCAAGTGCTACAAATCAGAGCTTAATTTATTGCTTTCTTGATTGTCTAGACTTAATAAAGTGATAGTAATGCAGATTAAACTTAAAAGTGTGTGTGCATGAACATTCTGAAGTTTTTCAGAGCCTGGTTGTTAAACATTTACCAGAACATTCTAGTGTGTCTCCATAAACGTTACTTGAGCTCAGTTTTGTTGTTACTGTGTAGTTTCAGACACATCTGACTCTTCATGATCCCATTTGGGGTTTTCTCGGCAAAGAAACTGGAGTGGTTTGCCATTTTCTTCTCCAGTTCATTTTACAGATGAGGAAGCTGAGGCAAATGGCATTAAGTGACTTACCCAGGGTCACAAAGCTACTACTACAGTAAGCATCTAGGCCAGATTTGAATTCAAGAAGATTAGTCTTCCTGGTTCCAGGCCTGGCTCAATCCACAGAAAACCCAAGGAATGAAGTCATGACCAGACTGGAGCCCTGGTGGCTGTAGCATAATAACACAATAATAGGTGTTTATATAGCACTTTAAGGTGTGTAAAGTACTTCGCATCCTTTATCCTGCCATCAATGCCTGACATTCTAATGGACATAGACAGCACATATATAAAAAAGAGCTGAAAAAAGGAAGGGTAATAGTTACAAACTCAAGAGAGTCAGATTAAAAGCCAGAAGAGGAGTGAAGCATGACCGAACTGGCTCCTTACTCAAAATGGAGGTTTTTAGGATGAACTCACTGATGGGAGAAGGGAGCCATAAGAGCCAAGGTATGGTCTAGGGTGAGAAAGTCCCAGGCACTGAGAGTTTTTGAGTGAGAAGATAGCTGAGCTAGGGTGGCACAGTCCACAGGGGCAGAGTCTGGAGAGGATGACTGGTCTGAGGTTGTTTATATTAGTCTAAAGTTATATTGACCTCTTCAGTTTCCTAGGGTCTCAAGATTACAGTGTAATATAGGTTCTTTCCGCAATCTGGTAACTGACTTATGCTGTCTAGAGTTGAAACAGACTTTAGAGACCAGTTATTTTACAGTTGGGGAACATGAGGTCTGGAAAAGCAACTTCCCCAAGGTCAAACAAGAAAGTCATGGCAGAGCAGAGACTACAGTCCCAGACCTCTGGAGTCTTAGCCAACTGTTCGTCTTTAATTTTATATTGCTTCTCTCTAGCACCCACAAACTAGCAGAGTGGCAGCTTTCTCACTGTTAGTTTTATTTCATGCTCTCTCTCTCTCCCACTGTTACTATTAAAACACCTAGGAAAACAAAAGGTAGAAAATACCTTCTCCTTTCAGAAAAAAGAAATGGTTAGGGACCTTTTAAAATAGGGTTCCCAACTTAGGGTATGGGTACCGCCCCCACCCCAAAGGATAGCAGCAGCTTGTTAAGGGACATCAGAATATTTAGTAACTTATTCTATTGGACTTAATTTTTTTTATTCCATTTCTCATATGCATATTCAATTCTAAAATTTATTTCCTTTCATATTGAATTGGGGGCATAGAAAGTTTTTATTATGCGTACATGGTGAAATCTAGAATTTATTTCCCTACTATTGAATAGGGTGCATAGAAAGTTATACTAAAAGTCAAGATGGGATGCAAAAGGTTGGAAAGCCCTGTCTTAAAAACTCAAACCAGGGGTGGGGAACCTATAACCTTGAGGCCACATGTGGCCCTTGAGGTTCTCAAGTGTTGCCCTTTGACTGAATTCAAACTTCATAGAACAAATCCCCTTAATAAAACAATTTGTTCTGTAAAATTTGGATTCAGTCAAAAGGCTGAACCCAAGGACCTAGAAGGCAACATGTGACCTCCAGGCAGCAGGTTCCCCACCCCTGGCTTAAACCTTTGAGTGCTACATAGTTAAGGTGATTTAGGTGGCAGGATTTTTTTTTTTACCCAAATCTGGGGTTTCTTTGGTATACAAAACTCTGAATGAAGTAACACTCTTCATCAATGCTTGTGTGCACACACTTTACATCTTATCCTCTAGAAGCATTGTTCATTCTTCATTATTGAAGAGGACCAATGACATCAGGAGGTTTATGTCTTGCCTTGCAAAGGAAATGGTTTTAAGTGAGCCAGTGCTGTGCAAAATCATTAGCCTCCTTCTCTCTTCCAGGGTTATTGGAGTTCAGTGGCAAGACATAGGTCAGGAGCACTGGTGATAACCCCAGATGCAATGGGGGACCTTGACCTTTTTAAGCTAAGGTCTCTCCCAGGTCTCTGTCTGAGGCAATGCCCATTCAGTAATTAAAGGCTGACTAAGGATTGAGACAAAAGATGGCCTAGTTTGCCTTCATTAAAAAAAAAAAAAATCAGTCTGAGAGTAGAAGACCTTCAGAGCTCCTGGATAGAACACTCAAGACTGCACAGCCAGGATGTGTCAGAGGAGGAAACTTAATTCAGGTCTTCCTGATTCTGAGGCCAGTTCTTCATTCTTATTTATGAACCCTTTTCTAAAGAGCCACAATGACTCTCTTGGTTATGGTCTGGTAATACTGTACATATCTCATCTTCAACTGTATTGACATAAGAAGAAACGTCAAAGGACTTAGAGCCAGTAAAGACCTTAAAATTAGACAATCTAACACCCTCATTTTGCAGGTGTGGAAGTGGAGGCCACAGAAAAGTGAGGTGATAAACTCCAAATCAGACAGTGGCAGAACCAGGGCCAGCACCCAGGTTCTGTGACTTCCATTTTATGATCTTAAAATTAAAAAAAAATTTTTTTGCCTTTTTTTTTTGGGAGGGGCAGTTGGGGTTAAGTGACTTGCCCAAGGTCACATGGCTAGTTTTTTTGTGTGTGTTTGTGTGTGTTAAGTGTCTTAGGCTGGCTTTGAACTCAGTTCCTCCTGACATCAGGGCCCATGCACTATTCACTGCGCCACCTAGCCGCTCCCATTTTATGATTTAAAAAAAAATTATTTTATACTTATTAAAAATAAGGTACCAGACATAAGAGTTTGGAGTGAAAGCTTCTGCCTGACTCCACATTTCCAGACTTAAGAGACTAGCTTGGCAGGGAGACCGATGGCAGAGGAAGAGGCTGCTTTGGCACAGAAGAAAGAAAGAAAATACTTTTGGAGTTTTGGGAAGGGCTGTTGTCATACCTGGGAATGGGAGGGCCTGGGATCTTATTTTCAGTCCAACAACTGACTCACTGTCTGACTCTGGATAAGTCATTTTGATGCCTTTATGCTTCTCCAGCTGTAAATTCTAATACTAGCCTGATCTCTTAAGACCTGTTGTGAAGGTTAATGAGGTAATCCTCATAAAGGCTTTTAGTTCTTTACATGAAAGGCCCTAGTATATGCAGGAAAAAAAATGGAACGATTCTTTAGAGTGTCTTTTCATCCAAAGTACTAAGGAAGAAATGATCAATTTGAAATTAGTATCTCTCCAATAAAATATCTTTAATACCATATCTATTTACTCAATAGGGTTGGGGATTTAGACAGCACCTGCAATTTCATGGGTATAGTAAACTCTTGAGTGAAAAGACTACCTACCAATTCGGGTCAACACCTCCTCTGTGACTTTCAGTATTAGAGAATTTTGGGTAAAGTATATGGATTATAAATAGTGGTATCACTTCTAAGCATTGCTTAGAAGAAATTTTGCCATCTGGATTCAGTCACATTCCCCCAATAAAGATATTATATAATTTTAAAATGTTTAAATCATATGTAACTTAGAAATAAATGTAACTGCATGGAACATAAATGAATTAAAAAAAACTTTAATGGAAATGTAGAAGGCTCTAACTTAATTAGGTAGCTAAATATTTTTTGGTTTGTATTTTATACAACATGATTCCAAATTAAAAAGGAAAAAACCTCCAACAAACCAGCACTCTTCAGCCAAGTTGATGCCCTAAATGAGTTAAAATCCTTTCTGCTTCTTCCAGTTGAAAATTGACATTAGGTCTTATTGTAGAGTCTGCTCCTGTAGGCATATCTGATGTACTCTACCTAAAACTCCTGGTTTTCTTGGGACCATTAGCACTTTTCTTTTGGAAATTCAAGACATATATAAAGGGGAATGGGCTTCAAGGGCCCCATGGTGGGCAGCTAGGCAGCACAGTGGATAAAGTACTGGGCCTAGATTAAGGAAGACTCACTTCCTGAATTCAAATCTGGCTTCAGAGATTTACTAGTTCTGTGATCCTAGGCAAGTCATCTAACACTGTTTCCCTCAGTTTTCTCTTCTGTAAAATGAGCTGAAAAAGGAAATGGCAAACCACTCCAGTATCTTTGACAAGAATGATCCCAAATGGGGTCATGAAGAGTTGGAAAAAACTGAAAAATTACTAAATAACATAAATATGCTCCATCAGTCCTAGGAAACTGAGAAATGAAGGGGGAGGAAAAGAGCAGGCAAAGTTGACCAGCAAGTACCTTCTCTGAAAAGTTAGCTTTTCCAAGGAAAAGAGGTGAACTCATGAAAGGGAGAGCTGTACACTTGGAATTTGAGTACAGTGATTTCCTGATAGACACACTCTAGAAAAAAGGGGGGGAGGCATTATTCTGTAATTAGACAGGCATCAGAGACATATTGGGCAGGGTTTTTGTGGGAAAAAAAAAAGAACTACGTATCTTACAGGCCATAATAGAGAAATTTTTTTGAGATTGCATTAACAAATTTTCAATTTTTGAGAAGTATTCTGAAGATTCTGTAACAAAGAATATCCTACTAAGATGTCTGTCTGGCTGAAAATAGATCCTACTTTGTACTCAAGGTGTGTCTTTGTTAATAATCTTCCCACTCTGACCCCAAGTTGTTGGACAGTCTACTTGTAAGTAAAAACTTCCCACTACTATGGCAAGTTTTTGTGTCCCAACAACACACTCCAAACTAATTGGGGTCAGAGGTAACGCTATCACCATGGGATGTGTCACCACTATACCCAAAAACAGTGTCAAAATAACCTTTTTCTCTGTCCTTTGTCCCCTCCTCCAAATGTTAAATCTGTTTTCTCCAAATTAGCTTGCCGGTCTTTCAGGTATTGCTATGGTTTCTTTTGTTTTAAATTGTTCTTATCGTTCTTTTTTAACCTTTCCAGACTGGGTTTTTCTCATTCTTTCTGCTTCAGCCTTCTGGTTGACAGGAACATGAGGCAACATGGCTGTAGATGCACTAGAAAATAGAAGAAAACTCAGAGATTACAGTAAGAGCTTCAGAGGAACAGCTCCCCTTTCCCTTAAAAAGTTTATCTTCAGGCTACTCCTTATCTTCTGGGTCTTCAGGAAGGTGGAGAGGGTGTGTGTGTGAGCTGTAAGAGGAAGAGAGGCACCCTGAGGGTGGTATAGAACAAAACTGAGACCCAAGACTAGTCCTAGTAACTGATCTAATAACTGAGGGTAACAGTTTCTTTGAGCCTCAGTTTCCAAATTTTCAAAGCCTCTGTCCAGGCTTCTTCATGATGAGCTTCAGAACAGCAAGTGTTCTTTGTAAATAAATGTAAGATAGCCCTGAGTGCCTGATAAGCAAGTCTTTTGGAACAGCAGTGCTCAAACCCCCTTATCTTAGGGACCCGTAAATTGGACCAAGTGGTCGAACCCTAGTGTTTATGTATTTACTTTCTCTGTCTCTCTCTTCCTCTAGGAGACCGTGAGCTACTTGAGGGCAGGGACCGAGTTTTGTTTTCTTCGGAACCCCAGGCACTTAGCACAGCGCCTGGCACATAGTAACAGTTTAATAAGTGCATGTTCTCTGCCTGCTTGAAACAGCCGGGGATTTAGGTTGAGACTATGTACATAATGACATAAAAATCACTTGAGATACACTTGGTCGAGATGGAGGAGTTCGCTAGTTCCCACTTCAGGATGCAGCCCCTGGAGAGGACAGCCCGAGCGAAAAGTCCTGGGCTAGTCTGGGAGATGCTGCCCTACATCCCCCCTTTAAGATTTCCTCCATCTTTCTCCTCTAGCACCCAAGACTGGGAGACTCGGAGCCAAGTGAGACGGTTCTCCCGGGGGAACACTCTTTATAAGCGTCTTAGGAGAACTGAACAAAACAGCTCCCACCCCTAACCTTCCGTCTCCATCCGTCCCCCCAAGACTAGAGTCTAAGCAGGGCTGGGCATGCTCCGTCAGCTTGGGTAGGTTTGGCTCTGGATCACAATGGGAGGGGAGGGAAGCGAGGGCGGGGCGCGGGGGGTGGGGTGGTTGGAGGGGGAGGGGGCGAAGTTGGGTGGGCAGGAGCGAGGGAGGGAGGGAGGAGGGAAGAGGGGGGAGGGGGGGAAGCGAGGAGCCGGGAAGGGGAGAGGGCCGGGAAGGAGAGGGCGCATGCGCACGCCCCGCATCTGCTCGCTCCTCCACCTAGTGCGGCAGCAGGAAAACCGCAGCGGCGTCGGCGGCGACGGCGGAGGAAGGAGAGCCCCATCCCGGGGAGGAGCCGGGGAGAAAAGGGACAGAAAACCCAGAAGGCGAAGAGGATAAGGGCCTGAGTGATCCGTCCGGGCCCACCAGGGCGCTTGGCATTCCTCGCCCCAGCCTGCGCCAGCCGCTGGGGAGAAGGACGAGCACGAGCCCGGGGAGCCGCCGGGGCCGCGGCCGGGGCCGCCGGGGAGGCGGGGAGGAGGACGGAGGCGGCCGCCTGCCCCGAGAGCCTCCGGGCCCAGGCCCGGGGCTCCGGCACCACGCTCGCCTCTCTTCCCAGGAGTCCCCGGGAGTCCCTCCCGGGTTGGGCCAGGCCGAGCTGCGCCGGGTGGGCGACCACCCCCGGCCCCCGCCGCCCATCCATCCTCCCTCCGTTCTCCTGCTGCTCCTCATCCTCCCCCTCCTCTTCCTCCCCTCTCCTATCGCCCCCGTTCCCGCCGGGTACCCCCGCCCCCTCAGGGAGCGCGCGGGCGCGCGCGCCAACCCGGGGCCGCCCGGGGCCCGGCCCGGCTCGGAGGGCAACGACGGCTTCTTTTCCACGATGTGATTTTTAAGATCTCCCTTCACCCCTTCCCCCGCCCCTTCGGGGGCATCCGATTCCGGGGCCTCCCCGCCCTCCACACTGCCCCTCTCCGTCCTCGTCCTCGGGGCGGGCGAGGGCAGACAAAGAGGGAGGCAGCGGCGGCCAGAGCACCCAGACAAGACCCTCCCCCTGCACTTACCCCCCACGGACCCACGCGTGGACCCCCCGAGGGCGGCCCGGAACAGCCCGCTCCGCGCCTTTCCTATGCCGGGGCGGAGGCGGTCGCGGCAGCGCTGGAGGAGGCCGGCCCTGTGCTCGGACAGCTGAGATTCTCGGGCCTCTGTCCGGGCTTGGACAGTTTGATTAAGCTCCCGAGCGCGTGGACCTCCACCCTCCCTCCTCCTCCCCTTCTTCCTCTCCATCTTCCCCCTCCCCCGATCCCCGGGGCGGGGAGTCGACGATCATGTGAAGGTGAGAAGCAGGACAGCCCTAGGAGCCGTCGGGAAAGATGGGGGATGCTGCTGCAGACCCGAGGGAGATGAGGAAGACCTTCATTGTTCCAGCCATCAAGCCCTTTGACCATTATGATTTTTCCAGGGCCAAGATCGCCTGCAATCTGGCCTGGTTGGTGGCGAAAGCCTTCGGGACAGGTAGGTGGTACCTGGTGGCTGCCTCCCTTTAAGCCTGCTCCTTTCTCCCCGTTTTTTGTATCTGCCTCCCCCCTGCCACCCCTTGCCACCCATGCCTGGATGCTTTTCATAACAGGCTGAGTAATCAATATGACTAGAGACTGTAGGAGGAGATGGCGATAAGGAAAATGAAATGAAAACAGCAGGCACTCACTCAGCTGCGTGCCAAGCACTGGACTAAGGGCTCAGGATACAAAGAAAGGCAGAAAGATGATCCGAGCTCTTTCTGGTCCGGTGGCATTTTTTTTCTTTTTTAAAGCAAAACCTTTAATGTACATTTTTTTCTTCCTTGGGCAGCTTTTTGTGTGTGTTTTTGCATTGAATAGTATTTTCCCCTTTACGAATAATTTTGATTACACCACCAGGAATTCTAGCTTCTTCCATGTAAGAGGAGGGTGGGTGGCGCACAAGTGCATTATTGATTTTGACATTTGTGAGGTGGCAGCCATTCAGGAAAGGTAAGGTTAGTCCTTCAAGAAATATTTCTTTTATTACTCTGTATTGTCAGGATCACTTCTCCTGTTCCCGTCTATAAAGTCCATACATTGAGGCTTATTTTGATGATTTTGCAGAATGAGATGCCTTATTATCTAAAATTTGAGATTTTAGGGAATGACCCGTTCATTCTCTTGCAGTAATGCAAACTCTTCCCCCACCCCCTCAAATGGTTTTAGTTGATGGAAACATTTATGAAAGTGTCAATTGAAAGTTACTCCAAGGTGCTGTTTTTGGATGGTATATAGTCAGTGAGGAGAGTGCTGGAGTTGTCAGCACCCTGCTTCAGACCTGAGTTCTGAAATTTATTAGTTATGTGTGAACATGGACAGGTTATAGGAGGATCATAGATTTAGAGATGAAAGATTCTTGGAGGGCATTCATTTAACCCCCTCATTTGACACTGAAGAGAGATAAAGTACCTGCCCAGGGTCACACAGGTAGAATTTGACAGTGTACTGTTTCCTCATCTGTAAAATGGGGATAAATAATACCAGTACAACCCACCTTGTGGCATTCTTTTGAGGCTCAAATGAGATAATGTTGGTTGCACTTTTAAATGCTATGTAAAGATCAGCTGTTATTAAACATAGTTCATCCCATCTTTCCAAAATGTGGGCAGGATCCTCCAGTTAAGAATTCTGCAACTGTTGGAGTTTGGAGCGCATGTTATGGAATGTGTAAAGTACTCTCTTACCTTTCATATAAAGATGCTTATTGGAAAGGGTGATGGATTTGTATATAATCAGGAGGAACTGGGTTGAATCCTGGCTTTGACAACCAACTTTGATTCTCAGCTTCTTTTTAGGGGCTTGTTCTTGAAAAGCATGTAGTAAAACTTTAAATGCTGTTTAAAGGTACATTGTAACTAAGCTTTTTAGAGTTCATGACTTCTCAGTTTGTGAATTTTTAATCTGAGACTTCATGAAAACAGTTTTTTAATATTTAAAATGTTTCTAATCTAGATGTTCATTGTTGAGGGTTCTACAATAGGTAAAGTATTTTGGGGGGTGGGGAGTTGCATAAATTTTACTTCTTAAACTTGTTATTGCCAAGGATTTTCAGTTTACATATTTAGGTTAATTAGTCAAGTATATGAATGTTCTTAGAAGAAATGCTTTATCTATTTTTGAAATTGACTGTGACTCACACTTTAATATTGGTTTTGACAGCACTAATTTTATTTTTTAAATCTATAAATACAGAAAGTATGTCTGTAAAACATCATTTCGTTCAAGTTGGCTTAAAATAAATTTTATACTTTAATGTGCCTTTTGGAGTTTGTACTTGCCCCTTTAGTTTTTCTGTATAAAATAACAAAGCATGATAATTATATCTGGGATTTTGGACCCCAAAATAATATATACTCCTTCCAAGTTAAATTTACATGGTAGTGTTCTAAGTGATACATAAACATGCATTTTGACATTTTTGTCATGTTTAACATGTCTAACTCATAAACATGTACAAACCTTAGGGTGTCAAAATTGGATATTAGAAGAGCAATATAAGCAGTTGTATTTTTATTCTGACTTATGCAACAATATATTGGTTCTTTTTTTCTTTTTAAAAAGGTTTTATTGGTAGCTTTTGCCTCTTCACATTGAACCCACCCTAGTAACAAAGAAAAACAAGCAAAAACATCTAGAGACCTTGTGTGACAGTATATGCAATATGAAATTTATGTTTGAAATGAAAATGGTGTTGAATTTCTAGAAAAGTATCCAGAGATGAAAGGGAAAAAATGTGTGTTGGCACTTGTTACATTTTAATTACAATCTAATTTAAATCTGTACCAAATTAGGATCAGATCTGGAAGGGAACTTCAGATGCTATCTAGTCTAGTCTCCTTATTCTACAGATGGGGAGACTGAGGCCAAGGGCAGTTAAGTCATTTGTTCTGAGTCACACAGGTGCTAAGCATCACTCTTTCACCAACTTTGTTAAATGGAGCTATTTTCAGATGGGCCACTCAGCCCCTTTTCAGGCTAGAGTTAAAACATCAGTCTTAAAATATTTTTTTCCTTTTTCAAAAGACTTTTAAAAGTTATTTAAGTCTTTTAAAAAGTGATTTTAAACCTTAAAAAGGCTTTAAAATGGTAGTCTTGTTTCATTTGAACTGCTGGACTGGGATTGGCTTCTGTCTCTCACAGTACAACCGTGTGATAATGGGCAAAGCTTTAGTTTCATCTATGAAGTGGGGATAGTAATTTTTATGCCACCCACCCTGTGGGGTTGTTTTCAACAAAGTGCTTTGTAACTTTAAAGCCACAGAAATATGAAGTTATTTTGCTGAGAACATTTCCTGAGTTTGAGAGGAAAATAAAGAATAGAATTGAGATTGGGTAGAGAATTTTTTTCTTTTGTTTTTGGGGAACAGTATGGAGTAGTGGAAAGAACACTGGATATAGAGTTAGACAAACCTGGGTTTAAATCCTGCCACTGACGCTTAGTAGCTGTGTGAGCTTGGCCAGGCACTTCAACTTGCTGTGAGTCTGTTTCCTATCTGTAAGAAAAGGAAAAATAATGTTCAGACCACATGCCTCACATTATCGTGAAGCTTAAAAATTTGCTATGTAAATGCGAGCTGCTTCCGAAAACTTTTATCCTGTTTATACCATAATTTGAAGTTGAAACTTAAAATTTTACCTTGGATTTGAAGGTCCTAGCTCTATTAAGTAGAAAATGGCCTAGGTCTGAGAGGCATCAATGAACCACTTTAACTCATTGTGACTGAATAAGTAAAAGAGTAATTATTGTCCATGAGTGTTGGGAGAAAAACTTGGCATAAGCAGAATTTTTCTGACTTAGTTTTGACCCTTGGGGAGAGAGAATATATTAACTGTGACTAAAGAGGTTTGAGTGAGCATAGGCAGTCACTTACTTTGGTCTTGTTCTCAGAATGGACAGAAATACTATTCATGCTGGAGATTAACTGCATTAATCCTTTATGTAGATTTTGTAGGTTAGCAATGGGGACCTTCTGCTCTAAGTGGTAGAGTGAAGGGAACTGACTTCAGACACAGCAAGACCTGGGTTCAATTTCAGTTTCTGACATGTCCTGACTATAATCTTGGAAAAGTCATTTAAGCTTCTCAGTGCCTAAGACACCTTTCTAAGACTAGAAAAGGGAAAATTCTCACTGCAGTTCTGCACACTAATGAAATCACAGACATTGGCAGAAAAATTGTTTGTTTTGTTTTCACCTCATCTTTCCTCATTCTGTTAACATTGTAAATAATTCCCCTTTCCTTCCTTTTTAAGATCATGGGGCAATGAAACAGTAAACCTTTATTTCTGTATATTTTGGCAGGTCCTTCCTATTAAACTGGAAAAGTTTTTTAGAAAACAAAAAAGACCTTAGAATTGGAAGGAACTGTAGGGGGTATATAGCCTAACCCTTTCTTTTTGCAGATGAGGTAACTGAGGCCCAGAGAGTTTTAAGTGACTTGCCCAGAGTTTGACAGGAAGCATAGGCCAGTCCTCAGACTCCAAATCAGCACGCTTTTCATTGTAGCATACTGCCTTCAATGAGGACCTTACAGTGTATTGGTGGGGATAACATTTACATATTTAAATACATACAGAATAAATACAAATTAAATTCAACTTAATTAAATACGAAGTAGTTAAGGAGGAAGGGCACTGTGGGAACTTACCAATTGGATCAGTCAGGAAAGGCTTCATGTAGAAAGTATTGCTTGAGCTGCATCTTAAAGTAAGGGATTCTATGATGCAGAGGTGAGGAAAGAGTGGAGGCCAACTAGTGAAAAGGCATGGAATTTGTGAGAGGGATGAATGTGATAAATGGTGAGAAGGCCAGTTTGGATGGATTGTAGACTCTGGGAAGAGATGTAATGTATAATAAATAGGCTAGAAATGTAGATTGGGGCCAGGTTGTGTAAAGCCTTACAAGTCCCAACAAAGAAGTTTATATTTTATACTAAATGGAATAGGGAACCATGGGTTAGTTTAGTAGAGGAGTGATATAGTCCAATCTGTGCTTAAGGAAAGTCACTTTGGCAGCTATGTGGAGGATGGGTTAAAGTGGTGAAAGACTAGGTAGGAAGCCATTGCAGTAGTCTATTTAAGAGGCCATGAAAGCCTCAAGTAAGGTGGTATCTGAGTAGAGAAAAGGGATTGGGTTTGAAAGATCTTATGGAGGTAGACAGCAAGATCTGGTGACTGATTAGATATGTGAGGTTAAGGGAGAACGAAGAGTTAAAGGTATAAAACCAAGGTTATGAACCTGGGAGACTATAAGTATTGTGGTTCCTTCAGCAGAAATAGGGAAGTTTGGAAGATGGTTGATTCTGGGGGAAAAGATAAATTCTGTTTTAGACATAGTCAGTTTGAAATGTCTAGTAGGCAATTTGGGACATCTCTCTCAGGGCAGATGCTGTGGCTGCACATACAGGTCTGTGAGTCATCAGCATAGAGATAATTTAAAACTATAGGAACTGATGAGAGTGTGTATACAGAGAAAATCAAGGGACCTGGAAACAGTCTTGTGGGAACACCTGCAGTCAGGGCTGGGTTTGAAGAATGAACCTACAAAATAAACTGAGAAGGAAGGGTTAGACAGATTGCAGAAGCAGGAGAGGGCAGTGTCATGAAAAACTGTAGGAGAAGGGGTATTACCTGTGTCAAATGCTGCGGAGAGGTCAAGAAATATCAAGCCTGAGAAAAGACCAGCACATGTGGCACATAGGAGGAGTTTGTTGGTAACTGCAGAAAGCATTTTAGTTCAGTGAAGAGGCTGAAGCAAGTGAGAGAAGTGAGGCTGTGAATTTAGAGGTTCAGTGCCCATGAACACTTTAAAGGTGTCTTTGGAATTCTGTTAATATTTCTTCAATAAAATCAATTTGATCTTGGCATGTGGTTTATGCTAAGAGTCCTTTGAAAATAAAGGGTAACATCTTCAGATGTGATATAATCTTAGTGGTTGTCACCCTTTTCCAGTTTTGGGATAATATAAAATGGACAATTACTTCCTGAAAACTTGTTCTCCCCTTAGGTTTACCAGCTAGGATTTTTCTCTTCCTTTCCCCTTCTCTTCCCATATCCAGTGAGTTGTCAGGTCTTATTGGTGGTTCTACCTCTAATTTCTTTCATCTATCCTCATTCACACCTATTCCTTCCTCAGTAGGAAGGTTACTAGGCTACTAATCTAGGCCACCATCTTCTCTTACATGGATTATTACAATAGGTATCCAATAGATCTCTTGTGTACCTTCCTTCAGTCTGCTCTCTGATCCATTTTTCACAGAGCTGCCAAAGTTATCATAGGATGGTAGATGTAGAATAGGAAAGGACTTCGGAAACTTTGTTGAACTTCTGGTTCAACAATCGCCTTTTACAGATGAGGAAACTGAGACTAGTGTGGTTGTTTAAGGTCACATAGGTAGTAATTATCATAAGTGGGATTTGAATAGCAGTCATCTTATTCGAGAACCAGTATTCTTTTTTTCCTTTTTTTTTTTTCCTATTAGTTTACAACATTCAGTTCCACGAGTTTTTGAGTTCCAAATTCTCCCCTCCCCCCCCCAACACACATACCCCCCTTGGCAGCATGCAATCCAATTTAGGTTCTGCATATACTTTCACATTAAACATTAGTCAAGTAGCAAAGAAGAATTATAACCAACGGAATGAATAATGAGGAAGAAGAAACAAAACAAAATGAAACAAACAAGAGAGAGCAAGTAGTTTGCTTCAATCTGCATTGGGACTTTGGAGTTGTCTTACAACCTTGTATTTCTAAGAAGAGCCCAATCTACCAAAGTTAGTCATCACAGATATGATGTGTCTTGTAATTGTGTACAATGTTCTCCTGGTTCTGCTTCCCTCATTCAGCCTCAGTTTATATAAGACTTTCCAGGTTATGATGAAGGCTGGCTGCTCATTTCTTATGGCACAATAGTATTCCATTACATTCATATACCACAATTTGTTTAGCCATTCCCCAATTGAAGGACATCCCATTGATTTCCAATTCTTTGCCACCACAAAAAGAGCTGTTATAAATATTTTTGTACATCTAGCAGAACCAGCATTCTTTCCACCAAACCAGGCTGTCTCCTAAATATTCTTAGAGAACAGTCCTGATCATGATAACCCCTGGCTTCAGTGACTTTCTGTTGCCTTTAAAATAAAACACAGATTCCTTTGTTTGGAAAACCCTCATGACTCCACCTTATTTTTTTAAACTAATTAAAATGCTTTACACTACACTGTTATATGTCTACTTAGTATTTTCTATACATGAAATATTTTTCATCTTCCTGCTTTTAGACAGGCTCTCCCTTGGAAGTAAGAACCATTCCTGGAATGGTTTCTCTCCTCACTTTCATGTATTGCCTTCTCTAGCTCCCATACAGGATTTTCCCACTTGCAGATTCCCCCCTCCCTAAATACATTGTATTTATTTATCTGTATCTATATTGTTTACCCTTATAGGATGTAAAATCATTTGGAAAGAGACTTTCATTTTTATCTTTGTATCTTCAATGTCTAGCACGGTGCTGGAAACATAGTAGGTACCTAGTAAGTTCTTTGAACTTAATGAACTGCATGGATAAACATCAGAAATGGAATGATCTAAAAATAAATTTTAGAAATAAAATAAAAAGTAAGTGATTTTTAATACTTCAAAATATTTGACTTAATCTGGGTATTCATTTTATTACTGTGTGAATCCCTCCATAAGTGTGCCAGCCAAAAAGTTATCATCTCATAGACAACCAACCCCTTCTAAGCTTAGCTAAATTGGTCCTTAGATGCTAGACAAGTTCATATGGACCATGGCGATTTAGATCTTGAAGGATTTAGAGCTGGAAGGATTTTCTGAAGCCATCTAAATCATCTTAGCCTCTCTCCCATTTTGCAGATGATGAGCTGAGTATCAGAGAGGTTAAATTCCAGGTACAAGGTCAAAAAGTAGTTATGTAGTAGAGCAAAGGTACTATGGAAAATTCAGTTAGTTATAACAGACTTCTTTGTCCACCAAAAGTTTATGGCTAACTAATTAGTATATGGAAAAACTGTGTTGCCAAGCAGTATATATGTGTCTTATGCATGGGGACTAAGTCTCCTAGAAATCTTCTTTGATCTACATTAAAGAGGAAGTGTCAGTAGAGGTGGGCCTTCAGGAAGACATAAAATAGATACGTGGAAGGCATCAGTGGCTGGTGGAGGGTATGCCAGGTAGAGGTAACATGATGGAAAGCAAGACAGGAAAATGCAAGATGCATTAATAGAATAGTTCAGGATGGGCAGAGCATTGAATAAGATACTCACCTATTTATGTGAATAGATACATGATCTTTCTATATCTCTGCATAGATATATGGAAGGTAGTGGCAGTTAGGGCAGAAAAGATAGTTTTGTAGTGACGATTTTGGATGGTCTTGACAGCTAAATAAGGAGTTTTGGATTTGTTTCCTGTATTCCAGAGAAATTCCAGAGAATTTTACTTGTGCTCCACCATTAAACAAAGAAATAATTTTGCTGTAGTTTATCATGATTTTATTATAGTTATATAGTATAGTACCTGAGGCTTAAAAAAATAGAATGAAGCATAGCATCCTTTCCAGATTTTAATCCTATCAATCAACAGAGTTTTATATAAGTATGTACTATATGCTAAGATACTGGGTTAGGTTTGGGAAATACAACCATAAAAACAATTCCTTTTCTTAAGGAGCATCTTATTCCAGAAGATAACATGTAAACATGAGAGTACAAAGTAGGTACGTTGAAATTTAGTGGAAGAGGGTACTAGTTAGCTGGGAGGATATTGGAAAGGTCTTCTGGAGGATGTTTGAGTTTTGATGTTTGAGTTGAGCTTTGAAGGGAAACACCTAGTATTGTTTGGGGTGGAAGTGAGAAAAGAGTTGATCCTCAGAAAGGGGAACAGCTAGTTTAAAGACAGAGCAAGAGATGGAATGCTGTGTGTAAAGAATAGCAAGAAAGCCAGTTTGATTGGATTGTAGAGTGGAAAACTCAGCAGTGTATAATAATTTTTTTCTGAGGCTTCCACTTTCCTTCTAGTCACCTGGGTTTGCAACTCCTGCTTACCCTGCATAGCTAATCAGTTGTCACAGATTGTCATTTTTACTTTCACAACAACTTGAAAGTTCCCTTCTCTTTACTCATACAGCCACCACTCTAATTCAAGCTTTCACTACTTTTTGACCTTGAAATTGCTCTTCTTGTCTCAAGTCTTTCCCAACTTCAGTCCATCCTCCACATAGCTGCCACAGTGATTTTCCTTAAACACAGGTCTTTACATCTTGCTCCTTCACTCAATAAATTTCATTGGCTTCATATAACTTGTAGCATCAGATATAAACACCTTTGTCTAGTATTTAAATCCCTCACAGCTTAGCTCTGTTCTACCTTTCCAGCCTTACTACAGATTACTCCCCTTCATACACATTGAGTTTAAGCCAATTAAGTGGTCTTACTGTTCCTTACACATAACTTTAAGTCTCCTCCTGTTTCTGCCTTTGCATTGGCTAGTTCCTAATGTCAGAAATGTGCTTTCTTCTCACCTCTGCCTCATAGAATCCATGGAGCTTCCTCAGAGCTCAGCTCAAGTGCTATTTTCTACTTAAAGCTTGATCCTCCCAACTTTTTAGTGCTTTCCTTCTCAAATGATCTTGTATCTATTTTGTATATACATGAATACATACATTCTTAGGTATACACATATGCAGCTAGATTTTGTGCCTCTTGAGTATAGAGAATATATTTCACTTAGGTCTTTGTATGCTTGGTTCACGGCACAGTGTCTGGTACCTACCTATTTGTTACCTATCAAGTATATAATAAATACTTACTGATTATTGAATGAATGAAGCAAATTGGAGCTAGGTTGTAAAAGGCTTTAAATGCTAAACAGAGTACTTTGTATTATTTGATACTAGAGGTATATTGGAGTTTGAGAAAGGGGTGACATGGTCAGACCTAAGTTTAAGGAAAAATCATTTTGGTATATGTGTAGGGCATGGATTGGAGATGGGAGAGTTAAGACAAGGAAATCTATTAGGCTACTGCATTGGTCTAGATGACTGAACCAGGATGGAGTTGGAGAGAAGGTGATAAATGTGAGAGATGTGCTGGTAGAACCAAAAAGACTTGTCAACTGATTAGGATGTGTGGAGTAAAGGTAATTGAGGAGTTATGGATAACTCTGAGGTAGTGAACCTTTGTGACTGGGATGTTGGTGATGCCCTCAGTTGAAATAGGGAAGTTTGGAGGAGGGTTCGGTTTGGGTGGAAAGGTTATAAAGTTTTTATTTGAACATGTTGAGTTTGAGGTACCTATGGGACATGCAGTTTCAACTGTCCAGTAGGCAGTTGGTGTTGGGAGACTAGATCTCACCTGTATATCTGTATAGCTATATGTCTGGAGAGTCATCAGTTGCAGAGATAATTTAATTCATGACAGCTGAGGTGACATAATTTAATTCATGACAGCTGAGGTCACTGAGAAGGGTGTGGACTATAAAGAGAGAACAGAGGGAACCTGGATAGAGCTTTGGGATGCACTCACAGATAGAGTATAGGATAATGGATGACGATTCAGTGAAAAATATCGAGGGATAGCCAGACAAATGGGAGAACCGAAAGAGAAGGTTCCTGAAAATCCGGAGATTAGAGAAGGGTACTTGGGAGTGTGTGTCTGTGTGTGTCTGTGTCTGGGGGAGGCGGTCAGCAGTGTCAAGTACTATAAATAACAATTATGAAGTGATGGCAAAGAAAACTTAAACGAGAAAATTCTTAACCATCCTTTCCTTACAAATTTTAGGAAGATAGGTACTTTTTCTTTGGTTAGGATATTCATATTTGCAAGTTTTCTATAGGAATTTCAATTTAATGTTAAATTTTTTTGGAGGGGGTCTGTTCTGATTTTCTTAGATATTGTGTTTAGTGTCCTGCTTTATGCTTTGTCAAGTCTATAGCTCTTTTTCTATTGGTAAATGGGATGTTGATGTTTAGCAGACAAAATGAATAATTATTTTTAATTAATATATTTTAGTTACAGTGGCCTAGGTTCATTAGTAGTGATTAAATTTGATGCTTAATTGTGATTAGTAATTGTACTTATTTAGTATTGTTTCATCTTTGTGTGTTTTTAAAACATACTCTTGTAATGTCATTTTGAATTATATGGCTGATAGTACTATTTATTTTATTTTCAGCCCATTTATTTACCTTCCTCCCTTTGAGGAGGAAGCAGTCTTAAGCAATCTGTTGTTCAGATTGTCTCTGTATTGAAATAGAATATCTATCCCATACCAACTTTAGCGTTTTGAGATCGTTAGAAGAAAAGTCTTAAGTCAGTCATCAAGCATTTATTTAGCATATTCTATGTGCTAGGAACTGTCCTAAGCACTTGTAATGTAATGCCAAGCAAAGGCAACTTCCCAGGTTCAAAATACCAGCATAGGTGCTCTCTATTTTATTCAGTGACAAACCAAGAACAGAGAAGATCAAAACATGACATCATTCAAAATACAGCATTTACTAAGTGTGATTAAATAATCTCCAAGCACTACCCCACCCCAGGACCTTCCAATCATTCAATCAATTACAGAAAGGTTCCCAGACCCCTGCAACAACAGCACTGTCCTTCACCAGTGGACAGTATTCACTCTGTCTGCAGGACAGTCTCCAGACCCCTGCAACAACAGTACTGTCCCTCACCAGTGGACAGTATTCACTCTCTGTCTGCAGGACAGTCTCAGGGCTTCTTAGCGAACAGCCAGGTTCCAGGACTTCTTCAACAAAAGGACTGTCTTTCACCAGTGGACAAATATGGCAAAACAACATCAAAACAGACAGACAAAGTACCAGCAAAACAGCCATGTCTCCTCAGTCCTTGGCAGCTCAGGGGGCAGGTCTCAAAAGCCCAGGGCAATTCAAAGCGGCCACCAGCAATTCTCTTAACCTCTCTCTCTCCACGAGGTGCTGCTTCCAAAAAGATCTTCCGCCTCTCTCTAGTGTCTCTCCAAATCTACATCACCAGCTCCTCCCAGTTCAGGACTTTCTTTTCACATCAACAAGCCCATCCCACAGGTGGGATTAACAAACTCTGGGTTTTAACACAATCAATTTGAAAACCAAGCCAATACAGGGGAATCTTTAATTGCCATTACTATCACAGCACTGGAGATACAAAGAGACAAAAAATAGTCACTGTTGCCAAAGAGCTCACAGTTTCATGGGGGAGACAACATGAACCTAACTATGTACAAACAAGTTATCTACAGGATAAATTGGAGATAATCAGTAGAGCATTAAGGGGAAGGACTTCTTGTGAAGGCAGGATTTTATCTGTGGATTGAGGGAAGCCAGGAGCAGAGAGTTCCAGGTATGGGGGACAGCCAAGGATAATGCAGTCAGGCAATGGAATGTTTGAGGATTCACAGGAAGGACAGTGTTATTGGGGTGTACATGGGGGTACAAAGTGTACTTTGGAGTAACGTATAAGAAGATTAGAAATGGGGGAGGTTTTGAAGGGCTTTGAGTGCCAAATGGGGATTTTGTGTTTGATCCTGGAGGTGATAGAGAATCACTGGGGTTTTTTAAATAGAGTAATGGCATAGTTAAACCTGCATTTTAGGAAGATTACTTTGATAGCTGAATGGTGGGTGGTATGGAGTAGGGAGAGTCTTGAGGCAGGGAGACCAAGTAGCAGGCTATTGCAGTAGTCTAGCTGTGAGGTGATAAGGGCCTGAATCAGGTTGATGTCAGTGTCAGGAGAGAAGGTGGGGCATATACAGGAGATGTTATAAGGTAAAACCAAGGACTTGGCAACAGATCAGATTTGGTGGGGGAGAGAGTGAGGAGTCAAAGATAAATTCTTTTTTTTTTTTTTTTAAGCAATTGGGATTAAGTAACTTGCTCAAGGTTACCCAGCCAGTTATTTCTGGGTGTGGTGCTAAGTATCTGAGTGAGGATTTGATCCCCAGGTCATCCCAACGCTGGGACCGGTGCTCTAACTTGCTGAGCCACCTGGCCGCCCCTCAAGGATAAATTCTTAGGTGACTGGGAGAATGGTGGTGCCCTCAACAGTAATGGGAAATGTCAAATGGGAAGGCTTTGGGGGGAAAGAAAATGAGTTCAGTTTTGGACATGTTGAATTTAAGAAGTCTGTGGAACATTCACTTTCAGATGTTAGTAGGTAGATGGAAATGGGAGTCTGGAGAATGGGACCAGATAAGTAGATCTGAGAATCATCAATGTAAAGATGATCATTGAGTCTGGGAGAACAGATAAAATCACCAAGAGAAATAGTCTGGAGGGAGAAGAAAAGAGGGCCTTAAATCAGAGTCCTGGAGGACACCCTCTATTAATTGTGACTTAGAGGAAGATCCTGCAAAAGAGAATGGTCAGACAGGTGGGAAGAGAACAAGGATAGAATAATAATAACAATTCATGTTTCTAGAGTCATTATTGTTAACAAAATACTTTCTTTCCAAAAGCCCTGTAGGTATGTAATATCTAATATTATCTCTGTTTTAGAGTTAAGGAAACTGCAGCTGAGAGAATTGGAAAAAGACTTGCCTGTGATCCACACAGATCAAAAGTATCAGAGCCAGGATTTGATTTCAGGTTTTTCCTGAACTTTTCCAAGTTCAACACTTATTCTGATATAACTGTCTTCCTCTCTTTTAAAAAACTCAAGCTACATAAATTATATGCATTTTATATTTAGTTTTTTTTTTTAAATTTACTTTTAGTTTACAGCATTCAGCTCCATAACTTTTTGAGTTCCAAATTCCCCCCACCTCCCACCCCATGGCAGCATGCAATCCGATATAGATTCTACATATTAAACATTAGTCAGTTTGTAAAGAAGAATTATAACCAATGGAATGAACAACGAGGAAGGAGAAACAAAACAAAACAAATGAAAAAGAGAGTAAGTAGCTTGCTTTAATCTGCAGTCAGACTCCATAATTCTTTCTCAGGCTATGGATAGATATAGCCTTTTCCATCTTGAGTCTTTTGGAGTTGTCCTATAACCTTGTATTACTTAGAAGAGCCCAGTCTATCAAAGTTAGTCATCACAGATACAATGTGTCTGTAATTGTGTATACAGTATTCTCTTGGTTCTGCTTCCCTCACCTAGCATCAGTTTATGTAAGACTCTTCAGGTTATTATGAAGTCTGTCTGCTCCTCATTTATTATAGCACAGTAGTATTCTATTACATTCATATATCACAACTTTTTTAGCCATTCCCCAATTGATGGACATCCCCTTGATTTCCAATTCTTTGCCACCACAAAAAGAGCTGCTATAAATATTTTTGTATATACAGGTTCTTTTCCCATTTGTATGATTTCTTTGGGATACAGCCCTAGAAGTGTTATTGCTGGGTCAAAGGGTATGCATATTTTTATACCCCTTTGGGCATTGTTCCAAATTGCTCTCCAGAATGGCTGGATCAGTTCACAACTCCACCAACAATGTCAGTGTTCTAATTTCCCCACATTCTCTCCAGCATTTATAATTTTTCTGTTTTGCCATGTTAGCCAATCTGACCAGTGAGATGTGGTACCTAAGAGTTGTTTTGATTTGCATTTCTCTATTCAATAGTGATTTAGAGCATTTTTTCATATGCTTATAGATCTTTAATTTCTTTCTCTGTAAATTACCTGTTCATATCCTTTGACCGTCTATCAATTGGGAAATGACTTGTATTTCTATAAATTTGATTCAGTTCTCTATTTTAGAAATGAGGCCTTTATTGGAGACATTGGTTGTAAAAATTCTTTCCCAGTTTTCCACTTCCCTCCTAACCTTGGTTACATTGGCTTTGTATAAAAACTTTTCAATTTAATGTAATCAATAATAAAATTATCCATTTTGCATTTCGTGTCTGTTTCTTGTTTGGTCATAAATTCTTCCCTTCTCCATAAATCTGATGGGTAAACTATTCTTTACTCTCCCAAATTGCTTATAGTAGCAGCCTTTATATCTAAATCCTGAACCCATTTAGACTTTATTTTGGTATACAGCATAAGATATTGGTCTATGCCCAGTTTCTGCCATACTATTTTTCAATTTTCCCTTATTTTTAGTTTTTATAAACACTAAAATGATTTTCATCTTCATATGTACATATCTGGATTTTCCTGAGATAATTATCATTCCCATTTTACAAAGTTTTAAAAAATATTTTTATCATTGTAACCAAATTAGAGAAAAATAGAGGTTTCTCTTATATATAAGATATAATATAATAATATATAAGAAGAATTCCAAATTCTTGTAAATTTTTTTACTTCTTTGTATTTGAATCCTGGGTTTTCTACCTGATGCAGGCTACTTGATCTCTAGACTTCAATCTCCTTGTCTGTAAAATAAAGTGGTTGGGCTAGATAATCTTTAAGGTGTCATTAAGCCTTTATTCATATATGGTCCTGTGGTTTTTCAGGAGGAACTTGTCCGTCCTGCTCCCCTCCCCGCCATGAGAATATTAAAAGTTAACAGAGGAAACTGCTTTTTTTTTGGAAAGACAAACTCCAAGATCTGTGTGTGAGCTTTGAAAGGCAACTTTTAGTTACTAAGCCTTTTTAAAAAAAAAAATCATCTTTAAAAATGATTGAGAGGCTCTTTTTTTCCTTAAAAAATGCTCTATTTTACACTGTTGTCATTCCTTAAAATTCCCCATTCTTCCCTTGTATCAAAATACAGTTAAACAAAATTTACTGATGAATTAAATGAGCAGTAGTAGTATATGCAATATTTTTTTCTGTAGTTTGCCACCTCTCTACTTTGAAGATGGGAGGTATGTTTGATTCTTAAGCCTCTGGAGTCAAGATTGGTCATTATATTGATCTGTTTTATTTTCCTTTATGTTATTGTGATTATTGCTCTCAGTTCTACTATTTAGTTCACTAAGTTTAATTTACAAATTTTCCTAAGGTTCTTTGATCTTTGTTGTTTCTCATAGTACAGTATTCCACTAGATCTGTACCATATACTTTTGTTGAGTCATACCCCAGTTTATGGTCACGTACTTTGTTTCTAGCCTTTTGCCAGTATGATAGCTCTGGTATAAATATTTGGTAATACGTGAGACCTTTTCCTCTGTCTTTGGTAAATTTGGTAGTTATGCTCACCAGTGGTATCACCAGGTCAGAGTGTATAAATAGTCTCGTTTTTCCAGAATAGCTGGACCAATTCATAGCTTTACCACAGTGTATTACTATGTCTTTCTTTTCATAGTCCCTCATTGACCTTTTACTGTTTTTGCCAATTTACTGGGAATGAGGTGAAACATAAGAATTGTTTAATTTTCATTTCTCTCATTAGTGATTCAGATCATCTTTTTATATGGTTGTTGGTAATTTGCATTTATTTTTGAAAAAAAGAGTTTTGCTGATGCATTTTATTTTTACATTACCACTCATTTCGGGAAATGTATGTCTCATACCTTTTCTGTGCTCTCCTCAGTTGAAATTTCTCTTGTAACAACGAAAAATAATTGGATCAAAATATTCAATACGGTGACTTGCCTGACAGTGTATACAACACTTTGCTCTAGAAGTCCCTTACATGTTTCTGCTGAAATGAGGAAATAAATCAAGAAGCATTTACTAAGCATGTACTATGTGTCTGGTACTGAGCTGGTGGGATACTGGTGGTAGGGATACAAAGACAGAAGATGAAACAGTTGTAGCTTTTAAGAAAATATTTTTCATTACCTGTTCTCTGGAGCTGTTATTGGTTTTTCAATTACTCAAGTGTTTACTTGCTTTTAAAGACCTTTTCATTAAACTGTTGTAATAATGTATGTTGTTATGCTGATTGTGAATATTTTGTTCTGAAGTAATACATGTAAGTCTTCCTTTGTTTCTTTGAATTCCTTCTATTTATTATTTCTTTACTACATAATATTCCAGTCTACTCATGTGCCACAGTTTATCTGACCATTCCACAATTGATAATCAGCCATTTTGTTTTCATTTTTTTTCTGTCGCTGGGTGCTGCTATGAAAAAAATTTTCTATATATTGGACTTTCTATCTTTGACCTCCTTGGAGTATATATCAATAGTAGTAGCAGCAAGGTGACATGTTAGATACAGTACTGGACCCTGAATTCAAAACCTGAGTTCAAATCTGGCCTTAGATACTTTACTAGCTGTGTGATCCTGAGCAAGTCACTTAACCATTGTCTGACTCAGTTTCTGTTGTGAAAATAAAATGAGATAATATATATATATATATATATATATATATATATATATATTTTTTTTTTTTTTTTTCCCCCCTTTTTGGAGGGCAATTGAGGTTAAGGGACTTGCCCAAAGTCACACGGCTAGTTTTCGTGTTGAGTGTCTGAGGCTGGATTTGAACTCAGGTCCTCCTGACTTCAGGGACGATGCTCTGTTCACTGTGCCACCTAGCCATCCCAGTGAGATAATATTTGTAAAGCACTTAGCACAGTGCCTGGCACATAGTAAGTGCTTAACAGATGCTTGCTCTATAAACAGCTTAATCACTTTTCTTTCATGGTATCATATCGATATCGAGAATGGTTGGACTAATTCACATCTCAGGAAATATTTTGTTACTATGCCTTTTCTCCCACAGCCCCGCCAGCATTGACTTCACTTTGGTCTTCCATTTTTCACTCTGTAATCAGCCAATTCACTTCCATATTGCCCTCAGACTGTAGAATCCTTCATCATCTCCTTACCTTCCCCAATCACCACTTAAGCTCTTGCCAACCTTATACTTGGATTACTTGTGCTATTCACATTATCCCCTACTCAGAATGCTTTTGAACAGAGCTGAGGGAAATCTCACAATCATCCTGACTTGCTGTATTTTAATTTTAGTTATCCAATTTCAACTGGATTTTCACTGTAGGAAGGCTTTTCTTTTATTCCACTCTAAAATATCCCTTCTGGATGTGGAAAAATAGGTACACTAATGCATTGTTGATGGAATTGTGAAGTGGCCCAACCATTCTGGAGAACAATTTGGAACTACAGCCAAAGGTCTAAAAAAAAGCTGTGCATACCTTTTGACATCCAGTAAGACTACTACTGGGTCTGTATCCTAAAAAGATCAAAGAAGAAGGAAAAGGACCTAAATATTTATAGCAACTCTTTGTGGAGGCAAAGAATTAGAAATTGAGATGATGCCCATCAGTTGGGAAATGACTGAACAAGTTATGGTATATGATTGTTATGGAATACTATTATGCTGTAAGAAATGACAAGGGAGAATGTTTCAGAAAAACCTGGGAAGATTTATATGCACTGATAAAAAATTCAGGGAGCAGAACTAATAGAACATTGTACACAATGAAAACATATTGTAATGATGATTGATTGTGAAAGATTTAGCTACTCTAATTAATACAGTGATCTAAGACAATTCCAAAGGACCCATGATAAAAAAAAATAGTATCTCCAGAGACTGAACTGATGAACTCGCAAATTGAAGCATATTTTTTCACTTCCTTTATCTTGATAATCTCCCCCTAGTATAGAAATGTGTCTATTGCATGGCTTAACATGTGTAGTTGATACCATATTTCTTAGCCTTCTCAGTGGGTGGGGGAGGGGCTAGAGGAAGGAAGAGAATTTGGAATTCAAAATTTAAAAAAACATGCTAAAATTTTTAAAAAATATAATCCTTCCTCGTCCTCCCCAGAGAAGCTTTTCCAATTTTTTTTTTCCTCAAACTTCCCATACTTCCCCTTCTTCCTCACTTTCAGCTAGATGGACTCTGCTGCTCTTACTTTACTCAGAAACTAGAGGCTATTTGACATGACTGTTCAAAACCTCTTGACATCATTCTTCTCTCTTTCCTTCCAGTCTTTGACAGTGTGTCTCATCTTCTTTCTAAGGATAATCCATTTATTTAATCCATTTATTGTATCTTTGATCCCATCCTCTTTTGTCATCTATAGTATCACTTATCCTCTAACTCTAATTTTCAACCTTTCCCTATCATTTCCTTGCCTACTGTTTTCAAACATGTTTTCCCCTTCTCCCGCCCACCTTCCCTAGACTCTCCCCTTCAAGTTATTATCTGTCTCCTCCCTTTCTTGGTCAAACTTCTTGAAAAACATTTCTTTGCTCCTTACCTCCACTTCTTTGCACATTCACTCCTCAACTCTAACAATCTGACATTATTCTCTCCAAAGTTATCATTGTTTCGTAACTGCTAGTTTTCCCAACTGTTTTTGTGAAATTATGGGTCCTTACTCCTAGTAGTTTTAGTATCTGGTCTTGTTGAACTTTTATGCTGCTATGTTCATTTGCTTCTGTATGTTATGTGCTTAATCTCTTCCATTGATTGACCTCTTTGTTTTTTAACTAGCTTCAAATAGTTTTGATGATTATTGTTTTGAGGTATAGTGTTATAATTTGAGATCTGGCATTGATAGACTTACTTCCCACTTAAAAAAAAGTTATTTCAAGACACATTGTTCTTCCAGATGAATTTCATTATTATTTTTTCTACTTCTCTAAAGTAATCCTTTGGTAGATGGGGATTAGTATGGCCCTGAATAATTAAAACAAATTTTTTAGCTAGTATGATATTTTACATTATATTGGAATATTCTAATATTAATAATGGGTATTTTTTAATTTATTTCCATATATTTTGTTTTTTTGTAGTTGCATTTATACTCTTCCTGTGTGTTTCTTATTGATTTGACTCATATTTTGTACATTCTGTAGTTATTTTTTGTTTTTTCCTGCTGAGTTTTTTTTTTTTTGGTAAAATACACAATGATTGATGATTTGTGTGGTAGCTTTAGTTTATATCCTGATATTTTGCTGAAGTTATCGTTTCAATTTTTCAGTTGATTCTCTGGGGTTCTCTATGTAGACCATCATATCATCTGTACAAAGGGATACTTCTGTTTTTTCTTTGCCTATATTTATTTTCTTGATTTCTTTTTTCTTATATTTGTAACTAGCATTTCTTTTTTTGTTTGTTTTTTTTTTGCTTTTTTTGGAGGGCAGTTGGGGTTAAGCGACATGACTAGTTTTTGTGTTAAGTGTCTGAGACCGGATTTGAACTCAAGGCCTCCTGACTCCAGGGCCGGTGCTGTATTCACTGCACCACCAAGCTGTACTGTAACTAGCATTTCTAACATGAAGTTAAGTAATAATGATGATGGTGGACATCCTTTCAAAACCCTTATTTTATTGGAAAGGCTGCTAGTGTCTTTCTATTATGTATAATTCTGGCTTTTAGTTTTAGATAGGTACTGTTGACCATATTAAGGAAAGATCCATTTATTCCTATGCTTCTTAGTGGTTTTTTTTTTTAAACAGAAATGGTTGTTGTAGTTTGTCAAAAGCTTTTTTCTGCATTTATTGAAATAATCATGTGTTTTGATCTTTTCTATTAATTTGGTCATTTATGTTGATAGTTTTCTTAATATTGAACCAACTTTGCGTTCCTGATCTTAGATCCTACTTGATCATAATGTACAGTCTTTTTGATTTATTACTGTAGCTTCTTGGCTAATATTTAAACTTTTCATGAAGATATCAATCAGGGTCATTGGCATAGAGACAACTAGGTGGTACAGTGGATAGAGCACGGGGCCTATGGCCTCATACACTTAAACACTGTGTGATCCTGGACAAGTAACTTAAGGCCTGGTTACCTCAGTTTCCATATCTATAAAATCAGGATCAAAATAGAATTTAGTTCTCTGGGTTGTTATGAGGATCAAATGAGTTAATATTTGTAAAGTATTTTGAAAGCTGCAAAGTGCTGTCTGTCCGTGTGTCTGTTTATCTGACAGCTATTATTTTGTTGCTTGTTTAATTAGTACCTTTAATTTTCAAAATTTCTATTTTGTTGTTTATTTGGGGTTTTAACATTTATTAGATTTCTAGATTTTTTTATATATAAATGCTCAGTTTGTTTTATATGTTTTTTCTTTTTTGTTGTTGATAAAAGTGTTGAAAGATAGAAATTTTCCCCTTAGGACTGCTTTTCAGTGTATATTGTCTCATTGTTATAATTTTTGTTAATGCAGTTTTCTGTTTTCAGTGAGAGAGAGTGTGCTCAGCCCTAGTAAGCAGTTTGTTTTTGCTTCTCTGTACCCTCTTTTGGATGGAGGTACTCATTATAGTTTCTCTATTCCTTCATCATTATTCAGTCTGGTGTTCTTTTGTTTATCTTTTTTTTTTTTTAGTGTGTGTATACACACACACACATGAACTGTGCTGTTCTGCCATTCACTCTGCCATCTTCACTGGAAGTGGATGATGTTGATGACATTCCATCTTAAAGAGATTGTTGACCCATTCAAAGTTATATTCTGTAATGCATATGTATTGTGGACTTTATATTGTTTTAGAATTTACTTTTAAAACAGCAGAGTTGTTTTTCTGTCTCTTAAAAGTAACTCCCCTTTTTTCTTAGTGTGGAAAAACTTTCTTTTATGGGTTAAATTTCTTCATGGTTATAAGTCTTAAAGATATCTTTGTGTGTATCTTAATGTGTACTTCACATACACATGTGTACTAGTGTACTTCAGTAGCATCATCTTAGCTATGAAATAAACATAAAACAGGACTTACACAGCACAAGGACAACTTTATCTGCCAACCTATTTCAGTAATTTTTCTAACAGCTTTGCTTATTTTCCAGTACTTGGCACTGAAAAGTTAAAATGGATGATAGCTATTACTTAATGAGGAATGCCATCTTAGGAAGCAGGTTGGTGTAGTGGAATTCCAGAGGAGTGCTGGATTCAGCCTCAGAGAACTAGATTCAAATCCTGTTTCTGCCCCTTAATGACTTGTGTGACCTTGGGCAGGTACTTTCCTTAATTTCTGTGGCTCTCAAATTTCAACCTCTGGAAAATGAGGGGATTGGTAGCTGAGACCCTTATACCTCAAAATTTGTGATCCTGTGAAGATCACACTTTGGGCTATATTTATATGTACACATACACACACTCATACATTTATTAAGAGTTTCTGACTAACCTGTTTTTGTCTTGGAATATTTTGTAAAACAGTAACATGACATATAGGTTAAAAAATCATGGAGGAGGAGGAGTTATTCAAATTATTATATAAGATATTTAGCAATCAAATCTTTTCCCTAATAATCTTTAAGTGAAGAACAAATAATATGAAATTAAGTGATTTTGACTTAATTTTTATTTTGCAAGTCGTGAGAGTATTTATTGTAGTAAATATAGTAAAAGCTACTTCACATTAAAAGTTACTGAGAGGGGCAACCAGGTGGTGCAGTGGATAGAGGACAGCTTCTGGAGTCAAGAGGACCTGAATTCAAATTCGACCTCAGACACTTGACACTTACTAGCTGTGTGACCTTGGGCAAGTCACTTAACCCTAATTGCCTTGCCTTCCCCTCCCCCCCAAAAGTTACTGAGGCGATTAATTCATCATAAAATCAAATTCAGATATGATTTTGTGTATGTGTTTTTTTTAAAGCAATTGGGGTTAAGTAACTTGTTCAAGGTTACATGGCCAGTTGTTTCTGGGTGTGGTGCTGAGTATCTAAGCCCAGATTTGATCTAGGTCATCCCGACACTGGAGCTGGTGCTCTTACTCGCTGAGCCACCTGGCCGCCCCTAAGCAATTGGGGTTAAGTAACTTGCTCAAGGTTACACGGCCAGGTGTTTCTGGGTGGGTGCTAAGTGTCTGAGCCCGGGATTCGATCTCCAGGTCATCCTGACACTGGAGCCCGTGCTCTTACTTGCTGTGCTACCTGGCCGCCCCTTTGTGTATGTATTTTGTTGGTCATGGGCCTCAGATTTGCACATTGGAGAAAATACTGGACTTGTAGTCAGAGAGATCTGAGTTCAAATATGGCCTGACACTTACTAGCTGGATCACCCCAGACAAGTCACTGTTTTCCTTAGTTGTAAAATGGAGATAATAATAATACATACCTTCCAATGGTGTTGTGAAGATCAGATGAGATAATGATTGGAAAGCACTTAGCACAGTTCCTGGCATGTAGTAAGCCAAAATGTTAGCTATTGTTATTAGCACTAGGGTACTTAGCTCATAACCTGAATCTTACCACAGATCCTTTCATAAAACTTTTCTTTATTGCTGGCCTGAGACAATATGAGTTACAAAGTAGAATTAATATGTTAAGCACATGAATGGATAGCAAGAGATTTATCCTATAGGCTAAGGTTAAGTTGATTTTATGGACCTCATATATGGGTAGTACTGATTTTCTGCCTACCTTTCCAAGGTTTTAGTGTTTCCTACGAAGTACCATTCAGTAAAATTGAGTTACTTTGTGGAGGTAGCAGGATTGATTAAATCTTACATAACTTTATATTTACCACTTAGGTATAGAGTAGAAAGAGTGCTAGATTTGGGGTTAGAGGATTTGGATCAACATCTTGACTCTATTCCTTATTACTTGTTTGAATTTGGGCAAGTTGCTTAAACACTTGGGATCTGTTTAGTCAACTGTAAAATGAAGGATTTGCACTAGATGACTTTTAAGGTTTCTTCATATTCCATTTAGTTGAAAGGAACCATCTAAAGAACTCTGGTTCCTTCCAGCTCCTTTTAGATGGATTCTGAAAGGGTTCAAATCTGTCCAGCATCTGAATCTAAGATTCTTTTGTGCTGTGATTGCTGTTGTATACTTTCTAAAGAACAGGTTTTTTTGTTGTTTTTGCTTTTTGACATACTAGGTATCAACAGAGTGGGGTAGGTTTTTTTTTTGGCTAAATTGGATATATAAACCATTTTTTCAACACTTTGTATATACTGAAATGTTGATCATAATAAAAATTTCCTTAATACTGCTTTATGATGCCTTTATCACTTGTTTGGCAGGCTGTGGAAATTTTTCTTTTGTTGTACTTTTGCGTCCAATGCCTAGTTAGGTATTTTGACTTCAGAGCCAGCAAAATTAAATTTAGATAGTTACTGGTTCCTGACCTAGTTTTGTCAGGTTATAGTATCTATCTAAGGCTCTCCAGTGAGGATTACTGGAAAAGAAAAAACAAAGGTTTTATATATTATAGAGAAATGCAGTAAAACCATTTAGAAAATCAAATCGTAGTCATTAAAAGTTTTTTTTTCCTGTTTTCTACTTTCCTTAAAAGTATTGTAGTACAAACATTTTCTTCTTAGAATATTAATTATGCCCTCAATTTTATTTGTAATTAGCACTGATTTTTAGTTTTTTCTTCTTCTGACTTTTGTTAATGGGACATTTTGCAGAGAGAGAGGGAAACCTCTTTTTGATTGATATTGATATGGCATATTATTTTCATTATATTAAGAATTAATCTAAGCACTGAGGGATTCAAACACAAGAAAGCAAGACCTTGCCCTCAAAGTGCTAATGTTCTAATGGGGGGAGATAGTAACACATAAAGGGAGCTGGGATGGGTCTAGGGGACTACATGCTGCAACTTTGTTTGAGAGTGACCTTGGAAGTGATATGCAGGCCTGATTTCTAGTCAAGTTAAAGCAGAACTCACCTCTTTGAGCTTATGGTGATCCTAATGTCCAAGTATAATAGGGAGTGATGAAGAGGTTGAGGATAATGGGTAGATTGTAGGTTGTATGGTTTGGTTTGGTGCCTTTTCTGCCCTACAGGTCACCTTCTTAAATTGTGATGTGTAGAATTAAAGGTAATATTCTAGACATGCTCAGACCAGGGAAGAATACTTCCCTTGTCTCTAGACACAGTCTTTTAATGTATCCTAAAATTGCATTCATTTTCTTGACTGCCATGTCACACTGATTTGTCTAAAGTTAGCACTAAAACTCCCTTTTCTTTTTTAGGATGAACTGCTTTCTAGCCATGTTTTCATCATTTTGTTAACTGTGAAAATTTTTTTTTAACCTTCGTTGCATTTCTCATTAGATTTCATCTCATTTGATTCAGTCCAGTGTTCTATCTATTTTGTCAAGACCTTTCAGAATCCTGATTCGGTCATTCAGCATGTTAGCTGTCTCCTCTCATCTGCAGATTTGATAAGCATGCCATCTCTTTCTTCATCCAAATTACTGATTGTAAAGGGTCAGGTACAGATTCTTGGAACTCTCTTCTGGAGATCTGCTAAGTAGACACTGAACCATTAATAGCTATTGTTTGGAATACAATTCATCTCATCCTACTGTCATCTAATGCATATCTTTGCATCTTTTCCATAAGATCAGCTGGGAAGAATCAAGTGCTTTGCTAAAATCTAGGTAAAATCTGTCTACTCCTAATAATTTGGTTAAAAAAAAGGAACTAAGCTTAGTTTGGCATGACCTGTTCTTTTTTTTTTTTATTAATTTTTTTTCAATCAACAGAAATCTACCTTCTCTTCCTTCCATATTCTCCCCACCTGGCTCCTCCTGTTTTAAGAGAAAAAGAAAAATACCACCTTCATCAGAAATACATAGAATCAAGCAAAACAGATTCTTGCATTGGTCATGATAAGGTTTATTCTTGATGGAGCCATATTGGCTCTTTGTGATCTTTGTTTCTTTTTCAAAAGTGTTCACTATCCCTTTAATGATATCTCCTAGAATTTTTTTTCTTTTTGCTTTTTTGGAGGGCAATTGGGGTTAAGTAACTTGCCCAAGGTTACACAGCTAGTATTTTTTTTGTGAGGGTGTTAAGTGTCTGAGGCTGGAACCGAACTCAGGTCCTCCTGACTTCAGGGCTGGTGATTTACTCACTGCGCCACCTAGCCTCCCTGAGAATTTTTCAGAAATAAAAGTCAAAGTTACTTACTTAGAGTTTGAAGACTCCATTCTTCCTTTTTTGGAAATTTGGAAATTAACTCCCATCTAATTCTCTGGTACCTCTCCTGTTTCCATGATCTTTCAGAGGTCACTGACAATAGTTCAGCATCAGGTATTCCAGTTCTTTCTGTACATTAGTATATTATTAATCTGGGTCAGGTGATTTGATCTTATCCAGGGCAGCTAGATATTAATATTTTCCTCTTTATCTTTGGTTATCAGCTCCTTGGTTGTTTTTGTTTCTTTTCCAGGGCAGAAATTTTTTCCTTTTGTCAGAGAAAGGAGAAGCTAAATAATAGTTGACTTTGGGAGAGTTCACCTTATTTAAAAACAACAGGATAGGGAAAGGGGGACTAACACTATATATTAAGATTTGCTCATGTGATACATTCCTGTCAGAAAAATCCAAGAACCATTGTAGAGAGAGCATTTTGGTGAAAATGAGTGGAGACTGAGATAGAAGCAGCATTGTCATCAGAGTATGTACAGAACACCTGAACAGAAAGAGAAAGTTCATGAATTTGGGAATAATCTGAAGTCTAACACAGAGACATGAGAAAATATTATTTAATATTTCTGTCAGATATTAATTTTCTAGACATCTGCTGGAGCCACCCTCTCTTTTTCTCTCTCCTAAGTAGAATAGCTAATAATTTTTTGACTTGCCTTAATGATAATTTCAATCTGAAAAAGAAAAAGGAATCCCAACAGTACAGTGTAGAGTCTAGACCAAACTTATTTGGCCTACTGCCCCCTTTAACAAAAATTACTCAGTGCTGTCCAGGAAATTGACTTTCTTTAATAACACTTTAGTAGTTTTTTTGAAATTTGTGTCATTTCAAAAAAATATAAAAAATTTTTTAAAATGATGCATGCATCTTGGGGAGGTTAGGTGGTGCAGTTGAATAGAGCACGGGCCCTAGAGTCAGGAGAACCTGAATTCAAATGTGGCCTCAGACACTTAACACTTACTAACCCTGTGACCTTGGGCAAGTCACTTAACCCCAATTGCCCCTTAAATTTAATAACTTATTATAAATTTGTTTTTTTCCTGCATTGAAATATTGATGATACAATATCATGTCATATAACCATCAGCTATTGTATTGTAAACAAGTCATTTATACACATGTACCCACACACACATTCCTCCAGATATATGCTGGGCTTCTGACAATGTGCAGTATACTCTGCTACAAACATTTGCTTGTTAAGACCTGTCAGTGGACTTGACCACTGATCAGTTGTAACTTGCATTTTGTGTGTTTATTCAGAAAATAATGTAATCATTAAGACTTTAACTTTGTTACACAACAGATGAAACATGTACAGATAGTTTTTCGAAATTTTCTTCTCTGATTTCCTTATGTTTGCACTCACCCCTTATTTTTATTCAGTGCCCCCCAAATGCACCCAAGGTTACTACCTCCTCCTTGGATTGCTCCAGCACCCCCCATAGGGTGGTATCACCCACTTTGGAAACCTGTGGTCTAGACAATAGAGTCTGAGGACTTGGGTTCAAAAACTTCTAGCACTACCTTTGTGACTTGGGGCAATTCACTTAATCTCCCCAAACTCCAGTTAATTGATTGTAAAATGAGGTTGGATGAGATGCCTTCTGAGATTGCTTCCAGCCCTAGATCCTGTTCTGCATCTAAGTCTTTATATATTACTATGTACAATCAGGTTGTCTTCTTGGGGAATGTTTTTAAATTCATAAAATAAAACACATAGGATTACGAAGGAAACCAATTATATTGAAATACAGACATAAAAACATTAGAACAAGTTAAGAACCTCTGATCTAGAATAACGCCTTCAATTTTAGTTATAAGGAATCTGAGGCATAGAAACATAAATTGAATTATTCAAGGTTACACAACTAGCTAGTGGAAGAGGGGAATAAAAATCAGATTTCTTTACTTCCAGTTCAGTGTTCTTTTCATTTTACTGTGCGTCTTTGACATTAGGAAAAAAAATTGTTTTTATTCCTCAAGATAGTACAAAATGACAAATTTAATAGTGAAACTTACTTTGTAAGACTTTTTTAGATTGTATAAAATAAATATAAAAGATTTTTAAAAATATATCATTTTGGCCTTTGAAAATAGAATAATTTTTCCAAAGTAGCTGATATGTAGAGGAAGTTTTTTTTCTTAAAATACATTTAATTTCGGGTTTAGAAATTTGTCAAATCACAGAGTAAAACATATTCTTGACTCCTAAAAGGATTTGCTTAGGAAAAAAATTGTGTGTGTGTGTATACATGAATATATGTGTACTTATGAATATGTACACATACATGTAAGATGGAACATTAGAATATTTAAATAAAAACCTATATCTGTTGCTGGCGGTTTTAGATTAAGCTTTATTATGAGACCTTTCCTTTTAGAGTGCCTTATTTAAAACATGATTTGAGTTAGCAAAATTTAATTTAAACATATAACTTGAGGTATGCTTTTATTTTTATTTTTTGCCACATTGTGCTATATCTGAAAACTTCAGTCTCAGTTGTTCCTTGGTACATTATGATCAAAGCTTATGATATAGGCTAATATTACCTTTAAGAAATTGATCATTTCTCTGTTGAAGATTGATCAGAATTTCCTAATTTGTCTCTAAGAGCTGTGAGGGTTAATCAGGCAGAATACTGAGATTTCCCTTTTACATTTTAGTAAACACTCCAGTTTAGGTTGTTTCCTCTTAACTTGTCACTTTTTAGAAGTACTCAGGGCTTTCATATTTCTTTTTATGGTAGCAATAATTATACTGCCTACCTGAAAATGAAAATAAAAGTAATCATACCCTAAGCATGAGAAGGGAGAGGAAAGGGACAGTAATATCCTACTGAAATGATATATTTCAGTTTAGTGTAAATGTTTTTGTAGATTTTATGGCTCATCTATGACCTGAGAGGAGGTGCAGAAATCAGTTTTTCTTTTCTGCTGTTTTCTGCCATTGTTCAGTAATCTCTAAAGTTTTTAGCAGGTGAGTATTTTCAACATATAGATCCTTCATCATTGCATCAAATTTTTCTTATTCTTGCAAAGCTTTAAGATCTCCTGGCCATTCTCGGTACCCTTTTCATTCCAGGTATCAAATATTTGCTTCACAGAGCTATACCCCTTTCCATCTTCAGGGCAGGAGAATAATTGGAAGGTAATGAACTTGCAGTTATTGAAGAAGTCCTGCAGCGTCTCCCACTTTTATCAAAAGACTGCATGGAGAGATGCCTTTTCAACTGTCTGGCGTAGCTGCCGGTCTCAAAAAGCCCCAGGAAAGCAAGCCATTAAATGGCTTTTGTTGAGTCTCTAAAGAGGGAGACAAAACTTTGCAGCCAGCACTGCAGTCCAGGAAGCAAGTCTTGGTAGTTGGCGATTTCTTTTTTGGTTGTGTTCTAGGAAAAATTTTATTTTTATGTGTTCCTGATAGGGCTGAAGGAAATCGGAGAAAAGCACTCTGCCTTTGGCTACTGCTTTTTTCCAGGGAAGATGAATTGAAGTTGAAAACTTTGGATTTGCATGTAGGATTCAGAATGCCTTATCTCTTTCCAGTCTCCTTGCACCTTACTCCTTTCCATGCACTCTATAATCCAAGAAGTGCCCTGGTCTGGCTTTTCTCCATATGTGGAATGATCTCCCTCCTTGCCACTACTGTTGAGGTTAAAGGTTTAGGGGTGCATAAGACCCCAAAATACCAACACTCCGGGTCCTGCCGAATGAATTCGACTCAAGTCTTCTCTTGGCCAAAGAAAGTAAAGCAAAGTTTATTAAAGGTTTGCCATAATGGGTAGACTCTTAAGGAGCCTTGGTATCTGTGATGCTTGCGTTGGACAAGTGGGCCAGAATCATCTGACATAGAATGAGTCTGTGCTAGATCATTCTCCGGTCTTTTTTTTTTTTTCATGGAGGCATGATGGGATCTTATATCTAGAGGAAGTTTTTGAACCCAGTTTCTCTGACTCCATAAGTCAAGATTCTACACTGTACCCTTGGGATTTTTCTATATTTTTCAGTTTGAAATTATCAAGGCAAGTCAAGAAATTATTAGTTGCTCTACTTTAAGGAGAGAGAGAAAGAGAGGGCTCCATCAGACATTAGAAAACTAAAATCTGACATATTAAACTGAACAGGTCAATACCAAAGGGTTTTTTTTTTTTTTTGGTTTATTTTTTAATTTAAAGCTTAGAGCCAGTGAAAATTACGCTTCTCTTTCTCAGTCATCCCTATGGTGTAAGTAGGTAGAAACTCATTCTCTGAGAAATAGGTTAGTGAAACACCACTCCTAGAATTACAAGGGATACTGGACAAGTTTTTCTTGTGCTCCAGGACCTAAATAGCACCTACCTTGATCATTAGTCTTTAAATGGTTAGATTTTGAAATCAATCAGCTGGGAGGTTGTTTGACTTGAAAGTGATAGTTCTACAGTCTGTTGCTTATGGAATTTCCCGCTAAAGCTGTGTCTATCTTTTTGTCTTGATTAATTTTTTTTTCAATCAACAAAGTCCACCTTCTTTTCCTCTTTCCTTCCCTTTGTCTCTCCATTCAGATAGTAAGAAAAACAAAATCCCTGTTAGAGTCGAGCAAAACAAATTCTTGCATTGGCCATGTCAAAAAAAAGACTCATTCCGTACTCTAGGGTCCACAACCTCTGTCTGGAGATGTGGGGGAGCATGTTTCAAGAGTCTTTTGAATCTTGGTCATCGTACTGACCAGAATTTTGAAGTTTTTGAGGGTTGTTTACAGGATTGTTGTAATTTTATAAATTGTTCTGTTTCTCACTTCCCTTTGCCTCAGTTGATAAAAGCCTTAGGTTATCTTTGAAACCATCTGCTTTATTACATAGTAGTATTCCTTCACATTATATGCTAAAAGTTGTTTAGTCATTCCTCAGTTGATAGATACCTCTCCTCATTTTCTAATTTTTTTTTTTTTGCTGTTGCAAAGAATTGCTACAAATATAGTTGTCTATTCTTGAAATATATTTTGCTTAGGACTGATCTTTCCCTTGATCTGTCCTCCTTATTATTGTTCCTTCTCTTTTCTCCCCCTTCCCTCCTGTTTTTTTTTTGTTGAGTGAAATATATTTGTTTCCCACCCTATGTCTGTGTGTATTCTTCTGACATTTAGCTAGTTCAGATAAGAGCAAGGTTCATGGGTCAACCACCCCTGCTTCTTCCTCCTTGTTTATATAAACTTCTAATTGCATACCCCAGTGACATAATAATTTTCTCCATTCTTCTTCTTCTTTGTCCACCTTTTCTAACTGACTCCTAGTATATTTTCCCCTTCCATTTCCATTCTTCTTTTAAGATCATCAGGTCATAATAGATTACTTGGACTTTTATTCTGATTACTCTTTTTCTAGAACTGTTGTTGATGATGGGATTCTGAGGGAATATATGTGTCATCTCTCCATATTAGAATGCAAAATAGCTTATCCTTTTTAAGTCTTTTATGATTGGTTAGTTATGTTTACCTTTTTACATTTCTCTTGACTTCTGTATTTGCGCTTCAAAGTTTCTGTGTGGCAGTGGTCTTTCATCAGAAATGTTTGAAAGTCTTCATTTTCATTAAGAGACATTTTCCCAGATACATTATACTCTGATTTGCTAGGTAAGTTATTTTTAGGTGAATCACGGTGAATGGTGCAGTAACTAGAACACTTAACTTGGAATCAGGAAGGCCTGAGAGTTTAAATTCAACTTTAGACACTTAGTATCTGATTTGTTCTGTCAAATCACTTAATCCGTCTTTGCCTCAGTTTCCTCATCTGAAAAAATTAGGATAAAATGAGATATTTTTAAGGCATCTTACAATTCTTAACAGGTTACATAAGTGCCAGCTGCTGATGATGTTATTGTTGTAAGTGTAAGTGTATATACTTTCCCATCTTGAATATTAAATTCCAAACTCTACCTTTTTGTTTTGTAATGACCACTAAATCTTCTGTGGTCATCACTGTGGCTTCTTGGTGCTTAGATTCTTTCTGCCTGCTTGCAGCATTTTTTTTTCTTTAACTTGGAAACTTAGGGTCTTGACTATGATGTTTCTGGAAGTTTCATATTGGAGAATCTCTCAGGAGGTGACCTGTAGATCCTTTTTGACCTTTGTCTAGTTCTAAGAGATCTGGGCAGCTTTCTTTTATAATTTCTTAAAATATTTTATCCAGTTCACCCTTTTTGCTCATTGCTTTCAGGTAGTCTAGTGATTCTTAAATGGTCTCTCTTTGATTTGTCTTCTAGGTTAGCATTTGCTAGTACCTGCCTTACATTTTCTTCTATTTTTTTCATTCTTTTGCTTTTGTTTTAATATTTTTTATAGTTTCATCGAATTATACCTTTTTTGGTCTATTTTTTTTTTTTAGGGAATTTGTTGCTTGGGCAAAAGTTTATACCTGTTATGTAAGCTGTTACTTTCATTTCCACTTCTTTCTTCGATAACTCTTAATTATTTTCTAAAATTTTTCCTCTGATGCTCTCATTTTATTCCATGCCTAAAATGTTCTCCCTCCTTTTATCTGACTCCTGGTTTTCTTGGCTTCCTCTGAGTTGCATCTAAAACCATGTCTTCTACAGGAAACCTTTCCCATCCCCTTAATTTTAGTGCTTTTTCTTTTTTAATTATTTCTGACTGGTATTATTTCACTGGTAGGGAACCAGTGAAAATGCTTAGAATCTGGAGGTGGGTGGAGGGTCTTGTTTAAGGTACAGGAGAAAGTCCTTTGTTTTTGGATTGCAGAGTATATGGTAGGGGTAAAAGGTTAAAGTATAAGGTGTAAGAAGACTGGAAAGGTGGGGGAAAGGCATGTTATGAAGAGGTTTTGAATACCAAACAGAGGATTTTGAATTTGATGTTTGAAGTGATAGGGTTCATTGAGAAGAGGAATGTGGTCAGACCTGCAGCTGAGAAAGATTAATTTGATGACTGAATGGAGAATAAATTGGAGTGTGGAGATACTTGTGGCAAGGAGACCAACTAGCAGACTATTACAATAGCCCAGGCTTGACATAATGGATGCCTGTATCAGGGTGCTGGCAGTGTCATAGGAGAGGAGGGGATCTGACAAAATTGAAATCAATAGACTGATGTGGGAATTTGAGGATGACACCTAGATTGAGAGTCTTGGGTGGCTGTGAAGATGGTGGTGGTGGTGGTGGTTATTCATTTTCCATTCTCAAAGAGGGCCAATGACATCATGAGGGTGATGTCTTGATTTGCCTGTGAATTGAATATGAATAGTGCAGGGTGGTGCAAATTCGTTAGCCTCATTCTCCTACAGAATCATCAAACCTTAATAGTAATAAGAAATTTCAGAAAGAGGGACAATTTTGGGGGTAAGATAATGAATTTCGTTTTGGATGCGTGTTTAAGATGTCTATGGGATTGCCAGTTCCAGGTGTCCATTTGGTAGAGATATGAGTCTAGACATCAGTGGATAGGTTATAAAGATAAATAGATTTGAGGATTTTCAGCATAGAGATGTTAACTGACTTCATGGGAGCTGATAAAATCACCAGGTGAAATACTCTATAGAGAGAAGAGAAGGTCTAGCCTATGCAGAGCCCACAGTTAACAGGCATGACCTAGAAGATCACCCAGCAAAGGAGATTGATCAGTAAGCTAAGAGGAGAAATAGGAGAGAGTAAGTAGTGTCACAGAATCCTAGAGAAAAGAGAGTATACAAGAGAAGAGGGTGATTGAGTTTCAAAATCTTGTAGAGGTGAAGAATGTTAAAATTTGAGGAAAGGTCATTTAATTTGCCACACAAGAAATTATTATTAATTTTGGAGAAAGCAGTTTCTATTGTATAATGAACTTAGAAGCCAGATTATAGAGTTAAAACAGTGAGAGGAAAGAAAATGGAGGTAGTGATGGTAGAAAATAAATAAGTCAAACATTTATTAAGTACCTACTATTTGCCTTGTATTGTGCTAAGCACTAGGGATACAAATATGAAATAAAAGGACCCCCTACCCTTAAGGAGCTTACAAACTAATGGGGAAAGACAACACATAAAAGAAAACTGAAAATCTGGGGTGGGGGTTACCTGGCAGTTACCTGGACTGGGGCAGGGAGAAGAAGCCAAAGAAGTCACCGATGAATGCAACCAGGTAGGAAATGAGGATATATTTAATAAATGGCTTTCTCAAAGAACTTAGTCACCAAAGGGAGGAGATAGATAAGATGATAGCTAGTGAGGAAGCATTGAGCAAATAAGATTTTTTTGCGGATGGGGAAGACATAGCATGCTTGTAGGGAGTAGGGAAACAGAGACAGGAAAAGATTGAAGATAACCAAGAGAGTATGGATGTTAGAGGGGGTAAACTGCTGGAAAAGATAGAATCAGTTGTTCATCTCAAAGGATTTATCTTTGCAAGAAGAGCTACCTCATTATGTGAAATAGATGAATAAGGAAATAGGGACAGGAGGCATCTGGGAAATGGGGAGGCAGGGAGAAGACTATGCCTTTGGTGAATGACCTCAAGTTTTTCAGTGAAATGTGAAGCAGGGTTCTCAGTTTGAGAGGGTAAAGGGAAGAGTAGCCTTGACAGGTTTACGAATGCTTGAAATGGGCATTGTCCACCACCCCACACAAAGCCATACCCCCAAGACAAGAGGACAAGGTAGTCATGAGTGAACAGGATGGATCATAACTAAGTACTAAGTACAGAGCAAGTTTTAGAAACTTAACTGTGTTGCTCTGAGCCCAGGAGCAAAGTGACAACTCAGTTCTAACCTTTAATGCACACATAAGCCTACAGTGGAATAACCAGGGCAGGAGTCCATAAAGGGAGCCAGCAGTTGACTTTCTCTGAGGGTACAGGACTGCTTAGTGGGCTAATAATGACTGACTTTGTGGCAGTCTACTAAAATTCAATTATACTTAAGCCAAACAGATCCAACTTGCAGAGCTCAGTCCAGAAAGGCTATGAGCAGATATCTTCCTAGATCATGCTATTTTGGAAGCAATGAAAACTTAGAGAGTCACCCAGATTGAACTGTGAAAGCAACAGAAGGACATTAGAAGACAGAAGCTCAGGCATGAGTCCAAAGATAAGATTATGACTAGAAGAATGAGCAAACAAAAATGAACCTCACCTTAAAGAGCAACCATGGGAATAGGCAAGCCCAAGACTCACACACAAAGAAGACAGTAGCTTGAAAATATTTACAAACAAAACCTCAAAAAAAAATGTAGATTGGTCACAAGAATTTCTAGAAGAGTTAAGCAAAAAGTTAAAGGAGTTAAAAAATGATAAAAAAAAAAAACAAATGAGAGCTATGCAAGAAAGATATGAAACAAGAATTAACGTCTTGCTCAAAAAAGAGATAACCATACTGAAGAAAATAACTCCTTAAAAATTTGAATTGGCCAAACAGACACCATGAGATGACTCCATGAGATATAAAGAAATAATAAAACAAAGTCAAAAGACTGAAAAAAATGTAAAATATTTCATAGGAAATGGAAAATAGATCAAGGACGTGTCATTTAAGACTAATGGAATTACCTGAAAGCTATGAACAAAAATACAGCTGACGTCACTTTTTTCCCCACCATAAACTATTTTTATTGCAATAAAAAAAAAACATTTTAAATAGTTTATTTTTAAAGCATTCTTTTCTTTTTAAATTTTGAGTTCCAAATTCCTTCCCTACTTCCTATTTCTCCCTCACCCATTGAGAAGGCAAGCGGTATGATAATTATATATGTGAAATCATGCAAAATATTTTCACTCAATTAAAAAAATAGATGTTTCAGTCTGCATTCAGAGTTCATTTGTTCTCTTTCTCTGAAGGTGGATAGCATTTTTTCATCATGAATCCTTTGGAATTGTTTTTGGATCATTGTCTTGATCAGAGCAGCAAAATTTTCCTAGTTGATTATCATGCAGTGTTGCTGTTACTATGCACAATGTTCTTCTAGTTTTTCTCACTTCACTTTGCGTCAGTTCATATAGATTGTACCATGTTTTTCTGAAACCACCCCTTCATCATTTCTTATAGCACAATAGGACTTTATCACAATTGTATACCACAACTTGTTCAGTCATTCCCTATTTCATGAGTATCCCATCAATTTCCAATTCTTTGCCATCTCCAAAAGAACTGCTATAAGTATTTTTGTACATATAGATCCTTTTTCCTTTTTATTTTATCTCTTTGGGGTCACAGTTTTATAGCCCTTTGGGCATAGTACCAAATTGTTCTCCAGAATGGTCGAGCCAGTTCATTGCCCCATCAACGGTTCATGAATGTAACTATTTTTCTTCATCACCTCTGGCATTTGTCATTTCTGATAGTGGTGATGTGGTACCAGAGACATCACATTTCAAGAAATTACATAGAGGAAAACTTAGAATCAGAGGGCAAAGTAGAGATTGAAAGAATTCATTGGTCACCTCCTAAAAGAAAACCCTAAAATGATAACTCACAGAAATATTATAGCCAAAATCTAGAGCTCCCAGGTTAAGGAGAAATACAAGCAACCCAAAAGAAAGAATTTAAGTACCATGGAGCCATAGTCAGGATCACAAGATTTACCAACCACCACTTTGAAGGAAAGGAGAGCTTGGAATAAGACTATCCAGAGGCAATGAATCTAGGATTATATCCAAGAATAATGTACCAGCAAAACTGAGTATAATCCTACTGGGGGAAAATGGATGTTTATTGAAATAGAGGTATTTTAAGCATTCTTGATGAAAAGGCCAGAGCTGAATAGAAATTTTGACATTCAAACATGGGATTCATGAGAATCATTTAAAAAGTCAAACATAAGTGAAAAATCATAAAGAATTATACTATTTACATTCTTATATGGGAGAAATTTATCATCACTTAGAGGGAATCTAATTAGACAGAGGACCTAGGTATGATTATATTGTTGGGATGACCTCAAAAGAAGACTGTAAGAATAAGGAAGAGGTATATAGTGTATGTGTGTGGGGTGGGGGGCGGGGGAGAATAGTGGAAATTGCATCATGTAAATGGGTGTAACAGCAAGCACCCTAGCATATTTAGGGTGGCTGCCAAAACAGGTTCTTAGATCTGCTTTTCTTTTTTTTTTTTTAGAGCAATTGGGGTTAAGTAACTTGCTCAAGGTTACATGGCCAGTTATTTCTGGGTGTGGTGGCAAGTATCTGAGCCCAGATTCGATCCCAGGTCATCCTGACTCTGGGACCAGTGCTCTTACTCACTGATCCACCTGGCCACCCCTAAGCAATTGAGGTTAAGTAACTTGCTCAAGGTTACATGAGCCAGGTGTTTCTGGGTGGATGCTAAGTGTCTGAGCCCAGATTCTATCCCAGGTTATCCTGACTCTGGGGCCAGTGCTCTTACTCACTGTGCTACCTGGCCACCCCAGATCTGCTTTTCTAAAAGAAAGCAACTCAAAATGGATTAACACTCTTGCTTTAATCAAACATAGGTCATTTACCTAGTTCAGGGGAAAAAGGTCAGTACCCCGAACTTCAGAGAATACAGAGATTACGAGCAGAGAGAGAATACAGACAGAAAAACAGATCAGCAGACAGGCTTCCAACTGTCTGACCATTACATCCGTACCTAGTCAGTTACCAGAGAGGGAAGCACCAACATCTGGGTTTTCAAAGCTGGGCAGTTTAACAGCTGCCCAGAGTCTCGTCTGGTCAAATCACATACAGATCTTCTCAAAGTGAGCCCCAAAACAAAATGTCACATCAAGGTATATATAACCTTCTCCTGGCTCAGAGAATTTCACAACCCTCTTGACCTACTGCCCAATCACAAAGTATCAAGGTGTAGGAGTTTTTGAAAAACAAGCTTCCTGCCACAGGTTCCAGGTGACTACTTTGAGCCTATTAGGGGGCAGAGTATATTTTCAACTTCATTCTCATTTGAACTGGTTAAAGGAAGGAAGGAAGAATATACCTTTAGACTCAGTTGAGTACAGAAATTTATCTCAACAGAGAAGTGAGAGGGAGGGAAAGGGGTTAATAGGAAAGAAGCACAGGGATGGGTTGGAGAAAGAGGGGAAGTAGATTAAGGGAAGCAGTAGTCAGAAGCAAAACAAATTCCTAAAGAGAGGACAAGTAAAAAAATATGTAAAAGTATAAGAGAATATGATGAAGGGAAATATACAGTTAGCAGTCATAACTGTGAATGTTAGTTGCGAGAGGAAATAAAAAGTAAAACTTTATGATAGTGGGAGACTTCAGTTTACTCCCCTCAGACTTAGATAAATCTACAATAAAAAAAAAGTGAAGTTAAGGAGTTGAATATAATTTTAGAAAAGTTAGATGTGATATCCATCTGGAGAATATTATATAATATTGTTATAATTTGCAATAAGGCATCTAATATATTATTATAGTGGTAATCACATATGTATAAGGGAATACTATATAAGAAACACCCTGTTTAGATCTGAGAAAGCTTCTCTTGCTTTGCAGAACTCTAACCCAAGTCAGGATCCAGTCAAGGATGGTGACGGCTTTGGGGGAAGCAGTTTTGGGAATTAGTGGCAGAAGCTCTTATTGGCCTCTTAGATGAAATTCTTCATACTTCTTTATAACTTATAATTAATAGTACTAAAAAGTGCAAAATTGTGTATTCTTTTATTAAAATCTATTAAAAAGAAGTTCTTTGTTCTCTTTAGAAAATGTGCCAGAGGAACTTCGAGAGCCATTTTACACAGATCAATATGACCAAGAACACATCAAGCCACCTGTTGTGAATTTGCTACTGTCGGCAGAACTGTATTGTCGTGCTGGGAGTCTTATTCTCAAGAGTGATGCTGCAAAACCACTTTTGGGCCATGATGCTGTAATCCAGGCTTTAGCACAGAAGGGACTCTATGTTACTGACCAAGAGAAATTGGTAACAGAGCGAGATCTACACAAAAAACCTATACAAATGGTGAGTATTTTAAATGATGTAAACACCTCACATTTATTTAACATGTACGCTTTTTAACACAATAGCAAAAATTTAGTGACTAAATTTTTTGTTAAATTGGACACTGATCACTTTGTCAAGTCTTATTTTTCCCTTTTGTAATCATTCCATGTCCTTCTTATAAGTGAAAATACAACTTTAATAAGATAAAATCTTTTGGGATATACTTGTTCCCACTTACTAATTGGGTGAAACAGTTATAACTTCTTTCCACTTAAAACTGAGTAAACCGTATCAATTAAAAAATCTTTTTCTAGCTGTTTTTCTTAGATATAAGAGGATTGGAAGAAAGTCTTTGTATAGCTATATGAGAATATGTGCATAACTTTATCAGGAAAGAAAGTTGAGACTCAAAGTTGTGGTATTGTTTACTTATCTAAATGATAAGTTTAATATCACTTTCTGTACATTGAATATTTTGGAGGCTTTTGTTTATTATGTTATAAGAGGATGTATTCTCTGCTTTAAATTATGACCCAGGAAAAGACAGAGGAGTTGTCAGAGATTTTTTTCCCAGAGAAATCAGTTTCATATACTATTTCTTAAAAAGAATGATCAAGAGAAGTTTGGGATTAATTAAGAAATAAAATAAACACATGCACACACAAAACTAGCCGTGTGACCTTGGGCAAGTTACTTAACCCCAATTGCCCTCCAAAAAGCAAAAAAAAAAAATTTAAATAAGTACAATCCTAGGGTGGCAAGGTGGCACAGTGAGTAAAGCGTTGGCCCTGGAGTCAGGAAGACCTGAGTTCAAATCCGGCCTCAGACACTTAACACAAAAAAACTAGCCATGTAACCTTGGGCAAGTCACTTAACCCCAATTGCCCTCCAAAAGGCAATAAATAAATAAATGAATGAATGAGTGTGGTTTCATAGAATGGTCAAAAATGTTATTTCATGTATAGAAATATCTACATAAATACAGTATTTTAAAAATTGATGCTCTTTATTCTTATCAAACTAAGCCTAAAGGAGAATACAAATAGACACTATAAAAATCACAAAAAGAAGTATAGATTACAAAAACTTAAAAATTATTTGTCAAATTTGAATATATTAGAATTAGCTCAATTAATTAACAATAGTCTTGGTTACAGATACAAAGATATATAGTAGATAGGGAAAGAGCAGACCCCAGAGTTCAAGAAGTGGGCTTCAAGACCTGTCTCTAATACATACTTTGTGATCCTGAGTATTAACTGACAGCTTTCTCAAAGACTGGAAAGTGAAGAATAATTATAGTGATACAGTGGTAAGATAGTATTATTTCATGTGTAGAAATGTCTGTGTAAATATAGAATTTAAAAAATGCTACTCTTTGATCAGAACAAGCCTAAAGGAGAATACAAATAAAGAATTCCTAATATCAGAAAAAGAGGTATGGATAGGATAACCTAGAGTTGTTTGTCAAATTTAAATATATTAGAATTGGCTCAATTAATATGTATAGTCCTAGTTATAGATACAAAGGTACCTCACTGAGAGCTCCCTACATGAATGAAATAGCAGATCTGATCTGGTCCCCCTAAGATGTCAGATAGTAATTAAGAAGGATTGAATATTCTGGGAGGTGCTAGGGCTTAAAATAAAAATTTAGATTATTCTAAAGGGGTGATAGATCCAGAACAGAATTAAGGAAGACTAGGAATGTTTGGACTTGAAATAATAGAAAACAGCCATGCCTTCCTATACTGGGTTGGTGACCAATAAATATAAGCATTATAACATTTTTCATGCTATTTTTCCTTCCCATTGAGAAGAGAGATTCACTTTGTAAATTCAATATTGAATGATATTGATAATTAAATATATCATGTTAATATTGGAGATCTTAAGGGGAGGTAGCAGGAGTAGTCAGGAAGACTTTTGGGGTCATATTCTGCCTCTGACATTTGGTAGCTGTGACTACAGGCAGGTCACTTCATCTCTCTAGATTTAGTTTCCTCATCTATAAAATGAGCAATTGTTAGATAAGTTGATTTCTAAGGGTCTTTCTAGATTTATAAGTATGATGCTATAATTCTAGTAGTAGGGATTTAAGAATCGGCTAGAGGTTTGATCAGATGACTAGTAAGGTCATTTTTTAAATTCTAATACAGTGATCTGCTTTTTAAAATTTTCATTGACTTTACCAGTGTTTTTCCCTATCTCTTTAAACATTCTTGGAACATTTTATAATTTTAAAATACTGAAAGAATTATGTCTTTAAAGAAAATCTAGATTAAATCAGTCAACTGACTAGCATTTATTGAGAGTTTACTATGTTCCAGGCACTGTACTAATAAGCACTGAGGATACAAAAAGAGGCAGAAAACAGTTTTTTCCCACAAGAAACTTACGGTCTGATGGGGGAGACAACCTGGAGACAAATATATACAAAGCAAGCTATATACACGATAAATAGGAAATAATTACTAGAAGGAAAACACTAGAATTAAGAGGAATTGAGGAAGACTTCCTGTAGAAGGTAAGATTTTAGTTGGGACTTAAAGGATGCCAGGGAGGTCGGTAGTCGGAGCAGAGGAGTGAGAGTGTTCCAGGCATGGGGGAACAGCCAGAAAGAATGCCCAGAGATGAGAGATGCAGTAGCTTGTTTGTAGGACAGCCAGAAGGTTATTGTCACTGGATTGAAGAGTACTTGTTAGGGAGTAAGGTGTAAGAAGACTGTAAAGACAGGAGGGGCTAAGTTACAAAGGGCTTTGGATACTGAATAGAGCTTGTTTGATCTTGGAGGCAGTAGGGAGCCCCAGGAGTTTATTGAGCAAGGCAGGAGGGGTGATATGATCAGATTTGCATTTTATGAAAATTACTTTGGTGACTGAATGAAAAATGGATTGGAGGGGGAAGTACTTGAGGCAAGAAGTCCCAATACCAGTCTATTGCAGTAGTCTTGGCATAGGATGATGAGGGCCTGTCCTAGAGTTATGGAGGTATCAGAGGAAAGAGACATATGTGAGAAATGTTACAAAGGTGCAATTTGGCAACAGATTGAATGTTGTTGGAAAGGAAGGAGATAGTAAGGAATCCAGAATGACCCTTAGGTTGCAAGCCTACGGGACTGGGAGGATGGAGTTGCCCTCTACACTAATGGGAAAATTAGGAGGATAGGGAGGTTTTGAGGGAAAATATTTTGAGTTTGGGGCATGTGGAGTTTAGTGTTTGTTGGACATCCAGTTCAGAGATGTCTGATAGGCAGCTGGATATATGAGACTGGAGGAGAGAGATTAGAGCCAGATATTAGCATAGAGATAGTATTTAATACAAGGGTACTAATGAAATCCACAAGTAGTTTGGGGGGAGAAGAGAAGAGGAACCAAGAGAAAATTCTGAGGGATGTTTGTTGTCAGAGAGCATGGTCTGGAAGAGGAATTCATAAAGACTAAGGAGGAAAGGTGTGATAGGTTGGAGGAGAAGCAGGAGAGAGTGGTGTTATAAAAATTTAGAGAGGAGATTATCAAGAAGAGGGTGATCCATAGTTTCGGAGGCTGCAGAGCGGTCAAGAAGAATGAGGATTGGAAAAAGGCCATTGAATTTGGCAATTCAGAGATCATTGGTAATTTTGGAAAGAGCAGGTTTGGTGGAATGGTGAGGTTGGAAGCAGGATTGTAAGGGATTAAAATCAGATTGAGAGGAAAGTGGAATCACCTGTTGTAGAATTTTCAAGGAGTTTGGACACAAAGGACAGAGAAAACACACATACACACATATGATCTCTGTCTATCTAATCTATCTGTCTGTCTGTCTATCTATCTATCTGACAAAGGCATATTTGTAGGCAGTAGGGAAGGGGCCAGTAGACAAGATATTAAAGATAAGTGAGAGTGGAGATGACAGAGGGAGGAGAATGGATGGACTGAGATCACTTGTGCTGTTAGAGAAGGGTCAGTCTTAAAGGAGGAAGATCATCTCTGGGTGATAAGGGGTGAAGGAGGAGATAGCAGCATCAATTTATGCCAGTCTTTCATGGTTTTCTCTGTTTTTCATAGTTGTCATTTTTACAGTGCAGTAATATTCTATTACATTCATGTACCACAATTTCTTTAGCTGCTCCCCAATTGATGGGCCTTGTTTCCAGTTCTTTGCTACCACTTATAGATAAGCATGTGCTTTAGTTACTTTTCTCATTTCCATAATAGATGTTTATTGTCCTCTGACCTGTGTTCAAGGGTAGTGCACTAAGCTCTTGTATTTGGTAAACTGACCCCTGCTTACCGTGTTTCCCCAATAATAAGACACCGTCTTATTATTTTTTTGGACAGAAAAACACCAGAGGGCTTATTTTCAGGGGAGGGCTTATTTTAATGAACATTGACAGCAATTTTAATAAACAGGTAAATGTGAACAAAAAAATGTACCTTTATTCAATAAGCAAATCACTGGGGAAGAACAGGATGACGTGCTCACTGCTGCAGCTCTCATTGGATGCAGCTCAGAGCGCGGCGTGCGTTTCACGGGGGGGGGGACGGGACGGTGCATACAGAGGGTACCGTAATGTAGCGTGTAGCGCAGGGGATCACCTTCACTACAGTAGCGATCTCAATAGGGCTTATTTTCGGGGGAGGGCTTATTTTAGAGGAATCTTACACAGTAAGGGGAGGGCTTATTTTCGGGATAGGTCTTATTATCGGGGAAACACGGTAGCAGACATTGTATTGTCAATGCCTCTGGTTCATTCTTCATGTCACCTTTTCCCTGTTGTTACTATTGTTTGGGCTTCTTATTGCTTATCATCAGATCACTTTGGAAGGAAGCAAGAATACACTTGTAAGCTTTTAAATGTTTAGTTCTATTAACTATTGCCTCTTGTATAACTTTGACCCACCTGTATACTTACTCTCTGCTTGGGATGCTGAAGGCAAAAGTTTGTGATATACTGTTTCACAATGAAAGATTTTCCAGGAAAGAAATAAATTTGCCTGCTCTACATTCTCCACAATCATGTTTTGATTAATGGGAATGGTGATAGGTGAAAGATGGAATGGCTGAGAAAACAAAAGTTCAGTTTTCTTAGCATATTGATTTATTAAGCAGTGCATGTCAATGGCCTAACAAACTGGGACCAGACCTTCTCAGCTTAGACTTGGGGAAGATGGACTTTTATACATTAAAAATAATTAATCAAATAAGAGCAATTAATTAAAAGGAAACAATATAACATTAGGTAATCTGATTTCTAATTGGATGAAAGATTAGGGACTTTCTAAGTTGGCAGGGGGGAGAGTAAAAAAGGTACAATTCCCTGAAATCAGAAGAGGAGGTATCCTACTTCCTCCAAGTGTCTGTTAACATCAAAGGAACATGGAAACAATAACTGATCAGGGCAGGGCCATTTTTCAGGTAAGACATAAAGGTTGCTTGAGATACACAAATGGGAGAAAACTCCTTGAATCATTCTTTGAGTCTAACTAGGTTTCTGATCAGCATAACCTAGTCTTTGATTTAAGGGTCTCTAAGCATCAATGAGAGCTGGTCCAGTTTCCCAGCCCCATGGGGATAGGCTCAGATAATGCAAAAAGGTTTTCTCCCAAGTTCCCACAGTTGAATAAAGTTTTCTCACAAGACAGAATCTGGACTAGATCCATAATTGAATAAACTAAGTTAGTTCCAGAATTGAGTCCCAAAATGGAGTCAGTGTGGCTCACTCAGTTCCCACAATTAACTAACCTCTTGCTGTCCTAATCCCTTCAATTCTCTCAGGAGAAAAGTTTTGGCAAAACTGCATAAGGTCACCCTTGCTTTCATTAAAACTGTTTTAATAAAGCTGTTGTAGGCAGAAAAAGCTTCATGGAAAGAGGAAAAGAAAAAGTTCCTTTTGCTACTACTTTGGATATTATCATAGCAGTTGATACAGGGGTCTCAGAGATCCTTTATTACCTGGACCACCGTAGTATTCTAGTATTCCTTTTATAGTTACTGGGATCTTTTAAGATTGTTTTCAAGGAAAACTTGGTATTTGAATTAATACTTGATCCAAGCAGAATTAATCAGGTACTAAGAAAAGGTTTCATTATTGTGCAAAAATCTCCAACACGGTACTTCTAAGAAAAATTACAGTTAGAGAAGAATAAAAATTGGTGAACTTAAGGAAGATGTTAAATCATTGTGCTGCATCATATTACTGATGAAGATTTATAATAGAGAAGTTTCATAAAAGACATTATTAAGGACATATGCAGGTGAAGCATTAAGGATGAGAGAGAGAGAATGACATAGATATATAAATATCTCATTGATGCAAGAGGAAAATCTCCTGGGCCTTCCTGTGTGGAAAATTTTACTAAAGACGTGGATAAAAAACATGCAGGTTGGAGAGACATGGACAGGTTGTGATTTGTACCAGTGACGGGGTGGGAGGACTAACCCCACTGATGATATCGCAGATCTAACCAGATACTTTGTTAGTTCTTTTTATGAACATAGAATCTAATTAGTACCATAGATTTTGGGTCATAATTAATTTTCATTTAACTTATCTTTTTTCTTAAGTGTGTAAAATTCTTAGTGAAATTTCTTTCGTTTTCATTTCTTTATAAATTTTTAAAGTTGCCAGTCTGAAAATGTATTTTTTCATGTTAATTGTGTTTTTTTTTTAAATCAAGAGCCATGTTACACATATTTAGCATTCTGGTATACCTTATTAATAATCCAGTAATGTAATTCTCTTTTAGAATAAATTGTATTAAAAGGTCTTTGTCTAACATACTTCTCCACCAAGCTGGTTGGAAAACATTACCTAAAAATTTCCCTTGATGAAGAGAAAGAATGTCCCTTCAAGTGAGATAATATATATAAAATAATACTTAAAATTTCAATCTAAGTGTCAGCTTATTTATATTAATGAAGAAATCTTTATTTGTAAAAGTTTTTGCACTATGTAAAAATGTGAAAAAAAAAAGTGAATGTGGGAGACAAAAGGCTGAAGATCTATTTCTGATTTCCTTTTTTTTCATACCAGCATCATCCTTTTCTCATTCATTTTGTAATTGTTTTTGGTTACACCTTTTTGTTGGCCCTCAACCTGCCCGTTTTGTCATTAGGACCTGTTAACTCAACCATTCTGATGTTTCTTACATCTTTCTTGTTCCATTCACCCTGCCATTACTGTAATTTATATCTATATTAGTTCTTACCTAGATCATTGAGAGCTTCCAAACTGGTTCTCCTATTCCCATATCCCCTAGTCCTTTCTGTATGTCTTTGCCAAGTGTACCTAAAGTAGTCCTATGTTATTCTCTTGCTTAAAAAAAATCTGCTTTTCTCTTAAGACTGCCTGTCAATTGGAGAATAGCTAAATAAATTGTGGTATGTGAATTTAATGGAATATTATTATGTTGTAAGAAACAACAAATATGTTGAATATGAAGAAGCATAGAAAGAAGACTTAGATGAACTGAGGCAAAGTGAAATAAGCAGATCCAAGAAAACAATTTACATAATGATTACATCAATTTAAAATGAACAAACAGCTACTCTTTAAGTGCAGGTCTGACTATGAAATTATTCTTTTCAATAAATTCCAGGGAATTCTCACACCTCCAGGATAAAATATAGAATCTTTCATTTGGCATTCGAAGCCCTTCTTAACCTGGCCGTTTCCTACATTTCTAGCTTTCTTGTACCTTGCTTTCCACAATGTGATCCAGTGACACTGACCTTGCTGTTCCTTGAAAATGACACTCCAACTGTGGACATTTTCACTTGTTGTGTTCTCTGCATGGAATTCTGTCCGTCCCTCTGTAGCCTGTCTTTCCTTGCTTCCTTCAGTCTCAACTGAAATCTTGCCTTGTGGAAGGAGTCTTTGTTGTTCCCTTTGAATACTAGTGCCTTCTCTCTGTTGATTATCTTCAGTTTATGTTGTCTGTTTCTTTGTACATAGTTGTTTTCATGTTATCTCCCCCAAATAGACTGGGAAGCACCTTGAGAGCAAGTACTGTTTTGTTTTTCTTTACCTTTTTTTGTATCTCAGCATGAGCACAGTCCCTGGAACATAGTAGGAGCTTAATAAATGTTTGTTGACTAACCACAAAACAGCAAAAAATGAATGTTGCAAAATTACAAAGAACAAACCTTGCCTCAGAAAAGAAATATATAAGGACACCTCCTCTTCTACTCCTTTGCACAACTGTTTGGGGTGGTAGGGTGGAGAGTCCATGAATATGGAACATTAAATACAGTGTCAGTTTTTTGAGATGCATTGATCAGTTTTTCTCCTTCCTTCCTTCCTTCCTTTTAAAGTCTTTGTTATAAGGGATAGCTATCTAGTAAGGGAAAGTAGAGATACAGAAGGAAATTTAGGAGATATAAAAAATAAAAGATATCAATAAAAGCCTATTTTTTAAAAAGACCATCTATCATAGATAGACTCTTTAGCTGGATATTCAAAGTCTTTCATTATCTGACATGATACAGTTTTGTCTTATGTCTATAGTATTGTCTTTAGTGAGTCAATGAGTTGCCAAGTCTTGGCAGTTTTACCTATACCTCGTGTATCCTTTTCCTTCTCTTTTCTCATATACTCACAATTCTATTTCAGGTTCTTGTTTTCTCCTCTGGATTACCATGCTAATCAGTGAGCAGTCATGTACTAAGCTAGACACTATGCTTGCGCTGAGAATACAAGTATAAAGAATGAAACAACCTCTGCTTGCAGGAATTGTTATTTAGTCATTTTTAAGCTATATGACTCTTCATGACCCCATTTAGAGTTTTCTTGGCAGAGATATTGTAGTGGTTTCCTTCTCTAGCTCATTTTACAGATGAGGAAACTGAGACAAACAGGGTTAAATGACTTGCCCAGGGTCACACAGCTAGTAAGTATCTGAAGCCAGATTTGTATTCAGGAAGATGAGTCTTCCTTATTCCAGACCTGGCACTCTATCTACCTAATTGACCACCCTACTAGTTGCCTCTGGTTTGTCTCACAAGAAGCTTCTGTTCTAGTAGGGGAATATATACATATCTGCAGTGTAAATGTAAAATGAATGAATATAAACAAGTACAAAGTGGAAAATAAAAGATAGTATGGGGAGGACACTAGTAATTTGAGAAATCAGGAGATGCTTCTTGAGCATCATCTTAAAGGAAGAGAGAGACTGAGGCAAAAGTAACAAAGGAATGCATTCCAGGCATGTGGGACTGTCATTACAAGGGTGTGGAGACAGAAGTTAAAGTCTAGTGTGTGAACAATAGAGAGCAGGCTAGTTTGACTGGATTGCAGTGTGGGAGGGGCAGTAATGTCCACTCAGGCTGGAAAGACAGGTTGGGGCCAAATTGTGTAGGACCTTGAAAGCCACTTCATGATAGATGCAATAGCGAGCCACTGAAGTTGTTTTTGTAGGGCTGCCATGTGGCTTGCCCAGATGCTTAAGTAAAATCGTTTTGGCAGCAATGTGTAGGAAAGCTGGGATGGTAAAAGACTTGAGGTCTCTTCCTCTTTTCAGTCTATCTTTTATATGGATATCAAAATAATCCTCTCCAAATTATAGATTAGAATGTCATCCCTCTACTTACAGACCTTTGGTGACTTCTCTGTTGCCTATGGGATAAAATACAAAATGCTTAATCTGATATTTAAGGCCATCTAGAATCTGGTCTCCACTTGCTTTTCCATCTTTTTTTTCCCTTGTTTTTTGTTTCTTTTAACCACTGTTTACATACTGTATGTTTCAGTTATCTTAGATTACTAGTTTTGGCCCAAACTTGATATTCCAGCTCAGGTTTTTCTATATTCATACATGCTGCCCCTTATACCTAGAATGAACCATTTTCCCCATCTCCACCTCTCAGAATCCTTGTCTTTCTTCAAGACTTTCCTTACCTCAGGTGCCACTTCCCTCCAAAAGTCCTCCTGATTCCACACAGGATTAGCACAAATTTTTTTCCCCTTTTTAATTCTTGATTATAAAACATTTACTGCCCAAGAAAGCAAAACAATAATGATCATAACATTTAAATAGAAAGTAAAGACAGGAATTATCAAAACATAATAGTTTACCCATAAACCTGGCTTACACTCTAATTCCCTTCGTTTTACTTAATATACATTGACTTACCCCATTTGAATGTAAGCTCATTGTGGGCAGGGCTTCCTTTGTACATAAAGCACTTTTTCACCTAAAGAAAAGACTCAGAATGAGCCTTTCTATTTCTTCAGAGACATTGCAATTTTTTTGTAAACCTTAAAATGCTATAAAAGTGTTGAACTATTCATAATTTTAATTTAAAATATTTGTTTACTCCCTCTTAGCTTAAATGATAACCTGTAGTTATGGTTTTTTTTATTACATTAATCTTGTCTCAGTCCTTATCTTTTTCACACAAATGAAATGAAATGAAATGGAGCCCACAATGAGAGGAGTTTTGACATTTTGAACTGGATGTCTCATAGATATTTCAAATTCAGTGTGTCCTGAATTATTGCAAGCACTTCTTTATTTGTCTTTATGCCTCAAGAACATTGTAAAGCCAATTATGAGCAGCTCTCTTGAGGATTTCTGCTGTGAATAACTTTAAGGGCCTAAACGCGTAGTGTAATAACTCTCTGTTTATTCAGCAATAAACTAAAGCATGGCATTCAAGAAACTAAAGCATAACATTCACAACAACATAACATAACATAACAACTTATTACTAAGGTGACCACATAGTCTTAAACAAAACATATCATTCAGTATATCTTAGAGTCTTGTTTAAGGGGTAGCAGAAAATACAAACACCTTTCACTCTAGGTCACAGCAAATTACATTCTCCTCAGTCAATACAGAGGACCCAAAGTAAAGTCCTCTTTCATCTTGACTTGAAGCTGGCTTCCAGACCCCACGGCTCCTTTTCCACTGGCTGATCCCTCCCAACTCTTGCCTGGATTCACATGTAGGCAGCTATCCACTCCTGTTCCATATCTCAGCTCATGGGAACTGCTCCACATCAAGCTCTTCACAGTTTCTGTTTCTAGGAAAACAAAACTTAACAGGACTACAACAGTATTTACACACATTACCAATACTATTATCTCAGTTTGCTTTCTGTCTGAGAAAGCACAGATCAACTAACAGACAGGACATCTGTCTAAGAAAGTAACAGATCAGCAGACAGAGCAACGACATCACAAACATTCTCTCAGTTCTACTCACTCCCAGCTCTGCTTATGCTTTTCTCTTTTCTACCCTTCCCTTTTGGCATACTCCTCTCATTGTGGGCTCCTGTGTGATTACATTAGGTCTATTAATGGCAGGAAGGTCTTCATATTCCCCTCAGGCCTGTTAAAGACAATACAGTGTATACTGGTTCCAATCAAAGATTCTTGATACAATCCAAGGAGAGGCTCAAAAGCACTTGATTAGCTAAAACTCAATCCAGAAAAACAGCAAAAAATCTTATTTTGCTTGTCATTACACAAAATGAAATTACATCTCATGACTCCATGCCTTTTCACTGACTGACCCCTTCCCTTCTTCATCTCCATCTTTTCTTTTCCCTAGCCTCCTTCAAGACTCACCTTAAACCCTCCTTTCTACAAGATAACTTTCTGTAATAATATTCTCTCCTTGATCTGGGAATTCCGGAACCTGCCTATAATATATTCCTAGGAGTTTTCTTTTTGGGATCTTTTTCAGGAGGTGATCACTGGATTCTTTCAACCTCTATTTTGCCTTCTGGTTCTAAAACATCAGGGCAATTTTCCTTGAAAATTTCTTGGAGGATGATTCTTAGGTTCTTTCTATGATCATGGTTTTCAGGTAGTCCAATAATTTTTAAATTGTCTTTCCTGGATCTATTTTCCAGGTCAGTGGTTTTTCCCATGAGATATTTCACATTGCCTTCTATTCTTTCATTTGTTTGGATCTGTTTAACATCATCTTGATTTCTCATAAAGTCACTAGTTTCCCTTTGCTCCAATCTAAATCCAAGGGAACGATTCTCCTCATTGAGCTTTTGAGATTCTTTTTCCATCTGGCAAATTCAGCTTTTCAAGGCTTTCCTCTCCTCATTGCTTTTTGAGCCTCTTTTGCCAATTGAGTCAGTCTGTTTTTTAAGGTTTGATTTTCTTCTGTCAGGCTGTTGACTCTCAGTTCGTAATTTTCTTGCATCATTTTAATTTCTCTTCCCAATTTTTCCTCCACTACTCTCATCTGCTTATTAAGGTCCTCTATGGCCTGTAACCAGCTCGTATTTTCCTTTGAAGCTTTTGGTGCAGGAGTTCTGACTTTACTGTCTTCCTCCTGTTCCATGCTTTGCTCCTTTTTGTCTCCAAAATAGGAGTGTAATGTTGGATTTTTTCCATTTGCTTTGCTTCCTTTGTCTGGTCATGTCGCCCTCAGTCACTTGGCCCTTGGGCTTTTTGCCACAGTAGGACTCTGCCACCAGACAGGGGAGCTTTTGTCCCAAACGCTGGGGTTTTCTCAGCTGCCAGAGGTATTAGTTGGGTGCCCTCACTGAAGCTTCCACATGCTCTGGCAAACTGGTCACACACTCTAGGACCTCCACCCTAGACCACAATCCAGATCCAAGCAGGTTAAAGCAAGAGCTATTACCCCTCAGAGTGGTCGCTTGGTCCCCCTATACTCTGCAGGCCAGGAGCTGAAGCTGCCACATGGCGCTGGCTGTGCCAAGCATCTCAGTGGCTTCTCGCCCTGGGGGCAAAAGCTGAGGCACTCCCAACTACTGGTCCCAAAGTCCACACTGCACTGACCTCTCACTTTGTCCTTTGCATCTGTGTGTTGATAAATCTGGAAACGGCCACAGCTGCTGGTGATCTAAAGTACCTCCGGCCAGTGGCTGCTCAGGCCCACCCTGGGGCTAAAACCTCAGGCTCATGCATGCCTGGGCTGGGCTCCCAGAGCACTGTGCTGGCCTATTCCTGCTGGCCTATTCCTGCCGGCCTGCCTGGCTCTCCTCAGTGGGAGGTTAGCTTCTCTGTGTCATTTTGTGGGTTCTGCAGCTCCAAAGTTTGTTCAGAGTCCCCTTTTACATGGATTGGGGAAAGTGGAAGCCGGAGCCACGCGGAGGTCCTGCTTCTACTCCGCCATCTTGAATCCAATCCCTCTAAATAAATATTTTAAAAAGGAAAAAAAATGCTTTGTGACTGATTAGCTGACTGGCTGTATGAAATAGAGGCTGTTCTAATGCTTGCATTTTATTATATTAAGGATGTTTTTTTCAACATTTTTTATATGGTAGGATATAGTCTAATCAGGTTTAAAGACAGTTTACTCTAAAAAGAAATTATTTTTCTAAACTATTTTAAGATGTTTCATCTTCACATATGTTTAGATAATTATAGATCCCTTAAACATTTAGAAAAGTTACTTGTGAGGTTTATCATTTTGTTTTTCATAACTTGTTCTAGATTGGTTATTTCAGTATAAAACTTAAGTTTCTGATTTAATCTTACAAAAAATTAATCAAGATTTTTAGTGCTGCCTCTTTTCTTTGTAAATTATCCCTTGTAAAGCCAATATAGAATGCTTGATGGCAAAGTTTCCAAATGCTCATTTTTATGGGTAGCATTGTAGCAGCTAAGTGCTGTAGTAGAAAGAGCACTGTCCTTGGTGTCAGGAAGATCCGAGTTGTACTCCTGTTTCAGACACTTACTAGGTGTGTGAATCTGAGCAAGTCACTTATAGCACCTTCCTCACATGCTTGTTGTGAGGTTCAAATGGATAAATATATGTAAAACCCTTTGTAAACCTTAACGTTCTGTCCATAGATACCAGGTATTGTTACCAATTGTATTGATTATCAGAACCCTTCAAAGTCTTCTCAAAGAGAATAGTTATATCCTTTCTAATATAACAAAGTAGATGAAAAACACTAATTTTCCAGACTATGACAAACAGCCCATTGAATTAGTCCATTATTATGTATACCTTGAAAAGGTAATATAGATGGATAATGATTTGGGCCCATTATTGAACAGTAGAGCATCAGACTAGATCCCACTTGGGAAATTATAGTGCTTTTCTTGATTTTAGATTCTATTCACTGTGTATCTCTTTAATAACACTTGTTTCCTAGTGATGCTTTATGACAGTAAATCATGGAACTTCATAAATTGAGCAGAATTAAAATTATACAGAACCCAAAGAAAAATGTAACAAAGGTTTATGGGTATAATGATGCAGATTAAAAACAAAATAAATTGTTGATGATGTGTATCATTGGCAAATGAAATGAATCAATCATATAGCACAAACGAAAGCTAAAAGATCATTTTTAAGATAGTAAAAGATCAACAGCAGATTTATAAAGCATCTTACCTGTGGTATTCCCTTTGCTCATCATTACAATCCTCTGAAATAAGCACCACAGGTATTGTTATTCCCATTTTATTGAAGAAGAAAAATGCTCAGAACAGTGACTTTTGCCCACAATCACACATACACGTCAGGGACAGAATGGAGACTCATACAATTGTGATTCTTCCTATGAGAAGACAAAACCTTCAATGGGCTGAGATTCTTCTTAGTGGAAGAGTTATGCTAAGATGTGAAGAACAGTCAAACAGAGTGATAAGGTTTGGAGTGATCATGATCTGCATTTGTGGTAGAAAAAATGTGTGTACACGTGCATGTGTGTATTAATCAAATAATCAAATCAGACATAGCAAATTATGTTTTTGTGCCTAAAACATTTATATTTTTTGTGGTATGGAAGCTCTTATGTTGTTTTGTTTGGAAAAAATACCCCCATTATCTGTCACATCATAAATTTGTATATAATGTTTCTCTATACACAGCTTTCCAGAATATTCTGTGCCATGCTTGAACTCATAAACTTTTTCCATTTGTGAGATCAGTTGACTTTCTTTTTTTTTTAAATTTTTTTCTGTTATTATTATTTGCTTTGTTTTGGCTTTTTGGAGGGGGGAAGCACGGCAATTGGGGTTAAGTAACTTGGCCAAGGTAACCCAGCTATTAAGTGTTAAGTGTCTGAGGCTGAATTTGAACTCAGGTCCTCCTAACTCCAGAGCTGGGCTCTATTCACTACACCACCTAGCCACTCCAGCAATTGACTTTCTATGAATAGAAATTTTTGTCTACATATTTCAAGCTTTATAGTATAAAGTGTTATTCAAATTAGACACTGGTATATCAAAAAAACAAAACATTTAACTTTAACCCCCCCCAATCATTATCTGCCAAATACAGAAGTTCTTTTCACAGGTATATTGTAAGATAAATGAATAACCATCTATTAATCCATAAATATATGTATACTAACAGTAGACTAGATATTGAAGGTGAATATTCAAACTGTGGCATACAGGTTTCCCAGTATGGTTATCTTTAGCTTCAGTAACTTTTTTTCTTAAAATATGTTTATTAAACATTTGGAATGAAAACTTTATCATTTATTTTCAAACTTCAGACTGAATTTGTTTTAATGATCCTATGTCATAAGAAGCTACTTTGAAGAATGTACTATCCATCATAAATTTTTAAAGGTCTTTAAGATTTTTGAAGTATATTCTTTAGTATTTTTTTCTCACAGCCTTTTTTTTCCAGCAAATATTTGTAAGTTAATATAGATTCTTGGACAATTCGATGACATAGTAGATAGAGTTCTGTGCCAGAATCATTAAGACTCATCTTCCTGAGTTCACATATGGCTTCAGACACTTACTAGCTGCATGACCCTAGACCCTAGACAAGTCACTTCACCCTGTTTCCTCATCTGTAAAATGAGCTGGAGAAGGAAATAGCAAATTGCTCCAGTCTTTGCCAGAAAAATCCCAAATGTATTCATGAAGTCAGACACAACTGAAAAATTACTGCACAACAGCAAAAATATAGATTCTCATATAAATAATTGTTGTAGGGAAAACTGTTTGATGTAAGATTTTATGACTAGTTTTTTATTTTGGAGAAGATTATGTGCAATACTTGATAATGTATTGTTAGATTAGTAAAAGTTGGTAGTATTATTGTAGAGTTACACAATTTTAGATCTAGAAGGAACCTTTGACCAAACCTCTTTTTTATGTGTGTTTGTGTTATGTGTGTGTATATACACACACGTATACATATATAAATAAATTTTTTTTGAGAGATACAGAAATGTAGCAGAAAGTACCTATATTATAAGAATCACCAATGACAATATCCTGGCTGGTTCTCTTAGATTATAAATTGCTGCAACAGATACTGATCTGCCTGCCCTAGAGGAAGTGGGAGATAAGTGATTTGCCCATTTAGTGACAGGGCTGAGACATGAATCTTAAATCTACTAACTCTCACTTCTTTCTTTCTAGTAATCCTGGGGGGGAAAAGTCCCACGCCCTAAAAATTTGAAGTAAGCAAATTGGATCCAGGATATCCACTTCAAAAGTTAGAATTTGCTGCACAGTGAACATTGTTGTGGCTACAAGTATTGCTAGTACATTGTATTTTCAACTGGCTTTGCATTTACAGAAAATTACATAGTTGGTATAATTTTGATGATAGAACTGTGATTAAGTAAAACTATATGTCTCTGTCTCTATAGTAATGAGACCAGTTTTCCTGTGTGATTTGTGGAATAAATCTTGTTACTCAGTCATACATCATGTTTAGGAATCATTCTTTTATAATTATGGCATACTTTAGTGGTCCCAAACTTCCATCTGAAAAAAGAGCTTTTATGACAACAGTATTTTTTAAGCTAATACTATATATGTGAAGCATATAATACCATAGTCTTCAGAGAATTAAAATAATTACCCAGAGAACAGCAGAAAGGCACATAGTGGGCCTAAATACCCACCAGTGAAGAATTATACAAGTGAAGTTACATAAAGGATATCATAAAATTAATATGTAGGAATGAAGGTGGGGCATTTATATGGCAAGAGCCAAGGATAATCAGTGAAAACCCTTTCTTCATTTGTATCCTTGCTATGTCAAGAGATCTAGAGGAAAGTCGTCAACACATTAGGTAGACCTTTTTGGGGAAGACATGGACCAGAATTGTGCAAGGTGATAGATGAGTTACAGTATCTAGCATTAGAGGGAGAACACATATTAAAGAGATTGTTGATCTCTCTGTTTTGAAGTATTATATAGAACAAATCATATTTGGAAGATTTTATATTGCCTCCTACCAAGAGATTAAAATATGTTTATATTGAGAATATGTGTGATAACATTAAATGAGTTGGTTTTGTTTATTGAAGACACCTAGTATATGAACTTCTAGTAAGGTTATACTGGCCTGTAATTTGTTATTAAAATTAAAATTAAAAAACAAAGTCTATGCTACTTGCATTGTTATGTTTAAAATGACCCGTATAGATATGATTTTTAAAATGCTGCAAAGTGATCATATTAATTTTTGAGATTTTAAGGGTTTTTATCTGAAGAGAAACTTTCTTAGACATAAAGAGAACAGACCATTTATTTGAAAAAATATACATGTGACATGAATAATTTTTTTGGCTTATTACTGGTAGGGTTGTATTTTTCAAGTTATTTGCAAATTTTGAGTTGGCAGGGACCTTAGAAGCCATGTAGTCCAACCCCCTTATTTTACACCTGAGGAAACCAGCCCAAACAGGTGGAGTGCTTTGCTAGACATCACACAGGTTGTAAGTACTAGAGCCTGAATTTGAACCCAGGTCCTTTGTCTTCAAACCTAGTAACATTCTGCTGTACCATGCTGCCTGGGATTATGACTATTGAAAAATCAGTTTGCATAGCACTTTTATGTACATTTTGTAGTACTTAAAGTCAATGTTAAATATTTTAAGTGATAGAGGTTTGTTGTCATTTTATCATTCACACTATATTACTGATCACATACAAAGAGACTTGTACTCTTACTGATTTCAGAGTTCCCTGTAACAGTATAGCTCACAGCTCATCCATGCTTATATATACTCTTCAAGTCTTGTTTCTCTTCTCTGTCTTCTTTCTAAAAATTGCCACAGTGGAACCACCCAACATGCTAGAGATTTTCACTTCTTTCTCTTGACATCTTGAGTACATCAGTAGAAAATTCTGTCTGTCTACCGGTCATCTCTTCCTCATGCCAAGTGACCGGTTCATTTTCTCTTCTTGTCATAGTTTCTTGATATCCTTTAACTCTATTCGTCTTTGGACTTCCTTGTCTCCTATATACTGCTCTCACCCACCTTGCCTTTCCTCTGTCCTCTGTGTTGTAATGCTTGTTTTGTGTTCTTCAGAGTCAGTTGGGTTCCATGTTTTGCTGTCATCTAGCAACGTGCGTATTGAATAAATGGGCCTTTGCTTTCATGGAAAGCTCAGGGTTTAAAAAAAAAAGAGAGCCTTACTCTTTTCTAGCCTGCTCTCTTCCTCTTCCACTGTGGGCCCAGCTTCATTTCCATCTGTACTGTCTATCTCACATATACATAATGATTATGGACAAGCTTTTAGGATGTCCATCTATGTGCATGTTGAAATCTGGGCAAATATATTCTCTCTATTTGGTCTTTGCTGTATGGATGGACAGGACAGATTCTTTTAGAGTGATTTCAGGTCTCTTCCCAAAGGCTCTGCAGTATTCTGGGGTTTGGGGCAGTCAGCACAATGTCAGCTGCAAAAAAGTACATCTAAAGTATCTCACCATCCACAAGGAAGTCCCTTTTTAAAAAAAAATTTTTTGGTCTTTATTAATTTGTTTACTTTTAGTTTACAAGATTAATTTCCACAATTCCTTGAGTTTTAAATTTTCCCTCCCCCCCCCCCCCCCCCCCCCCATGGCAGCATACAATCAAGTATAGTATCTGCAAATACTTTCACATTAGACATTAGTCAGGTTATAAAGAAGGATTGTAACAGATGGAATGAAGAATGGGAAAGAGGAAACAAAACCAAACAAGAAAAAGAAAAAGAGCAGATAGTTTGCTTCAATATGGATTCAAACTCAGTTCTTTCTCTGGATGTAGATGTCTCTCTCCATCATGAGACTTTTGGGGTTTACTTATAACCCTGAATTGCTGAGAAGAGTCCAGTCTATCAAAGTTGGTCATCACAACATACGTTGTGTCTGTAATTGTGTACAAATTTCTCCTGGCTCTACTCTTCTCACTCAGCATCAGTTCATATAAGCCTCTCCAGGTAAATATGAAGTCCATCTGCTCCTCGTTTCTTATAGTACAATAGCATTCCATTACATGCATATACCATAACTTGTTCAGCCATTCCCCAATTGATGGGCACCCCCTTAATTTCTAATTCTTTGCCACAACAAAAAGAGCTGCTATAAATATTTTTGTACATATGGGTCTTCCTCCCACTTCTATGATCTCTTTGGGATACAACCCTAGAAGTGGTATTGCTGGGTCAAAGGGTATGAAATTATTTATAGCCCTTTGGGCATAATTCCAAATTGCTCTCCAGAATGGTTGGATCAGTTCACAGCTCCACCAGCAATGTATTAGTGTTCCAATTTGTCCAAATCCTCTCCAGCATTTGTCATTTTCCTGTTTTGTCATCTTAGCCAATCTGACTGGTGGGATGTGGTACCTCAGAGTTGTCTTGATTTGCATTTCTCTTAATCAATAGTGATTCAGAGCATTTTTTTCATATGCCTATTATAGATATCTTTAATTTCTTCCTCTGAAAACTGCCTGTTCATATTCTTTGACCATTTGTTAATTGGGGAATGACTTGTATTATAGATTTGACTCAGTTCTCTGTATATTTTAGAAATGAGTCCTTTATCGGAGATAAAGGTTGTAAAAATTCTTTCCCAATTTTCCACTTCCCTCCTAACCCTGGTTACATTGGCTTTGTTTATACAGAAGCTTTTCAATTTAATGTAATCAAAATGATCCATTTTGCATTTTATAATGCTCTATGATTCTTGTTTGGTCATAAAGTCTTCCTCTCTCCACAAATCTGACAGGAAAACTATTCCTTGCTTTCCCAGATTGCTTACAGTATCAGCCTTTATACCTAGATCATGCAGCCATTTAGACTTGATTTTGGTATATGGTGTTAGATAATGGTCTATGCCCAGTTTCTGCCATACTGTATTCCAGTTTTCCCAGCAGTTTTTGTCAGATAGTGAGTTCTTATCCCAAAAGCTGGGGTCTTTGGGTTTATCAAACAGTAGATTACTATAATCATTGACTGCTGAGTCTCATGTACGCAATCTATTCCATTGATCCACTACTCTATTCCTCAGCCAGTATCAAGAAGTTTTGAGGACTGCTGCTTTATAGTACAGAACAAAATCTGGTATAGCTAGTCCACCATCCCTAGCATTTCTTTTCATTAATTCCCTTGATATTCTGGACCTTTTGTTCTTTCAAATGAATTTTGTTACTATTTTTTCTAGCTCTGTAAAGTAGTTTTTTGGTAAATTGATTGGTATGGCACTAAATGTATAATTTAATTTAGGTAAAATTGTCATTTTTATTATATTAGCTCAACCCAGCCATGAGTAATTGATGTCTTTCTAATTAGCTAGATATGACTTTATTTGTGTGAAAAGTGTTTTGTAGTTTTTTTCATATAGGTCCTGGGTTTGTTTTGGCAGGTAAATCCCCAAACATTTAATGATGTCTACAGTAACTTTAAATGGGATTTCTCTTTCTGTTGAATTTCATTAGAAGTATACAGGAATGCTGAAGATTTATGTGTGTTTATTTTATATCCTGCAACTTTGCCAAATTTATTTATTGTCTCAAGTAGTTTTTTACTTGATTTTCTAGGATTCTCTAAGTATATCATATCATCTGCAAAGAGTGATAGTTTGGTCTCTTCTTTGCCTAATTTGATTTCTTTGATTTCTTTTTCTTCTCTAATTGCTACTGCTAACATTTCTAGTACGAGACTGAATAAGAGGGGTGATAGTGGACATCCTTGTTTCACCCCTGATCTTATTGGAAATGCTTCTAGCTTCTCCCCCCATGTAATACTTGCTGATGGCTTTAAATGATGCTACCTATTATTTTAAGGAAGGCTCCATTTATTCCTATACTTTCTAGTGCTTTTAATAGGAATGGATGTTGTATTTTGTCAAAAGCCTTTTCTGTATCTATTGAGATAATCATGTGGTTTTTGCTAGTTTTATTGTTGATATGATCAATTATACTGATGGTTTTGCTAACATTAAACCATCTTTGCATAAGGAAGGCCCTCTTCCTTTAGTACTCTGTGCAGGATCACCTGGGCAGCTAGGTGGCACAGTGACAGAGCACCAGATTTGGAATCAGGAAGTCTCATCTTCATGAGTTCAAATCGCACCTCAGACAAGTCATTGTTTGCTTCATTTCCTCATCTGTAAAATGAGTTGGAGAAGAAAACGGACAATCGCTCCAGTATTTTTGCCATGGAAACCCCATATGGGGTCATGAGGAGTTGGGCATGACTGAAAGGACTGAACAGTAGCAGCAGCATGATCATCTCCATGACAGTTGTGGATACTTTTGACAAGCATCTATCTCCTTGTTTCATTTCTTGCTTGATACTTATTCAAAGGGGGGCATTGAACAAAGTTATTTCTGTTAAAGCTTCCAACAAATCCTGGATGCTCTTTATGTAGCGATCGGAGACAGAGTAAGGCAATGTTTTGTTCTACTGAGTCAAATGATTCTTCATAATGATTGGTCGCATCTATGATTTATTTAGGTCATGATAAAGTGACCAGGTTAAAATCATAGCATTATTTCAGTGGGAAAACATGGCCTGTTTTATGATTTGTTTTTCATCCGTTTTCGCAAAAAATGGAACTGCTTGTTCTGGGATTTGGTGACCAAACTCATGTACATTATGTACTAATTATATCTTTTATGAATCTTACCAACTTTTGTGATAGTTCTCTTTGTTACCTAAGACTTACTACTTTACTAAAAAACTACTTTACTAGAAAAATACATCCAGGTGCAGCTTTGTCTTTTATTCTACCAGGGTAATTTCAACTAGCAAATTTTGAGCACTTGTAGTATACATAGCACTGTATGAGGTGGTTTGTGGAGTAGATTTGGTCATTCAGCAAGTATTTTAGGAGGCAGATTTTAAAGTTAGAGATCTTGCATAAGTCACTTCCCTACTCTCTAGATGTCCTCCATGTTCTCTTTAATCTCTAAACTTGTTTTCCATGAGACTATGAACTCAGAAGAAGAGGTGTTTATTGAGTGATGTGGCTGAGGTAGGGTCCAGAAGTCTTATTGAAGGATGCAGGGGTACATCCTCTTCTTTGGACTCTGTACATTAGATTACAGATTTAGAATTGGAAAGACTCTTTAACAGTCATTTAGTCAAGCCCCTCCTTTTACTTAAAAAAGGAGAGAATGATTACTCAAGGGCACCCAAGTAGGGGAAAGTCCAGAACCAGGATGTGAACCTAAGTTCTCATTTCTTCAAATTAGCACTCTACACTACCATGCTGTGTGTCATAGGTGTGAGAGAAGTTAGCCTTAGAGAGGTCTCAGTGAGTACCAGAAGAATGAAGAATATGAGAAGAATCTGTGATCCTCGACAGAAAAACCTCCTTCCACACTTGGAGAATTCATTATACAGTTGGTGTCCCCTTGAAAGAAAAAAATAGCATTTTTAAGTACATAGTTTGTGTCAAGAACTGTATTCATCACTGGGGATACAAATATAAAAGCAAGACAGCCTCCCTTCTCAGGGAACTTTTATTGTCTTAGGAGAAGACAGCAGCAGGTGCATGTGCACAAAGGACATGGAAGGATGTTTTGCTGGAGAGTTGTAAGAATGATGATTAATTGGCATGGCAGAGTTGATTGACACAGTCTTTACAGAAACAATGGTAGTCTTGATTTGGTTATGGTTTCTAGAGCAAGAATAGGAAGTTGGGAGTGAGTGGGATGTACACATAGCAGCAGGGTAGAGGGCAGGAAGATAGCTGGGGCAGACAACTGAATGAGATTTGACAAATCGTCTTGTTTGGGGCCATACGTTGAGTGTTGTAAGTTTGTACTTATTCCCTAGCCAGTTGGGATGGCTTTAGTCCCAGGGTGGGAGTTCTAAAGCTGAGTAGACTAAATTTTCTAGGATATAATCTCTCTGGAAGTTCAGTGGTATGGACAAGAGCAGCAGCAAGATGTATGGCAAGAAGTTATCTGTAGTCGATGGCTAGATAGATGAAATGTAAATCATCCCTTTAAACACTCTGGTTTTCTATTTGATCAGCCTCCTTATTTACCATCACCTACATCTTCACTTCAGTCATCCACTTAGGCTGGTCACAGCTATCTCATCTTTACTCATAACTAGGCTGATTGCATGTTTTTGACCTCTTAAAATTCCTTTTTTGAACATAACTTTCTATTATTCTGTCCTTCTACTGCCTTACTCTTGTTAAATCTTTTCTTCCTTTTTAACTTGTCAAACACCACCCATGAGTTACTCCCTATTAACGCTCTACTGAATACTACTGGAGACATTTGCATTTGTATTAAGGGAGGCCAATACATTGTTATCTTCTGTTCATCGGTCCTTTTGTTTTTACTAGTCTAATTTTCTTTTATTCTCTGTGGTGCTCCCTTTACCTCCCACTAGCTGTTTCAAACCTTTTTGTATACCACTTTCTCCTCTTTCCTTTTAACAGAGGGCCTGATCTCCTGCTTTATATAGAAAATAGAAATTGTCTGTTGGGGAGCTACTTTACTTCTATTCCATACCCCAATGCCTCTTTACATTATCCCTTATCGTCTCCTTTGTTTCTGAGGAAGAGATGATTCTTCTTGTCTAGGCTGATGCCAATTTTTCCTGTTCCCTCTGGGAATTTCCCCTCTTGATTTTCCATCTTATTTTTTTTAGTCTTCCCAGGTGCTTGTATACTTTCAAGAATATCAAGAAAATATCTTCTCTCCCTTTCTTGGCCAAACTCTTAGGAAACGGTCAGTCGGGGCGGCTAGGTGGCGTAGTGAACAGATCACCAGCCCTGGAGTCAGGAGGACCTGAGTTCAATTTCGAACTCAGACATTTAACACAAAAAACTAGCCATGTGACTTGGGCAAGTCACTTAACCCTAATTGCCCTCCCTTCCCCCCTCCAAAAAGAAAAAAAAAGTCTTCATTTATCACCTTCACTTCCCTGCCTCTCAATTCTTAAACTTCTGTAATAAGGTTTCTTACCCTATTGTTTTCCTGAAACTAAAACTCTAACTTTAGAATTTCTTAACTTCTGAATACAGCAGCCTTTCTCAGTCTGTATTTTTCTTGACTTCTCTGTAATTTTTTAAATTGTTGATCCTCCCTTCCATTATTCCTGAATACTCTCCTCCCTTGAATCTTATAACATTTATCCTGTCCTGATTCTCCTACCTGTCTGATTGTTCTTTCTGAGAGGTCTTTGCTAGCTTCAGTTAAATTCAGCAAAACTTTTTGTTAAGGACCTGTTACCAAAAAAGGCAATATAATTGGTTCTGGGGAGACAAAGATGTAAATAACTGTTTTTGCACTCTAGGAGTTTAAGATTATATGATATATAGTCAAATTTATGTAAATGCAAAGTAATTTCAGGAAGTAGAGTCACTAACAATTGGAAGGATTAAGAAAATTTGGAGAGGGAATGGCTCCTGAGCTGAGCCTTAAAGGAAGATAAAGATTTTGATCCTGGAAAGTTAAAATGGACTCTGAATTAGTAAGAAATCAATCAGAGAATATCTATGCCTCTTTATTTGGTTCACATCACTTATGTAATAAAGTCAGTCCTTCTGGGTATATTTTCAGAATATACTACACAAGTAAGGAATTTGTTCAACAGATACCCCGATTTTTTAACTTTTGCTGATGACAATTTAAAATTTCAATGTTTTTTTAATGTAATTTGTTTTAAATAGAATGCAAATTCATGTATAATCTATATCAAATTGCTTTCTTTCTCAAGGAGGGAGAAGGAAGGAGGGAGAGAATTTGGAATTCCAAATTTTTTTTAAATGTTAATTTTTTTACATGTAATTAGAAAAAATAAAATAAATTTTCACTAAAAAAAGAAAAAAGTAAATTTTATGCAAAGCACTATTTTTGGCTAAATATCAGTTCTTGAAAAAGTATCAAATCTGGGGGAAAAAACTGTAGGGCAGTGCTGAAATAACATTAGACTGGTAAAAATATAGAAAAGCTGTGTTGGTTAGCAAATGACCTACAGTCCTGGCACAGATTAACAGCTGCTTTGTGTAAGGTAGTGGAGGTTAAGCCCAGGTTGCCATATGTAAACTGTCCTAAAAATAAATGTTATCCAGGTCATTGGGGTTAGGACATTTTAAAGACCTATGTACTTATTAACTAAATCTTGATTTTATAGGAACTGATTGTGGAGATGGTCGGGAGGTTTTCATGGTCATGATTCTTTTATTTGTTTTTCATTTATCATTGCCATCTGCTTAATGGGTTCAGCCAAACAAGTGAAAAATTACACAAATAAATTTCTTAATTGTTAGCACTAATTGATTAAAATGCTTGAGGAAACAATAAAAATGCACTGTTTTTTTTTTTTTTTTTTTAAAGCAATCGGGGTTAAGTAACTTGCTCAAGGTTACACGGCCAGTTATTTCTGGGTGTGGTGCTGAGTGTCTGAGCCCGGATTTGACCCAGGTCATCTGTAGCAGCAAGCACCCCAAGCCTCCTCAGGGTTTGCAGCTACCACAGGTTCTTGGATCTGCTTTGTTAAAGGAAAGCAACTCAAAATGGGTTAACAAGCTTACTTTAATCAGTCAGACCATATATCGTTTACCTTTTTCAGGGCAAAAAGGTCAGCACCCTGAACCTCAAAATATACAGGCATAATTATCAAGACAGAAACATCAAGTAGACAGATTTCCAAACTGTCCAACCATTACATCCATACCCAGTCAACATCTGGGTTTCCACATTCTGGGTTTTTCAAAGCCGGGGGACTCTCAAGAACGGCTTCCCAGAATTCAGATCAAATCACAGAACACTTCTCAAAGTGAGTCCCAAAACAAAGCTACACATCAGGGCTTATATAGCCTTCTCCTGGCTCAGAGAATGTAACAACCTTATTGACCACTGGCCAATCAAAAAGTATCAACTGAAAAACAAGCCTCCCACCCCAGTCTCCAGGTGCACATTAGCCTAGGGGCAGGGAAGATCTTTAAAATTTACATTTCCATTACATCATCCCAACACTGGAGCCGGTGCTCTTACTCGCTGAGCCACCTGGCCACCCAAAAATGCACTGTTAATGAAATTTGAGCATGACCTTTGGGTTTCATTTATCTGAGAGGCAGCCTCCAGAGTAAAAAGAGGAGTGGGTTACCTTTGGCACTTAACTGGTTCCATCCCTTCAGCCTACAAATGCTCCCATGTTTCCTTCATTCTTCAAAAACACAAAGAAGCAAAACAATCTTACCATCCCTGCTTCCTCCAGTCTTGTGTCTCCTTCCATCTTTCTTCCAGTTCTTAGTGTAACTCTTTAAGTAAGTCATTCTTGCTGGAGGCCTCCCTTTATTCTCTTTCTCGATGTTACACTCTAAGGTTACTTGAGACTTTTCCTTTCATTTGAACCTGCCCTTTCCAAAGTTATCAATGATCTAATAACCAAATGTAATGGCTTTTTTTTTCATTCCTTATTCTTGCTCACTCTCCAGCCTTTGACACACTCTGTTATCCCTCTTCTTTTGAATATTCCTCTCTAGATTTTCATGCCATTGCTCTCTTTTGGTTCTCTTGCCTGTCTTTACTGATCCTTCTAGCCTCATTTGCTGGGTCTTCATCCACTAACCATGAGTATTCCTCAGGCTCTGTCCTGGGCCCTCTTCTCTTCATTGTCTGTATTTTCTCTTTTGGTGACCTTATGAGCCCCTGTGGGTTCACTTATCATTCCTATGTAGACTATTCCTGGATTTGTATATCCAGCTCTAGTCTTTCTCCTAAGCTCCTGACCTTCATCACCAACTGATTTCTGGACACCTTTAATTTGATGTTCCATAGATATCTCATATTCAACAAGTCCAAGTCAGAATTCACTATTTGTAGGTGTCCCTCAGGATTTTGTCCTGGGCTCTCCCCTCCACCCCCATCCCCCATACTACTTCAGTTGCTGATCTCTGTGCTGATGATTCTCAAATCTGCCTATCCTGCTTCAATCTCTCCTGACCTCTAATCTCAAATCTCCAACTGCCTTTCAGACATTATTCTTCTGCCCTCTACAGTATTCTTCCATCTAGTGACATTGGCTACCTGGCTGCCACAAACAAGACATTCTATCTATCCCTTGGGTCTGGATATTTACTCTGGCTGACCCCCCATGGCTGGAATTGCTGTCTCTCTTCTGCTTTACTGCTAACATATCAAACTGGATGTCCAGTAGACATCTTAAATTCAACATGTCCCAAACTGAACTCATGATCTCCCTCCCCCTGCAACTAAAATCCCACCTTCTACAGCTAGCCTTCACCCTAACCTCTTAATTCCAGTGCTTTCTCTTTGTTAATTATCTATTTATCCTGTCTATAGCTTGCTTTGTTTATAGTTGTTTGTGTATTGTTTCCCTCTCTGGATTGTAAGCTCCTTGAGTCCAGAGACTGTTTTGCCTCTTTCTGTATCCCCAGTTCTTAGCACAGTGCCTGACACATAATAGGCACTTAATAAATGTTTGTTGATTTGATTGATTGTCCTTGGCTTTTTTTCTCTTCCTGTACTATTTCACTTGATGATCATATCAACTCCCATGGATTAATTTATCATCTCTATGGATGATTCTTAGATCTGCTTATCCCACACTTAACTTCTTTCCTGACTCCATTCTTATATTTCCAAATCCATTATCCTGAGCTCATATTTCCCCACAAAACTTCACCCTTTGTCTGTTTTTACACTCAAGGAGTTTAAGATTACATGATACATAGTCAAATTTATGCAAATGCCAAGTAATTTCTGGAGGCAGTCACTAACAATTGGAGGGATTAAGAAAATTTGGAGAGGGAGTGGCTCCTGAGATCCTTCTCTGTTATTGTCTAAGGCCCTTAGGTGTCATCCTAAACCCCTCACTTATCCCCTTCACCATACCAGATCTGTTGCCAAGTTCTGTCCATTTTCCCTTAATGACATTCTCATATATGCCCCCTTCTCTACTCTGACATTGCTACCACTCTGGTTCAGGCTTCCATCACCTCACACCTGAACTACAGTGGCCTGCTGGTGGATTTTCCTGCCTCAAGTCTCTCCCGACTCCACAGTGTAGATCATCCAGTCAAGCTGCTGAAGTGATGTAAATTTTTAAAGCTCAGGTGTGACCATGTCACCTTATTCTTTAAACTATAGGGGCTCCCTGTCACCTCTAGGATCAAATATAAAATCCTCTTTGGCATTCCAAGCCCTTCAGGTACTGTTTTTTGCTTTTCTTTTGCCTTACACATAATAAGTAGACTCTTAATAAATGCTTGTTGACTATTGAAACACACGTTATTTTCTCTGTAAAGCAAATCATAGCCTTCTTGAACATAGGAACACTAGACAGTACTTAAGCACGGCACCTGAGGGCGAGTTTAAATAGGTAAATCACTTAACAAAACCCGCAAAAAATGCAAAAAAAAAAAAATGGCACTAAATAGATCTGCAGAAAGGTTACTTGATGACAGTGTGAGCACTGAAGCATGAAGGCAGAATATGCCTTGTTTGATCCCAGGTGGAAAGTTTGCATTGAGTGACTCAAATTTTTTGTGTCTATGAATGAATGTCAAAGTACAGCAAGTATTGATTTGGAGATTAAAAATACATTTAATGAGTAGGTAAATTCTCAACAGAATCCATGAATAATAAAGATTACTGTACTGTACTATCATTTACTTTTCCATTTTCCAATTCATAGGCATCTACTGATGGAATCCTAATAAAGCTGCCTCTTTTATTCTTTGTACTCTCGGAAGATACATGATTAGTAGTGGTATTGAGGTCATAGCTTACTAAAATTTTATCTACTTTTTGGGCATAGTTCCAAGTTGCTTTCAATAATGGTTGTACCATTTCACACCTCTAGCAAGGGTTTTGCCCCTCTACCATTTTTTATTTTCCTTTTTTCTCGTTTTCAATCTGATGGATGTGAGGAGGGACTTCAAGAGTTATTTTATTTTTCTCCTTTTATTAGTGATTTGGGACTTTTTTTTTCAGATTGATACTTTCAGTTTCATCTCTTGAGAACTATCTATTCATATCCTTTGGGAATGTTTCTTGTTTTTTATATTATTTTTAGTCAGTTCTCTTAATCTTAGATGTTAGACTTTTATCAAAGAAATTTGTTGTGAATTTTTAATGGTTAACTGTTTCCCTTCTAATTCAACTTGAATTGATATTGTTTGTATATCAACTTGCCCATTTTATGTAATCAGGATTGTCCATTTTATCTCCTGTGATCCTTTCTTTCCTTTGTTTGGTCAAGAATTTTTCTGCTACCCATAGTTGTGAAAGGTGACTTCCATTCTCCTCTAATTTTTTCATGATGTAATCTTTTATATCCAGCTCATGTATTCATTTGGAAGCTAGCCGATTTTTAGGAGGATTGCACCCTAGTGTCCCATTTTAGTAGCATGTTTAAACCAACTGAGGTAACAGATCTTGTCAGCAATGTCAGCAATACAGTTTTCTACATGGTAAAAAATAGCCCCTCTTAGTTGTGGAGAAAGCAGTAATTAACAAACTCGTGAACTGTTGGTAGACCTGCAAATTGGTTCAAACATTACGTACAACTATCTGGAATTTTGCTAAAAAGTAATTAAAATATCCATATAGCAACACTTCTAGTTCTAACAAAGAAGTAGAACTAAAGTAGATGCCCATCAATTGGGGGTGATCACTAAGTAAATTGTGTAAGAAAACGAAATGGAATGTTATTGTACTTTAAAAAATATTAGTATGATGAGTGTAGAGAAGTGGGGGGGGGGGGGAGGCTTATATCAAGTGTTGGTAAATGGAGTAGAGCAGAACCAGGACCAGGAAAACTATTCACAATGATGACAATAAATGGAGACTCAAGAACAATGTAATTTCTCATTTGATTATTAGCTGCTGAACCATCCTGATCCAGTTTTGCCACCTGGTGGTGAGTATATAGAAGTGCTTGACACCCCACCACCCCCTTTTCTTTTTTCTGCCTGAGGAGGATTATTTATAATGTGTATTTTTCTCTTGAGCCTTTTTCCTCATTCACTTCCTTCTTAGGCATTTTTTTCTTTCCACACCTATACATTTACTTTCTATTAAATCCTTTCAGTCTTCTAGCTGTCCTTTTCTCTTTTAATCTTTCTCTACTCACCTCAGGAAAATCTCTTTGTGAACCAAAGTATGTGGATTCTGTGAGCCCCTAACTTTGTGAGCCAAAGTATGACCTCAGATATAATTATGTTAAAGTATAACTGGGTGCACCTACATCAAGGTGCAGCATCATAAACTGACAAGATCCTTAGGTCATATCATCAAGGAAAAGAAAAATCTCAAGTTTGAAAGTGAAAGGAGATGATTTTTTTAAATGTCATTAGCTTTTAAAGCTCTGAATCTATTCATAAGTCTTCAGAATTTTTACAAAAGTGTCCTTGTGCTTCTTTTATTCACTGCTAATAAACCCTTTCCTCAGCCACCTATATTTAAGTTTAAAAGGTTTTATTATTCAATTCTGCTGTGTTTTATTTCATTTTTAAAATTTTCCATTTTTTCTCCATTTAAAAACCACTTATTAAATATCTATTGTGTATACAATATCTACTGTGAATATAAACATACAAAAAACAAACCCAACAACAAAATAGTGCTTTACCTTCAAGGAACTCACATATTATTTAATTTTATTGTTAGTGGAGACACAGTACTTTGTAAAGATATTTGCCTTTGTTGTAAAGGATGTCCTATGTAGAATCCAGGTGGAAGAAGGATTCCTTTGGTGAAGCCTTCCACGTGTTGTAGATTGTAGATGATACTGTGCTGATTGTATTATGTTTCAGGAGTTAACAGATCTCGTTGAGGAGCCTCTTTAACCACTAGAAAAACCAGAATTTAAGTATAACTAGAAATACCACACAAAATTAATTGACACAATTCAGTTTTTCTTCACAAGGTAAATAAAATAGAAATAGGATGAATATTTTTATTTCAGAATAAAATTATAATAAAATTTTTGCATCATTTGAGGTGCTAGACTTCCCATTGAAAGAGATTGGTCTAAGAAAACTAAATGAAAAGCCAAAAAAACCTAAGTGATTATACAGACTGACATGTAGTTGGCTAGACAGTCTATTTTGTAAATAAGTACATCTATTTGAAACAGGTACTGCATGTGGACTATGAATTTATCCCAGAATTAAGTAGCAGAAAGAGAAATCTAAAGTATGTAAGCTCTTTGCTATGTACCAGGCACTATACTGAGCATAGGGAATGTAAAGATAAACAAAAGACAAAACCAAGCACAAACCCTGTCTTATTAGGGAAAGGCATCCCACAGAAGAGGAGAGGGGATTGAGGAGGAAGAATACCCTTATGGTGGCAAGAAGAGAACATCCAGAGAGTCGGCAATGAAGCCAGGAGAAAAGTGAGCACAAATGGCCTAGGCACTTCCTGAAATGACAGGCCCAAGCAGGATGTGACAGTCAGAAGAAGGGGACTGGGAATAGAGAGGCATTTTTATGGTGACAAGGCAGGTGGTACCAAGGTGGAGAAAGTAGAAGAATCAGTAGTAGAACTGGGAAATTGCATTGAGAAGTTGTGAAATAATGTTAGGATCTTAAACTGTTTGCAAATATAAAGACCATCTTTTAAAAAAATTTTATTGATTTTTTTTTTTAATATACATGTCATGTCAGCAAGCATTTATTAAGTATCCACTATGTGTTAGGCATTGCACTAAGTGCTAGGGATTTGAAGAATGCCTTCTTTTTAAAAAAAAAATTTTTTTTAAACAGTCATTCCTTTCAGGGATGTCTAATGGGGGTGATAGCATACAGACAACTATGTATAGATGATGCAAAGGATGAATTGGAGGTAATCTTAGATGGAAGGCACAATGATTTTTTTTCTCTTTTTTTTAATATATTTTTTTAATTTTTTAATTTTTTTGTTTCCTTTTAGTTTACAGGATTCAATTCCACAATTCCTTGAGTTTCACATTTTGTTCCCCTCCCTCCCCTCCCCCCCATGGCGGCGTATAGTCGAGTATAGGATCTGTAAATACTTTCACATTATACATTAGTCAGGTTATAAAGATGGATTGTATCAGCTGGAATGAAAACTGGTAAAGAGGACATAAAACCAAATAAGAGAAGGAAAAAGATCAGGTATTTTGCTTCCACCTGGATATAAACTCAGTTCTTTCTAGTTCTTTCTGTGGATGCACACATTTCTCTCCATCATGAGTCTTTTGGGATTGACTTATATCACTGCATTGCTGAGAGGAGTCCAGTCTATCAAAGTTGGTCATCACACATACGTTGTGTCTGTAATTGTGTACAAATTCCTCCTGGTTCTACTCTTCTCACTCAGCATCAGTTTGTATAAGCCTCTCCAGGTAAATATGAAGACTGTCTGCTCCTCGTTTCTTATAGCACAATAGTATGCCATAACATGCACACACCACAACTTATTCAGCCATTCCCCAATTGATGGGCACCCCCTTAATTTCCAATTCTTTGCCACCACAAAAAGAGCTGCTATAAACATTGGAAGGCACAATGATTAAGGAATACTAGTAAAAGCTTTTTGCAGAAGGTAGAATTTTAACTGGAACCTAAAGGGAGGGCAGAGAAGCCAGGAGATAGAAATGAGGAGAAAGAGAATTCTAGACATGCAGGATAGCTAGTGAAAATTTTTGGAGGCAGGAGATGGAGTGTCTTGTTCTAGGAAAAAAGAGTCCATGGTCACAGGATTGAAGACTATATAGAGGGGAGTGATATGTAAAAAGTCTGGAAAGATGGAAAGGGGCCAAGTTTTAAAGGACTTTGAATGCCAGAGAGGTTCATATGTGATCCTGGAGGTATTGGAGAGCTATTAGAGTTTATTGAATGGAGGTGACATGGTCAGAACTATGCTTTAGGAAGAAGGTAGATCACTTTGATAGCTGAGTGGAGAATGGAGACTGGACTGGAGTGGGGAAAAACCAACCAGCAAGCTACTGTGAGATGTTACAAAGGTAGAATCAATAGGACTTAGCAATGGATCGGATATGAAAAGGAGAAAGAGAAGTTGCAGATGACTGACACTTAGGTTTTGAGCCTAGGTGGCTGGATAGTGGTGCTTTCAGCAGATGGGAAAGTGGCAGAGAGGGGAAGAGACAATGGGTTCAGTTTTGGATATGCTGAGTTTAAGATACCCACAAGACATTAATTTGAGGGGTCTGATAGACAGTTGGAGATAAGAGACCGGAAGTAAGGAGAAAGGCTAGAGTGAGATAAATAAATCTAAGCAGATCATTGGCATAGAGATGATAACTGAATCTCTGAGCCTAGGATAAGCATCACGTAAAGTAGTATAGAAGAAGAAAAGGCCCCAGGACAGTACTGGGAGACATTCACGTTATCCAACACAACCTGGCTTAAAGATGTGGTAAAGGAGACTGAGAAGTAGGCAGATAGGCAGGAGAACCAGGAGAGAGCCGCGTGATGTGGGTGATGTGGTGGTGATCGTGATTCTAGCTAACAGTGTTTAGCACTTACAGTGCCAGACACTGTACTAAGCACTTTGTGGTTATCTCAGTTGATCTTGACCACAACCATGGGAGATGGGTGCTATTATCTTCATTTTAAAGATAAGGAAACTGAGGCAAAGTTATCTCAGTTGATCTTGACCACAACCATGGGAGATGGGTGCTATTATCTTCATTTTAAAGATAAGGAAACTGAGGCAAAGTGACTTGCCTACTTGAGTCACACATTTTGTAAGTGCCTGGGGCAGGATTTGAACACAGGTCTTTCTAACTCCAGCTCTGGTGCTCTAATTACTATGCCACAGAGGAAGAATATTTGGAAAAGGCTTTAGAGTTGGCAATTAAAAGATCATTATTAACCTTGGGGAGAGCAGTTTCATTTGAAAGATGAGGTCAGAAGCTGTTACTGTAAAGTTAAAAAAAAAAGTAGAGGTACTAACTGTAGATTGATTTCTCAAGAAGGTTAGTCACAAAAGTGAGGAGAAATACAGGTTGATGGTAAGGATATACAGATCAAGTAAGGATGGGGAAAGGTAGACATATTTCTAGGCAATAGGGAAAAAGCCAGTAGGAAAGGAGAAATTGAATATCAGTGAGACAGTGGGGATAAAAGAGTGGGCAGTCTTCTATAGAAGACAGGCTAGTATGGGAATCATCTGTGTGTCAAGGGGTTTACCTTAACAAGAAGGGCCACCTCTTTGTGTGAGACAAGGATTAAAGAAGAAACAGTGTTAGAGGGCATTGTTGTAGTGGTATGGGATGAGCATTTTTTCAGATTTCCATGATTTGTTACCTCAAAAAGAGCTATAAATATTTTTGTACATACTTATGAGTTTGTTTTGCTTAAGATTAATCTCTCCCTTAATCTGCCTTCCATCTAATTCCTCCTTTTCTTCTATCCCCTTTTCCTTCTATTTTAGTGTTGAGTGAAATATATTTCTGTGCCCAACTCAGAGAGTGTATGTGTGTGTTTGTGTATGTTCTTCCCTCCTTTGAGCAGTTCAGATGAAAGTAAGGTTGAAACATCATCTGCTCTCTTCACCCTCTCTTCCTTGTTTGATTGTTGATGTTTATTTGCACACCTTGAGTATGTGAGGCATTTTTTTCTAATCTTCTTTTCACTTCTCACTCCTTCTCCCCCAAGGTATTTGTTATAGAACCACTCCCAGACCTTGTCTAATTAGACTCCTTTATGACCCCCAATTATGATAGGGTTCAGAGGAGACACATGTATAATCTCCTAATACTTGAATGTAAGCATTTTATTCTAGTTTAATCAGTTGTCATTGTTAATTCATGTTTACCTTTTTATATTTCTCCTGAAAGCTTAAAAATTAAAAGTTGAACTTGAGTTTGAAGTCTTACTTTTCTATACATCTCTGGTCTTTTCAAAGGAATGCATGAATGTATTTTTTAAATTATAATTAATGTTTTTATTAAAGGTAAATTTTCTACCTATAGCATTATACTCATTATTGTTAGATAAGTTATTCTTGGCTGTTAACCTATATCCTTTTCCTTCAAGAATATCACATTCCCAGTTCTCTGTTGTTTTATATCTGTGGTTGCCACATCTTTTATTTCTGACCCTTTGTAGTGTTTCTCCGACATGGTTGCTTGTGATGTTCCTTCAAGTTTTCATTTTGGAGTTTTTTTCAGTAGGTAACTGGTACATTCTGTTTCCACTTTGCTCTCTGGTTGTAAGATCAGAACAATTTTTTAAACAAATCTTTTAAGATTTCTGGCAGTAAGATCTCTAGGCCCTTTTTTTGATTGTGGCATTCAAGTATTCCAGTGATTCCTAATTTTTTTTTCTCCATCTGTTTTCCAGGTCAGTTGTTTTTGCTATGTAATACCTTACATTTTCTTCCATTTATTTATTCCTTTGACCTAGAAATATTTCTTATTGTCAACTCTTGGTCTGATCCAGGTCAAAGTCTGATCACTTCCCCCCTACCCTTTGCTCCCTGCCCCACCTTTCTTGGCAGACTTGGGCTAGAAAAATGATTTTCTTTGCATTTCTCCATAAGGAATCTGGTGGGTTTTCTGTATCTATTTGGAGGAGTTTTTTGGGTGGGAGCTTGCTGTACTCCTTCCTGCTACTCTTTCATCTTGATTCCACCTTTTTTCATATGATATAGATAATAGTTGTTTGTTTATATCCCTCGACCATTTATCTATTTGAAGATGGCTCTTGGTTTTATGTAGTTCTGTTACTTCCTCATGTGTCTTGGATATCCTTCCCTCATCAGAGATGATTGATGTAATGATTTCTCTATCTACAGCTTCCATTCTTTTATTAACCACATGAATTTTGCTAGTGCTAAAATTTTTAGTTTCACATATTTGAAATCATTCATCTTTGAGGTTGTCTCTCTCGTTTGATTAAGGCATTTGATCTGCTTCTCTTCTAAGTTTTTTATAATGTGATGACCTTAAAATTAAAAAATCAAACTGTACAGCAATAAGCAATTAAAATAAAAAGAATAGAATAGATTGAAAGAAAATTTTAATAAATATGATAAATCTGCATCTAAAAACATGTGGAACTTTTAAGAAATCATAATAGTTAACTTCTAGTATAATAGTTTTCAAAAGAAGAAACAAATTGTTCATTATCACTTGGAAAAAATGTATTTATACAGTCTCATATGTGAGATGGGAGCCTTAAGATTGAGCTCTAGATTTACTTACTCAATATCCAGTATTTTTTCCACTCAACTATAGCTCCATACAATGTATTTTTTTCAGTCTTTTAGTATGTTTCTCATTTATCACAAAAAAGCATTCTAGTAAAGTTTTCTACAAATTTTCTGTTAAGTGAATTTTATTTTTTGCCATTGATTTCACATATTGTTGGGTAGCACTCTTGTCAGATGTTACAATATGTCTAAAGTTGCCTGTTTGTTTTTGTTTGAAAGTTTATTTTAAATCTGGTAGAAATCTCTCTCCTTGTAAATTTCAAATCAGCATCGATCCATTGTTATTCTTTGGAACAGTTATTCAGTCATCTATAAATCTACCCCATAGTCCTCTCTCCTGTGCACAGGGATATTACAAGATGTTTGTGAAATCAAGTTGTATTGCATCTTTTTTTTTTTTTGCTTTTTGGAGGGCAGTTGGGGTTAAGTGACTTGCCCGAGGTCACACAGCAAGTTTTTATGTTAAGTGTCTGTGGCCGGATTTGAACTCAGGCTCTCCTGACTCCAGGGCTGGTGTTCTGTTCACTGCACCACCTAGCCACCCCAAGTTGCATTGCATCTTGACATTTCTACAGTGGTTTAATCTAGTGACCTTATCAAAAAATGGAAATGAAGTTAATTTGTGATTTGGTATTAGTGAGTCCCCACTGCTCATAGCAATTGCTTTCTTTATGCTCTCTAAACTATCGATTGAGTGTTCCGTTCTCATATTATGCCAAGCAAACTTCAATAGGATTTCCACATTATACTTTATTTTCCCTATTTGGAAGTCAAGATAGCATTTTTGTCTTTTTGCTGCCAAAACATAGACTGTTCTCTATGATTTAAAAAAAAAAATTTGTCAGTTTTTAAAAATATTTTTTTATTAACAGCTTTTGGTTTTGTTTCATTTATATTCCTATAACAAAGAATAAAAAATACATACAAAACTAAGTACTGCATCAAGAAAGTTTGACATTATGGGCAGTGTTGCACACAAGCTCTGCAAAATTATCTTACTGGGATTCTGAATCAGGAAGACCAATTTAAGAAAATGAATGAATTATCTTGGATCCTCTTCCCCTTTCCAGCTATCTTCCACAGTCTCCATAGATCCTATGCTTTCTATCACCACTCACTGCGTCAAAGCATCCTTATCTCTCTCTAACTTTCCAATTTCTGAATATGAGTGGAGGTTTTCTGTGATTGTTCAAACATTACTTAAAGTCTTTCAGGACTCTAGGATATCATTCATGAATCTCTTAATTATTAGATTATTCTCATTGGAAAGACAATTATAATATATTTTTTGGTATCGTTCTCATTAACGTTTTCATAATAAGTCTAAATCAATTCTGGATTACATAAGATTTGATTTTAGAAGCTAACCTATATTAGCACATCATCAATCCATGTAATTTTTTGCATAGGAATCTTGAAGAAAACATTCTTATTATTTACTTCTATTGAAACCCCAAAACAACCTTGAGGTGGTTCCATGGGGATGTTTTTGAGAACAGGTCAGAGAATCTGTTACAATCAGGAACTTATTAGCACTTGACTTTTTTACTTAGCTCATTTGTATAAGTACTGTACATACATTACATTTTTAGATTGTGTTCTTTGGCACACCGTAATTACGCTACTTTCTAATTTTTCATAGTTTTTTCCTACCTGGTTTAGATGATTTCACAATGAAATTAATGCTAATGTAAATGTTTTATTAGTTTTGGGATTTATAATCATTTTATTTATATTTTAGTTCAAAATATAAATATTGGAACAATAAGAAATGCATCAATGTTTTTTATTGAAAATATAATTATTTTATTTATAACTTCCATTACAAAACTAATAGTTGCTTTTTTAAAAACCCTGCAAACTCCAGTGTAGGGCTTTAGACCATTATGAAAAAGACAAATTGGGAAAATTTGCAGTAGGGTGATAGAGAAATAAATACTGTCCAGCTGTTGTGCCATTTAGAGAAAATTTGTACACTAACTGAACCAGAAGGTTGGGGAAGTGTTTGCCTGGTTGAGATACAAAGTATAGGACTTTTGGAGTACTTGCTAATTAACATAGAGGTGGTTTTGGTGAAATGTAATGGATTCTGAAGGTAGAACCAAGAAATCTGAGTTTGAATCCTAGCTCTAACACTTATTAACTATGTGACTGTAAGCAAGTAATTTAATTACCTAGTTTTCAGTTTATCTATAAAATTATGATAATGGTAATAGTCATGTAGAAAGATCTTTGTGACTTTTAAGCAATAAGTAAAAATAAGTTATTGGAATGAGAGCTGATCACAGAAGCCTTGAGTAATAGGAAAATGTGTAGAAGCAGAAAGGGGAGCATTCTCCTAGGAATTGTTTAAATGGACCCATATGAGTTTGTATTTTTCCACAGAGTTCTTAATTATTTTTCAATAGGAGGAAGAAAAGAGATTGGGCATGGGGTAGGAAATGGGATGGGAGGTTGGCTGTTGAGGATGTCAGGACAGGAGTTAGGGCATCATCAATTACAAATTGAAAAGATATTTTTCTTTTTTGCCTTTTTTGGAGGGGGGGAGGCAGGGCAATTGGGGTTGTGACTTGCCCAAGGTCACATGGCTAGTAAGTGTTAAGTGTCTGAGGTTGAATTTGAATTCAGGTCCTCTTGAGTCCAAGGCCAGTGCTCTATTCACTGCGCCACTTAGCCAACCCTGCAAAAATATATTTTAACGAGAAGTATAATCATACATAAAAAACAAAGGTCAGCAGTAGAATAGGTTTGGGAAAGTATATGACTGCATATATGTGTGTGTGTGTGTGTGTGTATATATATGCATATATATATATATAGCTATAGAGAAACATATTTAAACTTTATTGTGGTCTTCTTCTGGGGGGGCTTGGGGGGAGGGGGAAAAAAGAACAAAGTAAAAAAGTGCACAGCAGAGAACAAAAGAAAACTCACAAGGAAGCAAAGAAAAGATGGATAATTCTCAACAGAATGAGTATTATTTATCACATAGGCTTTCTTGAAATGAAAATTTGTTGTTACATATTTTAAATCTTATATTCTGCTTTGCACATGACATTTTTATTTCTTTCTGACTTTGTATTTAAGTTCCAATATTTAAGTTTATGATATATTTTTTTAAGTTTATGATATGTTTTTGTTTCTTTTTTCTATTTTCTATTTTTGTTCTGCATTTGAGTCTAAAGTAAAATTTTGGGAAAAAAATATTTCTGTTCTATGTTTGAGATCAAATAATAGTTGTTCAAATAAATTTCTCTTGTGTAATATTAGCACACTGACTCTGTGAGAATGAAAACTACGTATGTGCTACAATGGGAAAAAAAGATTCCGGATTTGAAGTCTAGAGGATCTATTTTGAATTCTAGCACCACCACCGTGCTGCTTATATGACCCTGAGTGAGTCATTACACCCTCTATTTATGTGGTTTCCATATTTTTAACATGAGGTAGTTGGACTGTATGACTTATAAATCTAAGATCTTATTCTTCCTGATTGATTGGCCACAAGGCATGGTAGATAGAGTGGAGCTGTACATAGAGTGGAGCTGAACTTGTGTTCAGATTCCACCTCTACCAAGTACTAATATGTCATCAATCAGCACGCACTTATCAAGTGCCTACTGTGTTGCAGCAGACTGTATTAGGTCCTAGGAAGGCAAGGACAAAAAAGGAAACCACCGTCCCTTCTCTCAAGCAACTTGGATTCTATCCAAGGATGAACAAATCATCAACATGAACAAATACAAGGACACACAAATGTACAGATCTATGTTCATAATCCTACTAGGGACAGTAAAGATCCTCTACTCAATTTAGCATACTTGACCACGTTTTAGAAAATTAGGTTTTCTTGAATTCTTTTCAGAGGTGCAATAGTTTTTCATCTCTTTTTTGTGCAGTGCTATTAAAATCTGTTAAAATTAATTTGTCAACAAAGTAGCTTTTGTTATATAGTGTTCTGCTTGTTTGTAAGAAGAATAATTTTAAGTATTGGTGCATCTTTCTGAATATTCTGTGGTTAAAATATTTTAATTTTTCTAGTGAGCATGCTATGTGCAAGAAAAGAAGGGTTTATTTTTGTAATTCAATTCACGTTAATATGTTTGAATACTTGTAAATTTCATCTTGGTTTAGACCTCCAACTATTCATTTTTTTAAATGTGTATTTTTAGGCCATTAGCTTGCTTAACTTTTTTAGGTTGTATGCCTTTTGTACATCGTCTTACTGTAAAATATGCCTTATTATTAAACCTGGTCTTATTTATTTTGAATTCTTTTCCTCCATGTTAGTGAAGGTAGTTAATGTTAATAATATGTGCAATAACTGCTAAATTGGAATAATTTTTTAAATGAAATCTTGTTTTATATTTTCAGAGTGCCCATTTGGCCATGATTGACACCTTAATGATGGCATATACTGTAGAAATGGTCAGCATAGAGAAAGTAATTGCTTGTGCTCAACAGTATTCAACATTCTTTCAAGCAACTGATCTACCCTATGACATTGAGGATGCTGTCATGTATTGGATAAATAAGGTAGGACCATGTGTGTTTTATGCTGATGTTGTCATTCAAGGAATTTGAGAAAAGATGAGATATAAATTTGTCCTGAGAGGAGAACTATGATTTTGCTGATATGCAGCACTCTTTCACTGATGGAAATTATAATCTTAATGTAGTGGTTTTGAAATTTCCCCACCTCCTTTAAAGAAAAAAACCCTTCATATAATTTGTGTTACAGAAGCTATCTGGACAGATTGCCATAAATATTTGATATGTGACAGTTCAAATTTGACCTCATTTGAACTTACTGTATTCCATTTCAATAGAAATTAATTCGCTATGATAGTCTTAGCTGTTGATTTTTATTTGAACTTTTTATTTTAAAAAGAAATTTTATGTCGGAGCTCTAACATTAAGATTATTCAGTAATTTTAACCATCACTTTGCTTCCTTCTCAGTATATCCTCCAGTCTAACATTGTCTTAATGAGTTTTTGTGGCTTATCCTAAAAATCATCAGTCCTCTGAGGACGAGCCTCTCAGTCCATTCAAGAAGTCATTACAGTGGGGGTTTTTAACCTGGGGTGTATTAACTTTTTTTTTTAATTGATAACTGCATTTCGTATAAGTGGTTTCCTTTGTAATCCTGATATGTTTTATTTTATGCCTTATAAAACATTCTAAAAAAGAGGATCGGTAGGCTCTCAGAGAAGTACAGATGGATCCATGCAGGAGTGTTATTTTTGAGCCAGTTCATAGCAGCTCATGAGACCCAATTGTTAAGTTTTCAGTGTGAGCATTTATATATCTTAGAAACTGACAAGTGTTACAAATTAAGACTTGATTTATTTTTTGTTGATTGTACTTAAGAAAATGATAAAGAAAATGTTAATAATGCAGATTAAACTTTTAAAAGTGTGTCATAGGTTTTTGGAGAGTTTGTTGTTATGGATATACCAGCACAACCCTGGGTCCATGACACAGTAGTAGTTCAGAACAAGCTGCTTTACAGCTTGTGGAAAACTGGTCCAAGCTTACACTCTTATTGGCATGATCTTCAAGAAGTCAGGTTTATGCAGTGAATAAGGCATCAATATAGAATCTGATTGGAAAAAGGATTTGAGACCCATCACATGCAAGTGAAATAATGAATCAGATTATACTGTTGTTTTGTTGTTACAGTGAAATTTAAAATGATGAAAATCTAATTAAATATTCTCATACTAGTTAAGACTTTTGATCACTTATTGTTTTAAAGTTTAAACCTGTCATAAGATAGTGGATTAACTGGTATTAAATTTAAGCACTGGCATCCTTTAATATGTATTTATCAAATATGAAGCTCTTTCCATTTAAACAGCATTTATTAAAATTCGTGTTATTTAGGGTGTTATACTAGGCCCTGAAAATAAAAAGACGATACCAAAATTCTCTGCCCTCAAAGAGCTTACATTAAATTGTGGGAATATAATATGTACACAGATAAGTAATTACAAAATATTTACAAAATAGCTTAGGGATAGGGGGGTAGGTGGGTAAGTGTTAACTCACAAAACCACAGAATTTTAGAGGAATCTCAGCTTATGTCTCTTCCCCACCCATCCTTGGACCAGAATCCTTACCATATCATGTCAGACAAGTCATTCAGACTCTGCTCCAGTGTTGTAAAACACACTGTTTCCTGAGGCAACCCAATCACTTACTCAGTTCAGTTGTTTATCAGTCATGTCTGACTCTTCATGATCCCATTTGGGGTTTTCTTGGCAAAGATACTGGAGTAATTGTCATTTCTTTCTCCAGCTCATTTTACAGGTGAGGAAACTTAGGCAGCCAGGGTTAAATGACTTGCCCAGGGTCACACAGCTAGTAGGTGTCTGAGACTGGATTTGAACTCATGAAGATGTCTTCCAGACCCCAGGCCTGACACTCTTTATCTACTATTCCACCTAGCTGCCCCTATAGCAATCATTTATGGAGAAGTCTTAATTGTAAAGAAAGTTTTCAGGACTTTATTCTTGTATAAGCCATACCTCTTTTCAGTGTCTACCCATTATTCCTGGCTCTGCCTTTGGAAGCTAAAGAGAACAAATGGAATCCTTTCATACAACAGCTTTTCAGATACTTAAACACAGCTGTCTTTTCTCCCCACCTCTCTCCAGACTAAACATTTCCATTTCCTTCAGCCAGTCCTTGTCTGTCATGCACTCAGAATCCTTTACCATCCTGGTTGCCCTCTAGCTTTTCAGTGACCCTTTTAAAACAGTGGCACCCCAACCTGAACACACTATTTTATATGTGGTCTCACTGAGGCAGGAAACAGAAGGACTGACAGCTTTTTTATCTGGGTGGTACACTTCTTAAAGTAACTGAAGATGACATTTGTTTCTTTGTTTACCACACTACCCTACCGGCACTTAGTTCACTAAAACTCCCCAGATTTTTTTCAGCCTGACTGCTGTCTAACCATGCCTCTCCCGTCCTCTGTTTGTGAAGTTAGTTTTTAATGCAAAAATTAAGACTTGATATTTATCCCAATTGAATTTCATCTTACTAGGTTCAGTCCAGTCTTTTAGTTTGTCAGTCCTTTGCATGGCAACTCTAACTTCCAGTGTGTAGCTATTCCTCCCTGCCTCGTGTTAATCTGTAAATTTGATGAGCATGCCATTTATGCCTTTATCTAAAGTCACTGATAAAAATATCAAATGGCATAGGGGCCAAACTCAGATCCCTAGGGGTCTCCACAGAAGGCTTCCTGCCAAACTGACATCAGACCATCAGACTCTTTGTTGTCTTGTCTTCCAGCCAGTCTGTATCCATATAATTGTGCTCTCATCCAGTCCACATCTCTTCATCTTTTCTAAAAGAATAGCAGGAGGTACTTTGTCAAATTCCTTACTACTGAGAGAATCAGGAGAGGTCTTTTGTAGGATGTTTCACCTGAGCTTTCAGGGGAGTTAGAGATTCTCAGAGGCAAAGTATTCAAGGTATGGGGTCTGTGCAAAGTCACAGAGAAAGGAAAGCAATTGTTGTGTTTGGGGAACAGCAAATAGACAAACTTGGCTAAATCTTAGAGCGTACAGAGGAATATAATGTAAAATTAGTTTGCAAAGATGAGCTGGAATTGTGTTCTGAAGGACCAAGAGAACAGCTTCTAGTTTGTCCTAAAAGATAAGAAGGAACCCTAGGAGATTCTTGAGCAAGGAATAACATGGTCAGAGCTGCACTTTTGGAATATCATTGTTGTCGCTCTTTGGAAGATTGATTGGAGACAGGGACCCAATTAAAAGGTTTTTACAGTGGTCTAGGCCAGTGGTGTCAAACTCACATAAAAACAGTATAGCAGGATCCTTGCAGGCAGCATATTGATTTGGTTTAAAAATGTAAAACTGTGTTTTGTTGGAATTTTATGTGTTTTGTGAAATGTTTCCCAGTTACATTTTAATCTGGTTTGGACCATACTCAGCAGTGTTGTGAGCTGCATGTTTGACACTTCTGTTCTAGGCAAGAAGTGTTGAGGGCCTGAGCTTGGGTTCTGGCTGTGTGAGTAGAGAGAATTTGAATGAATGTGAGAGATGGAATGGAAGACTGACAGGATGTTGCAACTATTTGGTTTTGGGGTGACTGATGAAGTCAGAGATGACTGATATTTCAAATCTAAGTAACTAGGACAATGATTATGCCCTTGACAGAAAAGGTGAATTTAAAAGGGAGGGGATGGGTTTAGGGAGAGAGATAATGAGTTTTGGTTATGTTGAGTTTGATATGTCTGTAAGATGTCTGGGTGAAGATATGTAGGAGGTGATTAGGGACTGGAGCTCAGGAGAGAGATGATAGCTGGATATATAGATTTGGAAGTCATCTGTATAGATAATCATTGAACCCCATGAGAGCTGATGAAATCTTGTAGAGAGAAAAGAAGGGGATCTAGGGCAGAGTTCTGAGAAACACTCAGATTTAGTGGGACATGTATGATGAATCCAGCAAAGTACTTTGAGGAATGGTCAGTCCAGTAGGAAAAGGAGGAAGCAATAAGATATGTCCAGCAGTGAGGAGAACAATCATTAAGAGGGCAGAGGGTTTGGGTTTGGACAATTTGGGGTGGTAGGTAATTCCTTTAATGGGCCCCTGCTCTCTTACCTCTATTACTATCTTACTCCCCTTAGGCGTTAATCTTTATGAGTATGTGGTATAACAGAAAAAAAGAAATGATGGGCAAGATCTATGATGCCAGTAACATAGAAATTGGTTGGGAGGGGGAGCTTAGTTTTATGAGAAATAAAAAGAGATTAAAGGAAGAATATCAATACATATCATAAATCAGAAATAAAATTTCTAAATAAACAATAAGGGAAGATAATTAAAGATGAGAACAAAGCAAAGAAATTCATTTTAGGAAAAAGTGCAGAAAAAAAAATTGAAGAGAGGAGAGGAGAGATTTTGAAATAAACATTTAACTTGGAGAAGAAAGAGGGGGTGTAATGGTAATGAGAATTTGAAGATCTTCCCTGCCCCTTAATAAGCCTAAGGAAATTTGAGGATCTTCCCTGCTTTGGAGATCTACCCTGCCCCCTCATAGCTCAAAGGTAATCACGTGAAGCCTGTGGTGGGAGGAGTTTGCTGAAGAGTGGAACAGAGCCCACAGGAAGCTGGGAGTCAGAGCAGCTAGACAGTGGGAGAGAGAGGATGCACCCAGGGAGACAGCTAAGCTTGTGAGTGTTTGTGGGAAGACTAAAGGATGGTGTGACTTCATGCTGTGCTATGGCATATTAACTTCTTTGCTGCTATGATGGATTAGACTTTCTGGTGTTGGGATCTGGTTTTCTGGAATTTGCATAAATGTTTTGGTTCTATCTTCTATGTGGAGAGTCTGTTATATTTTGTGATTGAGAACTATGCTGACATATTTACAGTCGCCATCCACACTGTGAATATTGCATTGGTCCTGGGGGGGGGGGGGAACAGATAATAAAATAAAGAAAAAAGCAATAATTAAAAAAAACCCAAAGTAGAGAAAGGTGTGGGAGGTAAAAGTGAAAAGAGAGCCTATGAAAATAGGGTTGTAGCAAACTAATTAAAACTAATTGTAGAGATATTCTTTTAATAGAAGCTGCTAGAGACAAATGGAGGAAAACACAAACTTTCCATAACTTTAATTGTGAATGCACTAAAACAAACCAATAAAATAAGAGTGTGTGGCAGAATGGACTAGAAAACAAAATCCTACAACCTGTTGCTTATAAGAAACATCTAAGAAGTAAAGGCATGCAAAGAATCCAAATGAAAGTGGATCAAAGCTGTGCATCAGGTGAATCTATAAAAGCAGAAATTGCAATCATGCTATATTTGACAAAGCAAAAATAACAATTCACACTCTCAGTAGAGATAAACAAGGAAATTACATTTTGCTTAAATTTAGGAAACCTTAACGAACTAATATCAATATGGAAAATATGTGAACCAAATTTCACAGCATCTAAAAGAAACCATATGAGAATTTAAAGTTAAAGCTTTATGGAGCCTTATAGGCACTTTTCTGTTTCCTGAGCTGCAGTCCTACGTCTTTAGCTGCTTCTTGAATGTCCTGAACTTCATGTCCTATAGGCTTCTCAGGACTCACTGTGTCCAGATAAGAATGTATCTTTGCCCCCAAGCCCTTCCCTCTTCCAGACTTCCTCATAACTGTCACAGGCATCACTATCCTCCCAGGCACATAGGTTCCACTGAACTCTCTGAAAATTCCTTTCTCTCTAGTGCCTCTCTCATATACAGTCTTTTGCTATATCTTTTGGTTTTTACCTTCACAAGATCTTTGCTATATTTCTCCCCTCAGTTTCTACTCATTACCTCTCACTTGGACTATTGCAGTCTGACTTCTGACTGATTCTATTAAGTCCCTCTGCACTTCAGTCTGTCCTTCCTTCCTGGGTGATTTTTCTTTTGTCTAGGTCTGACTGTGTCACTCTCTGTGTTCTTCCCTCCCAAACCCCTTACTTAGGCTCAGTGAACTCTAGTGACTCTAGATTCCTTCGAGGATCAGATACAATCTTCTCTGGCATTTAAAGCTTTTCATGACTGGCCGCACCATCCTACCTTTCCAGGCTTCTTACATATTGCTTCGCTTCACACTATGACACAGCTATATTAGTTTTTGTTAGTTCATTCCTTACATATGTTAATTCTCTCCTGTCTCTGCCCTTGGAGTTCTCTATGCTTAGAAGAATGCTTTGCCCTCCTCATTTCACCTCACAGTTTCCCTGGCTTCCTTAAAGAATCAAATACTGTTTTTCTGTGAGAGGGCTTTCTGGTTTCTCTATTTGTTTATTCTAGGTATAATCAGTGAAAAAATGAATTGAGACAACTAACCAGTAATGCTGGAAGACATAAAATAAACCTACAAAAATCAGCAAGATTTCTATGTAACAAAATTAAGGAGGCCCCTGAAAGAAAGGGAAGTGCTTCATTTCTTTTTTTTTTTTTACTTCCTAGTGCCTTTTTATTTTTTTTAAATTAAATTTTATGTTTATTTTTAGTTTACATCATTCATTTCTGCAAGATTTTGAGTTACAAATTTTCTCCCCGTCTTTCCCCTACCCACCACCTCAAAACAGCGATCCCACTGTTATACCCTTTCCCCCAATCTATTCTCTTCTATAGCCTCCCCCATACTCCCTTCAACTTTCCGGGAGGGCAAGGTAGATCTCTAAACCCCAGTGCCTGTATATCTTATTTCCCAGTTGCACAATAATAATAACAATAATAATATTTCTTAAACATTTGATTTTAAAACTTTAAATTCCAGATTCTTTCCCTTCTTCCCTCATCACCTACCCTTACTGGGAAGATAAGCAGTTCAGTATAGGTTGTACATGTGTAGCTACACAAAACATTTCCATAGTGGATATATTGTGGAAGACTGATTTCCCTCCGTCCTGTCCCACCCCCCACTTGTTCTATTCTGTACTTTGACCCTATCCCTTTTCAAAAGTGTGTGCTTCTAACTGCCCTCCCCCCTAATCTGCCCTCCCCTCCATCATCTCCCATCTCATCCCCTTCCCCCCTACTCTCCTGTAGGGCAAGATACCCTATTTAGTGTGTATGTCATTCCCTCCCTAAGCAAAATTCAGTGAGAGTAAGGTTGACCCATTCCCTTTTGCCTTCCTGTTCTTCCCCTCCATTGTAACATTTTTCCCTTGCCTCTTCTATATGAGATAATTTACCCCATTACTCTCCCCATCTCCTCTCATTATATTTCTCTCTCACCTCTCAGTTTCACCTTTTAAGTATCATCCCTTCCTATTCAGCTGGTCCTGTGCCCTCCTCTGTCTGTGTATACCTGTGCACATGTATACAAATACTCACATATGTATTCAATGCCCATATACCCTCATATATAGACATATATATGTATGTATACATGTACATACATTTATATTCCCTTCAACTATCCTCATACTGAGAAAAGTTTCATAAGTTACAATGATCATTTTTCCATATAGGAATGTAAATAGTTCAACTTTGATAAGTTCCTTATGATTTCTTTTCCCTGTTTACATTCTCATGCTTCTCTTGCTTCTTGTATCTGAATGTTAAATTTTCTGTTGAACTCTGTTTTTTTCATCATGAATTCTTGAAAGTCCTCTGTTCCATTGATTGACCATATTTTCCCCTGAAACATGATACTCAGTTTTCCTGGGTAGGTGACTCTTGGTTTTAATCCCAGCTCCTTTTACCTCCAGAATATCATATTCCAAGCCCTTCGATCCCTCAGTGTAGAAGCTGCCAGATCCTGTGTTATCCTGATTGTGTTTCCACAATATTCAAATTGTTTCTTCTTGGCTACTTGTAATATTTTCTCCTTGATCTGGGAACTCCGGAACTCTGGCTATAATATTTCTAGGAGTTTTCTTTTTGGGATCTTTTTCAAGAGGTGATCGGTGGATTCTTTCACCCTCTGTTTTGCCCTCTGGTTCTAAAACATCAGGGCAGTTTTCCTTGAGAATTTCTTGAAGGATGATTTGTAGGTTCTTTTTTTTGATCATGGCCTTCAGGTAGTCCAATAGTTTTTAAATTACCTCTCCTGGATCTATTTTCCAGGTCAGTGGTTTTTCCAATGAAATATTTCACATTGCCTTCTTTTTTTTCATTAGTTTGGATCTGTTTAACAGCATCTTGGTTTCTCATAAAGTCACTAGCTTCCATTTGCTCCAGTCTAATTGTGAAGGAATGATTCTTTTCAGTGAGCTTTTGAGATTCTTTTTCCATCAGGCAAATTTGGCTTTTTAAGGCATTCTTCTCCTCATTGGCTTTTTGAGCCTCTTTTGCCATTGAGTTAGTCTATTTTTTAAGGTGTTACTTTCTTCAGTCAGTTTATTGACTGTCTTTTCACGATTTTCTTGCATCATTCTCATTTCTCTTCCCAATTTTTCCTCCACTTCTCTTATTTGGTTTTCAGAATCCTTCTTAAGCTCTTGTATGACCTGTAACCAATTCATATTTTTCTTGGAAGCTTGTGGTACAGGAGTTCTGACTTCATTGTCTTCCTCCTATTCCATGCTTTGATCCTTTTTGTCCCCCAAAAAGGAATCTTAAGTCAGATTTCTGTGCTTGTTTTGCTTCCTTTACTTGCTCATGTTGCCACTCAATTACTTGACTTTTGAGCTTTTTGCCACAGTAGAACTTTGCTGGGGTTTTCGCAGCTTCCAGAGTTATTAGTTGGCTGCCCTCTCAGAAGCCTCCACAGGCTCTGGTACCTGTTCACATACCCCAGGATCTCCACCCAAGACCATGGTCCAGATCCAAGCAGGTTAAAGCAAGAGCAGTTACCCCTCAGAATGGTCGCTTGATCTTCCTATGATCTGCAGGGCAGGAGCTCTGAAGCAGCCACGTGGCAGTGGGTACATGGCTGCTGCGCCTCAGCCCTTCTCCCTCCAGGGGCAGAGTCTGGACCACACTCTTGGACCCCCTGTTCCCAAAGTCCACACTGACCTTTCACTTTTGCCTTTGGCATTTATGTGTTGATAATTCTGGAAACCACCACAGCTGCTGGTGATCTATGCTCCCAAAGTTGTTCCAGCCACAGCTGGTCTAGGCTGCACTGAGGATAAAACTGCAGGCTCATGTAGGGCTGGGCTCTGCTCCCAGCACACTGCAATGGACCCTTACTGTCTGTCTGCCGACCTGCCTTTGGCAGGAGATGTGTTTTTTTTCTGTCACTTTGTGGGTTCTGTAGCTTTAAAGTTTGTTTAGTCATATTTTATAGGTATTTGAGGTGGTTGTGGGGGGAGTTTTCCACCATCTGCCCCCTCTTTTTTCATTAGTTACTGTTGATACAGGACTGTTAACCAAGCTACGTAGACACTGAATACATAATCAACGAACATGAACAAAAAGTTCTCAAAAGACTTGCAAACTATTGACCAAATCACTAATAATAAGAGAGATGTAATTCAAAACAGCTCTAAAGTTACATCTCACACCCAGAAAATTGGCAAAATATGGGAGTAATCTGTGTTGGAAGGGATGTGGAAAGAGAGGCACACTGATCATTCTTAGTGGAGCTATGAACTAGTGCAACCACTCTGGAAAGCAGTGTGGAATGATATAAAGAAACTAAAATGTCCACACCCAGGAAGTGTTCGTATTCCATATCCAGGAAAACATTGCTAGACATGTATCCCAAGTATATCAATAACAAAAAGCTCCATATACACCAAAATATTTATAGCAGTAGCTTTTGTGGTAGCAAAGGATTATAAACAAAGTGGAAGCCCATTTATTGAAGGATAGCTAAGAAACTTTTGTTATATGAATATAATGAAATATTACCATGCTCTAAGAAATGATAACTATAGAGAAATATGGGGGAAACATTTCTTTTGAAAAAAAGAATCATGAAAGGAATATACAAAATGACTACAAATTGAAACAACAGCAAAACAATCAGAACTAAATTTTGTGAAATTACAATGCCCAAGCTTAGTTTCAAAGAAGAGATATGAGAAGATACCTCTTGATTTTTTTCATTCTTGCTGTGTTTGGGGACCATGGATGTGGCACATTGAATATACTATTACATATTTTTGACATGTTGACTTGTTTTGATGCATCACTCCCTCCTTTTTAATTTTTTATCATAACAGATAGCTTTATGGGAAGGAATTGTCGGAGAGATATGGTGTTAGAGTAGATGATGTAAAAACAAAAAAATGTCCATAATAACTTTTTTAAAGTTAAAACTGTATGGGGAGGACAATGAACAGATGAGAAATGATGAAGAAATATGTACAGAAACTTTTTTAAAAACAAACTCTTTACACTATCAGTAGTAGTTGAGCCACCATTGAAGGGGGAAAAATGGAAAAAGACTCAATATACATTGGGGAGGCACATGCTGTACTAATTTAAGGAATCATTTCCCAAGATGTATGAAAGGAGGATGATACCAAAAGCTTTGGAAAAGATCTCTGACCCTGTTACTGCATTTCCCAACCCCCTCCAAAGGTGACCAAATGATACTTTTCTTTCTCTACAAAAATTTTATGGATCTGATCCTCATCCTATTTAAGAGCATACTTAATGAAAGTTTGAGTAAGGAAAAGGAGGGCTTTCACAAATGATATTCTACAGTTGTTGTTGTTTTGCCTTTTTGGAGGGGGGAAGGCAGGGCAATTGGGGTTAGGTGACTTGCCCAAGGTCACATGGCTAGTATGTGTTAAGTGTCTGAATCTGGATTTGAACTCTGGTCCTCCTGAGGAGTCCTTCAAAGATATAAAGAGAAAAGAATTTTGTTCAGTGCTATTATATAAAGGCATGAAGCAGGGAAATATGCTCACCAAAGTTGTTTGCTGCTGTCATATAGGATATCCCACAAAGTGTGCAAATGGAGGGGTATTACCTGTAGATACATTCTGCAGATGTTCCTGTTTATACATGACTTTTTTCTGATTCTATCATTACCTAGAATGCTGCAGAGCCTCTTTAATGAGATCAGTGCTAATGCAGAAAGAGTTCAGCCCAACTGTCCATATAGGAAAATCAAAATAATACCCATTGTCTGAACTATGATAGTTGGAAGATCAATCCATAGAGCTGGTCCATTAGTAGATATCCCTTGGACAAATATTATAAATGAAGTACAAGCTGGACCCATAAGTAAATAAAAGGAGGAGAGCTAGCTGAAATTCTCTGTCAAATTGTCCAGTACTTCTATTCATGCGTTACCTTCACAAAGATCCATTTCTTTTTTTTAAACAACATTTTTCTAGTGATATATGTACGGCTGTTACTCATGTGATACCATGATCTTGAGAATTTAAAGATTTAAAAGAAATTAAAATTTAAGCTTTAAATGGATATCTTTTGTTTTTACTAATTTTTCATTTCTGGATGTCTTAATTGCTAAAGTCCAATCAAGAAATGCTTAGTGTGTGTAAGCAGGCTACTACATATTGCCAACCAAAACTTGTAGGGGGAAAATGGTATAAAGAGTGTCTTAAGAGAGGTATGATGCCTCCTGCCCTCCAAAAAGAGTCAGTCACATAGTAATGCTAGGGATGACTGATAAACTGTATGCTCTCTAAGTATCCACATGATGCCAAGAGAGCTATAGTGATGTCCCTGGCATGTTGGGTAGGGATCCTTGTAGAGGTTTTATGGGAGGATGTGGGCAAGAGACAAACAGGGCAGGTGGTCATAGATGTTTTAAGGTCTATAGATTTTCATCATTCGGGGAATTATCTACATGAATGAAATCTCAGATCCATTGTATTATGGAATAAGATTAGAGTGGCAAGAGACCTTCATCATATGCAGCCTCCTAACCTTATAGATAAGGACATTAAGACTTAGATGACATGATTTGGTAAAATAATAGAACTTGCTTATAACTGAGCATTTTATCTTTCCCTGGAACTGGTTTTCTTTGGTGTCAGTGTCATCAGCTTTTTTACTAAGGCTAAAAATCATTAAGTAATTTTTTATTCTTTTTCCTTCATCCTCTGTATACAAACTTTGCCAAATTCTATTGTCCTTTTCCTTCAAGTGCCTTTCATATTCACTCATATTTTCTTCTGTAGTGCTCTGCCAGGCTCAGCCTACTGTCTCTATTTGTCCTGCATACTTCTACCTTACTAATTTTCCTAAAATACTATTTTTTTTTAAAGCAATAGGGGTTAAGTAACTTGCTCAAGGTTACATGGCCAGTTATTTCTGGGTGTGGTGCTAAGTATCTGAGCCCAGATTTGATCCCCAGGTCATCCCGACACTGGGGCCAGTGCTCTTACTTGCTGAGCCACCTGGCCGCCCCTGCTAAAATACTATTTTTGTTGTGTCATTTCCCTCCATACTAGCAAATAAGAAATGCATATATAGCTCTTTGCAAACCTTAAAGCACTATATTGCTAGCTTTTATTATTCTCTGCCTGGCTTTTAAGATCCTCCATAATCTGGCCCCTTGTTCTCTTCCTTTTTGGAAGCCCTTAATTCCTATCTAAATTATACCTAAGTCATTGATTGTACCTATTGAGGAACCTTCCTTAAAGTCTTCTGCCTATGCAGAAAAGAAAAACCAAAAACAAAACTTCTTCCTTCTTGAAATTCTTACTGTAATTATAATATGTACTTTATATACTTTTAAAGTTTGCCTTTTTATCTCCACTTATCTCCTGACTCCTTTTCTGCTGTCTGCAAACATTCCCTGTACCTTTAAAATCTCTTCACTTGATCCTCCCATTCACACAAACTGTCCTCAAGTACTTAGCATAGTCCTTGTACATAGTAAATTCTTAATGAATTGAATTCATCTCCTGTGGAGTTAAAAACTTTGCATATGCTATACTCCCTTCACTAATGCAAATTTCAAATCTTCTCCTGTTTAATTGTTATCTGACGTTCCATAGATACTCTATTTGAGGAATCACCCAGTCTTGTAGAGGCTTTCCTTGTTTTTTTGTAATATTTCTTGGATATCATTTCAAAACTTGGGTTGTCCATCTGTTATCAATCACTCTTGCAACTGTTGCGCTTTTTTGCATGGTCCTATATTTCAGTGCAATTTCAATGACCATTTGAGTATACTTGTATTTTTTATTCTTTTTGAGATGATTTTGTTCTATTATTAGCTGCTTTTTCTAGTCATTGGGAGAATATTGATGTTAAACAGACGATAGCTATAAGGAACTTAAGATTATTAAGAGTTTCCAAATGCAGTCTAACGTTCTCTGCTCTCATTAAAAACTTAGTCCACCCTATTGTCCAACTGTAGTATCTGCTCAATATATACATCATTAATGAACTGATTCAATGGGTTGCCCATCCAACTGCATATTATAATTTAACTAATATACATTCTTTAACCTTGTTTTTTCTTTTCTTATGGATTGCTTGGGTAATCTCAGCTGAGTGTCCAAGTACCTCATGGAGGGGACCCTGTAGTGTTCCAAGGCTTTGTGTACATATATTTAAACTTGACAGAGAATGAGCTGGCAAATGTGGGTGAGAAATCAGGACCCCACAGTGCCCATCTCTGGTCCCAACTTGTTCTGTCCTTTTCACTGTCATCTAAATCTAACCATTGAATCACACCATGACTTTATTCTGAATAGTATAGTCTTTCCAGCCTTACCAACTTAACCTTTCGGAGTACTGTTGTCACACCATAAGATCATAGGTTTAGAAGTAGAAGGAGATTGTAGAAGTCATTTAGTCCAACTTCTCATTTTACAGATGAGGAAGCTGAGGTCCACAAAGGTGAAGTGACTTGCCCAAGGTAGTAAGTAGAAGAGCTAAGATTTTGAACCCAGGTCATCAGACTTCAGATCTAGATATAGCTTTGTAATGGGGTGAGTAATGCTTCACAGCACCATTGTGGTCCATAATCAGTGATTAGCCAGTTTGGGAGAGGGGGAAGAAAAGAAAAAAGAAGTAAACTTGGATGATTTCAGTCAGCTGGCTATTTTGAAATTAATCATGAGGCCACCAATGACTTACTGCTTAACTGAATTCTTTTCCTTTTTTTACTTTATATATTCTCATACCACTGAAATGGTTCAGCACAAGTGTACTGCTCCCACTCTTGGCCCTACTGAGGCTAAATGCCATATTAATTGCAATAGTTTTATTCTATTCCTTGTTGTTGACCTTCCAAGTTCATGTACAAGTGATCTCAGGATGATTTAGCTTATCTGAGTTCATGACAAACTATATGCAAGTTCATCCCTCCCCCCCTCCTTTTTTTTTTCTTTTTGCTGTTTTCTGAGAGTTATAGTGCTTGTAAGCTTTCATTAGCCTTTATGAAGTTTTAAACTAGTGGTGCCCTTGGTTAGCTACTGTGTCACTCGGCTGGGTAGAAGACAGAATTTGCTGACTGTGGTGGTTTCTGAATTCTTTTGGCTTCCTCTTCTAGTAACTCTTTACTGCCAGTTCCCCTAGCTACTAAAGTGCTTTTCCTCCATCCTTACCCATTTGCCTTATATTCATTTGATAAGTAGAGACTTAGGTGTACATATTCTCTCCTTCCACCTTCACACCCCACCTCCCCCATAGAATGTAAGGTTCTTGAGGACAGGAATTATTTCATTTTTGTCTTGATACAACTTCTACAGTGCCTAAAGGCATTGTAGATTTTTAATGAATGTGTATTGATGTATTATGTATATGGGAACTTTCTTATCTGAAGTCCCTGCAATGTATGCCTCAGTTTGGTATGTTGGATCAAAGGGTATGTACAGGCTATTGAGATATAATTTATGCACATTGTGTTCCATAATGATTTGACCAGTTCATTTATACCAACAGCACATTAGTATACCTATCTTCCTATAGCACTTCCCCACCTCAATATTTGTCATTTTTGTCTTTATTCATTTTTGTCACTCTGATAGGTATAAGGTGAAATCTCAGTTGTTTTAATTTGCATGTCTTCTATTAGTAATTTGGTTATTGATAACTTACATTTCTTATTTTGAAAATTAATTTTTTATATCTTTTGACTCTCTATTGGGAGGTAGCTTTTGTTTTTATATATTTATGTCAATTCCCTACATGTCTCACTCATGTTCCTCTCCAGTTTTCCAAATTGGTACTAACCAGTTCAAGATGCTTCAGTGGCTTCATCAGTGACAGACACCCTATAAAAAGGCACAGACAGGAAGCTATGTATTATATTAGGGAAATTGTAAATAGGTCAGTGGAATTGCATCATAGGTACACATTTGGAGGGGCAGAGTCAAATGTGAGCAATTTGGAAAGGAAGGGGCTGGGTTATGAAAAACTTTAAGTTCCAAACAGTGGAGTATGTATTTAATCCTGGAAATACTATTGGAGCCGTTGGAAGTACCCGTTAAAGCCCGCTGAGAAGTGGGATGATATGGTCAGAACTGTAGGATAGAAAAATTAAATTGTCAGTTGAATGAAGGATAGAGTTCAGTAGGGAGAGACTTGAGGCAGGGAGACTAGTTAGAAAGCTGTTGCAGTAGTCTAGGTGAAAGGTGATGAGGACATTTATTTAGAATTAACTGAAAAGCAGAGTGTTTAAGCACTAGGTCTGCAAATAGAAAGGTAAGGCAATCCTATGGATATAGCAGCAAAGTGGGTAGTAATGCATTTTTTAAGTCATTTCCATTCACAAAATCATACTTACTTTTGATAGTTCAGCTATTTGAAAGTGCCAAAGTCTTTTGCACCAAGAACTTTATTTTCCAGGTCTTCTGTAATAAATGGTGATAATCTTTGTTAATATCTGGTCCTTTATTCATTTCACATCTTTTGACTCAGTAGCTTGTTTGAATAGGTCAGGTAAAAGCTATTTTAATTAAACATATATTCTCATCTGTAATCTTCTCTAATAACTGTATTTTTTTCTTTACTCTATAGTCCAATAGTAGCTAATTAAATGACCCATATTAAGATCTAGCTGTTTCTTACCTGTTAAGACATCATCAATTTTTTGAGGGGGGTTAGGCAGTCATAGTGGTTGTAGTGCTGTGTTTAATATTTGCCGCATATGGTACCACTTGACTTCCTGAAGAAAGTGTTAATAATTTATAGCCATGATGCTTTTGTGTCACATATATATGGTCCTTTTGCATCTTTCATTTCTTGATTCTGTGCCATATTTTACAACATATTTCACTGTCCTCTCTATGAACACCTTTGCATTGAAATAAATGAGCATTAAAGTATATATTGATTTACTTTGGAGAGCCTTAGTAAGTTATTTACTGACTATTTTTTAGGGGGGGGGCATATTACATGTAAATTCAATTTTTTATTATAAGTAGACAGACTATAAAATTTTAGTAGTCACAGTTTACTGGTAGTGTTAAATATGACTTTTTAATTCATTCTTTAACATATAAAGATATACCCTGTAACCAGAGGGTACTTAGCTGATTTTTGTTGGATGATTTTGTTTATCACAAGTTAAATTGTAGAAAGCACATCAAATTTTGGGCTGTTAAGGCACCATTCTCAGCTACTTTAGTGTCTTGGTGCCTAAAAATGTTACTACAATAAAAATGTTATTACATTATTCACTGAGTAAATAAAAGCCTTGAGATAAATGTTTTTGTCTGATGATTGGAAGACTATTTCTAGAAATATTTTGATTCTATGTATTTAATGACCCTAATGACATGAAAATGTTAATATACATTCCAAAAATAATTTTCAGTGGCTTGCAGAAAGTAGTTTGTAGACTAAAACAAGTGGCTTGCATTGTTAATTATTAATCGCAAAGGTTATTTGTTTAATTTCAGAGAAAATAACTTTCATTTAATAGTTCCTAGAGTGACTAATGTTTTTTTTTTATTTAGAACATTGTTTTGATTTTTTTTTTAAAGTGGGTTTGTGATTTCCCTAATTATTCTTAGTAATAGAGTATTAGAGAGTTGCCTGGACCACTGAGAGGTAAAAGAATTTACCTTGGGCCACACATAGGCAGTATTTGGCAGAGCTAATATATGTGATAGGATTTCCTGACATGTAGATGAGCTCTCTATCCATAATATATACTCATTGCCTCTCTTTTGTTTGATTTATTAAATATTAAGTGTTATAGTTCAACTACTTTTAAGCTTTATAAACTTCATTAACATACTTAAAATTTCAAACACATTTGTAGAAGATAACTTCTATAGGTGGTAAAATATAGAACTTTTTTTGTTGCTTAGGAATTAATTTTGGTAAATGATATGTCTGAGATGGATAATGATTTTTATTATTTTTGAACTGTATATTTTATATTTGCTACATGAAACTACTTAATTGTAAACACATGTTTTATTTTTATATTTTTAAGGTAAATGAACATTTGAAAGATATAATGGAGCAAGAACAAAAATTGAAAGAACACCATATAGTTGAAACTCCAGGAGGACAAAAGGTATGTGTATTTAAAGTATGAGCATTTTTCATAGTAAATGTTAGATCTTTATGAGAATATATATACTTCACATATAATATGTTTATGTATATGCTGTTTTGGGAACCTAAATGAGATCATCAGTATAGCTTTTTTTTAAAGAAAATTATTTTTCCCCCAATTACATGTAAAAACAATTTTTTAACATTGTGTGTGTGTGTGTGTGTGTGTGTGGTTTTTTAGCTTTGAGTTCCAAATTCTATCCCTCCCTTCTCTCCCCTCTCCCCTTCCTGAGATGGTAAGTACTCTGGTCTTGGTTATAGATGTTCAGTCATATACAACATTTCCATAGTAGTCATTTTGTGAAAGAAAACTTGAACAACAACAAAAAAAAAGCTAAGAAAATGAAAAGTAATAGGTGTTGGTCTGTATTCAGTTGCCTTCAGTTCTTTCTCTGGAGGTAGATAGCATTTTTCATTGTGAATCCTTTGGAATTGTCTTGGATCATTGTATTGCTGAGAATAGCTAAATCATTCATAGTTGTTCATCATACAATATTGCTGTTACTGTGTTCAATGGTCTTCTGATTCTTCTCACTTCACTCCGTATAAATTCATGTAAGTTGTTCCAGGTTTTTCTGAAATCATCCTACTTATCATTTCTTATAGCACAATAATATTCCATTATGATCATATACTGCAACCTGTTCAATCTTTCCCCAATTGATGGGCATCCCCTCATTTTCCAGTTCTTAGCCACCATCACCAAAAAAAAAAAAAAAAGCTGCTATAAATATTTTTTTTCTACAAAGAGGTTCTTTCTCTCCCCTTTCTTAAGATCTCCTTGGGATAGAGTCCTAGTAGTAGAATTGCTAGATAAAAGGTTATGCCCAGTTTCATAGCCCTTTGGGTATTGTTCCAAATCATTCTCCAGAACAGTTGGATCAGTTCACAACTCTACCAACAGTGCATTAATGTCCCAATTTTCCCACATCCCCTCCAACATTTATCATTTCCCTTTTTTGTGATATTAGCCAATCTGATAGGTGTGAGGTGGTACTTCAGAGTTGTTTTAATTTGCATTTCTTTAATCAGTAATGATTTAGAGCATTTTTTTCATAGGACTATAGATAGCTTTGATTTCTTTGTTCATGTCCTTTGACCATTTGTCAATTGGGGAATGATTTGTATTCTTTTTTTAAAATTTTTTTAAAAGCAATCGGGATTATGTAACTTGCTCAAGGTTACATGGCCAGTTATTTCTGGGTGTGGTGCTAAGTATCTGAGCCCAGATTTGATCCAGGTCATCCTGACACTGGAGCCGGTGCTCTTACTCTCTGAGCCACCTGGCGCCCCTAAGCAATGGGGGTTAAGTAACTTGCTCAAGGTTACACGGCCAGGTGTTTCTGGGTGGGTGCTAAGTGTTGGAGCCCAGATTCGATCCCCAGGTCTTCCTGACACAGGAGCCGGTGCTCTTACTCGCTGTGGAATGATTTGTATTCTTATAAATTTAGTTCAGTTCTCTGTATTTTTGAGAAATGAGGCCTTACCAGAGATACTTGCTATAAAAATTTCTCCCCAGTTTTCTGTTTTCCTTCTAATTTTGATTGCATTGGTTTTGTTTCTATATAAACTTTTAAATTTTATATAAATTATCCCATTTTACATTTCATAATGCTCTAGATATTTTGTTTGGTCCTAAATTCTTCCTTTTTCTATAGATTTGACAGGTGAACTATTCCATGCTCTCCTAATCTATGGTATCACTCTTTATGTCTAAATCATGTACCCATTTTGATGTTATCTGATGTGAGATGTTGATCTATACCTAGTTTCTGCCATACTATTTTCCATTTTTCCCAGCAGTTTTTGTCAGATAATTAGTTTTTGTCCCAAAGACTTGGATCTTTGGGTTTATCAAACACTAGATTACCATGGTCATTTGTGACTGTGTATTGTGTACCTAGTCTGTTCCACTGGCCCACTACTCTAGCTAGCCATTACCAGATAATTTTGATGATTACTTCTAATACACTTTGAGATCTGGTATGGCTAGGCCATCTTCCTTCACACCTTTTTATTCATTGACCTTTTGTTCTTCCAGATGAATTTTGTCATTTTTTCTAGCTCTATAAAATAAATTTTTGGTAGTTTGATTGGCATGGCACTAAATAAGTAGATTAATTTTGGTAAAATTATCATTTTTATTATGTTGGCTTGGTCTACCCATGATCAATTACTATTTTTTCAGTGATTAGATCTACCTTGGCCCAAATTGTGGTTATCCATGGTGGGGAGAAAGGGTATCACCACCTTCTCTAGCCCAAGTCACACATTCCCCCCCAAGCTACCCCTCAGGGGTACTCTTATACTGAATCCCCCTTGACACTACCATCATTCCTCATTCTGCTCTGGGTTCCAGTGAAACTGCTAATGGCAGTGATACTGATATTGGGCTTCCTAATGGTGATGGTTGCTGGCCAGTTGTCAAATAGGATAGGATATATGTCTACCAGTTGCTTTCCCAAGGGGATGCTCCATTCTGCAAGGGCAGCCTCTGTGTGATCTACCCAAAGATGAGGGACATTGGCTATATATATATGTCCCTGAGTGTAACAATTTCAGGTAGAAGATTGACATTTGGGACAAATCTTCCACTAAATACTTTCAGGCTTATAAGAATAGGAAGTGTGTATTGATGATTCTTGATACAGATGCCCCCAATGGGAATTATCCAAAAAATCACTACTGGAGACACTTGCTGATAGCTAGTATCAGTGACACTTGCCTCAAGATTGGGAGTGTGTCTGTGAGCTGACTGGCTACCAACCTTCTGCCATGCTATCACAGACTGATTTCCATCTATATCAGTTCATCTTGTTTGAGCAATAAGATAAAGGAATGTTTATACCTTGAGCTCCAAGGAAAGGACTCTGGGAGTCTGCTGGTCCATCAGTGTCTTCATAAAGCATTTCCACCCAGAACTATAATGATTTTTAGAAGACCTACAAACACCTGGAGAAAGTGTTCTAATGACTAAGGATAGAACCAGGCTTGGTCTGTGCTTTTCTGAACTCTATTCCATAGGTAACAGCTCTTTACTCAATTGCCTTTTCCATCTGCAAGATCATCTTAAGTTTGGAAAAAGCTTTGAGTTTGGGACTTTTGGGTTTGGAGCCCCTTTTGTAACCCCACCAAAAAAAATACCTCTAACTGCTTATATCAGTAAAATAGAGAAAGAGCACATCAGTGAATTGAGCATGCAACTAAAAAACCAGAAAAAGAACAAATTAAAAATCCCCATTTAAAAACCAAATTAAAAGTCCTGAAAATAAAAAAAGAGAATAATAAAACTGAGAAAAAAAAACATTGAACTAATAATAACACCAGAAGCCGATTTTATAAAAAACCCAGAACAATGAATTAGATAAACCATTGATTAATTTGATTAAAAAGGAAAGAAGAAAACCATCATGGTTCAATCAGTAACCAAGTGGGCTTGGACTGGGTCATATTATTGGCCAATCAGTGAGAAAAAGTAGAAGGCATATTTGAGGAACATTAAGTAGACTGACTTAGCAAGAGTAGAAGGGAATACTTAGAAAGAAGACGTAAGTATGAGTTCTTTTATTCTAATGAATTAACAATATTTATTAACCTATTTGTTGAATGCTTATTAGATAGCTTTTTTTTTTTTACTATGTTTTGCTTAAAAATGTCAAAGGCTTTTCTATTGTGATATTTGCTACCATGTAAAGAGAGACAATTTTGGGACTTTTGCAAGGGTGGAAATCAAATGAGGCCGTTATTTTTTGATAATAGATAATTATTTAGTTCTAATTGCATTTTCCTTAAAATGCAACCTCCAAATAAATTTTATCTTCCATACCAAGGCTCAGTTTCTTGCTTAATATTTTGTGATCTTTGACAGTACTTTTTTAAAGTACTTACTCACTATCACTTTTGTACATGTGAATCCCAGAAGTGGGTAGTAGTAGTCATCCATTCCGATAAGCTTTGGGAAGTTGTCTGCTATAGCTTTATTATCTGACACTAAAGACAACAGACTTAATTATTGTTCTCAGATTGAAAAATAATTGCCTCAATACTTTTAAGCAAGAAACTACTACTATTCTCTCTTTCCTTTGACTCTTACTTCCAGTTGGAAATTCAGGACTGAGAGGTGAAGACTAGAGATTAATATCTTAGGCGTCATCTTCATAGAAATGATAGCTGAAACCATACTAGTGCCTTCACATAAGGAAAGATGCCCTGACAGTTGTTGCTATTAAAAATTGTAATGAGATATCTTGGGAATCAGTGTGTTCCCTCTTACTAGAGGTCCATAAGGGACTGCTACATTTCTGTTTGTCTTGACAGTACCTGTCAGAGGGACAGATACTATTTAGGATTGGGTGGATGCTGACCAATCATGAAACATTTATTGAGCACCTTTTATTTGCTGTGTATTGTGCTAGGCACTGGAGATGGCAAGACAAAAAAACTCCTTTCCAATTTCTTTCATTCTCTGTGAAATTGATGAAAATAAATGTGCAAAGAGATGAAAAGGTGACTATGGATATATCCTGGGGGAATGTTATCAACACCATCTTCATTAATAAAAATGTTTTTTTTTTTTTAAAGCAATCGGGGTTAAGTAACTTGCTCAAGGTTACACGGCCAGTTATTATTTCTGGGTGTGGTGCTGAGTATCTGAGCCCAGATTTGATCCAGGTCATCCCGACTGGAGCTGGTGCTCTTACTCGCTGAGCCACCTGGCTGCCCCTAAGCAATTGGGGTTAAGTAACTTGCTCAAGGTTACACGGCCAGGTGATTCTGGGTGGGTGCTAAGTGTCTGAGCCCGGGATTCGATCTCCAAGTCTTCTCAACACTGGAGCCGGTGCTCTTACTCGCTGTGCTACCTGGCCGCCCCAGGTTTTTTTTTTTTTTTAAGCAGTCGGGGTTAAGTAACTTGCTCAAGGTTACACAGCCAGTTATTTCTGGGTGTGGTGCTAAATATCTGAGCCTGGATTTGATCCCCAGGTCATCCGGACACTGGAGCTGGTGCTCTTACTCGCTGAGCCACCTGGCCCGCCCCTCATTAATAATAATGTTAATAGTAATAGTTAACATTTTTATAGCAGTTTAAGGCTTGCAGGTTCTTTTACATATATACAACAAGCCTGTGAGATAGGTACTATTATTATGTCCAGTTCTTAGATTTGAAAGTGGAAACTAAGTCAGTTAACATTTATTATAATTAGCACCTATTATGTTCCAGACTCTGGTAAGTGCTAGATGAGAGTTAAGAGAGATGAAATTATTTTCCTAGTATTACACAGCAAATAAGTGTCTAAAGCAGGATTAAAAGTTAAGTTTTCCTGAATCCTGGTCCAAGTTTCTAATCAGTAGAACCACCTAGCAGAAGGAAGAATAGTAAGAACTAGGAGAGTAGAGTCTCACAGAAGCCAAGGCAGAAAAAGCTAATCAGGGGCAGCTGGTGGTGCAATGCATAGAGTACCATCCCTGGAGTCAGGAGGACCCCGAGTTCAGATTTGGCCTCAGACACTTACTAGCTTGTGACCCCGGGCAAGTCATTTAACCCCAATTCCTCCCCACCCCACCCACCCCCAAAAAAGTTAATCAGTGTCAAATGCTACAGAGATATCAGTAGAACAAGCACTGAGAATAAAAAGGCCATGGTCCGACCGTATCTATTCTCTTATATTTATTCCTGGGCATCACATTTTAGCAAGGATATTGACAACTTAGATAAATCCAAAGCAGCCTAAACTATGATAAGAGGCCTTTGAGATGAAATCACACCAAAATTAGTTGAAGCAAATGGGACTATTTAACTTGGGGAGGGGGAAAAATGTGAGAAGAAGGGAGAAGTGATCAGATATTTTTATGGATTTGAGAGGTTGACAAGTTTAGATTTGATGTCAGGAAAAACTACCTAACAATTAAAACTGTCCAGTTGTGGTATGTTTCCATTCCTTGGAGGTTTTCAAGCAGAACCAGAATGACCATTTGTCTGGTATGTCATCTTAGGAATTCAGCTATGGGTTGGATTAGATAGCTACTGAGGTCCCTGCTAGCTCAACATCTTTCAAATTCTGTGGTTCTAGTCCTGTCTGGTGGTCAGAGTAGGAATCTCTACCTCAAGGTAGTCCTGGTGCCTGGCTAGTTATAAAAGAATGAAGTATCATTTAATTCTAAACTGGGACTACTCTGTTCCAGTGTTGAATAGGTTACCCCTTTCATATTTGAATTTGGAGAGAGAAGCCTTAGATGGAATCTTTTTCCCTGAATGGGTACTGATACCAAGAGAATAGAATTTCCCTGTTAGAAATCCAGTGAGTACAGTTAAAGGTGTGGTCAGCTTGAACATTATGAGCTTTTAGGTGATATTAAGTATTTAGATGTATGTTTATTGTATTACTTTGTGAATACAGCTTCCTTCCAAATGACCCTGGGGCCATTTCTTATGTAAGTCACTTTGTTGGGGATGTTTTGTTGGCATCCTTTGAGGAAGGCATGTGGGGTGGTGGGCTTCCAACTAAGTGGAGAAATAGTAGTATTAGATATAGGGAGGCATGAAATGGATGAACTTAGATTTAGGTAGTTACAAAAGAGAATCCAGATCAATTTTAAGTTGAGTGCCGCACTGAGAATGTGATAACATTGAGGGAATTAAAAAGAAAACACAGTATAATAAATGAATGAGGGTAATGATGAAAGGGGAGGCTCTGCAAATAGCTATAATCTCTTAGTGTTATGCATATGGGGCTAGTATGGATTCCTAAATCAATCAGTAAACATTTGTTAAGTGCCTTCTATATGCCAAGTACTGTGCTAAGCTCTAGGAAAAAAAAAAAAGCAAGACAGTCTCTGGCTTCAAAGAGCTTACAATCTAATAGGGGTGGAGGGAAGGTGGGGGACAGGGGACAGACGGATGACATACAAAGAAATATATACAAAGCAAATTATATAAGGATAATAGGAAATAATTAACAAAGGAAAGGCACTAAATTTTAGAGAGGTTGGGGAAGGCTTTCTTTAGAAGGCGGGAGTGAAAGAGAGAGAGCATATCAGTCTTGGGAACAGTCAGAAAATGCCCAGAATGGAAAAATGGAGTTATCTTGTTCATGGAACCGTCTGAGGCCAGTGTTGCTATATCAAAGAATGTATGTCAGGGAGTAAGCCTAGGCTTCAGTGAGACTCTACTCTCCTAGTTCTGACTTGTAAGAAAACTAGAAAGGTAGAAGGAAGCTAGGTTTTTAAGGGCTTTGAATGCCAAACAAGGCATTTTAAAAATTTGATTCTGAAGGCTATCAGAGCCAATGGTGTAAAATTGAAAATCGATTTTAATTCTGTTTTGCTAAGATTTAAGCTAGTTGAAACAAGTATTAAAAATATATTAGTAGTTCATTATTATAGCATATATAAGTAGCTTTTTCCATGTATAACATTTTGTCTTGACCGAAACATATAATAAAAAATTATTTAGGTAATTTCTTTGTAATTTGCTCTCGTGAATGGGGAAGAAGTATCACATTTGATGGTCTCAAAAACAGTTGGTTAGTATTTCCCTAGTGCTGTTTCTCTTCTTTGATTCTTTAGCTCATCTAAGCAATCACAATGTCTAAAGCTGTTACTGTATATTGTGTTATATATATATGTGTGTATGTATATGTACATATATATATATATGTGTGTGTGTGTGTGTGTGTGTGTTACTGTATACCTTCTAAAGATTTGGAATAAAAGGTTTGTGGGTTCGAGTCCCAGTTCTGCTACATGTTGCTTATGTCCTTGGACAAGATACTTGACCTCTTAGTCTTGGCTTTAACAGTGAGGCTAAACTGGGTGGTATTTTGAAGTCCTTTCTACCTCTGTTAAAATCATAAAAGCACCAGTTTTTTGTTTTGATCTCCCTCTTTCCTTCCCTTTTCTTCTGTCCTTCCCTCCCTTCTTCTTCCTTTGTTCCTTCAAACTCTGTTTGAAGGGCTGTCATGTGGATGAGGTTTAAACTTGTTCTGCTTGTTTCTAGATGGTAGAACTAAAAGACATTGGTGGGAATTACAAAGAAGCATATTTTGTTAGAAAGGAAAAATTTTTTAATAACTAAATAAAAGTACCATGGGTCTCCCTTGGGAGGTGGGTACAGAATTGACTTTCAGTAAAGGTCTGATTAGTATAGCCTAACATTACCCTAGGGAGTACCTTTTTAATAAAAATAAGTTATTCGTCTCCCCTCTCACCCCCGAATCCCTTTCCCCAGTAGAATGTAAGATCCTTGGGGACAGGGTACTATTTTGTCTCTGTACCCCAAGAACTAACACAGTGCCTGGCACATAGTAGGTATTTGATATACTTGTTGAATAAATGCATAAATATTATTTCACATCTCCTTATTGAGTACAGTTACTTGCTTTGTATGACTGGATAGTTTTCAGAGTGACTGAATCTGACGTGATCCTACAATAAAAAGTCTAATGGAGACAGATCAGGTGACTTGTAACCAAACAAGAGAACTCCTCTACTGATCTACCTCTCTGGGTCATTTTGGGCAAATCTTATTTGTAGCAAAAGAAGCTTTCATCTTACTCAATTACTTCTTATTTATGACTTCTTATATTTATTGGTGTTTATTTACCACTACAGATATATCACTATCTTTCCCTTTGAGAAAAAACTCACCTTACTGAATTTTATTTACAAAGAATCATTTAAAGTAGTGCTAAATTTTGTCTTGGTTGTAATAATCTTAAATTTACTTTGCACTGCAAGTTTTACTTGATTAGGTGGTATAGTTTAACTGCCTATTTTTCAGATTTCATTTTTAATTGAATATGATGATGTCAAAAATTCAGAGTTGAAATTTCCTACTAGCAGAATAAACTGGAGATCTTGGTGTTTCCAAATCAATAGGAGAATATTTAAAAATCTTTATCAAAGTGGATGCTGTATTTTAATTAACTATTACCCTTCAAATAAACATTTATTCATATTTTATGGATGTTATGTACTTGCAATTCATGTTTTTAGAAAGTTGATGAAAAGTCACTACTTAAAAATAAATTCTGATAAATTTTCCCTTTGCCTTTTACCTTCTCTTTTTTTTTCTGCTGCCTCCTTTGAAGTCTCCTTCCAAATGGTTTTGGAAACTGGTTCCTGTAAGTTTGCCCAACTGCTTCACTTCGGTCTTCATTTTGGCTTCATTTTAGATGGCTTTGTCCCATGTCATGCTGTTGTAATACACGTCATGTAAATTCTGCCAGTTGATACCTAAAGAAATGCTTTAGAATTATCTAGTTATTTTAGGGGAAGATAAGGGAGAATTAAAATTTAAAAGATTAGTTTAGAGATATGTTTAAAATAATGTGGGGGTGGCTAGGTGGTACAGTGAATAAAGCGCCGGCCCCAGAGTTAGGAGAACCCAAGTTTGATTCCAGCCTCAGACACTTAACACCCCCCCCACACACACACACCCCAACTAGCCATGTAACCTTGGGCAAATTACTTAACCCCAATTGCCCTCCAAAAGGCAAAATAAAATAAAATGATGTGAAAGATAAATATCCCTCAGTTAATTTGAAATAGAAATAATCCCGACTCACCATAGTGTAGCAAAAAAGGTTTTTGGTTGTAGGTTCTCCTTTATTTGTAACAAGCTTAGTGATGATGGTGAATACAGATCACGATGAAAAAAGTTTAGACATTCTAATTTGACAGATTCATAACAGCCATCTACTTAGGCAGAATATGTAAAGTGTTGTTCTTAGATTATAAAAATCACCTTTTTCATAAAAATAATTTTCTTTTTATTTTTATACAGTAATTTATTGAATAAAATTGTTGGATAGGGAGAAAGATGATTATATTTTTCATTGAGTGTTTTTATCCATTGCTGTTATGTTTGGCATATACACAATGTTAAATTTTAGTTTGACCTAGAAAGTTGACTTTTGGAAATTAAATACAAGTATACTATATAGGATGTCCCATAAGTGCTATTCCAGTTTTGAGCTTTAATAACTTCAGAAGTATAAATGTTACAAACTTACCAAAAAAAAATACTTCAAAGGCTAATTATACACAATTTTAAAATATTTATATTTCTTAATAAAATTCAACATTACTGCTCCTTGTGCAATATATTGCTCTAGTTGATTTTTGAACTTTTAGTGATTGCTCAGTGACTAAAAGAATTGTGTTAGCAATCTTGGTACTAAGATCATCCAAAGAATAAAGTTCTGATACAAAAAGAGTTTTGACATGATTATACAAGAAAAAGCCTAATGGAAACAAATCAGGTGACTGTGATGACCAAGCAAGAGAACATCTTCTACTGACCCACCTGTCTGGGCCTTAGAAAGTATGATCTAGAATGTGTTGCACATGCAATGCATAATGACAGAGTGCCCCAGCTTGTTAAAATTAGCATTTAAAATTTAATATTAAAATTTGTAACACTAAATAATTTTTAATAATTTTAAGATCCCTAATAAACTTACAAATGCTTTTTTTTATAAGTTTATAGCATTTGCTTTTCTAAAGTTATTAAAACTTAAAACTACACTGAGACTTTTGGATTATCCCATGTATTTCCCATTTAAAGGATGCTTTGTTCAGTTTTGTTGTTAGAAATAGAAATGTTTTTTATGTATTTTAGAAAAAGAACTATGGGACCCTTTTTAGGGCCAAACCTTTGGGTATGTTTAGAAACCAGGAAATTATTTTTAGGCACGATGAGATTAAAAATGTATTGACTCTTTAAATGTGAGATGGTTAGGTGGCCCAAAATCTGATTTATGAATTACATGCAAACTTTTGGGGAGCCATAAGTAACTCAGGAACCAGAATTATTTTGTCCTTGTTAAATGACTGATATTTTTTCTAGGACAGAATCTTCAAGAAAATGGATAAATATATACCACTCAATGTGTTGATTCACCAGTAGTATTCTACATACAATTGTTGCTCCGAATAGTAGAAAACTGTGTATGTGTCAAGTATATAGAGCTGTCACTTGACTGGAAATAATACAATAGAGAGAGATTAGCAAAATGCCCTTCACTCTAGAGAACAATTTGCTGTTCTTATAACTCTCAAAGACAGATTCTTTTACCATTTTTAAAAATAATTTTCTACAATATTAGGTAGATACTAATACAGAGTTCTTGCAGGCAGGGATTGCTTTCACTTTCTTTGTATCTCTGGGGTTTAGGTCAGGTTTAGGGGTCAGCATGTAGTGAAGACTTAAAAAATACTTCTTGAATGATCGATATAGATCTAGATCAAAGTATCCTTGGCTCTGCTTGGGATAGCTCTCTGGCCGATTTTGGTCTTCCGTCTCTGTCTCCCTAGGTTTCCTAGAAGCAGATCTGAATCAGGTTAAAACTCACAGGAATCTTCTGAATTTAATCATGGCAAGCCTAAAACGGTACCTCATTCTATTTTGTAAACTGAACCTGCCAGTCTAGAACCTTTTGTATTTATGAGTGCTCCCATTAGGTAGCTTTCCTTGGTTTCATTTGAAAAGTGATTAATTGGATTTACTAAGTGGTACTCTGCAGTTTCTTGGAAGAAAAGAGTTGCTTTTCATGGTCAGGAAAAAAAATTCTTGCTACAAAAGTAATAGTTGAAAACATAAATCTATATCTTTATTTTCCTTGTATGGTGGGGTCTGGGACTAGAATAACTCAAGGTTCAGGAAGTACTATAAAAGTAACACTTATAAAAATAGGAAGAAGAGAATTTTCTAAGGAAAAAACAGAGATGGGTAGTAATAAAAAACAAAAGAAAACCTTTAAGCCAACCTTATTCTATGAATATTGGCATTTCTAAGACTAATGGATATTTTGTACATTTGAAAGGCTCATGCACAAAGAAGGGACATACTTTCTTTATAGCCCCAGAGAGAGAAAAGTATGATATATTATGTTTGATCCTTACTACACATTTACTAGCCAGAGAAGATTTGTATTTCCAAACTACTGTAATCTTATGGAGTAGTGAATGCATTTTCCTGTTGAAGTAATATTACAGATGATTAGGTTTTTATAAAAGTCTTTTAAGCCCTAATGTAGCTGAAATAGTACTGCTTAGTATTCTATTAATATTGGTATTAGTATTTATAGTAGTTTTATAGTACTGCAGTACTCTTGCTTTCAGTTTCATTTTATGTGGGTATTAGGGAAGAATAATTTGAAAAATGAGATTTCATAATATGTGTATAGTCGTCCTATGTAATGATTTCAAAATACCTCATTTAAGTATTAGAGAAATGCCAACAATAAAATAATCTACTTTTTATTAGATGTTTTTCTGAGCCATTGCTAAACTTAAAACTAAAAGAAGATGGGACTCCCTGTCAGTGAAATTTTATTTTTTCCAGTCTTATTTTAATTATCTCATTAATTATAAAGTTAAACCGTGAATTACCAACTTAGGTAGAATTAGAAAATTTGATTCCATTAGGAAAAACCTAATTAAATATAGATATAAGTATTTCTAGCTTTTGAATATTCTATGTACTTGAAAGCTGTTGGCGTTATAGTGGGGGTAGGGGCAGATAAAAATAGAAATATATATAAATATCCTCACCTGTAAAAAATAAGAGGTTTCAGCTGTTTTTCTAACTGCCTTGTTGCCAAATTTCTATGAATCTATGCATTTCACTACTGAAGCATATCCATTATGCCTTATAAATAAATACTCAAAATTATTATTTCTGTTTTGAGAAACTAATCTCACTTCTTTAAAAGTACATTTTAAAAAGCATTTGCTCCTTTTATAAACTTGAACCTGACTGTAACATGAAGTCTTTAGAGAATATTATTTTCATTTTTTTCCACGTGATTATGGGAATAAAAAAAATAGCCATTAAATTCCTCTACAAATAAATCTATAGCATTTTTCCATTTTAAAATCAAGTTGACTTTTACCTCAGTTACTTCATGGACAGAATTCTGTTTTGGTTGAAGGCAATATGGCATAGTTCAATTATTGGATTTTGAATGAGAAGGCTTAATTTTGAATCCTATCTATAATTTACTACTAGTGAAACCTTGGGTAAATTACTTAACTTTCCTGGGTCTCATTTTCTTTATTTGTAAAATGTAAGCACTGGATAGATCCCTCTCCAATCTAATGTTGCTTCCTTAATCTATGATCCTGTGGTTTTTTTTTTTTTTTCAGAAATTTTTCCTGGTGTTAAAAATAATGATAATTTGGAAATAGTAATGCATATCTTTAAGAAAATCTTGTCACTCTGTTTCTTGTGCCCTTCTTATACAGAACTAACAACTTTGTTACAAACAGAAAGAAAATTCAATATTATCAACAGTGGGATAGAATTGATAGACTATATACATATTGTTGTCCAAAACTTGTTTGTTGGTATTTTTGCATCATCAAGGTGCAAACTTTTCACTAGTTTTTGAATACTATTAAAATTATAGAGTATATCCCCAAAGTCTTATTCCTGTTCACTTGTTTTAGGTGTATCTGACTCTTTATGACCCCATTTGGGGTTTTCTTAGTAAAGTTACTAGCATGGTTTGCTATTTCCATATTCCAACTCATTTTATAGGTGAGGAAACTTAGGCAAACAGGATTAAGTGACGTGCCCAGGGTCACACAGCTAGTAAGCGTCTAACACTGGATTTATCCCTAGGTCTTCCTGAGTTCCAGACTCCAGGCCCAGAGCTCTATCCACTATGCCACTTAGCTGCCCTTGATGAGCTTCCCAGTTTTAGTAATAATACTAATCTGTTAACATGACTTTGGGAACACACAGTATGTGAGCTTTTTAAAGGTCTAAACTGAATGGTAAATTATATAAATTGCAGGATCATATGCCAATATTTAAATAATTATTCTCCTTCTTTGTTGCTGTTTTACACATTTAATTTGATAAAATAGAATGTTAATTATAAAACAAAAAGATAAGCATAGTATTAATCTGATAATGATTATATAGCAAACTGATTATTAGCTTTAATTATTCTGGATGTGTATTTTGCTAATGAAGTATTAGTTATCCAATAGTATTGTGTTTGTTTTTTGCATATGTTGCTAAGTATATGTCTTGTTTTGATTTTTTTCCTTTTACATGATAGGCTCGTTATAGGAAAGAGCCAACACTGCTTAAGCAGCTTCCTTGCATTCCATTAGTAGAAAATCTCTTGAAGGATGGTACAGATGGTTGTGCTTTAGCTGCCTTGATCCATTTCTACTGTCCTGATATTGTAAGACTAGAGGGTAAGTTTCTATACTAAATAATTCTGTACAAAGATTCTGACAAATATTAATGTACTGTATAAGTAGTGAAGCTTTGTGTTTTTCTTTTTTTTTTTTTTGGAGGGGGGAAGGGAGGGCAATTGGGGTTAAGTGAACTTGCCCAAGGTCACACGGCTAGTTTTGTGTTGTGTCTGAGGCCAAATTTGAACCCAGATCCTCCTGATTCCAGGGCCAGTGCTCTATTCACTATACCACCTAGCCACCCCTAAGCTTCGTATTTTTAATAGATGCTTATGTTGAACTCTAACTCTGAGTCAACTGAAAAACAACATATTTACATATATTTTTGTTTTCTTTAATGCCATTTTTTCTTGGGACCATGATGTCAGTATAAATGTGAGCTCCATTGTTACTAATGAAGAAGAGGGTTTGGAATATTCTAATAGCCTCCTAAGTGGTCTCCCTACCTCAGTCTCCCCAACCCCCAGCTGCCAAAGTGATTTTCCTAAAGCGTGAATCTGTCCACATTACTCCCCTCCTTCATAACCTCCAGTGATTCCCTGTTACCTCTAGAGTCACATAGAAACTCCTCTTTTTATCATTTAAAGTCCTTGACAACTTAGATCCAGTCTCCCTTTTTAGCTTTGTAATACATTTATTTTTCTTCATTCACTCTAGAGCCAGCCAAGCTACTTTGCCTGCTGTCAGTGAAAAACACTCCATCTCCCATATTGCCTTTGCACAGGCTTTCCCCCCATAACTAGAATGCATTCCCTTGTCACCTCTTCATTTTAGAAGCCCTAATTTCCTGCAGTGCTTAGCCCTGATGCCATCCCCTCTGTTAGGCCTTTCCTGATTCCTACCTTCCCTCATGCTAGTGCCTTTTCCTCAAAATTACCTTTTGTTTTCTATATTCTTACACATATACATATGGTCTCTGCTGATATAATGCTCTTTGTATGCAGGAACTGTTTCATTTTTTTCTTTATATCCCCAAAGTCCAGTGTCTAGCTCTTAATAATGCTTGTTTATGGGTTGGATGGTTGATCTTCATGATTGTCTTCTTGCAAATGCTCATAAATCATTGTAGTGCAAGATAGCAGAGTGTTCCAGAACATATATCTTGTTGTCTTTGATATAAGTCTTCTTTGTCTTCCATGAACACATGAACTCATCCTTACTTTTAGCCCCAACTTCCTTTAGTCTTTCAGCTCAACTTGTAACTAGAATATCAAGATTAATATAAGGCAGTTATTCTGGTATTCTAGTTCTAGTAATACATCTCTTTATTCACTAGACAATAACCTCACATTGAAAACACAAGCAGCCAAGTTGATATTTATAGATAGTCTTAAGAGATGTGTGATTTCTTTGTACCTTCTGATCCTTTTTCTATCACTTTGTTGTCCTTGCTGCAAAGCAGGAAGAGGCCATAAGTACTAAAGACTACTTTGAATTTGTTTTGTTATTTATATGTTGTCATGGCCAAAGAGTTCATTACTGAGTAACCAGCCTACTTATGATGCGGCTGTCCTTGCTGAACCAGGCTAGCCCCTGGAAACCACACATAATAATGCTTTGCTGGACCATGCTGTAAAGCCTTTTAATCACTGTAAACCCTGCTAGATCTTGAGCTTTTCTCTCATGGCTTTTGAGATCCTATGATCACCTCCATGCCATGATGAGAACTCCTTGAGTTATTAAGAGTTATTAGTTATCATTTTAAAAGGTATCAAGGTTCATTAGTTAATATTTTAAAACATTTTATCGTCAGATCAGCACTAGCATTTCTTTCTTTTCCTTTTCCAAGATATTTGTTTGAAAGAGACTATGTCATTGGCTGACAGCTTATATAATTTACAACTGATCCAAGAATTTTGCCAAGAGTATTTGAACCAGTGCTGCCATTTTACCCTTGAAGATATGCTTTATGCTGCATCATCCATAAAGGTAAACCAAACTATATTAATGTGATTTTAAAAGCTTCATATTGGTAAAAATTCACTGAATAGAAAGGAAACTAGTTACATAAGTAGCTATGGATGGTTTCCAAAGTTTTATGAAGTATATTGACTATACTATTAGAAGGTCTGTTTATAGGACTCTGTGTTTTTTTTTTAACAGTTACTGTTTTTCTGCTAGTCTTATGTATAATCTTTTATACATTTAGATGATTTATAGGGAAACTCTGGGATAAAATTAAGGCTGCAGTAAAAAGCATTATTTTACATGTGAGGATAAAACCAATATTTGTGGGAAATTATATTACAACTGTTTAAACTATTTAAAATATCTTAACTTTTTAATCTTCCAAATTAAAAAACCACTAAAATTAAAAATGTTAGCATTATTTTTAAAGTTTTGTTCAGATGGGATATTTAAATTTTTAACTCATTTCTAGTAATTACGATGATACCCTTATATTTATATAGTCTTATGTAATTTGCAAAGTTTTTTTGCGTACATTTTCTTGTTTTGTCTTCATAAAATACCTATGAGGGAGGAATAAAAGAAAAAAATGAAAGTGAAAATTAGCATGCTTCAGTATGTATTTAATCATTATCAATTTTTTCTCCGGAGGTAGATAGTATGCTTCATCATTATTTCTTTGGGATTGTCCTTAGACAATCCTTAGATCATTGTATTGCTAAGAATAGCTGAATAATTCATAGTTCTTCATAGGACAATAATGCTGTTACTGTGTATAACATTCTCCTGGTTCTGTTCACTTCACCATGCACCAGTTCATGTAAGTCCTTCCAGGTTTTTCTGAAATCATCCTGCTTGTCATTTCTTACAGTACAATAATATTCCATTACAATCATATACCACAGATTCTTTAGCCATTCCCCAATTGATGGACCTCCCTTCGTTTTCCAATTCTTAGCCACTACTAAAATTGCTGCTGTAAATACTTTTGGGCAGATAAATCCTTTTCCTTCTTTTGGATGTCTTTGGGATATAGACCTAGCAGTAGTGTTGGATCAAAGGATATGCACAGTTTTATAGCCCTTTGGGCATAGTTCCAGATTGCTCTCCAGAATGGTTGGATAGGTTCACAACTCTACCAACAGTGCATTAGTATTCCAGTTGTCCTACATCCCCTCAAACATTTATCGTTTTTCTTTTTTTTGATCGTATGACTATAGAGAGCTTTGATTTGTCAGAAAAATGCCTGTTCATATCCTTTGATCATTTATCAGTTGGGGAATGACTTGTATTTTTATAAATTTGACTCAATTCTCTATATATTTGAGAAATGAGGACTTTATCAGAGATAATTGCTGGATAAAATTTTGCCCTCTTTGCTTTCCTTCTAATTTTGGTTGCATTGATTTTGTTTGTGCAAAAACTTTTTTTGTGTTTGTTTTGCCTTTTTTTTGGAGAGGGGAAGGCAGGGCATTTGGGGTTAAGTGTGACTTGCCCAAGGTCACAGAGCTAGTAAGTGTTAAATGTCTGAGGTCAAATTTGAACTCAGGTCCTCCTGACTCCAGGGCTGGTACTCTATTCACTGTGCCACCTAGCTGCCCCTGTGCAAAAACTTTTTAATCTCATATAGTCAAAATTATCTGTTTTACATTTTGTAATGCTCTATATCTTCTTTGGTCCTAAATTCTTCTCTTATCCACAAATCTGACAGATAAACTATTCCAGTAAATCATTTTGACCTTATCTTGGTATACAATGTGAAATGTTGGTCTATACCTAGTTTCTGCCATGCTGTTTTCCAGTTTTTCCAGCAGTTTTTGTGAAATAATGAGTTTTTGTTCCAAAAGCTTGGATCTTTGGGTTTATCATATACTAGATTACTGTGGTCATTTACTGTAATGTAATTTGTATCTAGTCTATTCCACTAATCCATCACTCTATTTCTTAGCCAGTACCAGATTATTTTGATAATTGATGATTTATAATACAGTTTGAGATGTGGTAAGGCTAGACCACCTTCTTTCACATTTTTTTTTACCATTGATTCTCTTGATATCCTTGAGTTTTTGTTTTTCCAGATGAATTTTATTATTATTTTTTCTAGCTCTATAAAATAATTTTAATAGTTTGATTGGTATGGCATTGAATAAATAGATTAATTTAGGCAGAATTGTCATTTTTATTGTATTAACTCAGCCTACTGTGAGCAATTGATATTTTTCCAATTGTTTAGATCTGACTTCATTTGTATGAAAAATGTTTTATAGTTGTGTTCACATAAGTTCCTGGGTTTGTCTTGGCAGGTATTTTATATTGTCTATGGTTACTTTAAATGGAATTTCTCTTTCTATATCTTGCTGCTGGGCTTTGTTGGTAATATATAGAAATGCTGATGACATATGTGACTTTATTTTGTATCCTGCAATTTTACTAAAGTCAATACTTTAGTTTTTTAGTTGATTCTCTAGGATTTTCTAAGTATACCGTCTTATCATCTGCAGAAAGTGTTAGTTTTGTTTCCTTATCATGTATTCTAATTCCTTTTTCTTCTGTTGCTATAGCTAACATTTCTAGTACAATATTAAATATTACAGTATTAAAATTAATGAAAGGGTGTAATTTTTTATAATTTTTTTTCCAATTACATGTAAAGATAGTTTTCAGTATTCATTTTTATAAGATTTGGGGTTTCAAATTTTTCTTGCTCCCCAAGACAACAATCTGATATAGGTTATGCATGTGCAGTCATGGAACCATATTTCCACATTAGACATATTGTGAAAGAAGATATAGAACAAAAGGGAAAAAAACACCAAAAAACCCAAAACAAAACAAAAAGTGAAAATAGTATGCATCGATCTGCGTTCAGACTCCATAGTTCTTTCTCTGGATGTGAATAACATTTTCCATCATGAGTTTTAAAAATTGTCTTGGATCATTGTATTGCTGAGAAGAGCTAAGTCAATCATAATTTATCATCAAACAATGTTACTCTTACTGTGTACAATTTTCTCTTCGTTCTGCTCACTTCACTCAGCATCAATTCATGTGAATCTTTCCAGGTTTTTCTGAAATCCACCTGTTCATTATATTGTATAGCACAGTAGTATTCCATTACATTCATATAACAACTTCTTCAGCCATTCCCTAAATAATGGGCGTCCCCTCAATTTCCAATTCTTTGCCACCACAAAAAGAGCTGCTTTAAATATTTTTGTACTTTTCCCTGAAAAACAAAAGTATCTTTTAGTTGAGTTGTGTCCACAATTTTATATGAATTTGAAGGCAAATTGAAATATGAACATAAACAGACTTGTTTGGATTTTTTTTTAATTTTTGAAAATAGCATTTGATTTTTCATTAGCTTATTTGAATTTTATATATAAATTCACTAAATTATGAGATTTTATCATAAAGTGAACTGAGCATTATTTGAGATGTAGGTCTATATTTAGCTGTGTAAACATAGAATGCACTTGTGCTTGGTTAAGGCAAATTCTCACTAAGCCTATTGCTACTTTTTTTCTGGTCAAACATATTTGTACATCATTTGCAGAAAAAAACCTTAAATGAGCAGATAAAAGTAACAAAAATGAAGTATCACTTTGTTTGATGGTATCAAATGTATAGATACATAGAATGTGAGTGGCAGAAAGTAGAGACATAAAATGCAGCTAATTCTAGAATATTTCAGAGCCTGTTATTGGGTTATGCATTACTTGGGCCTCTTTTTATACTTCCTTTTACCTTCTGCATACCTTTCCAGAATCAATACCTTTTAGTTCATGTATCATAATAGTGACTATGCCTAGTTACCTGTCTGTTATGTTATCCCAGTACCAGTGCCCCTATGGTCCTTTGTTGTTCTCTTATGTCTGCTCTGATTCTTTTATTTACTTTGGCTTATTTGATACTATATCTATAATAGGTAGCAGAACCTATAGGATATATTCTCAGAATTGAATCATTGTTTCTGTTAACTTAATATATGGCTTTTTCTGCCAAACACATGCTTTGTAATAAAAAGTCTGTTGCTTGTCCATTTATCAAATCTGCTTCTTGACCTTCTAGAAATTTACATTTTTGCTGGAAAAAATTTAGACATTTTTTCCCTTAATACTCCACACCAATAAGACAGTGAGAATATGGAATAGGTTTAGGAGGAGTGAGGCAGTGAGGAGACTAGTTTGTGCTTAGAGAGATGAATTTTAGGATGCTTGATTATAGAGACAAAACAGATACGAATGTCAGGGATAATCAAGGATATGACCATCCTTGTCTATAGCTGAAATAGGAGTGAAGGTGTCAATATAGGAATTGAGGATGTTGGTGAACTAGGATGACAAGAAGCTTGATGTTTGATGTTATGGTAGTTTATAGTATCTTGATTTTGATAGCCTATTGTCTGGAGGACTGAGGAGTCATTCCATTCTGTGTAAAACTGCCAAATTATATATTCCTAAAATAAAGGAGAATATGTAGCATGCTTCATCGTTGTTCCTTTGGAATCAAAACTTGTCATCACATTAATTTTACTTCTAAAGTCTTTCAAACTTGTTTTTCTTTATAATATTTCACTATATAAAACGGTCTGTTTTTGCTTATTTCACTTTTTCAGTTCATAGAGGCCTTCTCATTTCTTTTTCTTTCTTTTCTTTTTTCTTCCCCTTCCTTCCTTCCTTCCTTCCTTCCTTCCTTCCTTCCTTCCTTCCTTCCTTCCTTCCTTCCTTCCTTCTTTCCTTCCTTCCTTCCTTCCTTTCTTCCTTCCTTTCCTGCCTTCCTCTTTTCCCTTCCCTCCCCTCCCCTTCTCTCCCCTTCCCTCCCCTTCTCTTCCCTTCTTTCTTTGCTTTTTGGAGGGCAATTGGGGTTAAGTGACTTGCCCAAGGTCACTCAGCTAGTAAGCGTTAAGTGTCTGGATCCAGATTTTAACTTAGGTGCTCCAGGACCAGTGCCTCTATTCACTGCACCACCTAGCCGCCCTTCTTTGTCATTTCTTATGGCATAATAATATTCCATGACATTTATTTACGATAATGTGTTTGGCCATTCCCCAACAGATGAGTATTCCTGCCTTTTCCATTTTACTTTTCTGTTATGAAAGGAGCTGCTATAAATGTTTGTACACATGGGTCCTTTTCATTTCTTTCATACATACATACATGTGTATATGTCTGTTAGTGGTGTTGTCACTGATCTGGTTCTTTTTCTATTGCCCACAGAATAAAATCCACACTTTTCAGCCTAGCATTTCAAACCCTTAAGAATTTAGCCCCATCCTTCCAAACTTCACCAATTATTACCCTTCTGTATGGACTATATATTCGGAATAAATGGAAATGTTTGCTTTTCCTTGACTTGTGCTGCATTTTTCTGCCTTTCTACCTTAGGATACTTGGTTCTTTCTGCCCATAATGCTTCCTTCCCCAGGTGCCATCTTCACCTGTCAAAAGCCTGTCCATTTTTCAAAGTTCAGCACAAATAAAGACTATCTCCTCCGTTAAGCTTTCTCTTGTCTGCCCTACCCCCACTTCTGTAGTACATACCTTCTGTCATGTGTCACATTCTGCCTGCTATTATAATTACTTTTTAATTATCCTGTTTCCATAAGCTCCTCATTCATCTTTGTAACCCCACTTCTCTGAGCACATTGTCTTAGACCTTAGACATATCCCAATTAAACATTTGTTGAATGTATGACTGAAATGATATTTAAGGAAGATTAATCTGGCAGTTGTGTATTCAAGATATTTTAAAAGATAGAGACACAAAAAGTAGGAAAAAGTACTGATGACACTATTGTAATACACAAAACAGGTGGTCCAATTCAGCTAGGGTTTGGAATGGTAGAAACAGTGGACCAGGCAACAGGAACTTTGGGCTATAGCACTGGCAAGTCATCTCAGCTCTCTGATCCTCAGTTTCCCCATCTGTAAAATGAGGGTATTATAACTTTTGCTTATTCATTTCAGATTATGAAGAAAGTACTTTGTAAGCCTTAAAGCAGTATGTGTTGTTCACTTTATGTCATGTCCGACTTTTTGTGATGTATTTCTTAGCAAAGACGTTGGAGGAGTTTGCCATTTTCTTCTTCTTTCTCTTCAGTGGCTTAAGGCAAATAGAGGTTAAGTGACTTGCCCAGGGCCACGCAAAATGTATCTTGAAGCTGGGTTTGAACTCAGGTCTTTCAGACTCCAGGTCCAGCTCTCTATCCACTGAGTCACAGAACTGCCTCCTTTATAGGACTATACAGGTGGGAATTGTCATCATCATCATTATTATTAATTCTTAGACATGGTGCTCTCATCTGTAAAAGGTGGGAATAGCCTAGATGTTATGTAATATAATTTTGCTCTAAAATTGTGAGATGACTGTAGGAATGAAAATGTGATACGTATCTTTCAAAGGAGTTCCTGGCCGAACCTGGTAGCTGACTGAATATAGGCTATAGGGATAGGGATTGCCACATATGAGTCCAGTGTTGTAAGAAATTCCTGGATAAGGAAGCTCCTTCTTATCAAGGCATGGAAACACTTTCTCAGCAACTTACAATCTTAGGAAATTGCCCAAGGCCCCGAAGGGTATGTAACTTGGAAAGGTGTTTGAGTTTGGGTCACCAGAACAGGGATAGTGCCATTAATAGAAAAACTTGAATGGGAGGTTAGCTTGGTGTGGAAGGTCATTCACTTGTGTCTTGTTGAATTGATAGGATAAGAAGTTCATATGTGATTCTTACAAGGGGAGAGAGTGTGTGTATTGAATACTTGAGTTCAATTTCCTCTTCATTAATCTTCATGTTCCCAGTTTTTCTACAGTGTAAGTGGTTTTTTAATGTGGACTTTTCAAGTAATATATACTTTTGAGGGCATAAGCCTTTAAGTATGATAGATATTTGCAAAACATTTGAAGATGGTATTTTCTGGTAGGGATAAGAAAATAGCAAAATTGGGTTATTGGTGTGTCAAACTTAATGCTTATATTAAAAGTAAATTTTATATTTGCACGTTTTAGCGTAACTAAGAATGATGCATAAAATTCTATTTGGAGTCTTTGTTATTTAGAGCCCAGGGTACCCAAGGAAAGTCAAGAGCAGAGCTGATGTATTTATAACTTTGAGATTTAATTCCATACCTTTTTTTCCCACATAGGATCAAGTTTTGTTTTAATTGGGTTTTTATGTTAATTTTCTTAACCTTCTTACAGAATAATTATTTAGTGTTCATGGCAGAGCTGTTCTGGTGGTTTGAAGTTGTGAAGCCATCGTTTGTACAGCCTCGTGTTGTCAATCACCCACAAGGTAAAGACATTTGCAAAAACTTAACATTTTTCATGAGCCTGTGCAAAACAAAAACAGAAGAAGTTTGTGTATAACCACACCTTGTCTACCCTTTTAAAAGGCAGGCCTGTGACACTTACAAAACCATGCTTTGTTGTGAATCACTTATGAAGATATTGAAAAACTGTCCCTTCTGTGTGAGGGTCCAAGGTGCTAAATTGGTAAGGTTTAGGGCAATGGAAACTGCACAAAAAGAGATATATTGGGGAAGGACTTGAATGGAAAGTCAAAGCCTATGATATCATGGCTGGCATTGAGTTACTCTTAGCACCGTATTTACTGGATTACACACTTTTTACCCAAATTTCTGTTACACCCTATAAGCCCTACTCCGACCCTTAAATTCTCATTTGCTAAAATTGCTAAAATGTTCCAAATCTATTAAAACTATTTTTTTACTTCATAGCTGAACCTTGTTTAAGAGTACTGCTTATTCGGGTGTTAAAAAGCCTAACAGATTTTGTGAATTTTTAAATACTATGTTCCATTGATTTCAGAACTTTTGATAAAGGAAATTTGTATAAGCAAGGGAAGGGAATAAACATTTATTAAGAGCCTATTATAGGACAAGCATGTTTAAGCACACTACAAATTTATCATTTTATCAATGAAAACAGTAACAGAAGTGAAGAAGCTTGCTGACAAATATCCATAGAAGTTACAAAGCAGAGAGGTATCCCTGACATATTTGTTATCTCTACAGTTTGTTTTATTTTGGAGGGCAGTTAGGATTCAGTGACTTGCCCAAGGTCACACAGCTAAGTTTTTTTGTGTTAAGTGTCTGAGGCTGGATCCGAACCCAGGTCTCCCTGACTCCAGGGCCGGTGCTCTATTCACTGCACCACCTAGCCGCCCCATATATTTGTTATCTCTAAAGCAAAATTTGATGTAGCAAAGATTTTAAAAATTCTCTGACTTCCATTATAAAATTGAAAATGTATTTTTGTAGAAAAACTGTTTTCATCAAGAGTTTGTTTCTTCTTTACTTTCTAATTTTTAACTTGTAACTATAGTACACTCTTTTTTTCCAGTTCCTTTCTGTGTAAATGTACAGGGTTCAAGTCACAAAGCAAGATAACCGACTTTCTCTTACCTCCTTTCTAAAGCAGGATTTTTTTAAGTGACCCCACCCCATAGATTCACCTGTAGGGATTGTTCTGTGTTTGTCCTACTCTTTCTCTTGTCTCCTCTGATCTCCTTGTCTCTTGCTCTGCCTCTCCAGGATGCCCTTACCCAAGCAGCAGGTCCCTCCCCCTTCATCACTTTATTACCTAGCACAGTAGCAAAAAGAGGAAATGAACTAATCTCCTCCTCCTTATAATCGTAATAAGAGCTAGCATGTTTGTAGCTCTTTAAGGTTTGCATGGTGCTTTTTAAATATGATCTCAGTTTATCCTCAGAAGTAGTCCTGGGAGGTAGGTGCTATTATTAGCTCCATTTTTACAGATGAGGAAACTGAGACAGAGGTTAAGTGACTTGACCAGGATCACACAACTAAGTGTCTAAGGCCAGATTCGACCTCAGGTCTTCTGACTCCAGGTCCCTCACTCACTCTATTCACAGCTGCACCTAGTTACCCTAGTAGGCTTTCTCCAGGCAAACAACAGAGCCACATTTTCTCCTCTTGCAATATTAGGAAAATTGTGTATTCCATATTTTGGGGAGCTTTTTCTTAGCTCTGGGTCATGTTATATTAGGCAAAAAATAAGCAAAGAATCACCATACTTGTGGTAAAAGAAACACTCCTTGCTCCATACAATCTTTATCTGCTATAATGAGCTAAATTCAGTTTCAACACCATGCCTTAGGCCAGATTGTATTCTTAAGAAAGGTATGGGCACCTCGTCTGCTGATGTGTAGTGGTAGCCCTTTTATGACTTGATAGATGATCATAATTATTACATTAAAGTTATTTTTGCCTCATTTCTCCTTGTTTTATAAGTTGTGTTAAAAAAAAAAAGCCTGCATATTGGTCACTATATTGAATACCTGTATTCAATTAAGTTTTAGTTAAGGACCAGTTTTCAGTAGATCATCTATAAGAATTCCATTTAAAACCTTCAGTTTAAAATATCAAGATACATCCATTCTAATAGTTACAAAAATTAAGTGATTATGAAAAGAAACAACCCAAACCTTATTTATTATTTATGGAAGCTTAACCTGGACATGTTTGAATTTCCTTTTCAGTGAAATGTTCTCTCTTGGTTGGGTGAGAGGAGATCCTTGTTTAATTACTGTATAGGAAGAATACCATACTTCCTCTAATACTGTGTATAAGGTAAAGAAATGAAGACATCCACATCTGGTTAAAATTCCATGGAAATTTTGGCTAAATAAAATACCAAGTTTCCATTAATTTTAAAATATCTGTTTGCTTTTGTTCTAACTTTATGCAGGATTTATCCAGTTATAGCTGATTTTTTTTTTACAAGTTTTACTGCTTAATCATAGAAAATCAGGAGCACTTCAGGAATTTCTTAGAAAGAGTTGACTTTTTAAAAATTGTTTTAGTGGAGAAACAAGTATTTGCTGTGATTTTTTTTCAGCATAAGGAAAAACCCAGGAGCAATAAGAAAACAGCACTCTGAGGATTCTTATTCTTCTTTTCTTAAAACCTTTCCTTAATTTGTAAAATTCCCCAAACCTACACAGACTCGGTACTACCCCCAGTAGTCGCTGCCAAGCTTCTTTAAGCCCTTCTCAGGTATCAGTATTCACTTATCCCTCAGGTCCAGTCTGTAAAGTTTGGTATATGATAATAGTTTTACTGGATTACTAAGGGGGAAAGTATCAGAATAGTAGAGTTATAAACTTAAGTGAAACCTTATAGAATGGCAGTTTCAGGTTCCCTGTCCTGATTTCTATTAATTTTTGCTGCTGTTCACATTCAGCCCTAAGGTAACTCTTTCCTTCTGACTCTACCCTCTTGTATATATTTTGAAAGTGAAATGAGACAATGCTATTGACTTCAGTTCAACCAGCCAGTCACCAGTAGAACAGCTAGCCATCGATTTGTTTAGGATTCTTCTTCTCTTCTCCAAGGATATTTTCTAGATCAAAACATTTTTTAGACATTGCCAGTTCTGGGGATACCATCATTGACTCCTCACTCTCACTTACTCCTCATATGCAATCAGTGGTTAAGTCCTGTTGTCTGTAACATTTCTCCTATGCCCTCTTCTCATTCCTTTTGATGCTGCAACCCCCTTAGTGAAGGCCTTTATCACCTCACACCTGGACTACTACAGTGCCCTGCTGGTTGGTCTTCCTGCCTCAAGTCTTTCCCCAATCCATCTTCCACTCAGATGTCAGATTAATCTTCCCAAAATGAAAGTGTGACTGTTTTCCCCTTCTCCTCCCTATTCTGTAAACTTCAGTGGACCCCTATTACCTCCAGGATCAAATAAGAAATACTCTTTTTGGCTTTCAAAGCCTTTCATAACCTGACCCCTTCCTACTTGTACAGTCTTCTTATACCTTACTCCCCTCATCAGTGACACAGGCCTCTGCTGTTCCTCAACTAAGACACTCCATGTCCTGATTCCAAACATTTTCTCTGACCGTCCCTCATACCTGAACTACTCTCCCTTCTCTTCTTTACATTTCTTCTCTGGCTTCCATCATGTCTTAGCCAAAATCCCATCTTCTGCAAGAAGCCTTTCCTAGTTCTCTGTAGTTTTGTGCCTAACTTTTGAGGTATTCTACCCTCAACATTTCCCTGTATATATCTTGTTTGTATATAATTGTGCTATGCCTCCCCCACCAGCACAGCACCCCCCCATTAGACTGTAAACTCCTTGAATTGGGACCAATTTTTACCTTTCTTTGTATCTCCTCTGCTTAGCATAGTGCCTGTGACATAGTAGGTGCTTAATAAATAGTAGTTGACTGACTGCTGGGATTGAAAGAACATTTTTTTCTCATGCCTACCATATTTATGCTACTTTGAGTGAAAATTTTTTTAGAATTTTTTTGGACTTTAAATCATATTATTTGAGTTCTAAATTTATTTAATATTTGAAATATTAAAACACTAAAGAAAATTGTGACTTACAGCTTTAAATCTTCTTTTCTAGCTGAACCTATGAAAGATATGCCTTCTGTTCCAGTCTTGAATGCTGCCAAAAGAAACTTTATGGATGGTTCATGCAGTTCTGACTTCCCTACAAGGTAATAGCAGTGATGTGTGTCCATTCTTGCAGTATTACTAAAGAAACTACAGCAAATGAGTTTTCATAGCCCTTAAAAACCATCTTTAAATAGTTTTTAGCACCTTTATCCAAATAAATTATTCTGTGAGCTACATAATTTCTGCAAAAAAGTATACTCTGAATTCCCAATAGCCATCTCAAAGCTGAACCTTTATAGCCATCAATTTGTAAGATTTGTTAGAGCAAATAAGTTAACTTATACTCTGCAGGACATATCTATTATTAGATTTTTAAAGTATATAAAATATGAGCTTTAATCTTTGATGCATCTATTTTTACATTAAAAAAAATTCTTTGTGGTTACTAATAGGTCTCAACAACATAATAGTACCAGAATTACTCTATCTACATTTTGTAGTGTTATTTTGCTTTAATTGTTAAAATTTTTTATTTTAATTGTTAAAATCAGGAATTAAAAGCAAAATGAAAATTTTGACTTGATTAAAACCATTTCCTTGTCATTTTTAACATATCCTGACTAATATACCCTGCACAAGGTATGGGGAATTAATTTTGTTAGATGCTTTTGCAACAGATTCTGTAAGCTTCTTTTAATATCTGTTCATCACAATCTAAAGTTTATTTTTATTTTGAAATCTCTAAATTTTTTAAATTTGAAATTGATCTATTTTTCTCTGTTTTTTGTATCTTTATTTGCATCTTCCAGAAGCTGAATCAAGCCTCTGTCATTTATTTTACATTTTAGAACACCCAGGCTTTATATACCTTTTAGCTAAGGAATTCAAAGAACTTTACTTAGGTATGAAAATATTATAATTAAAACTTATAGCATTTTTCTTCCTGGCTAAAGCAAAGGCAGGTAAAGTTACATAAATATTTACACAGGGTTAGACCTAATACGTTAAAGCCACAGCTCTTGGTGTGGTTTTTAAGAGAAAGGTAACACCTCCATTCTGCAGCTGCCTGTGTGGGCTTGGGCAAGTCACTCAGCTTCCTCAGGCCTCGGTTTTCTTATCTGTAAAATGGGGGGTGGGTGGAGGTGGTGGCCTGGATTGAGGCCCCTTCCTCTTCTAGCTTTGTGATCTGAACATCCTATAAAAAACAAAGTGACAAGGAGTGATTTTGGAGGGGTGAGAAGAGGGCCATCAGAATAGAATATGAATGGGAACAAGTATGCAATCCATAGCCCGAAAGAAACTGGAAGGGAATATGTTTTAAGTGGACCACTAAGGTCACTGTCTCTTTTATCCCCAACCTGTTCTCACTCATCATTTTCCCTACTTCTTCCCTCAATAAATGCGTGACCCAGATATGCTTAAAACTTTAAAAAAAAAAGAGGCTGGCTCAAGCCAGATCTCAACATCACTCCTAAAAGTTTGTTCTCCTTCCCTATCATGAACTGGAGAACCATTGGGGAGCAGCAGGGTGCTGCTATCTTTTCCTGGTGCCCAGATTTTCCAGGTGTGGCTTCAACATTATGCATACTGCATTTTAAATTCCTAGGATGTGAGAAGCATATATATTGAAATGTAAGTGTAAAAATGAATTGCAGATCCACACAGATATTTTTAATAGTTCATTGTTCTCATTTACATCAATTATCTCTTATTAGAACTGATAAAAAGTTAATTACATGTAGAAATGCATTCTGAAGTATAAATTTATCTTGAATGGTGATTTGTTTTTTATTATCTACATTATTGTTCCCATTGTTGTAGATAAGTAAGGATTGATTGGGGATCCATCTATATTCCTGATTTTATTGTACCTGGGGGAAAAAACCCAAAATTTTGCTTGAGAGAGGCAGTATGATCTAATGAGAAAGAATACTGGAATTGGAATCAGGACACTTCAGTTCTAATTCTACCTCTGCTTAATAACTGGATGATTATGGACTTACTAACTTCTCACAGTCTCCATTTTCTCAGCTTACAAAATTGGCATGATACTTGTACCTCACAGAATTGTTGTTGAGGAAGTCCTTGTAAACCCTTACTGTGCTGTATAAACATCTTTTTAGGCTTGGAGACTAAACAAGCTATTTTAACTTTATGATATGCATATCCCTGATTAATTTTACCCATCTGTGAATCTAGTCCTGTTGCTTCTGATTTTAGGATTTCAGTAATTAAAAAAAAAAAAGAGGGAAATAAAGCCAGTATCAGTATTTAGTATCATAGATTCAGCCTTCAAGAGCTGGAAGAGCTATTGACTCTTGGTTATATACTATATGACCCTTTTTTTTTTTAACATTAGAAAATTGAGACCCAGAGATATTAAGTGATTTGTCTGAAATCACACTGGTAATAAGTGGCAGAGCTAGGATTCCAAACCAGAGCTTCTGGTTGCCAATCAGATACTTTGTGTACACAGTTTATTCTTTGTCCTTTTTTTTTTTTTTACTAAATTTTAAAAGATTCATATTTTAAGTAGACATCAAAAAGTTATTATTTAGGAAATTCTGTTCTAAACAAAATGCCCTCAAACTCTCCAATATACTTGTATACTTTAAAAAAACAACTACCCACCAAACTTTTTTTTTAAGATTCATTGTTGTTTCAGCTACTCAGGTACACTTTACCAAAACTAAATCAGCTTCTCTTTTTGGGCAAATGTGCATGGGCATAGGTTCAGCTGTTTGATTGATTGGTTAAAGATGCTGAGTAGGTCCATTTCATTGAGTTCTCCTTGTAGTCATTCATTTTCAGATCAGATATGGTTTGTATCATATTAATTCTTTTAATGTGAATTTACTAATCTTTTCAGCAATCTTTTATCTCTGATAAAAGTCTCATTTCTAAGATACATAAGGAACTGGGGGCAGCTACGTCGTGTAGTGGATAGAGCACTAGCTCTGGAGTCTGGAGGACCTCAGATTACATACTACTTCTGTTACCCTGGGCAAGTCACTTAACTCCAGTTGCTTCCCCCCACCCCAAAAAGAGCCATTCCCCAGTTGATAAGTGGTCAGAGGAACTAAGTAGTTTTCAGAAGAAGAAATCTGAGCTGTCAATAGCCATATGAAAAAATGGTCAAAATCACTAATAACCAAAGAAATTAAAATAAACAATTCTGAGGTATCACTTCACACCCATCAGATTGACTAGTAAAAGAAAGGATCTGAGCTTAAATTTTCCTGACTCCCAAGTTCAGTGTTCTATATCCTGTGCCACCTAGCTGCCTCACATATGATCATAATTTTTGCAGTTTTCCTATAGATTAATAGCTTTGGGGTTTGAAAACTGTAAAGTTTCTATTTCTTTTTTTTGGAGGGGCAATTGGGGTTAAGTGACTTATCCAAGGTCACACTGCTAGTTTTGTGTGTGTGTGTGTGTGTGTGTGAGAGAGTCTGAGGCTGGATTTGACCTCAGGTCCTTCTAACTCCAGGGCTGGTGCTCTATTTACTGTGCCACCTAGCCACCCCCAAAATTTCTATTTCTTAATCTTTATGGTATAGTATGAGAGGTGGTGAGATTGTTTATATGTTCAACCAATAATACCCAGAAATTTTTGTGTAACTAAATGTATATTACATTGATTTGTTTTAGGGAAGGTACTACATTTTCCCAGACTCATCATCATCTGCCTGCTAGACATCAATACCCCCAACCACCATCTGATTCAGGTAAAAAAGGGAATGATTACAAGAGGATGGACTTTAGTTATATTTTACATTTATTTGTTATGGATTGAAATAATTGCCAAGAATGAGCATTTATAAGTAAATAGGAGTGATCATTCTTTATCCTGAAAATAGGCTAATGTAGCTGGCTTTGTGTTTCATTCACTTTTTCAGTTAATTAGAAAATCTGCAGAAATTCAGATTGTTACTTTGCTTTTTGTAATGCTAATACTTAGGTTTATAAAAGTTCTTAAGTGTTAAGTTTTCTTAAAGAAAAAAAATTGTTTTCTTGTGATAAAATATTTCTGTTTTGTTTTTGAAGGAGGAATTAGAAGGTCTACATCTATGTCTTATGTTGATGGCTTCATTGGGACATGGCCCAAAGAAAAAAGGTAAATAATAGAAGTTATTTTTAAATATAGCCACCAAGTAAATCTGTTAACCAGATTACCTAATCCAAGTTTGTATTTAGTCCCTAAACTAAGGGAAGCGTTAGACAGTAGGCATGTAGTTGTATAAGGGATTAAATATGGTTAAATTTAGAAGCTTGGTGGGTCAGGTGCACCTCCTGACATCTTCCATGAGATCTCCATAATTATAAGCAGGTAGAAAAAAGATAATGTTTTCTCCCTAAAAGGTTCATCCAAAATTATTTTATTATATTTGAAGCTGTTCTTTTCTTGAATTATCTAAGGATTTTATGTCATTTTTTTTTCTTTTTAAAGATCATCAGTACATGGAGTTTCATTTGATATTTCTTTTGATAAAGAAAATAGTGTCCGGAGATCTACAACAAACAGAGGAATCACTCGATCTCTTAGCAATGAAGGTCTTACACTAAACAACAATCGTATGCCTAAACACATTAGGAAAAATTTGTCCTTCAAGCCAGTGAATGGAGAAGAGGAGACAGAAAGCATTGAAGAAGAAAATAATATAGACTCTCCAAGTGACCTCAAATCCTGTGCACCACATAGTACAATTGAACTAAATTCTAATGAAAATATTCATTATAAGCTTCCAAATGGAGCTTTGCAAAATAGGGTACCTCTAGATGAATTTGGTAACCAGATTGAAGCACCAAGCATTGAGGAAGCCTTACAAATAATTCATGATACTGACAAATCTCCCTGTAGCCTCCAGTCAGACCAAATCACAAATGGGTTCTTTCTTCACAGCCAGGAAATGAGTCTCCTTAATTCAGATTTAAAACTAAATCCATCTAGTCCTGATGTCATAACTGACACAAAAGGCACTCTGAGTTCTGTGACTGATACTACAGAGGTAGATACTGGAATCCACGTCCCTTCAGAAGATATTCCAGAAACAATGGATGAAGATTCTTCTTTGAGAGACTACACTGTTAGTATGGACTCAGACATGGAAGAACCCTCCAAGTTTGTTCAGGATTATGATATGCGAGTTAACAACCACAGAGAAGCTCTAAGTCCTTGCCCAAGTACCATGAGCACCAGGTCTCAACCAGGCAGCAGTGCTTCTTCTAGTTCAGGAGTTAAAATGACGAGCTTTGCTGAGCAGAAATTCAGAAAGCTGAATCATACCGATGGCAGAAGTAGTGGGAGCAGCTCTCAGAAAACTACTCCAGAAGGCTCTGAACTCAATATTCCTCATGTTGTTTCTTGGGCCCAGATCCCAGAAGAAGCAGTGATTCCTCAAGGAAGGGACACTACCCAACTACTGGCTTCTGAGATGGTTCATCTTAGGATGAAACTAGAGGAAAAAAGGAGAGCTATAGAAGCGCAGAAGAAGAAAATGGAAGCAGCTTTCACGAAGCAGAGACAGAAAATGGGCAGAACAGCCTTCCTCACTGTGGTGAAAAAGAAAGGAGATGGAATATCCCCTCTTCGAGAAGAAGCAGCTGGTGCTGAGGATGAGAAAGTCTATACTGATCGAACAAAGGAAAGAGAATCACAGAAAGCAGATGTGCGAACTAATAAATCTTCAACAGAAGTAATGAAAGACAGTATTGAGAACTCTCAAGGCAAGTGGTTGAAGTCTCCAACCACACCTGTGGATCCTGAAAAGCAATGGAACTTGGCAAGCCCCTCTGAAGAGACTTTAAATGAAGGAGAAATTTTAGAATATACAAAATCCATTGAAAAGCTAAATTCATCTCTTCATTTTCTACAACAAGAAATGCAGCGTTTGTCATTGCAACAAGAGATGTTAATGCAGATGAGGGAGCAGCAGTCTTGGGTGATTTCACCTCCACAGCCTTCTCCACAGAAACAGATTAGAGAATTTAAATCTTCCAGACAAACAGGACTGTCATCTCCAATTGTGCCATTCTCTTCAGACTCCCCTCGTCCAACCCATCCATCTCCACAGTCTTCTAACAAAAAGACCTCCTCCTTCCCTGTTAAAATTCAAAGGACTCCTAGACCAAATGAACTCAAAATAACACCTTTAAATCGCACCTTAACCCCCCCTAGGTCTGTGGATAGCCTTCCTCGGTTGAGGAGATTCTCACCAAGTCAAGTTCCCATTCAGACTAGATCTTTTGTATGTTTTGGAGATGATGGAGAACGCGTGTGTGAGCCTCAGTTAAAGGAAGCTAAATCCACAGAAGAAGTAAAGGAGGAAGCAGAATCCAAAGGGACTTTGGAGCAGCATGTTCACAAACCAGAGGAAAAGGAGCTCAAACCTGTGGAGTCATCGGTTTCTGAAGTATTGTCACAACCTATTACAGAGACTGTATGTCTTACACCAAATGAAGATCAAATAAATCAACCCACCATACCACCCCAGACTTCCACTTTGCCCACTCCAGCTCCAGCTCCTAAAAATGTAAATTTAATTGAAGTTTCCCTTTCAGACTTGAAACCTCCTGATAAGGCTGATGTATCTGTTGAAAAATATGAAGGAGAAAGTGACAAAGAACAATTTGATGATGACCAGAAAGTGTGCTGTGGATTCTTTTTTAAGGTATGTAATTTAAGTCGTACTGACATCTTCCAGATAATGTATGAGATTCGATGCTAAAATATCCTCCTTGAATATAGGCACCAGTTTACATGTTTACAAAATGCCCCCTGATTCCGCTCCTCCCATAAGTCCCCTGTAAAAAGCCTTTTTAAAATAAAAAATTTTCATATCTCTTTAAAGAACTGCCAGTTTGGGAAAGGGACTAGAAAATATGAATCTTGCATTTTGGATTTTGTCTGTAGCTATCTTTTTTTTAAAAACCCATTTCTTCTTTTATATGTTTCTTTTCTTTTAAATTTTTCATTTTATCTATCACTTTGATTTCCAAATATATCCTTCCCTCCCTTCTACTCAGAGTCATCCCTTGTAATGGAGAATTTTATAAATAAAAAAAGGGAAAAAGAATCCATTCAGCAAAACTAATATCACATCAACTTAGGCTGACAGTATATGCAATTATATATATATTTTAAAACTTTGCTAAATTAATAGGACTATATAAATTATACCCATTTTCATAACATATTAGGCATAGGGAATACTCAGCAGATGATGGTTTCCCTTGTAAATCTAAAACAAATGTCTTCTTCAGGCCTTTATCATGGAACATATTCCTAAACTGGCCAGCAGAGGGCGGCCCTGCACTGGCCATCTGTTGAGGAACCAGTAACATGGGAGTATAGAAGAACATTTGGAACAGGTTTCTCAGAGGAACCTTGGGGAATCGGCACCAGCCATCATGCCCAGAACAAAACAGGGTTGTCCACATGTCTGACCCCCCCTGAGTACAATGCAAAGATACTGCTACTCTGCCTTTAAATGTGTTTAAGTTATTAAGATTGCCTACATCTGCCTTAGTGTCTGAGCCCCCATGTCACGAAACGTGCTCTGCTTGGGAGAACATTGAATCTTGTCACACAAACAGCTCTCTTGCTATCACCTTGACCCCATGGCTGTCTCCATCCTCTCCTTGGAAGCTGACCTTTTTTTAGCCTGGCTGTGATACTTCATGTTTATCTCTCTTGAACCTTACCTTTAGCCATCTTGTTCCAACCTATTGATCGTTATCTGTCCCTTCCAGCTTCATTTCCTTCATCTCTTTGCCGAATGATATTTTCTTGCAAGGCCAGAACCTGTTGCCCTCCATTAGAGATATTCTTTTAAATTGATATGAATCTATTAATCAGCATTGGATTTAATCATTCAGTTCTAAGGCCCTTTAACTGTATTCTCATCCACTCCACCTCTCCCATTTTTCACATTGATGTTATATTTTTAGCTTGTGAATAAATTATTCTATTAATACTTGATTACTTCATTTTTCCAGGTAATGTTAAAAAATCTCAAATTCATTGTCCATGTGCTTTCATTTTAATTTTTTATCCAATATTTTTTACACAAGTGCATGTAAAAACAAGTTTTATCATTTTTAAAAACATTTTTGTTCTAAATTCCCCCCCTCCCCCCCTCACTCATTAAGAAGACAAGCAATGTAATATAGGTTATACATACATGTGCAGTTATGCAAAACACATTTCCATATTAGTTATGTTGTGAAGGAAAACATAGAACTACTCCTCCAAAAAAAATTCCAATAAGGTTGGAAAGTTTAAAAAGTATACTTTTACCAGTATTTTGACTCCTATCAGTTCTTTCTCTGAAGATGGATTGGATTTTTCATCCTTTGAGATTGTCTTGGCTCATTGCATTACTGAAAATAGTTAAGTCATTAACAGCTGATCATCATACAATATTGCTGTTACTACGTACACGATGTTCTGGTTCTGCTCATTTTACTTTGCATCAGTTTATGTAAGTCTTTCCAAGTTTTTTCTGAGAGCATCCAGCTTGTCATTTCTTAAGAGTAAAATAGTATTCCATTACAATCATGTGCCGCAACTTGTTCAGCCATTCCTCAATAGATGAATATCCCTTAAATTTCTAATTCTTTGCCACCACTAAAAGAGCTACTGTAAATATTTTTTGTACTTGTACTTTCAATATTACATACATTAAAATACTATGTAAGCATGGGTTCTAATCCCATGTTTGCTATCTTTATCCCACATGATTTTATTTAACTTCTCTGAGCCTCAGTTTCTCATGTATAAAAGAGGAGGGTTGAACTAGACCACCTCAGTGGGCTGTTCTAGTACTAAATCTATGACCATATGAACAAAAGAACTATTTTGAAAGTCATTATTATTAGATATGCTTTTATATAAATTTCATTTCTGTCTTACATCACCTTATACTGCCTAATGTGAAATACACCTAATAGATTTGCATAAATTTTCCATAGCCTGTTGTGTGAATAGTTCATATATCCAGCTGGAAGCACAGCCACTACCAAATATGAAACATTTGAAAATTAGAGTGTAGTCACCTAAGGTTATCCATCTGCTTTCTTCTAAATCCCCCTGTTAGGATGATCAAAAAGCAGAGAATGATATGGCAATGAAACGGGCAGCTCTGTTGGAGAAACGATTGAGGAGAGAGAGAGAGACTTTACTTCGAAAACAGCAATTAGAAGCAGAATTAGAGCATAAGAAGGAAGAAACAAGGTAATTGAATTGTTTCATATGTTAAAATAGTATGTCTTATTCATTTGTATTCATTAATAGCGTTGAAGCATGCTGGGATTATTAATTCTGTAGTATACCATACAAATAGATAAATGTATTCATTTTTAAATGTTTTTTAGTTTTCAGAGTATCTTCAGACTGTTTTTCCCCTAAATGAAGTAGCATATTCTCATGAGGTTTAAAGTATTTAAAAGTCTAATTGTGTAGAAATGCATTTTTAAAGAAATTTAAATTTCTATAATTGAGTGGTATCCTTTGTGAAATAAAATTAATGGTTATTTCAGAAAAATTATTTGTGAACAGAACTAGATTTTTTGGAATGCTTCCAGTACCTAATAATTACTTTTGATTTGTTTCATATAAACATACTCTTGTGTACAGTTATTGCTTTAAGCTGTGATCTTTAATATTAGGAATTTAACTGTATTTTATTTCATAGGCGTAAAACTGAGGAAGAACGCCAGAAGAAAGAAGATGAAAGAGCACGTAGAGAATTTATTAGGCAAGAATATATGAGAAGAAAACAACTGAAACTCATGGAAGATATGGATACAGTAATTAAGCCCCGCCCTCATGTAGCAAAACAAAAAAAGCAGCGGCCAAAATCTATTCACAGGGATCATATTGAATCACCTAAAACACCAATCAAAGGTCCACCAGGTAACATCTTGTTAGAAAGAGTCTGTTCATATAAAAACACCAGCTTGGTTTGAGATACTAACTTGGCCTTGCATTTATTATATTCTTGTGCTAAATTGATAAATTTACTTTAGAAATCTGCATGCATCTTAATTGGAAAGCCAAAATTAGCAGATGAAGCTCATGTTAATATGTTATGTCTGCATGCATATATATAGCAAACACAGATGTGAATGTTAAAAATCCCCAATATAAACACTAACCTTTTGTGGTACTTTTGCCACTGTTGAACTCTTTCAATTTACTAACCATTCTTGCACTTGGAAACTTAGGAGTGTATTATAATTTGGAAAACATGAAATGGATAAGAAGGATTTCAGCATAATAAGAAATGCAAGGTAAAAAGTCCTTAAAAAACTCCTTTAATATATAAACTAATTAAAGATCTTCATTTCTTATATCTTGAATGAATATCTTTTCTCTTTCATTTCTGCATGGTTACTTCTTATTCCCCAAAATCCTTATTTTCTTATGATCTAATATTTTGGGAAATTTGACAAGATTCTCTTAGTTTTTTAAAAACCTAAGAAAACTGCCAGTATAATAATTATATGCAACAAAATATTGTTGCTCATATACAAAAGAATTATGTATTGGTTACATTTGCTTCACTACTCAATATCTCTTTGGAAAAAATATCACATAAATACTTAATACTTCAAGTAGGAATGATTTCATAGGACTATAGATTTGGAGCTGGGAGTTTGAGGTCATTTAGTCTAACCATTTTGCTTTTCAGTTTCAGAAACTGAGAGGTTGAGTAACTTGCCCAAGGTCACAGAGCTAGTAAGTGTCTGAGACTGGATTTGAATTCGGGTTTTCCTGACTACATATCTGCTTTACCACACTGTGCCATTATTTCACTGGTGTAGATACTCCCTCTGGACATAAATCACAGCCCCTCTTTTCATTCTTAACTGGCGTACCTGAGTTGTTGCAGCCCAAACAGCTTATCACATAGTGGCTAATCTAATGATAAGAATCTGAATTTAGTTGAGCTGGTCCTCAGCACTCCTCTCCTCAAATGCTTTTTCTTCTTGTCACTACTGGCCCAAGCTCAAACCCAGCTGGCATAGTCTTTGTAAACACAAGTACGTACCTTCATGTCATGAGGAGGCATCAGACTAGAACTTTAGTGGAGAAAATATTTAACATTCCCTAAAAAAAGTTTCTGTAATTTAAAAGCTTAATTTTTCCACCTGCCAATAAAAGATTTCTGAAGAAGCCTTATGACTTGCAGAGTTGGATTTTTTGGTTGTTTTTATTAAAATCTTTCCTTACAGGATTATTGTTTCATATGTCAGTTAAAGAGTTTGCCTTCTGGAAATAGCACATTTTAGCAAAAAGTTAAGATTATACTTGCTTATCATGAGTATGTCAGTAATGTGTTATACATTCATGTTTAAATGTTAGAAAATTGACAAGCCCTACATATATGCATGCAGCGTATTACAAGTTAAGATGAATACTGAGTGAAAAAATATCATAGAAGCTCAGTTTCCATATGCTGGTGTTATCTAATGAACAGACTCTTTGCTATTTGCCTGTTTAAAAATTCTAACTTTGTTTTTATCCAGGGTCACGAATTTATCGTGTTTTTTCAGTCTCTAGCCTTTCTTTGGCATCACTGAACACAGGAGACAATGAAAGTGTGCATTCAGGCAAGAGAACACCAAGGTAAAGTAGTCATCATTAACATTTTTATTGGAAAATTATCTTCAATTTTCTCAATTTGAATGTTATAGAATCCCTTATAATGCCTTGTGCTTCATTTTAACCCTTCATTTAAATCATATCCATAATTCTACCTATAAGACTAACTTTTCTTTTCCTTTAGAAGACTTTTTTCCCCTGATCATAGATTGTCAATACTTTGTGTGCTCTTCATGAAAACACTTATATGTATGAATTGTCACTAAAATTGTCCTAAATAAAATTCTGATGGGGGTGGGGGTGTAGTAAAGAAAAAGTGAAGTTATTCAGATTGGTAGTGCCAGTTATCTTTTGGGCTTATTAATCCTTTAGAGTAATGATATTTTTTTGCTACTAATTTGTCAGTTTATTACTAGAATTCCATTTTTATACCATTTTTCCTTATAAAAATTGTCCTCCAAAAAAAGGAAATAATCAAAGTTGGAAGGGACTCCAGAGGCCATCTAATTCAACCATACCAAAAATGAAAATCCAATTTAGCTATGCCACCCCCACCCCCCAGAGGTCATAGAACCTTTCCTCAGAAACTTATAGTGAGGAGAAAACCCACTATCTCTTGAAGGAGACAGCTCCACTTTGGGATAGCTCAAAGTGTTAAGAAGGTTTTCCTTTTACCCTTTGCTTCTTTCTGTTTGTGCCCCTGAAGCCAGGCAGAACTAGTCTTATTCCTCTATCCTTTGATAACTGTTGAAGTACTTTAATGCAACTATCTTTCACCACCACCCCCCTCCCCCAAGTCTTCTCTTTTATTGCCTACAGATCCCTAATTCCTTCAACTAATGCTCAAAATGCATGCTGGTCATCTTTTATGAGAAGATAAAGGGGCCCCAAAGAACATTGTTCCACTCTCTAGATTATTAGTGAGAATTAAGTATTCCTTTAAAAGAATGCAAGAAGGGATTTAGTGTAAAAACAAATCAGGAAAAGGATATGAAGAGGTAGAGGGGGAATCCTGACCCAGGTCAGAAGGTCCTGGGTTGGTAGAATGCAAAACAGGGGAGAACGAAGACCCACTAAACACTTAGTGATAGTTAACTGCTATGAAGCTCTTCCTGAAGAGGGAGCTCTGGATCCTCTGCTCATCTTCCAGGGAACTCTACTTGGAGCCACAGGTGCCATCAGGTGAGGGGTCATCAGATAAGGGCTAGAAGACAAAGAAACAGGTGCTGAAAGTGACTGAGGACAATAGAGAGGTCTGCTGTCTTTCTGATACAAATATCTAGAATGTTACAGAGAACCTTCCCATACTTGTTAAACCTGATGACTACCACTCATTTTGGTGGTTCCATGTGGACACAGAGGAGATTGCCAAAAGGAATCTAAAAAGTGTTATTAAGGATTAGAAAATCTCAGTCAAGAAATAGAATTGTCTTTTTTTTTTTTTAAAGCAGTTGGGGTTAAGTAACTTGCTCAAGGTTACACGGCCAGTTATTTCTGGGTGTGGTGCTGAGTATCTGAGCCCAGGATTCGATCTCCAGGTCATCCTGACACTGGAGCCGGTGCTCTTACTCACTGTGCCACCTGGCTGCCCCTTGCCTTCTTTTTAAAAAAAAAATGATTTGGGGATTTGTTCCACCAATAAATCTCAGGGGATGAGTTTATTTTCCTTTTCTGGCCATGATCTTCCTTAGAATTCTGTGGTACATAACAAATCATTGAATTCCTTACCATCTAGAAAGGAGCCCAGTGGTTCAGTGCCCACAGTTTACCTTGCTTATACTATCCTTCTAGATGCAAGCTGATCTCAGCTTCCTTCTTCCAGTCCTCATATTTCTTCTCAATCTTTGCTGCTTGTTTAAAATTTCTTCCTCAGAAGTTAGTTTTTGCCTCCTTATTTTGCCCAATGAGCAGGCCATAGTGGAACTCATACCTCCATCAGTATGGGGATGCAAATGGTGAGTGGGATGCAATTCTTCACCATTTTTTGCAATTCTTTGTCTGTGCCAGCTCATTATTAGACATGTTGTAGAACAGAGCCTAGTCTGCAGTAACAATTTCTGAGTCCCAAGAAAAGTTGTCCATATGTGACACTCAGTATTAGTGGTTCTTATTGCCACCCCAGATTTGTACTGTGTGAATGCAGTAAGACCCATTCTATTTGTCCAGCTCATACTTGGGCCTCTTATGTATGGACTTCTTCTTGCCCCCCCCCCCCCCACCTTGCAGCACTTGGGCCAGTTGTCATAAAATATATCCATTAATTGTGTAGGCTGCCATAAGTAGTGTTTTTATTTTATTTTGCTTTTTGGAGGGCAATTGGGGCTGAGTGACTTGCCCAAGGTCACACGGCTAGTTTTTGTGTTAAGTGTCTGAGGCAGGATTTGAACTCAGGTCCTCCTGACTCCAGAGCCAGTGCTCTATTCACTGCTCCACCTACCTGCCCCGGTAGTGTTTTTATTACTGCATATCAAAGGCTAGAACTTTAGGTGAGAAAGGGGTATATTTGGGAAGTTACCAAGTGGCAAGAACATGGTGTCTGAGAACAGTACTTACATTTCTGAACTGCAGTTTAAAATACAGGAACAATGTATTCCTGTCTAGGGAGGGAGTATATATCTGACAAAGACTTGTGAAAAGGTATTCGTCATACCCAGATACACCACAGGAAATGGATATCTATAGGAGCCTATAAAACCCATGGTCTAAGAGATCTTCACAAATACACAAAGTGTGGGTAGCAGGCAAAGTGAGCTAGAGATCCTAATACAGAGAAGCAAATTTAACCTTATGGTATCATTATGACTTGGTGGGATGAAATCCTTAATTAGACCTGCAATTCTGAGACAGAACACTTTAAGTAGAAGGAGCAGGATAAAGTGGGGGGAGGGGGGAGAGAAGTATTAAGAAGACAGATTCATGAGAAGAAATCTGGGAATCAAAATAAAAATAGAGGATGGAGAGCATTTGTATAAAAACCAAGACAAATAGAGTAGAAGCAATGTTGTCATCACAGCATACTGTGGACCACGAGGACAGAAGGAATAAAAAAGTTATAGGAGTTTCAGAAACATCACAAGCTTGGCATGAAAAAGACATGCTATAGTAGTGAGGGAGGGGTGGTAGAACCCCAATTAAATGGACATCTACTTTCTCTGCCTAAAGCAGAGAAGCTAATAATTTCTTGAAATCTTAATGATAGTTTCATCCTTCAAAAGATAAAAGAATTAGTGAGAGAAACTACTTTTGTGGATCTCATTCTCACCCACAAAGAAGACACTGGTTGCTAGGTTAGAAATGATTAGAAACTTAAGGGGGAACGACTATCCCACTTTAGAATTTGTGATAAAAAAGGAAAGTTGGCCATAGCCTAATATGTACCACAGATTCTCAGAGGGAAGATTTCAAAGGGTTAAAAGAAAAGAATAATCAGCATCCCATGGATTCCAATTTTACAAGATAAGTCAGCCCAGTGGACATGAGAAGCTCTGAAGGATGAAAAAATTCAGAAGACACTAAAAGAAATAATTCCAGTGAGGAGGAAAATGGGGAGTTAGTATAGAGATTATTATATTGTATGCGCACGGAACTAAATAACCAACTTGGATTATTTTTTAAAGAAATGATCAGAGAACAAAAGTAAGAGCCGCTAATTCTGGGAATACAGAAGCCGTAGAATATTTTTAGTTGTGTTAGAGATCATTTTGAACTGAGGATGTCAAGGAAAATGAAGAAGAATAAAAAAAGTATTTTTTAAAGCTATATTGGGGGAGGCTATCAAAGAAAAGATAAGAATAATACTTGCAGTAAATAAAAAAAAATACTTGCAGCAATAACTCAGGACAGAGAACAAGAATTACGACTCAGCCCTTCCACTTTCACTTCTAATGAGACACAATTTTGGACTGGAAAGATCCTAGCAAAAATGGCAAAGGGAAAGTTGATGCACAAGTTAAGTAGGAACCGTGCCTTTGATGAATCAAGTAACCAGACCCAGATGTGCTGTATCTGCAGATACTGAAGGAACTGCTGGCAAATGTGACTGCTTAGTCACTGTCAGTGCATGATTGTCATACACGACTATACATATGTTAGTGGAGACTTTGTTTTTCTTGCTTTCCAATTAGTCGGGAAAGGACAGGGGGAGGGGGGAAGAAAATTTGGAACTGAAAATAAAATTGAAAAACAAAAGATTGTGATGTACCCACAATCTATAAAAAATAGAAATTATACTATCTAGTTCATGTTATCAGTCTCTGTAATTTATCTCTTATTCATTTCTCTTGAAATAGTCTTAGTTTAAGGTGGACAAACTATTTTGTCTCTTTAGGTCAGAGTCTGTAGAGGGCTTCTTATCTCCAAGTCGCTGTGGCAGCCGAAATGGTGAAAAAGACTGGGAAAATGCATCTACAACCTCTTCAGTAGCATCTGGGACAGAGTATACAGGTGAGTTTCTGTGTTGTTTTTAGAGAAATAATTGAATTCGGAATATTTATTACAATAAAGATGAATTTTTCTTTTAAAAAAAAAAATTAGGCTCTTTGGATAGCTTTCTCTCACCTGTACAGGAATCTCCCAGGTTTAGGCTAAATACAATATAGAGGGTCACATTCTTTTTTTCTACATATGTATCCAAAGTTTTATTGTATAGGCCCACTTAGAACATGACTTCTCCTGAAAAACTGAACTAGAATATAAAACTGCTGGAGTTTGGATAAGAACATATTAGGGATTTCATGTAGCTCCCTTGAATTATTGGGGGGGTAGACAGGTGTAGATAAAAGGTAGCCAATTTTAGAAATACAAAAGTAATTTAAAAGTAAAGAAAATAACAACTGCAGTTAGGTGAATATAAATGAAACATCGATTTTTAAAAAGATCAAAGTAATATGTTTTCCACAATATATACACAAAGTATACAAAAATATACCCAAATTTAAATTGAAACAATGGACTAAAATTTAGTTCCAGCTAACTCAAGAAAATAGGGAGTTCCTGTGATAATATCTGGCTGAGTCAAATTCAAACCAAAAGCACTGAGAGATGAACAAGGTAGTTCTTTTCCTACATTTTGGACCAGTCTTTCTTGCCCCTATATATGGGTGTATCCAAGGCTGAATTCTTAACCCTCCCCTCTTCTTTCTTCATCCTTTATTTTAATGTTCTTATTGGTTTCCATGGATTCAGTGGTCATCTCTGTACAAGTGACTTCAATCTAATATCCAGCCCTTCTCTTTCTCTTGTATTCTGGTCCCTCATCGCTAATTTCTTGCTTGACATCTCCTCTGGATGTCCCATAGGCATCTCAAACTCAGCATGTACAAAACACAACTCATTATCTTTCCCCTTAAACCTAGTTCTCTACGTAACTTAGTTCTGTTGAATGTGCTACCACCATCCTCAACTCTTCACTCACCATCCCTCGCATGCAATCAATTACTAAGCTTTGTCATGTCTCTCTTCTGCATTCACCTCTTTCTCATACCAAGGCTAGTCCATGCCCTTATCATCTTTACCTTGTACTATTACAATAGTCTCTAAATTGGGTCTCCCTGCACATGGTCTATCCTCTCTTGGGCAGGGAGGTCCATGCCCAAGCTCCACTTAATGGCTGTATTTTGGGCCCTCCTGGCTTAGAGTGAATGTCAATGGTAACTGTTTCTCTTTGGCACAGTAACCCTCAAGGTCTTCCCCTCTCAGCTTGATATTTTTTCTAATTAAAGGGGCCATCCCTTGACTCACTTCTTAAAGAGGCCTATTCACTGAAGTGAGAAACTGAAAAGGCCTTAGCCTAAAAAGCCTTTGCATCCTGGGTCATCTCATCTTGATGAATATCTGGTCACTGGATCCAGATGGCTCCAGAGGAGAAAATGAGACTGGTGCCCTTGCACAGCCCTCCCTCACTCAAATCAAAGTCACCTACAAGTCATGTCATCATTTCCCTGATGCCATGGTCATCTTCAAAAACGAAGGACAAACACAAGTCTATCCTCTCTCCAGTCCACCCTACACACAACTGCTAAAAGGACCTTCCTAATGTACTTGTCTTTCTAAGTTATTGATCCTCTTAAGAAGCTATAGTGACTTCCTGTTGTCTTTATGAACCCCTTTGGCATTTAAAGCCCAAACCTCTCTTTCGAGATTATATAGACAGGATGTCCCAGAAGTCTTAATGCAGTTTTAAGCTATTAAATCTAGGAAGAATATAATGAGTTCTGTTTTGTACGTGCTGAGTTTGCGATGCCTGTGGGGCATACAGGGGCGATGTCAAGCAGAAGTTAAAGATGGGGAATTAGAGCACAGAAAAGAGCTTGGATGTTTAGAGAGGAGAATCATTTGTATAGGCATGACAGTTGAATTCATGGAAGCTGATAAAGTCATTTAAGCTTTAGCTGTTAAAGCCAAAAACTGCACCAAGACCAATGGGGCACCTTTTATTGCTCTCTCCTTGTACTGTATGTTCCAACCAGATTTAAATTGTCCTATTTAATATTCCTTGTTTACCATGTTCCATCTCCCATTCTATGCCTTTGCACAGGCTGTTCTGCCTAGAATCCTTTCTGCTCACCTCTTCTTCTTGGAAGAAGGAGCCCTAGCTCCCTTTAAGGTAAATTTGAGTTTGATATAAACCACCACCACTCCCTCCTTCCTTCCACATTATTATGTTGTTATTTTGTCTATATGCTACAGTTACTTGTCAACATATTGCTTCCCACTTTAAGGATAAAAATCTCCTTAATGGCAGGGACTATCTCGCTTATATATCTGTGTCTTCAGTGCCTGCCACATGGTAGGTAATAAATGCTTAGTGACTGATTATATGTATTATATATATATATATATATATATATATATATACACACACACACACACACACACACACATTTATATTATAAAGTACACGACTTTAAATATGGGCACTGATGTATATAGCAAGTAATTTATAAAGGAAAATAGTGTCTCAAAGGAAAACAGTACATTAATAATAATGGACAGTTGAAAATTCTTCATATCAAAACATGAGACAAAAAGAAAACTAGAAAAGAATCTTGAAACTGGAGAGCAAAGAATTTTCTTTTCCCCCAAATACACATTGAGCAGTTACAGAAATTGATTAGTTCTTGGTCACAGGCAAATTTGTAAAATTTTGTAATGAAATTATTCATCAAAAGAGAAAAAAGGACTGTATGTTAAGATTTGAGCCATTTGTGTAAAGATGATAATTGTATTCATGGAAGCTGATAAAAATCATTTAAGTTTTGGCTATTAAAGTTTCAAAGGGCTGTTAGATGGCACAGTAGATATAGCACTAGGCTAGGAATCAGGAAAACTAGTCTTCTTGAATTAAAATCCAACCTCAGACACTCATTAGTTGTGTGACCCTGGGCAAAGATAAAAAAGTGAGAACATCTGTGCCCTCAAGGAGCTTATGTTCTAATAGGTAGATAAGCACGTACTGGGAGATGGTGACCGGGGAAAAGGGAGTTTGGTCTGGCGAGAGAATAAGAATTATAGGTGCCATAGGGATAGTTGTTGAGTGGCTGGACCAGAAGAGTTTTTAATGGTTCATTGTCAGAATTGAACCTCTTTAATGGAATACCCTTGTTCTCTGGACTATGATGTTCTCTGGACTATGATGTTTAACACTTTCATCAGTGACTTGGATAAGTGTATCTGTTGGTATACTTATCAAATGTCTATCAAACTGAGAGGGAGGACACATTGGACTTGATCTTCCTCACTAGCTATTACCCTATTTCCTCTGTTTTGTGGCTACATTCCTTGAGAAAGGCCTTCTACAGTTAGTACCTCTGTTTCTTAACTCTGCATGCAGTGTGGCTTTCAGCCTTGTCATTCAACTGAAAATTACTCTTTCAGAGTTAACAGTGATCTCTTAATGGCCAGATGTAATGATCTTTTCTCAAACCTCATCCTTCTAGCCTTTTGCATTTTTGGCATTGTTGATCACCCTCTTCTCTCCAGGTTTTTGTTACATTATTCTCTCATGGTTCTTCTCCTACTTATCTGACCTCTGCTCTGCCCCTCCTTCTCATTTATCAATCCAGTATAAATGATTCTCAGTTTATTCAATTCTCTCCTAACCTGGTCTCATATCTTCAGTTGCCTACTTGACATCTCATACCAGATGTCCCATGGGCATCTTAAATTCAGCATGTCTAAAACTGAAGTTATCTTTCCCCAAAAAACTCTTACCTTTTCTGTAACTTACTTCCCTATTACTCTCAAGGGTATTACTATCTTCCCAGGCACCCATGCTTGCAGCTTAGGTATCATTCTTGACCTCTCACTCTCTCTGGCCCCCCATATCCAATCATTTGCCAATTCCTGTCACTTCCACCTTTGTAAACATCTTCCATATATGCCCCCCTCTGTCCCTCTGACATTGCTGTTACCTTAGTACAAGCCCTTATTACCTCACTCCTAGATTATTAGTAATAGACTTCTGGTTGGCTCCTTGCCTCAAGTCCCTCCAGACTGCAATCTCTTTTCCTTTCGACTATCAAAGTTATCTTCCTAAAGCATTGGTCTGACCATGTCAGTTCCATACTTAAAAACCTCCAGTGGCTCCCCATTATCTTCAGGATTAAATACAAAATCTTCTGTTTGACTTTTAAAGCCCTTTATAATTTGACCCCTTCTTACCTTTCTACTTTTTATGTTACTTCTTTCAAAACAGTGACACCAGCCTCCTTTCTGTTCTCGAACAAGACCCACCATCTCCTGACTGCATTTTTACTGGCTTTCTCCCCTAACTAGAACTTTCTCTGCCCCCTGTATCCTGGAACCCTTTCCCAGTACTGCTCAATATTGGTGATTTCTCTTTGATATTATCTCCAAGTTACTCTTATTTGCACAATTATTTGCATGTTGCCTTTAGATTGTGAGTTTGTTGAAGGCAAGGACTGTTTTTCCCCATTCTCTGTATCTCCTGTGCTTAGCACAGTGCCTAGCCCATAGTGGTACTTAATGAATGATTGTTGGCTTGGCAAAGATCTTGACAGGCTAGAATACAGGACCATATGTGATAAAATGAAATTAATATAGATAAATGTAAAGTTTTATACTTGGGTTCAAAAAATCAGCTTTATAATTTCAAGTTGGGAGAGGTATGGCTAAATGTCAGTTAATCTAAAAAGATCTGGAGTTTTAGTAGTCTGCACATTTAATTTTAGTCAGAAGTGGGATATGAGAGTCAAAAAAGCTAATTCAAACCCAGGACCTATATGAACACAATTACAAAACACTTTTCACACAAATAAAGTCAGATCCAACTAATTGGAAAAACATCAGTTGCTCATGGCTGGGTTGAGCTAATATAATAAAAATGACAATTTTACCTAAATTAAATTACATATTTAGTGCCATACAAATCAATCTACCAAAAAACTACTTTATAGAGCTAGAAAAAATAGTAATAAAATCATTTGGAAGAACAAAAGGTCCAGAATATCAAAGGAATTAATGGAAAGAAATGCTAGGGAAGGTGGCCTAGCCATACCAGATTTTAATCTGTATTATTATAAAGCAGCAGTCATAAAAACTACTTGGTACTGGTTGAGGAATAGATTGGGTACATGAGACTCAGCAGTCAATGACTATAGTAATCTACTGTTTGATAAACCCAAAGGCCCCAGTTTTGGGGATAAGAACTCACAATTTGACCAAAACTGCTGGGAAAACTGGAATATAGTATGGCAGAAACTGGGCGTAGACCAGTTTCTAACACTGTATATATCAAAATCAAGTAGAAATGGGAGCATGATCTAGGTATAAAGACTGATACTGTTAGCAGTCTGGGAGAGCAAGGAATAGTTTACCTGTCAGATTTATGGAGAAGGGAAGATTTTATGACCAAACAAGAGTTAGAGAACATGGTAAAATGCAAAATGGATAATTTTGATTACGTTAAATATAAAATTTTCTGTACAGATAAAGCCAATGTAACCAAGATTAAGAGGGAAGTGGAAAATTGGAAAAGAATTTTTACAAGCAGTGTCTGATAAAGGCCACATTTCTAAAATATACAGAGAATTGAGTCAAATCTATAAGAATACAAGTCATTCCCTAATTGATAAATGGTCAAAGGATATGAGCAGGCAATTTTCAGATGATGAAATTAAAGATATCTATAAGCATATGAAAAAATGCTCTAAATCACTAAATCAAAACAACTCTGAGGTACCACATCTCACCAGCCAGATTAGCTAAGATGACAAAACAGAAAAATGATAAAGGCTGGAGGGGATGTGGAAAAATTGGAACACTAATGCATTGTTGGTGGAGTTGTGAACTTATCCAGCCATTCTGGAGAGCAATCTGAAACTATGCCCAAAGGATTATAAATAAGTACATACCCTTTGACCCAGCAATACTACTTCTAGGGTTATATCCCAAAGAAATCAGAAAAGTGTGAGGAGGACCTGTATGTACAAAAATATTTATAGTGGCTCTTTTTGTGGTGGCAAAGAATTGGAAATCGAGAGGATGCCCATCAATTGGGGAATAGCTGAACAAATTGTGGTATATGAATGTAGTGGAATACTATTGTGCTATAAGAAATGAGGAGCAGACAGACTTCATGATAACCTGGAGAGACATATATAAATTGACGTTGAGTGAGAAAAGCAAAAACAGCAGAAATTTGTACACAATTACAGACACAACGTATGTGTGATGACTAACTTTGATAGACTGGGCTCCTCTCAGCAATGTAAGGTTAAAAGACAACTCCAAAAGACTCATGATGGAAAGAGATAGCCACATTCAGAGAAAGAACTACGTAGTCTGAATGCAGAGTGAAACGAACTACTTGCTCCCTTTCTTTTTCTTGTTTTGTTTTGTGTTCTCTTTCCCATTGTTCATTCCATTGGTTATAATCTTTATTTACAACCTGACTAATGTTTAATGTGAAGATATTTGTAGATCATATATTTGACGTGCCGCTGTGATGGGGGGAGGAGGAGAGGGAGGGGGAGAAAATTTGAAACTCAAGGGATTGTAGAACTGAATGTTATAAACTGAAAGTAAATAAATAAATTTATATATATATATATATATATATATATATATATATATATATATATATATAAATCTAATTCAACTGTTAGGCTTTTTAGAAGACTGTTAGTAAGAGAAGCATAGTACCCTCTAGGACTTGAAAAGTAATGGTCCACCTGTGCCTTGCCCTCAGCAGATCACATCTGGAATAAGAATATTGTATTCTGTTCTGGGCGCCACGTTTTAGGCAAGGTGTGTCAATCATCTGGACGATGCCCGTGGGCTAGCATTTAACACTGTGAAGAGCCATGTGTCCATCACGAGAATAAATTGAAGGAATTAGGGGTGTTTAGCCTAGAAAAGGCAGGATTAGCTGAATGAGGAAGTAGACATGCAAGTTGGCCCCCTAGTATTTGAAAGACTAGTATGTAGATGAGAAAATAGACCTGTTTTACTTGGTCCCAAAAAGGACTACAAAGGGTTAAAATTACAAGTGATAAATTTAAGTTTATGGAAAAATGTTATAACTTCTAGTCTCTACCAAGATGGAATAGTTTGTTTTGTAAGAGTAGGGAGCCCCCTCTCTCCAGAGACTGTCAGACAGAGGCTAGGAGACCACTGGTCAGATGGGCTATGGAAAGACATTCTTGTGCCAGGGATAGGCAGTGTTGAATGGCCTTTGAAACCCTTGAAATTTTTTAAAATAATGGAAAATATAACTATTTCACTTGAAAAAAAAAAAGAAAATGTATGTTAAGTGAAGGTAGCAAGGTTGAAATACTTGTGATATTTCAATGTTACATAGAATATTATTGAACTTAGAAAATATGACAGATAAAAAATAACAAAAGTAATGGAAGACAGTTTGATTCAAAATGGGGTGGGGAAGAAAATAGAATTAGAAGAACATATAGTATCCTAGAATTATAGATTTAGACTTGAAAGAGACCTTACAGATCATCTTAGTCCAACTCCCCTCATTTTGCAGATGAGGAAACTGAAGATAAGAGAGGTTAGGTAATGTGGTCAAGTCACATAAGTGCTAAAGGGCAAAGCTAGAATTTATGTTCGTGTCGATTATATTTTTAAACAGTCAAAACAAACTTCTTAAATCACAAGGGAAAAAAGAGATAGGAAAGGAACAGAGGAAAATGTTATCATTCTGTAACTTAAAAAAAAAATCAGGGGGGCGGCCAGGTAGCACAGCGAGTAAGAGCACTGGCTCCAGTGTTGAGAAGACCTGGAGATCGAATCCCGGGCTCAGACACTTAGCACTACACCCAGAAATAACTGGCCGTGTAACCTTGAGCAAGTTACTTAACCCCGATTGCTTAAAAAAAAAAAAATCAGATCATGAATAGTTTGGAGTTTAAGGGTTTTTTTGAAAGTCTATTCTTAAGTATAATCCTGAATGGGGAAAAAAATGGACATTTTGCTAAAAGCCTCAGAACTCAAGGGAAAATTTGACATATAACATCCAGGAGAAATAGAAGGTAAACATTAAAGACCAATTATTTATAGATATTTATTTATAATTTATATTTATAGATATCTTTATTAAAGACCAATAATTTGACCGGTAAGGTCAGATTAGTAGCAGTATTCTTATGATTGTCTTCATTATTTGGGTAGTTTGAAAGAAGGACATGGGCTGAACTGAGTATGATGGGGGTGATTCTAAGAAAATAAAATGGTAGAGAGAGATTAAAAGGAGTAATTATCTCATACAAATGAGGCATAAAAGAAAAAGTTAATACAGAAAGAAGCTAGTTGGGGAGGGCAGGTAATGCTGGAAACTTACTCATCAGGAATGGATTAAAGAGGGAAATGTGTGTGTGTGTGTGTGTATACATATATATGTTTATATAGTCTTCTAAATTCAGAAAGAAATAAGAGAGCAAGGGAATAGGGTGGGAAAGGACACAATAAGGGAGGGACTTTTTAGAGGGGTGGGTAGGCTAAGGAATAGGAGAGCAGGGTTGCAGGTAGAAGGTAAGCAGAGGAGTGAGGAGGGCTAGGGAGAATAAGGTGAGAAGGACAGTGAGGAGGAAAATGCACAAGTAATTGTAGCTTAGAATATGAAGGGACAGATTTACCCATAAAGCACAAACAGCAGATTAAAAATTTGTATTCAGCAATATGCTGCTTTCAGGAAACATAAAAACAAGAGATATATACAGATATAAAATAATGGTCAGGAGTAGAATTTATGTTAAAAAAAAGCAGGAGTAGAAATCATGATCAGAAAGTTAAAATAGATTTAATCAAAAGTGAAAAATAGAGAAACTATACTATATGTCAGCAATATTATACAATATTGTTTTAAGCCATTTAAAATACCCAAGTATGTACTGCCAAAACAGACACAGGAACGATATGAACTTAAACATAAAACACTTTTTATACAACTAAACTCAGATCTAAATATTTGAAGTAATATTTATTGTTTATGGGTAGGTTAAGCCAATATTAATTTTAAAATGACAGTTTTACCTAACTAATCTATTTATTCAATGTCATCCCAATTAAATTACTAAAAAATTATTTTACTGAGTTAGAAAAAATAATAAAGTTCATTTGGAAGAGCAAAATGTCAGGAACTTCAAAGAAACCAGGAAAAAAAGGTGTAAAGGAAGTAGATTCAGAAGTATTAGACCTTAAACTATATTATTAAGAGAGAGCATTGTTGAAGTGTAAAAGGGATAATTTCGATTATTTTAAATTAAAATTTTCTCGTATAAAAACCAATGTAACCGAGAATAGAAGGAATGCAGAAAATTGGGGGGGAAAACTTTCATAGACAATCTCTCAAATAGGATGTGATTGGGTGGAAATATTGCTGTGGTATAGGAAATGATGAGCTGCTTGATTTAGAAAAACATGGAAAATCTTGGACATGTGAAGGAAGATACTGTCCACCTACAGAGAAACAGATGGAAGGTGGAAGTAGGCATAGTATGACCTTGCATATGTGTACATGAATATATACATATATGTATGTTTATGCGCATACACACAGTCTTTAGGGTCGGAGAGAGGGAGGTGAAAAAAAACCCCAGTAAAAATGGCATGGCGGAGAATGCAAGAAAAACAACAAGGAAGCAAAGAAAAGGCTGGGCAACTTTGAAAACAATGTGTAGTATTTATTATGTAAGTTTTCTTGAAATGGAAATTTGTTGTTTTATATTGAATCCTCTCATATGGCCTGCTGTGTACATGACAATGTTTTTTTTTTTCTTTTAAGTTTAAAATAATAACCGAAAAAGTATATTCTTCATTTTGTTTATTTGATTGCTGGTATTTGATAATATCATGAGGCTTATAATTTATTTTTTAATGAAAGACAAACAACCAAGACTTGAACTACCCGTTGTTGAGTTTCTCTCCTGGAGCTTTCAAGCAGAGGTGACACGGCAGTGGATTGGTGCCTTGGATGGGGATTGTATTGTATTCATTAATTAACTTCAGAAATGTATTCAAAGCTTCAGGAGCTCCTAACATAGAACATAAGCCTGACACCCGCTAACATAATGGCACTTGTGCCACTTCAATAACAGTGGCTATTCTGATGTGAAAAAAACTATCATACTGGAGATTTTTAAAGTTTTTAAAACATCTTTTCCACAGGACCAAAGCTCTTCAAAGAGCCCAGTGCAAAATCCAATAAGCATATAATACAAAATGCGCTAGCTCATTGCTGCTTGGCTGGAAAAGTAAATGAGGGTCAGAAGAAAAAAATACTGGAGGTAAGAGAAGTTTTTATTACAATGATTCTTTTTAAAGTGATGAATGATTAAATTATAATACTGTCTATTAGATTAAGTCAGGATTTAGAATAGGGAATGGAATTAGAATTAGTCAGGTGTTATAGTGGAGAGGACATTGGGATTAGAATCAGGAAGAGTGCAGTTCCTACTTCCAACACTTTCTGGGCAAGCCTCTGCCTCACTTTTTTCAGTTGTAAAATGGGAGTAATAGAATTGTACCTACTCCCCATACATCCTGTTCTAAGGATCAAATGATATAATATGTCAGGTATTTTGCAAACATTAAAGTATTATTTCAAAGGCAGCTGTAAAGAATATATAATTGTACATCTTAGTTACAAAATTGAATCGGAGTTCAGTTGAGAAGAAATTCTTGAAAACTAGGAGATGTATCTGTCTTCTCAAGGATCAACCCAGCTAAGTTTAGGGGTGCTTACCAATGGAAGGTTGGGCCCCAAGTGATAGTCTTTGTGACCCATAGTAATTCATGAAGACTGTATTTCCAGGTGTGGAAGGGTTGTAATCAGTGTCAGTGAAAAGAACATCCACACTGACAATTGCAGATTGTCTTGCAGTATCGAAGCCCAGAGGTACAAAATGTTTCATAAATAGCATAACTTTTTCTTCTGAAATTAAGCTACAGCAAACTTATATAAGGAGGGAAAGTTTAGTAGCAAAGAGAAGAAATGTTTTGGATAAGCATATTATTGCAAAATTTCCTGTGAAATTTAATACTTACATAGAATAAGGTTTTTCATTTAAAGTATCCATGGCTCTAATTAGCATTTACTTCAAATTTCACATGATGTTTTCAGCTTTGTCCTTTTTGTAAGTAGGTCTTATTTGTGCTAGGTATTTTTAGAGTATAAATACTGACTCAGAACATAGCTTTGTTTACTCAGCAATTATGTGTTGTGTGTTTTTTTTCTTTCTTCTATTCTAAAGGAAATGGAGAAGTCTGATGCCAACAACTTCTTAATCTTGTTCCGGGATTCAGGCTGCCAGTTTAGGTCTTTATATACCTACTGCCCAGAAACAGAAGAAATCAATAAACTGGCTGGGATTGGCCCTAAATCTATCACGAAAAAAATGATAGAAGGACTTTATAAATATAACTCTGACAGAAAGCAATTTAGCCACATACCTGCTAAGACCATGTCTGCCAGTGTGGATGCAATTACCATTCACAGTCATTTGTGGCAGTCAAAGAGACCGGTAACACCTAAGAAACTTTTAACCACTAAGGCATAGTAGTTGGGGAAAATTTTTTGCTTCAGAACACTTGTGATCTTTTTGCACTTCATCTTCTTGCCTATCAAAGATAAGTTTTTGGTTGCCAACAAGACTTTTATTACTTAAAACTGGACACTAAGCTCTGTTGATGTCATGCACAACTGGAATGTAAACCGCAGTATTTGGGAGTTGAGAAGATTGTCGCTTTGGTGATAAGTTCAAGTGATCATGGGAATGTACTGATTCACATTTGGAAATGTGTATGTAGTAATAGAGGGGACAGCTGCACGAGATGATGTTTGATACACAAGCACTGAATGTTCGTCTGTAGTAGCTGGACTTAAGGTTGAAATTATGGATTTTTGTGTTTCTGTTACATTTTTTTACCTTTTTGTGTATGTACTTGTCTTCAAATGGTTTATTTTGCTAATTTTTCGTCTACTAAAGAAACTTTGGTCTTATTCTTAAACTCCATTGAATTTTGTTTTTATGTGGAGACTGTGAGGTTAAATGAAACACATCTTAAGAGGTAACTTGCACCTTTCTTAATGATGCTGCAAAAAAACACTAGATTTCATTTTGCAAAAACCCTTAAATTTTAATGATGTCAAAGCAGTTTCAAAAGCTGTTACACTAAATATTTACAGTCTGTATTTATTATTCACACAAGTATTAACATTTCTTTAGAAAAAGGAGGAAGTGTTTTTATAGAGCTGCTAAGGTTTGTCTTTTTGGAATTAGGTAAGTAACTAAAGAATTAAATGTTTGTATGCTGTGTCCACATCGGCTCTGCCCAACTCAAAATGATGTAGATTTTCTTTTAACAAAAAGATTCTATCTCACTTGTAAAGTAAATCACTTTATAATCTTGCAGAAATGAATGACATTTTGAGAATAGTCTTTCCATCTGAAGAAAGATGTCAGGCCATCTGTTGTTTTCAAGAGCTTTTTTCATTATATTTATAAAGCAGTATAAAAACTATATTTAGAAATCTTTTTAAACAATATGTACAAAGGGCTGCATTTTTATTTCAAAACAATGTCTAATTCTATCTTATCTTTGCTTAGCTTGGACATTCTTCCGTTTTAAATTCTTTTCATATAGAATTATTTAGATTAAGTACAAACTTGAAATCCTTCTCTATGTGATCTTTGGCTTCTTTAACAATGCCTACCAGAGTGTTAGTTGGGGAAAAAAATTTATTCTCAGGAAAGGACTTGAATGATTATGTGACCCTGTCATGTTCAGTGTTGTGACAAATGTGTCAAACTGAGAGAAAAGGGCAGGATTATGCCATCGGTGAGGCATCGTGTGTTTTCTTTCATGGGAAGTAGAGACTAAAAAGAAACATTTCTCTCCTTGAGTTGCTTAAAGATAATGTTGCATATGATGTACTTTATTTACTTAGTAAAAAAAAAGAATAGGAATGAGATATCCTTGAACCATACTTTTTTAATTATTATAAGGCCTTAGGCATCAATGCATCTGAGCTATCAACATTTTCTCAGAAGTGCTGTCAATATTTTACTGTAATTTATGTTCTTATATTTATGTATATTTGTTAAAACTGTAAAAAAAAAAAATCCCATAGAATTTCCAATACCTGTGCAAAATGTATGTGTAGCTCAAAATTATTTGTGATCTACTGTTTGCATGTAAGAGACCAGGATATGTAACTCATATTTTAAGCATATACATATTGTGTATATAATATATAAATATTAAAAAGATGGGGGAGGTGCACATTTTGCCTGTTAGACAACAATGTCCATTATAATAATGAAGTGATTTTAAATAAGTTCAGAAAGAACATAGTAAAATTTAAATCAGAATATGGTAAATATTAGGGATCATTTATTGAGAATTAAGAAGTTAATTATTACATTTGCTTTTTACAATTGATAAATGATTCAGTCTCCTTATAAAGTTTGCCTAAATATTTTCTAAAGAAAAAATTTGATGCTTAATTTTAGAAGGAACCCTTCAGATAATTGATATCCCATGTGACGCAGTATATCCTGGAGTCTAGTTGTCTAACAGTTGAACTGTAACTTGTGAAATGTCTAAAGGCAGAATGTGAATATCTTCACTACAAGTTCATTGCTCTCAGTATAAAATTTTACTTTATTGATACAGGAAGAGTTTGGGGCTTTTCCTTTTTAAGACTGCAAATTTTCTAATTATGGTATGGCTTTACTTGGAGCCATGTGAAAAAAAAAACAATTTTTTTTAAAGGAAAATGATGCTTTTTGTAAAGACCAGGATTTGTCATTGGCCTTGTTGGAACACACTGGTGCTTTCATCAGCATAGGTCAAATTACTATTATGACTACGATAGATATGGTTAAATCTGCCAAACAGTTGTCTTAGTTACCAATGCAAAAACGTCTAATTCTAACTGTTATTGCAGCTATGGAAAATTTTCAGTTCCTCTTGGTTTGTTTGGATTTTTATTTTAGTACAACTGACTGTTACAGTTTTTCTTGTTTGGCTGTTTAAAGCCCAAATCACGTAATTAAATTATGGTTTCATGGGCACTGTTGAGCAATGTACAGTGTATGGTGTGCTTATCTATCCACCTTAAGCATTATTTCCGACTTTTTATCAGATGCTGTGCTGTAAAAAATTGTCATATTGTTCATTTCCTGGTATAGTGTATTTTCCCCCTTTCATTTGAATAAAAGCATGGCACCAAATGGTTCATTATCTGTCTCCAGTTTAAAAACTGTGTGTGTGTGTGGGGGGGGAGGATATCTTTTCTGTGATCTGAACTTTTACATTTTTGCAAATCAATTTGCTCAAAAAAAATTTAATTCTATGTTTTCTTCATGGTCACATATACTTGAAGGCTAAGTATTCAGATTCTTCATAAGGTGAAAACTAATATTAAAATTCTTCATAAGGAACACCTCTTAGTAATGTAAAAGAATGTATGTTGGAGTAGTTTGACTTAATTTGAACAATGCTATATAAAATGTTTAAGTGTTGTGTTATTACATTCACTTTTTCATCAGTCTATTTCCCTTAGTTGTGGTCTTAGATTAAATAGTGACAGAATTAGGACTTTTGACATTAACAAATAACCAAGGTATAAGACCTATTCTAGAGTACATCTACCAGCCAAGGAAGGCTGGTTCTTGAAATGTTTATCCCACAATCTTATAGTCAGTTTTTCTGATTCCGATCTTGTGGATTATAAGGACTTGTCACAATTTTAAACATCTTTAGTATATGATTTTATCCTTTGGATCATAGGTTTTATATAGTTGTGAGGATCTAAGAGTTTACTCTATTTCATTCCCTTTCTTTTAAAGATGAGGAAACAAAGCACTCGAAGACAGGTAATGTGGTTTACCCAGTGTTGTGCAGGTAACAAATAATAGAGGTCAAAAAGTAAAATCTGAACCATCTGACTCCTGAGTTGTATGCACTTTTCCCTAAACAAGCAGTTACCAAACACTTAACTCTGTGCCAAACCTTGTGTGTGCTGGGAAGACTGGCATGAAATAATCTCTGCCTCCAATGGACTTAAATTCTATTTGAGGGAAACAAAAGGTCTTTCCTGATTTTTCCATCTCTTCTCCTCCCCCCCCCCAACCAAATTATCTTGTATTAATTTTGTATTGTCTTTTGTGCTTACAAAATTAATAGAAGATGATTGTTGACAAGAAAGAAATGGAATAGCAGATGGGGACAGAAAAGGCCTTATACAGAAAACGAGGCTTGAACTGAGCTCTGAAGAAATCTAGAGATTCTATAAGAGGTGGTGTATATTCTAGGAGAGTGTGTTTGAAGTAAAGGGGACAGCCAGAACAAAGGGACAGAGTTGGAAATGGTAGAGTATTGATTGTTTGGAGGAATAACAAAGCAGCCAATTTGGCTGGAACAGAGAATTGGCTGGAAAAGTAAGTTGGAGCCATCTACCAAAGGGCTTTAAGTCTCAGAGAGTTCATATTTAATCCTAAAGGTAGTTCGAAGCCACTGAAGTTTTTAGTTAAAGCAGTGTTGTTGCTGGAGTTGTGCTTAAAGAAAATAGCTTTTGTGACTATGGCAAAAGGATGAGGAAGAGAGACCGGTTAGGAGGCTGTTGTTAGACCTGAGCTGGGCTGGTGACTATGTGAAGCAGAGAGGGATATGGAGATGAGAGATAACTTTGGAATTAGAGTGAACAAAACTTGGTGCAACTGATCGCAGATATAGATTGAGGCAGAATGAGCAATTGAGGATAAATCTAGAACTCCAGGAAACTCGTCATGTCTAGGCTAAGTTATGAAGAAAGCACCATCTGAATTGTTAGAGGAAATTGCTCTTTGGGAGCTTCCTACAATGCCATGAATTCACAGATCAGGTTAAAAAATTATATATAACGTACAGTGTGTACACATACATATGTGCATGCTTTAAAAGCAAAGATACATAAATACAAACTTTACTATACCTTTTTTCAGAGGTAGGTGGGTCATAACTATTCTCTCAGCCCAGTGTGTAGTCTCAGTTTTGTTTTTTGCAACTTCTTCCCATCTGTTGCAAAAGAGTCACGGTCCATAAAAACATGAGAGAGATAACTTACCCTTCAACTCAAGTTTCATTGGCATACTCACTTAGGAAATAGGAACAATGAGGCACAAAAAACCTGAGCCCAGGCTCAAACTCAAGTATGTGTGGCTCATGCCCTATTCTGTTGTCTTCCTCAGTACTTATGATTCTTCTGATCACTTTTCCTCTTTCCTACCCCTATAAACATGGATATTAACCAAGGCTCTTTTCTCAGATGGCTCCCATGTTCTTCATGCTTTCTATTTGAGAGAACTGTTACACTTTTTTTTTTAATTTAAATTTTGTTGTGTTTCAAATTCCCTCCCTGCACCTTCTCCCCCACCCACTGAGAAGGCAAAAAAAAAAAATGAAGTCATCAAGAACATTTTCACATTAGGGTTCCCCCCCCCCAAAAGAGCTTCAATCTGCACTCAAGAGTTCATCAGTTCTTTCTCTAGAGGTGGATAGCATTTTTTCATCACAAGTCTTTTGGAATTGTCATGGATCATTGTATTGATCAGAATAGCTAAGTCATTCACAATTGATCATTGTACAGTATTACTGTTAGTGTGCACAATGTTCTACTTCTGTTCACTTCCCTGCATCAGCTCGTGTAAGTCCAGGTTTCTATGAAGTCATTCCCTTTGTCATTTCTTATAGCACAATAGCACTTCCTGACAATCATATACCACAACTTGTTTATACATTTCCCGACATGGATATTCTCTTCAATTTCCATTTTTTTTTACCACCATAAGAAGAGCTGCTATATTTTTCCTTTTCCTTTTTATTTGATCTCTTTGAAACCCATTCACTCTCAAAACTTCAGCTAGCTTTCCTATCTGGATAACTCCCAGATCTTCGTGTCCAGTTTTGAAACCCCCCTGCTCTGTGACAACAGATTCAAAATAGTTTTTGCAAGTTAGCAAGTTTTACAGGTTTATAGATTGGAAATAATAATGATAGTGCATTGATATGACCACAAACATGTTACTTTTCTTTTGAAATTAATATTGGGGAACTTATGAATCACACAGCAAGATGGAGAGCTAGACATTTTCTCTGGATTTTTACAACCTCTCAGACACTTCTCCAAAATTAGAATTATGTGTGAGAAAGTAATTCCAGCTATCTTGAGAGTCTTAAAGATACTAAAAACCTTAAGAAGGTAAAAATTCAAAGTAACAGCAAAGAAGGTTACTCCCCAGTCCCTAACACACATAGGCAGGGCTGCACAATCCAATGCATGGACTCAGAAAAGAACACAATTCTACCCTTACCTACTTTGCAGTACTTTGGAAAACTAAAAGGCAAAAACTTGCTCTGTCTGGGACTGCAGAGCTCTGTGATGTAACGATGCTGAAGAACTGAGGGCACTGAAGCAGGACACTGGAGTGTGCATGACTCCTGAATCAAAGTGCCCAACATGAAGCTGGGACCAGTTTTGTTCCCCACCTTGTGTCTGCCCCTCAGAAGGACAGAGACAGAAACTGGTCAATTGTGAATTGTCCATCTTGGGAAGAGGCTAAGACAGTTTTGAGGTCTGACCCCCAGGGAAACTTAACCTCAGTCAAAGGGGAAGAAGTCAAAAAGTGAGTAATAGGGAATATAGGAAAAGAAAGACTGAAATTACCAAAGATCTCAGGAGGAAAGTCAAACACCTTAAACATAGCAAATAAATCAACAAAAAATAATAAGAAAATATGGCCCCTAGATTATGTAAGGTCAGACATCTATGAATAAATATTACAAGAAAAAATGATTCGGGGTCGGTAGGTGGTGCAGTGAATAGCACTGGCCCTGGAGTCAGGAGGACTTGAGTTCAAATCCGGCCTCAGACACAACACAAAAACTAGCCATGTGACCTTGGGCAAGTCACAACCCCAATTGCCCTCCAAAAAAAAAATCAAAACCTGTTAAGGCAAAGGCTTCCCAAGAAGGCATGGAACCATAGAAGGATGTTACTGATTGCTTTGAGAGGGAAATAAGAAATGTGAAAGCAGAAATTATGGCTTGAACAACAGAAATCATTCTCAGAATAGAAAAACTTGAATCCACAGTGTCTTACCAAAGAAACAAAAGGGAAAATAACTGAATGGAGATGTAAATATATAAAAGTAAAGGACAGTCTGGAAGAATAGAAGCAAAAACAAACCCCAAAACATTAAAAGAAAACATAACATGCAAAACATTGTTCTTAAAGAGAAGATGCATAGAGGTAACTTTGGGATTATAAGTCTCCAGAAGAATGCAAATCAGAAAACCTGAACACCATAATGCAAGATATAATGCTATACAAGAAAACTACCCAGACCTTCTGAACACAGAAAACAAGGTGCCAGTCAAAAGAACTCAAGAGATAGCACCTCTAGAGAGAAAAAAAATAAAAGCAAGCAATCATTGTGTTGCAAACTCCAAAAGAATAGTGGTTAAACTTAATTCCAATGACAACAATTCTTTAAGTGACCAGGGGAAACACTTCAAATATAAAGGAAAGGAAATTTGAATAACAAGACTATTCTGCACCCACTAGACAGGAGCATGTTGACCTACCCCACAAGCCTGAACCTAACCATTAATGAAAAAATATGGACATTCATCAAGGAAGAGACATTCACAAAATTCTTAAAAAGAAAATCAATAAATGTTTGAAAAAAAAATGTTGTTACATGCAACCAGGAAATAAGTTATACAGCCAATGGGGTACAGAAATCCATCCTGCCCTATAAGAAAGTAAGGGGTAAGGGAGGGATAGAGAGGGATATAAAAGAGGGCAGACTGGGGGAAGGGGTATTCAGTATGCTTGCCATCTTGGGGTGGGGGTAGAGGAGAAATTTTGTAACTAGAAATCTTGTGGAAATGAGTGTTGAAAACTAAAAATAAATAAATTATGAAAAAAAAGAAAGAAAATCAGACCTGAATAAATTATTTGCTTTTCCAAAACCCCAGATAAAAGAAATGTAAGAAGTTGAAAAGAAATATGACAAAATGGGAGACACAGCATTAAGAGTTTTCTTTGTAAAACTACAACAAGAAAACAAGAGTGAAATCAAAAGTTAGTAGAAATGATGGTGGAGAGATAGGCCTGACATAATCATTGACGTCCTATCACTGCCTACAGGTAAACCATTTTTTTTAATGGAACTTACAGAATAGGAGGGTGCATATAAGGTGAGGAGGATGAAGAAAATACAGGAAAATAGGTGTTGTACCCTAATCAAGTCAAGGGTTTAACAATAAAGGGAAAATAACTTCTGTAGTCTTTTAGGAAGAAGAGAACCTTACAGGAGAATGTACACAGAGGCAAAGGGTGGAATTCATAGAGGGGGAAAGAAAAGGGGAAATCTCATTTCAATAATAGGAGGAAATACCTAGCATTGACAAATGTTGCCATGAAGAAGCAATATTCTTGAAAAGGAAATGAGGACCTTAAAATGGGTATAATGGGTATTTGGTGCTTACAAAGATCACTCATAGTGCCTCAGGACAAATCAGAGCTCCCAGGGGCAACACCAAGGCAAGGCATGGACCCTCCCATAGAGTGCCAGAGAAAATTTCTTGGCAAATGGGGGAAAACTAGCCATAGGCAGGACAAAGGGCAAATGAAATACATAATTAGGGACAAATAAAAACTCCTACCATTGGACAATATCCCCTCTATCATGTACAGAAACATTTCTAAGAATGAGGCATAATAGAAAAGGGAGCCCATTGGACAAAATCTTTTAAGGCAATGAATAACAAAAACTTTGGTGAATGGAGCCCAAAATTGGTACCTTTAAGAAGCTATAATTCCATGAGAAATACAGAGACTAGAGAAAGAAAGATTAAGTATAATGGCCATGAACTGAGGAATAAAGATCTAGAATAGGCAGAAAGAGAAGATAAAATAATGAAAGAAAACTCCTTTTTAGAAAAAAAAAACACAGAAAATGCAGTTTTAAAAACTGAAATAAGTTGAAGGCTACAAAATAAGCCCTTAAATCAATGATATTTTTATATAATAATAACACAATACAGGGGGCAGTAATAGAAAAAGAAATCCATTTCCAAATAACTTCAAAATGGATTGAGTATATGGGGATCAATCTACCAACGCACATGAAAGATTTATATAGATTAAATTACTAAGTGCTCTAAAGAAATAAAGAACTTAACTTGAGGAATATTCAGTGCTCATGGCTGGATCATGTCAATATAGGCATAATAAATGATAATACCACCAAAGTTAATTTATAGTTTTAATGATATACCAATGAAATTATGAAATGGATTTTATAGAACTTAATGTAATAACAAAATTCATTTGAAAATCAGGACCATTTTATTATCTCCACCACTTTCTTGCATTTGAGAAAAACAGGAAGTTTTATCCTCTTGGGATTATTATTTCTCAAAATATTTTCTATGACTTTTGAAATTTTTCAGGGTTTGCACATTTTGTCTCATTTAAGAAACTTTGTGAAGTAATCTGATACAAAGCAAGAACAACACAGAAGTCTTTCTTTGACAACAACATGCTCCATTTCCAAAACAGAATTAATTCATTATCTTCTCGCCCAAATCTTTCCCTCTACCAAACATCTGTTCATGAAAGGAACCCCCATTTTGCTAGTCTCCTAGGTTCACAACTTTGGCATTATCATCAACTTTTTGCTCTCCCTCACCCCACATGCCTAATCATTTGCTGAATCTTGCCATTTTTACTACACATCTCTTATTTTTCAAATCTGACCCCTTCTTTCAATGACCATTTTAATTCCAGTCCTCAACAACTTTTGTCTGGACTGTTACAGAGGCCTCCTAACAAGCATCCCTATCTCAAGTCTCTTTTCTCTCTAATTTATCTACTTAAGCAATTTTCCTTGAGTTCAAAATTGACAATGTCTGTCTCCTCAATAAACTCCAGTGGCTCCCTATTGCCGTTAAGATAAAAATAAAAATTAATTGATTTTTAAAGACCTTCACAAGCTGATCCTAACCTTATCTTTCCAGACTCATTAAACTTATAAACCTATTCCTGGTTCCACCAAACTGGCCTCCTCTAGGTACCCTTTTCTACTTCCATTCTTTTGAACTGGTCACCCCTCATCTGGAATGCATTCCTTTGCCTATTTCCGTCTCATAGAATTCCCCATTCCTTCAAGATCCAGCTTAAGCACTATCTTCTACATAAAACCTTTCCTGATCCACTACCACCCTCAACAAACTGCTAGTGTCCCCTCTGCCTAACAACCTCATCCTTAACTATACTTGTATTGATATTAAATATAATTTATGTTAAATATATTTCTTACATTTATATTAAATAAAATATTTGTATTTATATTTATTTGCATTTTTCTGCACACATTATTTATAAACTTAGATATGTATACATCGTATCTCCCACTAGTAAGCTCCTTGAGAGTTAGGGATTCATTTTTTGTCTTTGCATCCCATGCCTAGCACAGTGCCAGCTATATAGTGGAAATTTAATAAATTGTTGTTGATTGATCACTAACCCCCACCTAAAGTCCCCAAATAGCCACAAGAAGGGGAATCTAACTTAGATCTATGTCTTAGCAGCATGATTTGATGGAAAGAGGATTGGTCTTGCAGTTAGAAGATTCAGGTTGAAATCCAACACTAGCCATTTTATCTTGAGCACTAACCTCACTGAGCCCATTTTCTCATCTGCAAGATGGGGATGAAGATAATACGTTTGTTATCTAGCTCATAGGGTTGTGGTGAGGTTCAATGAGACAATCTATGCAAGTACCATGTAATTACTCTATTATCTGTGTACGGCAGCAGTCCACAGGGCTTCCGTATGAGTCATCATACGGGCTTAGTCTGAAGCCTGGATGTTCATTTCTAACCCAGGCAGTATCCTTCCCCATCATGTCTTGTATTTAGTACTGAAGCTTTTTAAAATAGTGGACCATTCAAACCATTCTGAGATGAGATATTTGTGTATATAGATATACACACATACATATTTATATCTGTCTGTCTACCTCACAATCTCTTCCTTTAAGGAACTTAACTTCTTGGGAAGAGAAAACTTTTACACATGAAAAAATTGAAGGAAAACATATTAAGTGATCAAGTGGGAAATTGTCATAGGGTCATAGAATGTTGGTTCCTGGCAGGGACCTCTGTAGTCCTCCAGTCCAACCACAGTTGATAGATGAGGAAAAAACCCAGACAAGGTAGTGCAGGCTAGAAGAAAGAATTGGAGAAGAATTGGAAACTGGGACCCCTAGGTTCTCATCCTAACTCTGTTACTAAACTAATTATGATCTTGGGCAAGTCCCCTGTCCTCTGGGCACTAGTTCCCTCTTCAGTAGAATGATGGGATTGGTTTCTAAAGTGTCCAAGGTCCCTTACCAGTCTCAAATTCTCTTATAAATGGGGCATGTGGGAGGGGGTGGCTGGGGCTTTATGGAGGTGAGGGAGGAGAGACTTATAGGATGAATAGGGTTTGATAGAGAAAATCATGGAGACATACCAAGCAAATGAAACACCAATAAAGATAAGAACACAGGCTTAGATAGATCATTCTATAGCCAAATTAGAATGATCTGGGAACCCCTGCTGACTCTTTGTCAATGGTGCCAATAAAAAAGAACTGACTTTGTTGACTTTTTTCCCCTAAGCCCATTCTGTCCCCAAGGAGCCAATATGTTGGTATGAGCAGGAAACAAAAATCAGTCTTGGGGCAGTCTGAGACAGTCTGGTGAGAAGGTGGAACACAATCCCTTGTAGTTCCGGTTGGACATGACCCTGGAAGGCCAGGTAATTTCAGGTCCTTCCTTGGTTTAGAAAAATTAAGTGTAGATCAGAGAAATATGAGGAGTTGTATGTCAAATGAATAAAGAACCTGTACACAGTGACTAAAATAATGCAAACAGAAAAATGAGCTGGATATTGAGTAATTGTAATGACTGATCTTGGCCCCAGAGAGGAGGAAGCACCTCCCATTTGTAAGTAGAAAGATGGGAAGCTATGAGTGCTGACTATTGCAAATACTATTAATCAGTTGATTTTGCTTAACTGTTTTCCTTTGTTGCAATGGAGGGCTGTTGGGGGAGGAAGGTTAACTTTTAATCATATCTGGAAGTGACTATTATAAAAACGAAGTCCATCAATAGAATCTATTTTTTAATACCTAAGTACAGAAGTTCTCACTGGCCCTGTGGATCTCCCCCACTACCCTAGGAGAAGCCCGCCCTATAATTTGGACCTTAAATTTGTAGTGGTCAAGAGGCCAGATCCCCAGCAGAAATCATAAGTTGGTGTTGGGCCTATCTAGTTGTTTCTCTATTCTAAAACCATCTTCTTCCCCTTCTAAACCCATCTAGCCACCCAGACCAATTTCCCTAGCAGTTTTCTCTCGACTCATTTCTGGCTTTCAGGATCACTCACGCTCTCTATGTGCCAAACCAAAGTTGCCCCCATTCTCTGAATCTGAGAAGCAGGCAGCTACACCCAGTTGAGTTGGCTGTGAGGAAGCACCAGGAGTTCTGGGTTCTGATTCTGCTTCTGACTCATTTTTGGACACTATTGGACAAATATTTTAAATCCATTTCCATGTCTAGGGAATAGGGGCTGAAGGTAATGGATTCCCAAGGATGTGAGTAAGGATGACATGCAGATTTGTGGAGTTATGAATCACAAAGAGAGAAACAGATTCATTATCTTCAGAAGCACTAGAGAAGATTAAATGTAACTGATATTTGTAAGGTTTTGTTTCTGGGAAATGAAACACCATGAACAAGTTTGGATGCCAACAGGAGAGAGGTCCCTTCCTGAGGAAGCCAGCATGGTGGCAGTGGGGATATGTCCTTCCTACAACAAAAGCGTCCCTAAATCTTACCTATGAATCTTTCAGGGCCTTCCCATCAACCTCCACTGTGTTGAGAGCCAAAGTCTCTGAAGGACAGCCACCCCCTTTCCTGGCTTGACTTACCAAGATTCAGGCTCTTCTTCCACATTCCCACTGCCCTCCAACCCCAACCGAATCTGCCCCAGGCATACTTACAACTCTGATTCTTAGGACAGTTAACTTCACCTTTAACTTTGTGATATATCACCCCAAGTAGAAGACAAATCAAAGTAACAAAGATTAGCCTATATCCATTTTGTAGATCTCTGTAGAACTCATGTATGTATAGTAGAACTATGTAGAACTCATTTAAACACTAACCTGAGAAAACCACTTGTATAAGAGTATCTACTGAGAAGAATCACAGAAATGAATGCACAGTGAGAGAATCAGAAAGAAAAACACTGTATTGTAATGACTCTATAGTGATATAGCAACAATGATGAAAAAAAAGAACCCAGACAAAAACTTCTGATGCACTGATTGTTGAGGAACTCTTGCTAGTTAATGGAACTATATGTATATAATTCCATTAACTATATAGATAAATATATATGTATATAGTCCCATTAAATAAATACTGTATATAGTATTTATATATGTGCTATATGTATATATTATATATATATAATATACATATACATATACATATACACCCACACATACATTATTGTTTAGTTGTTTTTAGTCGTATCTGATCCTTCCTGACCCCATTTGGGGTTTTCTTGGTAAAGATACTAGAGTGATTTGCCATTTCCTTCTCTAACTCATTTACAGATGAGGAAACTGAGGCAAACAGGGTGAAGTGACTTTCCCAGGGTCACACAGCTAGTAAGTGTCTGAAGCCGGATTTGAACTCTGGTCCTCCAGACTCCAGTCCTGGCACTCAACAACAACAACTGATACACAGAAGGTATTTCACAAATGCCTTTTCATGTTATTTAATTACCCCGTTACTACACACAGTAGTGTCAAAAGTGGGACCAACTCTCCAGGAAGAAAAAAAATGTATGCTTGACACACTTTTATGAATCTTCACTACTAACATTTTCTCCGTCTCTTTCTTGTCTAGGCAAGTAAATCAAGCCCTAATTTGTAACTCTTCCCATGTTTGCGTTTAAAATGAAATAATTCTCGGGTGGCCAGGTGGCTCAGCAAGTAAGAGAACTGGCCCCAATGTCAGGATGACCAGGGGGATCGAATCCGGGCTCAGATACTAATCACCACACCCAGAAATAACTGGCCGTGTAATCTTGAGCAAGTTACTTAATTGCTTTAAAAAAATAAATAAAATAAATAAAATGAAACAATTCTCTTGTAAGCCAGTTGTAGCTGCATGCCCCTAGCAGTAAGGATCAAAACTAGGATTGTAAGCCAGGTCCTCTGATTCCCAAGTCAGTGCTCCTCAGTTTGTGGTGAATGGGCCTGGGGCCAGGAGGTGCAGAGGCGAGGCCCCTCAAGGAACAATTCTGCCCCTCAGAAATGGACAGGGTAATCCACTTCCTGAGTGGAAGATGGAGGGTGAGTCAGAAGAGGCCTAAAACCACAGGATTCAGAGCTGGAAGAGACCTCACAGATCATCTGGGTCAGTAGATCTCAACCTTGCTCAGTATAAGGACTATATTTAATGCAAAACAAGACAAAATTATATCCCCCTTCCCGGCCACACATGATCGTATTTGCACTATTGGAATCTGTTGAGAAAAAAAAATGAGGATCAAAAGTCAATAGTTATGGTGTGGTTAGATGGCATAGTGAATAGAGCAATGGCCCTGGAGTCAGGAGGACCTGAGTTAAAATCCAGCCTCAGACACTTAACACAAAACTAGCTGTGTGACCTTGGGCAAGTCACTTAACCCCAATTGCCCTACCTTCCCCCTCTAAAATCCCCCCCAAAAAAAGTCAATAGTTATATAGTGAGGTCTAGTGGAAAATGGGTGGGCTAAGAGATCCTGGGTTCAAATTCCAATTTCATCTCACTGGGTCTTGGTTTTCTCAACTGTGGAGTTGGAGTGGATGTTCTCTGAGGTTTCTTCCAGTGTTATGGCTCTACTATGAATTCATTCATGCTTTTATGAATTTATTTTAATAATTTTATAATAATATACAAATATATTGTATATCCTTTATAAATATATCTAAATTTAATGTATTTCTAATATAATACATAAATATTATTTTATATATTTAATAATCTATAATATAGTGAGTTATATTTGTATTTTATGTTTAAGTATAACATAATATGTTATATTTTATATGTAACATAATGTATTATGTTATGTTTGTATGTAATGTTTAATATGTTTATTATATAATGTATTATATATAAAATATTAAAATAATCATTAATTCATTTTAATGAACTTGAATACTAATTCATCACAACAACATCTGCCTACACTTGAAAAGTAGTGAGTAGCACATGGGTATGTGAGACATTATTCAGTGAGACTCCAGCAGGAATGTCTGTTTATTTGCTAGGTTGAATCACTAACTGAGGTGGATCCTTTATAATCATTGCAAAGCCCACAGCATGAGAACCACTGACCTAGTCCAACCCCATCATTTTATACAGAATGGAACTGTAGAAGTGATTTGCCCAAGGTCACAAGTGATACAGAGAAGAGCTAGGATTCAGCCCCAAGCTCCCACCTCCCAATGCACTGTTTTCTCCACTATCCCATCTTCCCCATGCCCGTCTTGGACCTACCTTGTGAGGGATACTGACTAATAATGCAATAATGGCTCTTCATCTTCAAAAATGGGAAAAATCATCAACAGCACCCAGCATTTACATAAGGGGTCCCTGACATTTCAACAGAGGACATTTGATTTTTTTTTTTTGAGGCATTAGAGGTTAAGTAACTTGTCCATGGTCACACAGCTAGAAAGTGTCTGAACCGAGATTTGAACTCAGGTCCTCCTAACTCCAGGGCCGGTGCTCCATCTACTATGCCACCTAGCTGTCCCAACGTTTGATTTTTTCAATGTGTTTTCACATACATTATTTCACTTGATCTTTAGGACAACAAAATAACATTAGGTCCTTACATTGATTTGATAAGCAAGAACATTTGGGCATTGAGAGGTAAAGTGAATCACCTAACAATACCAAGCTAGCTGGTAGCAAAGTAAAGGTTTAGAACTCAGGACTCCCAACTCCCAGCACTGCACAGGTCTGTCCAGTTCACTCTCACCTACTCAATTAACTACAGTGGCTCCCTATCACCTCTGGCATCAACCTTTGTTTGGCATTCAAAGCCCTTAATGAGCTCCCTCATTCTCCTCTCCCGACCCACCCCTGCCACCTTTCTAGTGTTTTCTTTTTTTTGCTTTTTGGAGGGGGAAGGCAGGTCAATTGACATTAATTGACTTGCCCAAGGTCACACAGCTAATACATGTTAAGTGTCTGAGGCTGGATTTGAACTCAGGTCCTCCTGACTCCAGGGCCAATGCTCTATTTACTGTGCCACCTAGCCGCCCCTACCTTCCTATTCTTCTTAACCTGTATACCTTCCTAATGACACTGTCCCTCCAAAAAGATGCTCCATCTCAAACTCTGGACATTTTCTTTTATTCATTCATATTCATTCATTCATTTTTAGTTTTCAACATTCACTTTTATAAGATTTTGAGTTCTAAATTCCACCCCCCCCACCTCCCTTCTCCCCAAGACAACAAAGCTGAGAGTAAACATATTTCCACATTAGTCATGTTGTGAAAAAAGAATCAGAACAAAAGGGGAAAACCACGAGAAAGAAAAAAATCTGGGCATTTCCACTGGCTGACTCCCATGCCTGGAATTCTCTCCCTCCTATCTCCACCTCCTGGCTTCCCTGGCTTCCTTCAGGTCCCAGCTAAAATCCTACCTCATATAGGAAGCCCTTCCCAATCTCCCTTCATTCTAGTGCCTTCCCCCTATGGATTATTTCCATTTATCCTCTATCAAGCTTGTTTGTACATTGTTGTCAGATGTTAAACTGAACTGCACAAGAACAAGGGCTGGCTTTTGAATTTTTTTGTATCCCCAGTACTTGGCACAGAACTTGGCACATAGTAAATGCTTAATAAATGAGCTTAATAAAGACTGTGGTCTTCCTGTGGATGTGGAGAAAATACAGGTTGAAAGTCCTCTAGTCTCCTCACTCTGAGCCTAGGTGTGAAGCAGCCCTAACATCCACCACTGTTCTGTCTTCTGTCCTGCCTCCCGCTGTGGCACTCATGAATCCCAAGGTCCTTCAGACCAGATCCACTCTTTGCCCTCATTAGTCATATGGCTGGGTTAGCTCTTCTTCATCTTTCTCTTCTACAAGCTCTTTCTCCACCCACTTCTATCTCCACCCCTCTCCCTCCCTCTAACCACCTTTAACTTGGGGTAGCAGGAAGGGAGGTGTCGGGGAATGAGTAGTGAAGCAAACATCTTAACTGGCTGCCCCAGATGGCATTGTAGAAAATCTAAAACAGCGAAGCCCTCTGGGTCGTCCAAGGCTGAGAGTCATTCTCAACAGGCCGACCACCATGACAACAGAATCCTGGAGCCCCAGCCCTGGAGAGGGAACTGAGAACTATGAGTGGTCAGGGGACTACGAGGAGCCAGTGTTCTGTCCCACTCCTGACCTCCCCTATGGCCACGTCTTTATACCTCTCCTCTACCTGGCTGCCTTTGGGGCAGGGCTGGTGGGCAACTCGTATGTGATTTGGCTGCTGGCTGGGCAGCAGGGCCCCCGGCGACTCGTGGATACCTTTGTACTCCACCTGGCTGTGGCGGACCTGATGTCTGTGGTCACCCTGCCATTCTGGGCCACGGCTACAGGGCTGGGTGGCCTCTGGACCTTTGGGGAGGGCTTGTGCAAGCTCAGCAGCTTTATTATTGCAGCGACTCGGTGCGCCAGTATCCTGCTTCTGGCTGGCATGAGTGTTGACCGATACTTAGCCGTGGTGAAGCTCCTGGATGCTAGACCTTTTCGGAACCAGGGCTGCATGCTGACGACATGCGGCATGATCTGGACGGTCTCCATTCTGGCTGGCGTTCCCTCCTTGGTCTATAGAAAACTTCTGCCCATGCCAGTGGGTCCGGGCAGCCTGTGTGGGGATGACCCTGCCGACATCTTCCAGTGGCTCAGCCTCCTGGTCCTCTTCCTCACATTTGTCCTCCCCTCGGGCATCATCCTCTTCTGCTACTCCCTCATCTCTCAGCGTCTCTGGAACCCTCCCCACCTGGGCCGGGCCCGGAAGAACTCGCTGAGGATCATCTTTGCCATCGTGGGCACCTTCATCTGCTCCTGGCTGCCCTTCAGCATCCTGAAGAGCTTCTTCCACATTGCCCACCTGAGGACTCTGCCTTTAGACTGCCCGCTGCTTCTGGCACTGCGCTGGGGCCTCACCCTCTCTACCTGCCTCGCTTTTGTCAGCGGCAGTGCCAACCCCATCATCTACCTACTTCTAGATCGATCCTTCCGGGCTCGGGCTCGGGGGTCATGCAAGAAGACTCGCCCTCCCCTGGGCAGCAGAGTGAGCTCAACCCTCATCTCTCTCAGCGGGGGACAGTTCCATATTCCAAGGCCGGGCCTTGGGACGGACACGGAACACCCGCATGGTCCCTAGACTTTCCTTACTCCCAAATCCGTGAGAGAAAGGGAGGGCACGCAGGAAGCAGGAGCGCCAAAGAACGGAAAGGAGCAGGTAAAAGGTGGGCAGGCAGCATGGCTATCCCTCTCCTCTAGATGTCTCTTCTCAAAGCAAACAGCACCAGCCTCTCTGCCTGGATTCCTGCGCTTGAACGCGGTGCTTCTCCAGGGCTCCAAGACCAATAAACAGGGCACCCTCTGCCAGCTCAGGGCAGCTAAGCCACACTTTCCTTTTACTCCTCTGTTTGGACCTGGGGACCATTCTCTTCACTGTCCCTTCTGCTTAAGAGGAGGTTGGTCACTGGCACTGGAAATAACTGGCCCAGAGAATCCTACAACCAGAAGTCCTGTAGCATTAATGTAACCGTGGCAATGAATTTTATTCTCTATACTTTCATTTCTGACTTCTCTCTCTACTAAAATGCCAGAGCAGATCAGAATATGATAATAACCACTAATAAAAATAGCTTGCATTTATATGGTGTTTTAAGGTTTGCAAAAAGTGCTTTATATATGTTATCATATTTGACCAGAATATCCCAGAATATCAAAGCCAGACTGCCACCTCTGGTTTTGCCCCCAGTCTTAGAGATCAGTATGATTCCAGTTCACCTTCCCCTCCCATCCCCAATCCCACATAATTAATATTGTTGTCTGGAGACCATACTCTCTGTCCTGCGCTATCCTCCATTCCCCTCTTCCTGTCTAGCTCCTCTCTCATTTCTTACCCTCCCTCCCATGGCGATCTTTGTATTTTTGTGGTATCTCAGGGTGTCCTGAGGTCAGGCACAGCTGCAGTGGGGATCAAACCAACAGGAATTGTCAGTCACTCATCACCTTTTTGTTGTCAAAGCTCTGCAGAACCACAGTCATCCTCCCTTCTCTGGGCTATCCCTAGTCCTTGGCTAGTTTCTTTAGAAATCTTAGCTTCCAAAGACCCTGGGCCCTTAAATTTGTTGTCTGAGTAAAAACCCAATATGTTGAAAGATTTTCCCCAGAAGCTGTTTCACAGGGCCCCTAAAATGAGGGAAGTAACAGACACAGAAGCTACAATAGTAAGAAAACTGAAGCACAGGGAAAGTTACTGGCCCAGAGTCAAAAATCAAATCATATTTGATTCTATGCTGGGTTTATTTACCCAATCTGTCTTTCCTCCTTCCCTTAGTACCCAAGGCCCTAAAATATTCAGACTTGGCTTGGGGTGGTGGGGCAGGGAGGGCCCTACTGAGAAGGTCAATTCTTAACTGAGCTCCTGAGCTCTCATGTTCTCCTTTCCTTAGCCAGGGAACCAAAAGAAATCCATGAAGTTCTCTGGACAGCAAATAACTGCCCCATCCTCAATAGTAAATACATTTTTACAAACTCTGGTCTCCTGGTCTATTTGTCTGCTTGAAGCTGTCATTTACCTGAGTCTCTGGGGACAGGTCTCAAGATGGGTTGACCAGAAATCAAGCCATCCAAGAATTGAGGTTGACCTCAGGGTTTAAGTTTCATTGCAGAGGACCAGGGGAAACACCCTGATCAAATCAAGAGAAACAACTCCAGTCAACTGTCAAAAATAGTCTTCCAAAGAAATCTTGAGTTTCACACATTTCCAGGTGGAAAAGTAATGAGGTGATGGCTTAGAGGCATTTGAAGATGGAATAATTACCACAAAAATGAGATGTATTACCTTCCTCTTCAAATAAATTTTGGCTCCATTTTCTGTATTAATTGGGTACAATGTTTTTAGTGGTTTTATTGTTTAGAGCAGGGGTTCTTAGCTTTTTTTGTGTCCTGGACCCCTTTGTCAGATTGGTGAAACCTATGGACCCCTTCTCAGAATAATGTTTTTAAATGCATAAAATAAAATACACAGGAATGTAAAGAAAATGATTACATTGAAATAGGCATTAAATTTTTTTAAAATAGTGATTGGGATACTAATGTACTGTTGGTACAGTTATAAACTGATCCAACCATTCTGGAGAGCAATTTGGAACTATGTCCAAAAACTACAAAACTGCATATCCTTTGATGTAGCAATATTAGCAAACTAGTTCTGAATACCAAAAAGATCAAAGAACAAATATATTTATAGCAATTCTTCTTGTGGTGGTTAAGAATTGGAAATTGGGGGGATGCCCATCAATTGGGGAATGGTTGAACAAGTTGTGCTATATGATTATGGTGGAATACTATTGTGCTATAAGAAATGGCGAAGAGGATGCTTGCAGAAAAACTTGGGAATGCTTACATGAACTGATGCATAGCGAAGTGAACAGAACCAAGAGAATGTTATCCATAATAACAGTAATATTGTATGATGATCAACTGTGAATGACTTAGCTTACTAATTATGTAGGATTTAAGATGAAGAGAGCTGTCCTCCTCCAGGGAGAGCTGATAAAATTTGAGTGCAGGTTGAGGCATACTTTTTAAACTTTATTTTTGTTGTTGTTGTTTTGGACTGTGTTTTCTTTTGTAAGATGGCTAGTATGAAAATGGGTTTTACATGACTGCACATGTATAACCTTTATTGAATTGTTTGCTTTCTCAAGAAGGGAGGAAGGGAGGGGGGGGGAGAGAATTTAGAACTCAAAATTTTAAAAAATAAAGAATGTTGAAAATTGTTTATACATGTAGTTGAGAAAAATAAATGAAATTTAAAAACAAACAAACTTGTGGATCTCAGTTTAAGGACCCCTGCTTTAGGAATTATTTTCTGAACCATTGGCTCATAGATTTAGAAAAGCCAGAAAAGATCTTGAAGGAGATCAGGTTCAAACCCCTTGTTTTACAGTCTGGGAAACTGAAGCACAGAGAGATTAAATGATTTGCCCAGGGTCCCACAGGTAGTAAATGTCTGAGTCAAGATTTGAACACAAGTCTTCCCAACTCCAAGTCCCCTGCTTTCTCCACTACATCGTTCTGTCTTCCAATCTATATCTTATCCTTTTTGGTTCTGGAGAGTTTGATGTTTGGGTCTATTTGCCCTTTAAAGAAGCTTTAACCTTACCAGAACCAAAAGAGAAACTTAGGAATCATGTTTTCCTTGAAAGCAACAGCCTTCTTCTACCCTGATCTGGCCAAGAAGCTGGCTGAAGAATCTCTGAACAAGATGGAGGGGGTGAAGGTATGGAGGGAGTTAATTATCAAGTGGTACTTGATGCTCACATTGGCTTTTCAGATTTACTCTTGTTTCGGAGTTTGCCCAGAAGCTCAGCTGTTTGTTTCTGGCTTTCTACTAGATATATAGTAAGGTAGAATGGATGCACTTAGAACCAGGAAGATGTGAGTTCAAATCCCGGCTCCAACACTTGCTAGTCATGTAACAATAGACAAATGGCATTTCCTTTCTGAGCCTTAGTTTCCTCCTCTGTCAAAAGGGAACACCAATGCCAGTAGTGTTTATTTAACAGGGTTATTGTAAAGATCTAGGAGATAAGGTATAAAGAGAAACTTACAAAACTAAAGTACTAGACAAATGTGATGATGATGCGTGGCTTTTTAAAAAACTGTTTAATCTTCATCTAACACGACTGCTTTTCTTTTTTGTACATTTGGTGCCATCTCAAAGAGGAATAGCTGTTTTCCCCAAGCATGTCATATTCATCCCCAGTACAATTCAGTTTAATAGAACATTTTAAAAACTACTCTATGTTAGGCAGTCTGTGAGGTACTAGAGATACAAACACACAAAAAGAAGTGACCTCTGTTCTCAAGGAGATTATATTCCACTGGTGCATATGATTTATACACAAATAATATATAATATATGTGCAATATATTATATAAGTGTAATATCAATATATATCATAATAGCTATATAATCTATAGCTATATATAGGTATATATAGTTATATATTATATATACACATATACTACACATATATAACACAATATACATACACATATATACTACATATATAATACATAATTATAGTATGTAGCACTTTAAGGTTGCAAATCACTGTACAATGTTATCTCATTTGAGCCTCACAATAACCCTATTAGGTAGGGGTTATTATTAACTCCATTTTACAGAAGAGGAAACTGAGGCTGAATGAGGTCACGTGGTTCACACAGCTAAGAAGTGTGTGAGATCTGAACCAACATTTTCCTGACTTGAAGGCCCACACTCTACCGAAATTGCCACACAGCTACCAAATAGAGAGTACAAAGTGATTTTAAGAGTGTGGGAAGGGAGGAAGGAGCACTAGATAACTGGGGTATCAGAAACAATCTGTAGAAGGCCACATCAGAGCTGTGCTTTGAAGGAAGCTAGTGGTGGAGGTGGGGAGGAAAGGCATTCCAAACACGGGACACAAGCTAGGGCAAAGGTCCAGAGGGAATGTCCTGGACAACACAGGGCTAGCAGGCTAGTTTGACTGGAGCAGAGAGCAATAGAAGGTTTGGGTATGAAATGAGGTTGGAAAGGCAATGCAAAACCACAGGTGCTAAGGGTATAAAAGAGGTAGAAACTAAGCACTATTATTATTCAAGGTCTGAGAGTGGTTAGTTGGGGGAAGGGGGAGGAACAGGATCATAGATGGCTAGGGGCTTTCCTAAAACTCAGCTATTTCCTCCCTTTCTTTTCATGATGTCAGAGGATTTCTGCATCTCTCTTTGGATTCCTGATTGCAATGGATTTTATATATATATATATGTATATCTCTTACACTGTTTTCTACAGTTACCACAAGGGTCAAATATAGCAGGATCAGAAGATTGTAGATTTAAAGTTAGTTAGAAGGGGCCTTTGGCATTATCTAGTGCAGTTCACGCATTTTACAGATGAGGACATTGAGGCCCAGAGAGGTTAAGCGATTGGTCCAAGGTCACACAGCTTAGAACCCAGGTTCTGTGACTCTCAGTTCAGCTCTCTGAATATGGCATCTCACTAACTCCCTGCTGGAGATCAAGCCCAAACCCAAGACTCCTGGCTCCAAGTCAGGGCTATTGCTCCTGAGCCAGGCTGATGCTGAAAGGGCAGAAGAGTGCTCTTGGGGGAAACTGAGTCAACAGGGAGCCAAATGGATCCACAGAGCACTACCCAGTGAGCCACTAAAAGGGGCCACCTTGTTTCTGAGCTGAACCTCATCCACACTATGGCCCTTTAGGGAAGAGTAAAGAGAGGGATAGGTCCCAGGTGCTAGGAGTGAGTGAAATGACTGGGAACCCAGGCTTGAGTGAGTGGTACCTGTGGTGAAGGGGCCTTCCTGATTGGCCTCTTTCTGAGTCATCTCTAGGATTTTACTTCCCCTCCCCCAAAGGCTGTGCCCTGGGGCACACTGTGGGAACCCAGATGCCTGGGCAGTGCTGAGTGAACTAGGGAGTTCACCAGCATGGCAGGACCCTGGGAGAGGCAGACTGGGTAAAGGGCTGGTCTGAGATGACTCAGCCCCTTGTGTCACTGGGAGGGCAGACAGAGGCCATAGGGTGCTCTTCAGACAGTCAGAAATGTGGTGTTGGGAGCCTGAGGAAGCTGAGGGTCTGGCTATTGCTCTGTGCCGTCCATCTGGGCCCATCAGCTGAAGTCCCCCACCCTTCTCTGAGAAGGGAAGAGAATACTGGGGAGACCTGCAACTGAAGTGCCGCAGCAGGCTTACTGACAGACATAGAGCCAAGTGGGGATGAAAGGAGTGAAATCACTCCCACGTACTCACCATCATCAAAAGACAAAGGATCTAGGCAGTTTGGGTGGTGGTTGTCCTTCTTTCTCAAAGAGGGCCATGGCATCAGGAAGGTGATGCCATGACATGCAAGTGACTTGGATTTAAGTGAGGGAGGGCTGTGTAGTCAGCAGCCTCACTTTCTCCTCCAGAGCCATCTGGGTTCAGGTGGCAAGACATAGACCAGGACCACTGGAGATGGCCCTGGCTGTATTAGAATCAGGAAGTTCTGAATTCAAATCCAGCTGGAAACACTTACCAGCTAGCTGTGTGACCCTGGACAAGTCACTGAACTTTTGCCTGCCCCGGTTTCCTCATCTGTAAAGTAGGGACAATAACAGCACTTACCTCCCAGGGTAGTCCTCTATTTTACAGATGAGGAAACTGAGGTTTAGAAAAGATAACTGGTCCACCCCAGATTACCTAGTTAAAAGTACAGGACAAGAAAGCTGATTTCCCAGCACTTAACCAGCGACCAGCAATTACTCCACAAGACCCTGCTACCCTTGACTCCTGCCCTCGGGGAACTCCAGTATTTGGTCATTCTCCTCCCCTTCTATCTTTTGTACCATTAGTACTAGTCCAGCTCACAGTAAGACTTGGGGGTTGTTGAAGATCACACAATCAATCCTGAGGGGTTGCCTGCTGTGTCTTGGCAGCTCACTCCCACAGTGCCTTTGCATTTCTAGAGTGCTGTAAGACATTTTGGGGGGGAGGCAATTGGGGTTAAGTGACTTGCCCAGGGTCATGTCTAAGGCTAGTGCATGCCTAAGGCCAAATTTGAACTCAGATACTCCTGACTCCAGCGCCAGTGCTCTCCATCCACTGGGCCACCTAGTTGCCCTAATACTTCCCTCGTCAAACCTTTTCCCTATACTTCTCATTTCATGAGAACATTCTTGTAAGATGTGTAAGGCATTTTGCAGATGAGGAAACTTAAGTGGTTTGCCCTTAATCAACAAACATTTATTAATTACCTTCTGAGTACCACCCATTGGGGATATGTAAGCTTTATGGGGACAAGAACAGTTTCATTTTTGTCTTGTATCCCCAGCTCCTAACGTAGTGCTTGGTACATGAAAGGTGATTAATAAATGCTTACTGGCTGTTACAAAGATATAAATGAAACAGTTCCTGCCTCCAAAAGCTTATGTTATATTGAGGGTGGAATGGGTACATATATAAAAGAATATAAAAATAAATGCAAGGTGATTGGATGGCTATGGGAAGAATGGAAGAAAGTTCCTATCGGAGGTAACTGAGATAAGCTGGGCCAGAAGAGGACAGATTATGTGGTTGGACCCTTTGATAAGGTAATAGCAGCTTTCTGTGGCATTTAGTTTGGGAGGCCACACAGATGTCCATGAGGGGTGGAGAAAAGCTGAACTACCCTATCCAAAGCTGAAGAGCTCTAACTTATTTCTTGTGGGGAGAATGGCTGTTCAAGGGACTGGGCTGATTGAAGGGGTTTTTGATGTATGATGCTTAAATGCTTCGGTGAAAAAATTAGGGAACAACTAATTAAGGGAAACATTATTGGTTTGTCCTGGGAGGAAAGGTGCTAGACAGAAGACACGATTTATTTGGTTTCATTTTGTTCTAGAAATGACTGTCCTTTCGAACCTGGAAAACACTTCACGCCCCTTGCTAATCTGATCTGTCCTGTATATGATTTTTGCCCAGAATGAGCCAAGTGAGGGCAAAGGGGCGTTTTGATGGCAGCCACACCCCCGGGTGTCTCCCTCCTAAACCACAGCAGTGCCCACCTCTGAAGGGTGGGCTACCCTAAGAACATAAGGACTTCCTTGCTGGGTGTTTATTTTGATAAAGAGAAGCTGATTTCTCAGGACCTCATGGGGTTTTCTTGGCAAAGATATTAGAGTGATTTTTGGTTTCCGTCTGCAGCTCATTTTACAAATGAGGAAACTGAGGCAAATAGCGTTAAGTGATTTGCCCAGGGTCACACAACTAGTAAGTGTCTAATGCCAGATTTGAACTCAGGAAGATTCATCTTCCTAACTCCAGGGCTGGAACTTTATCTATTGCCCCACCTAGCTGCCCAAGCTTTCTATACAAAAAGATAAATAATATAATTTGAACTGCCCAAATCAAGATAAACTACATATTAAATAAAGGAGTACTTTCAGCATGTATAATAACTAAATGACTAGATGTTTTGGTCAGATATTTCAGATTAAAAAAGAAAAAAACGGGGAAGAAAAACAGTATTTTGAAGTAGGAGCAGGCTAACCCCAAAGGGAAGTTTCCATTTTTGATAAAGGAGAAGAGAAAAGCTAAGGAAACCTAAGTAGTTGATAGTGGGGGTAAAAAGAAGAATTTGTTTAGAATGATTTAGTTCCACTTGGATTAATAACAGCAAAATTAGAATAATAGAAGAAAGAGCAAATTTGACAATTGTAATGCTTAACATAAATGGACTGAGCGTGTCAATTTTTAAAATGGTGATAGAGTAAAAAAACAACAACCTAGCAATATGTTATTTACAAGAAGCACAGTTAATCCAGAAAGATTTAAACAGATTCAGACCAAAAGTCTGGCTGGAAATTTACCGTATTAATAGTTTCATACTAACTTATAGGGGGAAAAAAAAGCAGCAATGAGTTGCCTACAAATAAGAAAGCATTAAAAAGTCACGAAGGTGAAATCCCAAATGAAAGTGTATCAATTTTAAATATAGATGAACCTGAGAGTTCTGCACTAAACTTAATAAAAGTTCACATTCTCATGGAAGTAGCTAAAATATCAATAATAGTAAAAGATTTTAATACCCTTTTAGCAGAATGAGATAAATAAGAGTACATCAAGTTGAGTAGATTATTAAAGAAAATAAGGCTAATAGATGTAGGGAAGAACTCAATTTTTAAAAAACAAAGAATTTTTTTTTAGTCTTAAAAAATTGATCATCTGTTAAGTTAGAAGAAAATAAAGATGCTATCAACGAGATGGAACCAAGACAATTCTCAGAAGTAAATTTATAGTACTTATTGCCCATATCAATATGAAAGAGAAATGCAGTGGATTAGGTTTGTACTTTAAAAACTTGAAAAAATAAGGCAATAAATAACAGGAAACTGAAAAAGAAAAATAACCAAGAACACAGCTAAGCTTAAATAAGATTGAAAATAAGAAAAAAACTCAAATTATTAATCAAATCAAGAGTTGCTTTAGAAGGTCAACAAAGGTAATAAACAATTAACAAATCTCATTTTTGAAAAAAGAGCAAACCAAAATCAACAAGATTAGAAATAAGAGAGTGGAGGCCATGAGGGCAAAAGAAATCAAGAAAATTATCAGAGAGGATCACACACAGTTCTGCCTTTAACACTTAATAGTTACTCGAGCTTTCTAAGCCTCAATTTCCTTATCTGTGAAAGGTGGATACTAATATCCATTTTATCTAATTCACTGGGTAGTAGTTTAAATGAAATAATTTAAACTGAGGTTTAAATGAAATAATGCATATGAAGTGGTTTGCAAATCCCCAAACCCTATACAAATATGAATTGCTGTTTATTATTATTATTAATTACTAGTAATACAACATAGTGTGAACCGAAGTTAATGGTTCAGTGTCGGTAAGGAAGGAAGTCTTAAGCAAAATGCTTCAGAGATTTGGGCGTTGTCCTGTGCTGTTCAATATTTGCTTCAATAACTTGGATAATGGCAAAGCCAAGTCTCAAAGTTCCAGTGGGGTCACTCAGAGCCAGGAATGACAACTCTGAACATACACCATATAATGATCCCTAAAGATCAACTCAACCTTGTCACTATAGGTCCAAAAGGCTGTTTCATAGAAATAAAAATCATAAAAACAAATTCACATGGAAAATGAAATCTGGCCACGAGTGGTAGCCAACATGTCTCATCCTAGCTACTAGGGAGGCTTGAGACAGAGGATCTCTTGAGCTGGGGAGTTATGAGCTGTAATGAACTTCACTCATCTGGTATCCACACTAAGTTTGGCATTTATATGGTAAGCCCACAGGAGCAGGGAGTGGGAGTAGAAGCACCATGTTGCCCAAGGAGAGATGAACTGATCCAGGTCAGAGAAATGTAGTCTGTCAAAGTTCCTCTAATGATCAGACCGCATTTCTAACCTGGGGAGGGTAGGGAAATCCATTTGTTTTTTAAAAAGGGGGGAAAAAAAGGAAAACGAAAAAAAAAAAAAGATCAGTAAGAAAATCAAACAGTATTATGAAAAAGCAAATGGTTTCAAAGGGAGTTGCCCAAGCGGGTTTCAAAATGTACCACAAGCAAAAATTATTTTTTAAAAAATCTGTCTTGTGCTAGAAAAAAAAAATAGAGAAATAGATCAGAAAGGACAGAAAGAGAATTTAGAAATGGAATCTTATCTGTATAAGAAATTTATGTTTGATGAAATATTAAAATCTTAAAAAACCCCAAACATTTGAATCAATAAAATTGTCTGGGAAATTAGGTAGCTGCATGATGAAAAATACGGTTAGTTAGAACCATGACTCAAACCATACACTAGACTAAATTCTTACTGGGTCAATGACATAATTTTTAATCATTAAAACTACAAGGGAAAGAAATTATATATTTATCTCAGTTATGGAGAGGAACTGTTTTTTTTTTTCAATCAAACAGAACAAATAGTTGGGTTTAAAACCAGGAGGCTTAAAGGGATCCTGCACAACAAACAGCAGTATCTATAAAATTCAAAGGAATGTATTGAGGGGAAATTTACAGAAAATAAATATATGACATCTAGAATCTATTAAGATCAGATATATATTTCTAAGAATAATACACACTCCTTAATCGATAAACTATGAGAGGATATAAATAGAAAGTACAAATTGTTCTCATGAAAATACGACAGAATTCTTTAAAGATCAGAGAAATGCAAATTAAGACAACTTTGAAATGCTATCTCTTGCCCACTAAGTTAAAAAAAACAACAACCAAGTAGCACAAAGTGATAAAAATTTCATTTTAGTGGCCTGTGAAGAAACCAGGAACTGTTCTATTAATGGTAGAAGTGAATTCATTTTTAAACATACAATGTATTACTTTGATTTGCTTCATTGTACTTATTTATTAGTAAGGAGAGTTCTTTGAGGGGAAGAGTCATCACTGGGAAATCACAGTGATATAAAAAGGAAAGGGGCATCCATAAAACATTAAAAAAAATGAGTCACAAAATTGATCATACCATTTAATTTAGAAATTCCACTGTCAGGATTTTGTCATAAAGATATCTTGAAAAGGAAAAAAAAAGGAATCTGGCTATAGAAAAGTTCATACCTGCTCTATCTCTACTGGAAAAAAATTCTATTATTTAAAATTTTTTAATAATCTAAATAATCTGGATGTGTATAATAATTATAAAATTATTGAATAATATGCGATATATTAATGGAAGGAAGTTGATCTTTGAAAGTCCAAAACCTAATTACAGGAAACAGATGGATTAGGAGGTATTTAACTAACTATAAAAATGGGGCCATGGCAGTTCATCCCTTTATAAAGTTCAATCAAGCCTCTTTGGCAAACAGAAAGGGTGCAACACCCTGGGATGAACAATGATGGTAATGCCTTTGGGTGGCCTTTAAAAGTCAGTTCAGAAGTCAGACTCAAAGAAACTAGCTTGTGACAAGAAACAAAGAGCCAAGGAAGGAGCTGAAGGAAGAGAGGCCCTTGAGAGGCAGAGGCCCTGAGGAGTGAGGAGGGTAGAAGTGCCAGCCCAGGCAGCACCTCTAGGAGCAGGAGGATCAGGACTCCAGGGGATGTGGAGGCAGATGCTATGTGGCTGAATCCACCCCACCTCACTACACACCTCAGGGCAGTCATTCTGACAACTTTTTTTCCTTCTGGATCCCATATGTCAAGGAAAGGCAAGAAGGATTTATTAAGCATTTGATATGTACCAGACAGTGGGCTAAGAGCTGGGGCTACTAATACAAGCAGGAAAAAAAAAAGACATTTTCTGCCCTCAAGGAACTTATATTCTAACTGGGGAGAGAAAACTGGTACTGATACAGGAATAAACAAAACATAAAATAAGGGAAGGGAGAGAGGGGGAAAGAAATAGCAGTTAAGGGTCCAGTTAAGACTGACTGATATGAATAGCTATCTTGGATGGAAAGCTCCAGGAAGTTCTTTCTTAACTAAATTCAGTGTTTAGCATAGTGCTTTGCATGCAGCAGGTACACAATAGTTTATTGAAAAGCTTGATTAAATTGGCCAAAACTTGGGACTCTCAGCTTCTCACTTCAGATCTACCAGTAATTTCTGGAGGGAGTTTAACCTTGCTTCTTTCTCTGCTTCTGTTTCCACTCTAAAGTGGAATTTAAGAACAAGTTGGTTTCATATTTTGAAAAAGAATGAAAACAAATTATTTGAGGACCTTTGGCTTTCTTCAAAATAATAAATTTTCTTTTTTTTTTAAACTGAAAACATCATTCTGATTTAGTTTAAGACAGGTTACTATGACATAATACACAAGTACTTACTAAGTGCTCACCATTAGAGGCCATGAATTACTTTTGCATGCGGCCAAAAGCATCATCAATTAGTCAGCGTATCCCACCTGAAAAGGCTAAAAGTGAACACCTGGTGCTTTTTTTTTTTTCTTTCTGTACTGGGAATTTTCTGTATTCTAAATTTGGAATCCTTTGATGGTCTATCTAGCAGCTGGCTTGAGCTCAGGGAAGGCTGAGTTCTGAAAGGCCCTTTGGAGTGAACTCAAGCTATTTCCTATATTTATTTCATTTCCTAGTTGTTAGTTTTTAGCAGTTTTTCTTTTTTTTGCAAGCAAGTCTGCAACAGGGATAAGAATAAGAAAACTAGCCATCTCTGAACAATGAAAGAGTGAGAGAGAGAGACAGAGATAAAGACAGGACAGAGAGAGAGAGAAGGTGGGGGAGAAGGGATGGGAGGAAGAGGGGGAGAGGAGAAAAATAAAGAAGAAAGGAAGAAAAAGAAACAGATGGAGGGAGGGAAGGGGGAAAAAAGAAAGAAAGAAGAAAGACTCAAGGAAGGAAGAAAGCAGGGAATAAAGGGAGGGAAGGAAGGAGGAAATAAGAAAGAAAGGGAGGGAGGGAAGGAAGAAAGGAGAGAGGAAAAAGGAAGGAAGGAAGGAAGAAGGAAATAAGGGGAGGGAAAGAGGAAATAAGAAAGAAAGGGAGGGAGGGAAGGAAGAAAGGAGAGAGGAAAAAGGAAGGAAGGAAGAAGGAAATAAGGGGAGGGAGGAGAGAAAGAAGGAAAGAAAAAGAAAGGGAGAAAGAAGGAAAACAACAGTTTGAAAATGTAGCTTCTTTTGTGTTACTTTTGCTGCTTGGCGGGAGGTCTGGAGGGGGAAGGGACCTGGTTCTGAGTCTGGAGCTCAGAGCTAACACCTAAGTGGGTTTCTAGAACATCCCAAATGATTTAGAAGACACCTTCGCTTCACATCAAACCTTCCTGCCCTTCTAACCCTGACCTTTTTCTTTCCCCTCAGTTTGGTCACTTGAAGAGAAACCCACAGGGCTATGAGGCTGGCTTGTTTTTCAACCATGCCAGGGCAGCTGTTGCTGCAGCTCTGGGTTGGTCTCTTAGTGCCTTTTACAGCTTAACCACAGGAAATGGAATTTGGTAGCCTGAAAACAAGTCTGCCCCCTTCCCTGCACTCTCCCCCACCCCCTACCACTTTTGTTGGTCTTTGCTTGGGGGAAGAGGAGGGGAGATAGGGTAGGAGAGATAGGGGAGAAGTTAATACCATTTCTCCCTCCTCCCTATCAGGCCCAGGGTGTGAAAAAGCGAGCTTCTTCAATGATTGGAAAAGACTTCAGGAGGTCTTTCCAATGACATTTCACAGAAGCAGAGACTCTTAGGAGTTGGAAACTATGGGGTGCTGATAAATGTTTTAACAACTGGCTGTGAGGGAGTGGGGTGGATGGGAAATGTACCCACGAGACACTTTTAAGTGTAATCTGTATTATGAACGTTTTCTCCATCGATTTCTTCAGTTTAGACAATCAACAAAACAATAAATCAATCCTTAATTTGTAGCATTTACTTGCATTGAAAATATAAGAATGGGCCCTCACTAGGGCAGTTTGAGCCTGGTTGGAAGGGCCTGCACAAACTGTCTATTTTAATGTTTTCCTATCTGAAGCAAGAATGTAATTTAGAGCACTCCCAACAAACAGCCACTCAGCCCCTGGTTTAGAAAAATCTGGGCCGGAGAACTCACTGGCTCCTGAGGCATCCTGTATCCGGACAACTCTCTTTGTTAGAATGATTTTTTCTACATTGAGCTAAAATTTGTCATTCTGTAGTGTCCTTTTTCTGCCTCCCATGGTGCATAAGCATGAACGTTCCCAGGTCATAGGATGCTAGATCAACTTCTGGAGGGAATTCATAACATCTAGTACAAGCTGTTTTTAGTTTTACAGATTTCACAGATTATAGAAACTAAAACTGGGGGTGTCACCCAAGGTTAGAGGGGAGGTTTGAACCTAGGCCTGCCAACTCTAACGCTCTTTCCATTGTATCAGAGACCTAATTCAGAATGGACACACTGAAATGGTGGCCCCAGGGGGAGTGCCTGGTACAACAGGAGTTCACCATGTGCTTGGGCAAATTGATTCCGTTTCCTCATCTGTAAAATGGGTGGGGCAGAGAGGAGGTAAGCATACCTTACACTACACAGGGTGGTTCTTCTGACAACAAGCTTAGGAGAAAGGTACTATTATTATTATCCCCATTTTACAGATGAACCAACTAAGGAGAGAGGCTAAATGATTTAGGGCCAAATCTAAGCTCATCTCTTCCTCACTCTGGGGCCATCACTCTATCAACTGCCCAAACTCCATAGTAACCAATAGTTTTGGTCCTAGAGCTATGAAACCCAAAACTCCACCCCAAATCAACTTTTTAAGACAAATCCAATTTAAAGGGAAGGGAGAACCACACTGAAAGGTTGCTGCTGTATATGTGGTGGGCACTCTTTCCTTCCCTCCACCTCTCACAACCCTTTGTTTTTTTCAAAGCTTGGCTCAAGAACCATCTTTAATAAAGTGCCCAGCTGCTAGGGCCCTCTCAACTCCCCTCCCCCAAATTACTTTGTATGTGCTTTGCTTATATTTACTCACACATAAATTGTGTCTCTCTTTCTTTCTTCCTTCCTTCCTTCCTTCCTTCCTTCCTTCCTTCCTTCCTTCCTTCCTTCCTTCCTTCCTTCCTTCCTTCCTTTCTTTCTTTCTTTCTTTCTTTCTCTCTCTCTCTCTCTCTCTCTCTCTCTCTCTCTCTCTCTCTCTCTCTCTCTCTCTCTCTCTCTCTCTCTCTCTCTCTCTCTCTCTGTCTTTCTCTCTCCATCCTTGTGACCTTGCTTAATACCTAGCTCATAATAAGTGGTTAATAAATGCTTGCTTGACTAATTTTGTGTGTGTGTGTGTGTGGGGGGGGGAAGAGTAGGGAATGGAGGCCCTCACCTCAGTGGGGCCATGTTGTTCCATCTAAAGCTTTCCATTTAAACCGATTCTTCTTGCTAACTGAGTGCTAAGGTTCAGTTATGGAAGGAACAAGATCTGTGGGCACTTTCTAAATTTCAGTACAAAGCCCCAGTAGCCCCAACTTAGATACAGCAATGTGGCCGCGACATAAAACTGCATCCGGTTTTGGCAAATTCCTTGATCAAAGTCATTTTGCTTTCCTAGTGGAGGAAGGGAAAGGCAGAGTTTGGTAAATTGAGATACAGGGAAATTGGAGCAGAGCTACCCTTAGAATCCAAATGGTGGTATCTCTGTTCTGCCTGGCAGTTCCATTGAGGTAAATAAACCCCAGACAGCTCTTTACTGTTTGTTTTCTTTAAAATTCATATTTAACCCAGTTAAGAGTCTTAGGTGGAAATACATCCAAGCAATTATTCTTAAAAAAAAAAAAAAACCTTCCAGGGACACAATAATTACTGAAAGGTATGGGATGGGGGGCTCCAATTGGAGGTGGGATTTTGGGTTTGGGGGAATCTGTCCAACAAATTGTTAGGTGGGGAAGAGGAAATCTTTTAAAGAGTTCTATTTCTATTCACTCTGAGGGTTTGAACTAGAACATAAAGTCACTTCAGGGACTTTCCTGGGGATGAAGGTGGTGGGGTGGGGCTTAGGGGGTATGCAGAAGGTTCTCTTGGCAAATGGTGCCACCTGGTGGCCTAAGTGGGGCCATGTAAGCTGATGTGAGAGAGCCAGTGACAGAGACAGACAGAAAGAGAAAGAGACAGAGACATAGAAATAGACATTGGGTCCAGATACCAGGATGTTTTCTGTGGCCACAGAAAACTTGATGCAAAAACAAAACAAAATAAAACCCAGAAAATTATAAATAACACAAATGAAGGTGAAAACAGGGAGAGGAGTAGCAAAATGATGGAGATTCATGGAGATATAAACCAGAGGAAAGGGAGACTGAGGAAGAAAAGAGGAATGAAAAGCAGAGGAGGAAGATGAAGAGGGACACCTAGATCCCCAGGAAATTCTGCTTAATGTCCTGGGCTCTTTGCTCTGCTGGATAAAAGGCCCCTTGAGAGTCAATGGGGTGGGAAGACAAAGAACTTTGCCCCCTGGAGTCTGAGCACAATTGATTTAGAATTGAAAGGGTCTTCAGGGGTCATCTGGTTTGAGCCTTTTATTTTACAGATGAGGAAACTGGTTAAGGGCCCTTGCAGAACAGGCAGGATTCAAACCTGTAGCCACTGATTCTAAAGTCAGCCCTATCAGCAGATCTAGGTTTGAATCCTGAGTCTGTCACTACCTGTGTGACCTTGGGCACATCACTTCACCTCGATGGAACTCAACACGGCCTAGATAGATAACCTCTATCATCTTGGTGTGAAGAGAGTCCTCTGGTTTCCCTTTAGGAATACAGTAACTATGGCTGAGAGCTTGTCCACTTTTTTCCTTCAGGGGCTTAGTTTCCTAGGCATCCTAGGTCATTGCCTGCCTTTGACTTGCCACCCCTATCCCAATCTTCACCCTAGACTCCTTAGCTTGGGCCTTAGTTAAATGATGGAATAAACCATCAAGCCTGAGAAAAAAACACTGTCACTCACCTGCTCGACGCAGCTAACCTGGGACTGCACCCTCAGCCCTATCCCAGGGCAGAGTCTTCTAGGGTGGTGGAGAACAGAATGAGAGAGGCTGAGGGAAATTTTGGCTTCTCCCTGGCAATACCAGCTGCCATCACTCTGACCTGCTGCTTTGCCCTCCTGTTCTTCAGGATGCGGTCTAGGGAGGAAATGTTGCTGATGGGGCCCTGAGTCATTCTGGGGTTTCAGAAGATGCCTTGCCAGAGGGCAGAGACAGGTCACTGTCTGGCCCCTCTCTGGCTAAATCTCACCTTCCCCTTCCTGACTGAGGTTGCTGAAGAGAAAAAAGGCAGGGATTTCTCTCTCCAGCTAAAGCAAGGGCAAGGAATGGAAAGGTGGGAAGCCTGGAATATATATCAGGACAAGGGGCTTCCCATAAAGGATACCAGTAGGGGAGGGAAGTGGTTTGGGAAGAGACTTAATGAGAGGAAAAGGCATAATGGGGGAAACATCCCCAGTGCTGCCAGGCATGTCCCCAAAAGACCAATCCTGAGGTTGTTTCCTAGTGCCACCCCCTGAATAGTAAGGGGAATTCTATTTCTCCCACAAGCAAATACCTACCTGTCCCTCTCCTTTTTCCTTTCCTATTCTTGTCCCTTCTTGAGGAGGGAATGGTGGATGGTGATGCCAACTTTCTCTGGTGGGGAGTTGGTATCTTCAAGGCAGCATCTCTTCCATTAGGGTAAATGATGCACCTTTTTACGGTTGGGAGCCCCAGATTTGTTTTTCTTCCTAGGTTATTCCCTGAAGTCCATCCTTGTAGTTTCGGGGCACCAGAGAAGTCATCAAATTCAATCCTGGAAATTTAATTCACTTCAATAAACATTTATTAAATGCCTACAATGTGCCATGCACTGTCCTCAGTACTGGGGATACAAAAAAAGAGGACAGCCCCTGCCCTCAAGGAGCTTACAATCTAAAGAGGGAGAGACAACAAGCAAATAAAAATATACAAAGCAAGCTATATACAGGATACATTGGAAATAACTAAGAAAGAGAAGGCAGTGTGATTAAGAAGGGTAGAGGAAGCCTTCCTGAAGAAGGTGGGATATTAGTTGGGACTTGAACAAGCCAGAGAGGTCTGTAGTCACAGTGGAGGAGGGAGAGCATTCCAGGCCTGGGCAGCAGGGAATACCTGCAGCTGAGAGATGAGTATCTTGTTCACCGAACCGGCAGGAGGCCGGTGTCACTGCATCAAAGGGTACTTTTTTTAAGATTAGGAGAATTGAGATCTAGAGTGGTTGAGTGAATTGCGCAAGTGCACACGGGCCACAAATAGCAAAGCTGGTGTTCGAACCCAGATTTTCTTCCATCTCCAAACCCAGTGCTCCTTTCCCTATAGCACAAAGTCCTAACCCCCGGGGAAATGGGATATTTCCAAGGGTCAGTTCTCCAGGCTGGGAGGTGGAGGCAGATCTCAGGCTTGGGGAGGCACCAGGCTACCATCCCGGCTGGCCCCCAAAAGGAGGAAGTCAGTTAGTCAATAAACATCAATTAAGCCCCCTCTGAGCCAGGCACTGTGCTCAGTCCCACGTATCCTAAGAAAGGTACCCGGCAGCCTCTGCCCTCCCGGAGCTCACAGTCAGGATTCAGAAGTAATCAAGGACTTTGTCTTGCTTGGGGGTGGGGGAAACTGAAGGGGAAGGAAAGTGGGGGAAGCGGCGTGGGGTCTCCTTTCTTTTGCTTTCATTCTTGCACCCTGGGGTCTGCTGGAATGAAAAGTGCAGGGGGCCAGGCGCTCCCCGGATCAAAGGCGTTCTCGGAGGCTGGGGCCCTGGAAATCTGGGCAGAGACGGGGGTGTGAGGGTCACTCCGCTATCCCAAATCGGGGGCAAAGGGTGCCTCCCAACCCCACGGGCCCCTGGCCTATACGGTCCTTTCGTCTGCTAGACCCTCCGACCTTAGCCCAGGTTCTGGTCCCCCCACCGTGGACTTGGACTCCTGAGCCTCCTTCTAAGCCCTCCCCCCTCTCCCTGGGCCTTGGTATGCCCCAGGGGACAGATGTCTTGGGATCTTTAACATTTGGGATGCAGCGAACGCCCAAATTAAATGAAATCCCTGCGGCCGCTGCTGAGTCGGGGCCGCCTCCTTCCGGGAGCGGGAACACACTCTAGGAGGCGGGCCCGCACACTCTGCGGGGAGACTTCGGAGAAAGCCGGCAGGGCAGGCGGCCGCCCGCCCGTCCAGGTGAGGCCAGGGGCCCGGAGAGGGACCGCGCGCACGGGGATGCGGACTGCTCTGCCGGGGGGGGGG
>NW_027187372.1:25775912-25776133 GCF_028583685.1 Petaurus breviceps papuanus
GGGGGGGCGGGCGGCGGGTACCCCCCTGCTGCGGGGCGCCGCGGGGGGCTGCAGGCAGAGCGGCGGGGGATGGATGCGGGGCTGCTAACCAGGACTGCTGGTGTCACACACATGCGCGCGCGCACACACTCCCGTAACACACAAGCACACACACCCCCTTTCCCCTTCCCTACTCCCCCAGCCTTAGTTGCATCCAGGGTCCTCATTCCACTGCTGCCTCC
>NW_027187372.1:25776533-25903669 GCF_028583685.1 Petaurus breviceps papuanus
GGAGGCAGCAGTGGAATGAGGACCCTGGATGCAACTAAGGCTGGGGGGTGGGGGGAGTTGGGGAGCAGAACAAAAGAGTTCTTCAGAGAAGGTGGAGCGAGGTCTGACTCCAGGACACGCTCTGCACACATGCATCCTTGTTGCCTCCCTGCCTCAGACTTCTGCACACACACACTTACACCCCCAGCACCCTGTCCAAGGTAGGTGGCCTGCCCTGATTTTTGAGGTGGGGAAGCCGAGGGAGGGAGGGAGGCAAAAGAGTGACCTGACTGCCGTCCATTCTTAACTGGCCTGGGCCATTTCTCTGGCCTCTCTTTTTTTTTTTTTTCCTGATCCCTACTTGGTCTGTGCCTGTGAATGAATGAGTCAACAAATGAATGAAATGTATGTGCCTGCTTTGGATGCTACAAAGGTTAAGCCAGGCTCCTTGCCCTCACTAAGCCCACCCTCCACTAGACCAGCCGACTCTAACCCTCTAGAATAAGAGGCAGCTTTTGTGGTATCTTTAGGGGAGTAAAAGGAAGAGCATCCCCCACCCCACCCTCACCCCCTCTTTGAGTAGGAGATCTCTGTGAGACTTTGAAGCATTCAGTGCATACCACAGCAGGATGACATGGATGGAGGGTTGTTAGGAAAGTCTAGACTGCTTAGCACATCCAGTGTGGAATTAGTGGGTCACTGCCTCAAGGGGCCCTCCAAAATTGCTCAGGCCCACTCAGAATCCCTCCTAGCAAGGTTGTTCTAGTGCCTCCTTCTCCTTTCGACCTCAAATAGACCCTCCCTCACTTTCCCCTACACATACTCCTTAACTAATCTGTATTCTGTAATTTTCCCAAAAAGGTAGAGGAGGTACTGGGAGAGGAGGGCAGAAAGCATGCACTTAGGTCAACCAGAATTCTAAGGGTTCCATGAGAACCACATTTTTAACATCTAATATGGTAGAGGGTACACTTGCATTCCCTTGGTGGATCATAGATTACACTCAAGAGGTGTGGGAAATTCTGATTATTCCTAGTCCATCTTCCTAACTCAAGCCTAGAGCTGTGGGTTGGCTAGTCCTCCAAGCTGCCTTAGGGAGGAGGGTGTAAAGCGCTTCCCTACTTTTTAGAAGACATGCCCCTAAAGATTGCTGCTTTCTATCCAGGCTTCCAGTAAGAGGGGATTTTCCCTGCCTGGGCCCCTCAGCAGCAACCCCGAGGTCAGCTGTGGAGGGAAGGATCTGGTGGTCAGCTGGGAGGGCCTCGGGGAGGGTATTGTTTGGAGAGAGGGTGTGGGTAAGGAATGTGAGTGAGCCGGCTAGGTGTAAGGGAAAGAGGGGGGAAATGGAGGAGATCAGACTCTGGGAAAGCAATAAGGGGAAAGGAGGGAAGAAAGGGGTTTGGGGAAAAACAGAAACAGGCCTAGAGCTAAGTTGGGGGTGGGCCTGGGGACAGTATTCAAAACCCAGCTACCAAAGACTTGAATCCTCTACAGAGGGGATTGGTGCTAGCTTCGGGTTGCTGTTTGGTAAAAACCCTTGAAACTTTGGCGTTTGGGAAGCTTTGAGGACCCTGAGGGGTTGGGAAATTGCAGGATGAAAAAATTCAGGAAAACCACTGGTGCTCAGTCTAAAATAATCCACATCTGACCCTCAGTTTCTTTTTCTGTTAAATGGGGGTATTGGATCCATCATAATTCTACAACTCACACCTCCTGTAGTGCTTTAAGGCCTTCAAAGTACTTTGCTACAACAGCCCTATGAGGTAGGGAGTGTGAGTATCATGATCCCCATTTCATTATGAGGAAAGGGGTCCAGAGAGTTGAAGCATCTCATAGCTAGTATCACAGAGGCAGGATTCATATCCTGACATCCTGCTACACCATGAAAGAGTCTTGGAGTCAAGAAGATGTATGACCATGGGCTAGTCACTTCTCTTAGTGACCCAGGTAACTCCTGAAGACTAAATTACACAAGAGTTCTGATGTGCCCACTGGGTATTCCCTTACACTAATGAAAGCCTAGGTTTAGACCTCCCCAAGGTACCGTTCTAGGTATACAAAGATTATACAAAAATATAATCATTCCTCATCAGCAAACTTTTATCAGTTGTGTCTAACACTGTGTTGAGGGCTAGGAGTGATACATGGCTTAGCTAAAGCACAGATCCTACCCTCAGACAATTTATAGTCTAATGGTGGTGGGGAGGTCGGGATGAGGGAAGCATGTACCAAAATAACTATGATATGGAGAGTAAGATACATGCAAAGGGAGATCCAGGCAGACTTAGGAGAAATTTGGGAAAGCGGAGATCACTGGCGTGTTAGAAAGGTGGTTAAGAAATCATTTGTGGAGGATGAGGCAGATGGGCTGGAATATCAAGAAAAGGAAACACTTAGAGAGAGGTGGCCTCCAAAGGGAGAGAGATGTGGAGGAGTCCCCTCCAGGTGTGAGGATAATGGAAGCAGGGACACTTGAGATAAGAGAGTGTGGTAAATAACAACTGGTCCAGTTTGGCAGGATCACAGGGTATGTGCAGAGGAGTGGTATTCCCCAAGTCGGAACCACATTATCAAGGACCTTGAATATCAGGATTAGGGGTCCATTCAAAAAACAGTGGGGAGCCCCTGGAGGTTTATGAGTAGTGACAGGAAGGGAAAAGGCATTTACTTAGTGCCTACTGTGTGCCAAGCACTGTGTCCAGGGTCCCTCCAACCTCTCATTCAGTGACCCCACATGTGTGTTCTTAGACTGTTCCTCTTTCATTGTCTGAATAGGGTAAATGCACTTTTCTCTCCTCCACCTCTGACTTGTAGGGTACAAAGGGTGGGTATATCTGTTTCTTGGAGTTAGGAAGGAGTGAGTAGAAGGGGGTGGGATTTTTCGAGAGTCTGGCTTTCTGGGAAATGAGTAGGATCCCAAATAGATTTGGCCGGGGAGTGGGTGTCCATTTGTTTTGTTCGTGGGTGGTGAGAGAGAGAGAGATCAGTGGGTGCAAAGGAATCCCTTTTCTTCCCTAGGAATCAATGCTCATTGAAGTCATTGGCCTCCTCTTATTTTATGGGGCAGGCTTGGAAGGATGGGGATAAGTCTCTCTTAAGTAGTAAACCCTATAGTCTTACTGCACTAAAAATGGGTTTTTGAAATAAGAGGAGGAAAAGTTCCTTCCTGCCTTAGCCCCTAAGAGATCTCCATGGAACTGGGGGCCAGGCTCTGAATCACAGAATTTCACAGTTGGAAGGGACTCGGGTGCCACCTAGTCCATCGAACACCTGAAAAATCTTATCTCCACCACAAGGCACTGCCTTTGTTCGACCCCCTCCAGAGAGGCAACCCATCCTACTTTTTTCAGAGCTCTAGTTGTTAGAAAGTTTTTCCTTATGTCAAGCCTAAATTTTCCTGGTCGAATTTTATGCCAGTTACTGCTAGCTTTGTCTTCTGGGGAATTCCTGGGTTCTTGACCTTCATTTTGGTTATGTGACTCAGGATTTGAGACCCAAATGAGACAGTATGTTTAACATGCTTTGCAAACCTTAAAGTGCTATACACATGTTAGATGTTATTATCATTAGCTCTGTCTCAGGCTTCAATTTCTTCTGGGTAAGAAGAAAACAACCCCTCTCCTCTTGGGAGCCCTGCTGCTCACTTACTCAGAAATCAGCCTTCCTCACCCCACTCCACCCTGGGAGTGTCACCCCCCAGTTTCCAGAAAGGCACATGGTCTAAAATGAAACAATAGCCTGATCCGGGAGCGCTGTAGCTCCTTGGGCCACCTGGGGTAAAAAGCCCCACTGTTTTCTGCTTGGGGGCTCCCCTGCAGATGAGTCCTGTCACCCCCCCTCCCCATCCCCCTTCCCCGGAAGTCCAGAGGCCCTAGGAACAGAGCTGCCGCAGGATTAGCTCAGGGAAGGACTTGCTCACCTGCTCCTCCCCTCTGACTCAAGTCATAACAAGTAACCTGGTTCTCCTAGCCCAGCGGAGCGGGGAGGGAGGGAGGGAGGGAGGGAGAGGGGAGAGCCAGAGCAGGAACAGAATGGCAAGCCTTTAGCTGGGGAGAAGCAGCATCGGCACTCAAAGCCCTTTCCTTCCCTGGACTTGGGTTCCCGAGAGAAGAAGCTGGTTTTCCTCCCTAGTTCCTGGGTCAAGACTTCCAAAGCTGGTAAGGGCAGGGGCTAGACCCAGGTGGTTTTTCTGGGTGGGGTGACAAGTAAGTAGAAGGAAGTTTGAGGCAGAGGGCACAGGACAGGACTTTGGTGTGTCGGGCCCAGTGAAGCGTCCAGGTCTGAGCCCCGTTGTCAGTTTCCTAAGGTGAGCAGGTACAATTCCTCTTTTTCTAGGTGAGAAGTTGGGACTAGAGAAAGACAAGTGGACAGGACAAGGTTTGAGAGAGGAATGAATAGAGGTCAGGGTGGGGAGCAGGAAGGAAGCCTTGGAAAACTTAGTTTCAGAGAGTTTTCCCTCCCTCCTTTCTCCTCCACTCTGTCACTCTATCAGGCAACATCCTTAGGCCAGATGGATTGTTTCTTTCCCAGCAGAAAGTACTCAGCAAACAACGAGAGGAGCCAGTCTAGGGACTGGGAAATTTGGGAAGAGACTCAAGAATTTTGGGGGAGGGGGCGACAAGTCACCTAATGTGTGTCATCCGATGGGATTTTCCTAGAAGGCAGCCCCTATTTTGAGATGACCAAGGCCACAAAAGGAACTGACCCGGGAGATGACCGAGTCAGGGACCTGGTGGCTCCTGACCAGAATAGGACTAGGGGCCAGATGTTGATGGCAGGAGAGAATCTTCCTATTAATTAGAACTTGTGTTTTCTCTTCAACAACCCTCTGACACAAACTCATTTAAGCACATTGGTTTTCTGATTAAATATTCCTTTCCTTTCCCCTGATCCCATTCTGGGATATACAGGTGAACCTCCATGTACTTTTTCTTCAGATGAAAACTGAAGGAAGTGTTTTCACATAATTTGGAAAGTCCTTTCAAACTTGAACTTTTTATCCATATGTTATGTAAACAAAAGATGGGAATGATACCTTCCATTCTCCCTTTTGCCTCATGACTGTTGAAGAAGAAAAAGCAACAGGTCCTATGTAGAACAAGGCCTCTCATAGTCACCTTCAGAACGTCAAGTTTTGTGATGTCAGATACCTTCTCTTTCCTTTTCGTTGTCTTCCAGAGCTTAGAATTGTGCCTGGCACATAGTGAGCGTTTTATAAATGCTTGTTAATTGTTTCATTGATGAGTGAACGAAATTTAGTGGTAGAGCTAAAAGAAAAGAAAAGACCAGGCCAACTAGGCCAGCTCCCTCATTTTACAGCTAAGGAAACTGAGTCCTGCAGGTGAAGTGAGTTGTCAAGGAGAGCTTGGACCCCAGTCCAAGATTCTTAACTCCTACAAAAGCTTGCTCCACCATGCCATGTACAGTGTTGTGCTGTGGGCCTCAGTATCAGATTTGGACAAATGCCTAGTGCCCTGGGTTTCTTTACAAGAAGAGTAGGAGAAACTGGGCCTTGGACAGATGGGTGGGGAGTTTAGAAACATAAGGCTATGGACTGAGAATGGGCCACCGTGGTTCTGTTCTTTCTTCTCCATCACCGCCCTCCCTTGTCTCTGAGGAAGGAGAAGGGGGGAGGAGAAGTGGCATCACAGCTTTAATATCCTCAGGAGTGCTGAGTTGGAAGTGTGTAATTAATTAGTGATGATTACTAATTAGTAGGCCTCCTCTGCCTTTTTCTCCTTCATCTCCTCTTTCCTTTCCAAAGGCAAACACCTTGAGCTAGGTAGGTGGGGTGTGTGACTAGCTGCCCTGTTCTGACCTGGAATTAAGGGAATTAGGGTAGCAGGAGGGTCAGAGAGATTTGGGGAGTGAGATAAAGTGTCCAGGGAAGGGCAGAAAAGACCCGGGGAGCTGCAGGTGGGGATGGGAGCGCTCCTGAACAATGCTCCACATGCATGGGGTAATGGAAAGAGTACTAGGATCAAAGCTGAGGGCCCGGGTTCAAATCCTTCACCTCACTGCTTACCACCTGTGACCTATGGGATCTAAGCTCCTTGTGAGCAGGGACGGTTTCATTTTTTCTTTATATCTTTAGTGACTGGCACATAGCAAACTTGTGCATTGACTGACATTGGGCAAATGATTTATTCTTCTGGGTCTCAGTTTCCCCATCTGCAAAATTAGAGGCTTGGATTAAATGAGCTCCAGGTCTCTTCCAGCTCTGGAGATCTGTTGATAAGGCATTTAATCTGTGCTTATGCTTGTGCCCCACAGAGACCAAAAGACTAAAAATTGGAGGTGAATATCTTAGAAGGACTAGAGAGAAGAAAGTTCCTTCCCAGTTACCTAGTTCCTGACAAACAAGGAAATCCTAGACAGCCAGGGTATATGTGCTGGCTGCCTTTTGTTTACACAGGCCCTACATAAACTTTTTTTATTGATATCCTATGTATTCTCTTGGTGGGGCCACCAACCATTCCCCCTTTGCAGAGTCCTCTTTGGGTCAGTGGGGCTGTTTGGGTTTGTTATTGGAAGTCTTGGCCTCCATGGCTGGATGGGTTGTACCGTTTCCGTAGTATTTTGCCTGGTCTTGGTCTTGGTTAAAAGAGGGGACCATTCTAGAGACTCAATGCCTGACCGCTCCCACTTTAACTCTCCCTCACACCCTCTCCCAGCTGGCTTATTTACCAGCTTGCCTAAGACCTACTCTGCTCAAGGCTGAAGGGGCGGGGCCCTTCTCCTTTACGCACAGCCCCAAGTGCCCAGAGGAGGCAGGATAAGCGCCAGACAGAAACTCGGAAGGACTTTTGGACTCTTGTGCAATGATGCTGACTCAGTAAGGAGGTGTCTGAGCCCTGGATCCAGTCTTGGAGGAGCTCCACCCCCTCCCTTCAGGGAGCTCCATTCAGGACTTACCCTTCAGGGCATTATGGAAGTTGGTGGCAACTGGGCCCCTCCAAGTTGGCTGATAGGCTTGTACAATCTTCTGGTGACACTGGAGTGATCTGGAACCCCAAAGAGGAGTCAGAAAACAAATAAAAAATGGTCTTGGGGGTTCCTAGTATTCGATCAATAGAAGGCTTTCTCTTGAGGATTTAAAAAGGGAAGAAAGGAAAGGGACCAAAATGCCAGCTCAGTTTGTTACTGTGTGTGACTTTGGACAAGTCATTTCCCTTCTCAGCCTCAGTTTCTTTATCTGTAAAATAAAGAGATTGGAGTAGAACCTTTCCAACTCTAAAACCTATGATTTTATTTTGTTGTTGAAACAGCAGGGCTTTAGGAGACTTGGTATTCTCTCCAGATTGTAGGCAAGCAAATATCTGCCCTTTTTTGGACCTCAGTTTCCTCACCTGTAGAATAAGGGCATTGGATTAAATATCCTTTAAGACCCCTTTCTAATCAGTCTATAATTTTATTTGTGATATAGTGAAAAGAACAATGAGTTTGAAGGACAAAAGAGATTAACTCCTGGTTAAGTAGGTGGGTCTTAACCTCTCAGAGATTCCTTCCTCATCTGTAAAATGGGGACAGGAGGACTCTTTCACTGCCTACCCCTTGAGGTTATGATGAGGAAAGGGCTTTGTAAGCCCTAAAGTGATATAGAAGTCAGGGCCACAAGCATTTATTAAACACCAGGCACTGGGCTAAGGGCTGGGGAAATGTGAGTTGCTACAGTTTCTTTCCCTTTCTCCGGCTGTTCCTTTTCATACACCACCTGATTCTGGGGTGGCGATACACTCGGGTCTGTCCTAGGCTCAGCTTAGACTGTATCCCCCCCAGATCTACCCAGGCATGGTGGGCAGCCTTCCATTTCAGTCTTTCTTTCATTTCTTCATCCAATTTTGGATAGCCAGTGTCAGAGCACAGAGACTTGGGGGCCCCAGCCGATGGCCTTGGCAACATTGGTCCTTGTTCTGGTCCTGCCCCGGGGCACCTACCCAAAAGTGGGTTTCATTGACCTTCCCTCTGCTCTCTTGTAAAGAAGCCATAGGGGCGGCTAGGTGGCTCAGCGAGTAAGAGCACCGGCTCCAGTGTCGGGATGACCTGGATCAAATCCGGGCTCGGATACTCAGCACCACACCCAGAAATAACTGGCCATGTAACCTTGAGCAAGTTACTTAACCCCGATTGCTTTAAAAAAAAAAAAAAGAAGCCATGGCACTGTCCCAAAGTACCCTTGTCTCTGAAGGATTCTCTTCCCATCCCAACAAGCATGGAAGGGCTGCCAGGTGTGGGTAGTGCTTGGTAGTGCTAAGCTTCCCTTTACCCCTTCAGCTTCAGAGGGATGGAGGGTGCTGAAGTGCATGTGGGGGGTTTAGAAGAGGCAGCCTGGGCTCATGAAGGGCCAGTTGGCGCTGGAAGCCTTCTTACACTTTATTTTCTCTCCATGCACTCTACAGTCAAACAACACCGAGCTCCTCACTGCTCCTCTATTTCCCTGGCTCTGTCAGATTGCCCGGAATACTCTCCCTCCTCACCTCAGCCTCCCCATTCTCTCTAGACTCAGCTCCAGTCCGCCTTCTGAAGAAGGCCTTTCCTGCTCCCTCTTAATACTGATGTACATAACATGTTGTGTTGTCTCCCATTGGAATATAAGCTTCTTGAGGGCTGAGATTATTTTGCCTTTCTTTATTGTCTCCGGTACTTACACGGGAATTTCATAAATTCTTGTTGACCAACTGGTTCCAGAGGAATGGACTACCCTGGGAAGCAGAGGATTTCCCTTCTTGGCATCTTCAAGCAAATGCTTGGATGATTGTTCTCAGGCTGTATTGTAGTGTGGATTCCTTTTGCAGTAAAGGTTGAACTAGGGGCCCCCTCAGGGGCACTGGAGATTTTGTGATCCTAGGATTTAACATTGCTAGACTTTAGCATAGTAAGAAGGACCATTTTACACTGTCATCGATTATCAGGGTCCAAGGCCAGAAGGGGGACCAAAATGAACACATTAGACTAGAGTGAAGCATCCTAGGGAAAATAGGACAACCTTTTAGAGGCAGCAAAGGTAATTAGGGGTGGGTTTGGGGGGTTACTTAAAAATTAATCTTTTTCAATTCATAAAAATCAATTTTTTTCCTTCCTATCTCTTCCACCTGAAGAAAAACAAAAGAAAAAACTTTATAATCAGTATACATGGTCAATCAAAACAAATTCCCACACTTGCCATGGCCAAAAAATATATTTCTGCACAAAGAGTCAAGTGAGCTCATTTGTTGATATGCTGGACTATTCTCTCTTGTCTCTCTTCTAAGAGATTGCTATCAATTTGAGAGCATAGCTTTAGGAGCAAAGAAAATTTATTTTGGCACTCATGAGGTTAAACCTTCTTTCTTTCCCCTTCCTCTCCTCCTCCCTTCCCCAGCCCCCTTCCCCAGCATCCTGCTGTTAATTAGTTTCTGCTTGGAAAAAGGGTCCTGGCCCCTTAGGCAGGCCCAGGTGAGTCCAGACATGGCCTCTTTGTTCTTTCCCAAGCCAGGGAAACTCCAAGCCACCTAAAGTCCCTGGCTGGGAGCTGTGTTCCCCTCCTCCACTCTGTCTCCCCCGCCCCCCGGATGTCCACCATGGAGAGCAAGGATGAGATCAGCGACACAGACAGCGGCATCATCCTGCAGTCTGGTGAGTGGCTTGGGGAAATCCCCCCCCAGGAATAGGCCAGCTGCATGAGTCCTCATTCCTCATGGTTGGAATGGAATAGATTCAATCTCTATGACCAGGGAGATGAGAAGAGTGGGGAAAGATGGATTGGAAAAGGAATTAGACTGGAAGGGTTCTCTCCTTCCTTGAGGAGAACTAGTCTGGAGTTGTTACTGTTCTCACTGGAAATAGGGGAATGGACTTTAGGGCCTCTCAGTACCTCTTGGTATCTCGAGTATGAAACCACCAGCTCCCAGAAATTCTTCAAGTTGATAGTTCTATCTCTTGACTCGTACTGGCCACATATGCTTTGTTTTGTGCACATCATGGCCTCTATAAAGTAATAGCATAGATGGGGGAAGCACATATATGTCTGGTTGGTAGTATACTGAGATCATAGGGTCATAGAGTTAGAACTGTAATCGACCATCCCCTCATTTTTAAACACAGAACTGAGGGCCAGAGAGATAAAAGACTTACCCACAGTCATGCAGGCACTAAGTCGAAGAACTGGGGTTTGAGCCCAGGACCTCTGACTGAAGTCTAGGGCTCTTCCCACTACTATTTTTTCTCCGTAAAGAGGAGGGGAAGAGGCAGAGGAAGAGAAATAGGAAGTTCTCATGGAGGTTTTCATAGGCCTCCTGAGGGGCCTCTTGGGCCAGGCCGGAACATGGGCAGTTTCGCCTGCCCCGTCCCCTTTGAGCAGCCCTGACGCAGGGGGCCGAGGCTCACCCATAACCTCAGGTCAGATGTGTGGTGTACATGAGTGAATGGTGTGTGTGGTCTCTCTAAGAGGAGGTCAGGGGGTGTCTGGGAGAGGCGGAAGTGGCTGTACAAAATCTTTTCCTTTCCTCACTTCAGCCAAGGGATGTGTGTAGGTTATGTGCTGCTCTTTCCGTCTAGGCCCCGACAGCCCAATTTCCCCAATGAAGGAGCTGACCCATGCCATGCGGAAGCAGCAGAGAGCTCTGGAGGAACGTCTGGAGTTATGTCTGGAGGAGTTAAAGAAACTCTGTCTTCGAGAAGCAGTGAGTGCTCTCTCCCTTTCCCAGGGGAGGTGGCTGAGAAGCGTTTAAGGGTGGAGGGTTTGGAGGAAAAGAAGGGGAAGACATCACTTGAGGTGAGGACAATGGGAGGGCTCAGGGTACACAGAGGGCTTTGGCCTGACATTATCTCCTGCTTCAGGAGCTGACAGGCACACTGCCACAGGAGTATCCCCTCAAACCGGGAGAAAAGGCCCCCAAGGTTCGTCGAAGGATTGGAGCAGTTTACAAACTGGATGAACAGACCTTCCGAAGAGAGGTGAGAAGTGTGACCACACTGGGGCCTGGTTTTTCCTGGAGAGATAATCAAGAGTATGAGGCATTTGTCAACTTCCCTAGTGGGCAGAAGATCATCTAACCTCAGGTCAGGGTAGCACCAATAGGCACGGCTCATGGCCCCTCCTCTTCCTTGGCCCAGGGATGGAAGGGATCCTTGGCTCCTGAAGGAAGCCTGTGGTCTTTTGTGAGCTTTGGCCAAGAACTATGTGTTGGATTGGATATTCTGATTTTTGAGGTGATAGAAATACTATGCTTACTGCATTTCCTTGTGTTCCCTTGATCTGAAAACACACTTCTCTTATCTCGTTTGCTATGTGATTATGGAGTAATAGGGGTGGAAAAACAAAAGTTCATCATTCAATCAGGAGACTTCCTAATGGGCAGAAAGTAATCCATTGATTTTGGAGTAGGTGAATGAACTTAATCCAATGCCCAGGGCATTCTGGAAGCTTTCTCCTCCAGGGGCCTATTGGGAAATAAAGCCTCCCAGCATAGAGAGAATCAAGGCCAACCTAGGGCCGGGGAAATTCTGAAAGCTTCGGTGCCATTCAGTCTGGGACTGGATAAGATGTCTTTATTTATATTTATAATTACCTTATTACCCTGGTGTATTATTTCTGGATTTATGTATTCCCTTTTTCCTTGTAAATAAACCCCCCAATATGCACAAGAATGGTCTGGGGCATGTAGAAACAGGGTCAAAAGGAAAGAGGGAAATGGGTGATAGAACTAGATCCAAGAGACAGTGTCAATAGTAGAAGGGAAGTAATTAGGATTTAGGTGTAGTAGGTTTTGGAGCCTAGCTGGCAGGGAGTAGGGCTTTGAGTTATAGTTCAAACATAAGTGAAGGTTTAGAAAGTGGTAGAGAGTGAAAGTCCAGAGATTGAATGCTGAAATTCTTGGGTCTGCTTCAGAGAGTCTTCTGTCTCATGGCCTGGGAAGCTGACCAGGAGGCTCCAGGCCTGGGCCTACGTCCTTGACATCCTCTAACTCTTTGGGAACAGACTTTAGCAGGTTCCCACTGGCAGCCACCCCAGTCTTATTCTCTCTGGCCCAGCAAAGTCAAGAGAGAAAGTGCCCCACTTAGCAGGCTGAGTGGGAAGTTGGGACAACACCCTCTGGCCTGCTGATTGAGACTGCCCATCCCCACGTGTGTCTGAAGGGTGGGTCTTGGTGCTTGCTTTTCTAGCTCTATTAGGTGGCTCTGGTTCAGCCTGGTAAACCTCCCCTCCCTTTGCCCTATATCTCTGTAGACTTTGGTCTTCTCTCCCTGCCTTTCAGGAGAGGGGGAAGGGAAAGCAGACTTCTCTCTTCTCTACCTTAAAGTTGTATTTTTCATGTGATCTAGAAACACCTTGTCCAGGGCACGCTCCTGAATGAGATATAGTCCTTACCTTTTGGATAAGTAGAAGCTTGATAGAGAGGCATAATCACTGCCCACAAAGATCTCCAAGTCTGAAGAGAGATGTTATGGCCTAGTGGATGGGGCACTGGACTTGGAGTCAGGAGTACCTGAATTCAGATCCCTCTTCAGACACTTACTGGGTGACTTCTCTGGGCCTCATCCTAAACTGAAGGGCTTGGCCTACCCCCAGTGGTCTCCAGGGCCTTGTACAGCTCTAAATCTATGATTCTTTGACACAGTCTTGTTTGCCTGTTTGTGGCGTCTGTGCCCACCTTCATCTGTGTTGCCTTTTTCTCCATGACCACTGCCCAGGACCCTCTGAGCAGCCTGGAACAGGAGCTAGCTTTGCAGCTGCAGATTGCAGAGGCGGCCCGCCGTCTCTACAAAGAGGAGAACCTCACCAAGCAGATCCGAAGACGGAGGAAGCATGCAGTGCTGCAAGAGGAGAAGAAGCTTCGGGAGCTAGAACACAGCCTTAACCAACGGAGGCTGAGTAGCGGGTGCACGCCCCTTTCTCCTGCCACCATGCTTCGGGGAGGTGAGTGGACCTGGCCTTGGCAGGAGACCCCCTGACTTCAGGCCTAGATGGCGTTGTGCTCAGCTCTCGGCCCCCCCAGCCAGGAGGGCAGGACCCTGAGCTTCCCCACTGGAGCATCCTTCCTGTGGAGTAGGTGGGGCTGCCAGGATTCCTAAGCCTGCTACCTAAAACCCAGCCTCCCCACTGTTGTAGGGAATGGGCAGAGTTTACCCCTCCAGAATTTTAATGAGAGTGTTCTGACTACTCCCCTCCTGCAGCCTTTGAGTTTCTGATGAGATCCAGATCAAGGGAGCGACATTCTTGGGTCTGCTCTTGTGCCTTTTGTCCAGTTACTCAACTCCCAGGGCAAAAGTGGGCACTGCTATTATGTGTCTCCAGAGGATGCAGCAAACTGATAGTGCTGTCTGGGCCTGTCTGATCACCATAGAAGATGCTGCCTGGAAACCTTCCATTGTGGTTTTACCATGTAATCCAATGAGATCTGACTGGATGTTCTCTCAAGGCCAGCTGTCCACCCATGGCCTTCCTCTCTCACCCCACTCTCTTCCCCCAGTTGGGAGAACCCAGTCCTTAGCTTCCTGGTGTATAGGAACTTCCTCTTTCTCCATTCTGGCTTCATAAACTACCACTTAGTTTGGCAGTTCTCAGCATTCATTAGATTTGGGAACTCTCTGGGCTGGGAATTAATAAACTGAGGGGAAGCAGAGGGCAGTAAGGCTGGAGCTGGGCTGGAATTCCGGGGGTTTGAACCTGGGCTTGGCCTAGATGTCTTTGCTGCTTTGATACCTGAGCTCTCTTAGCCCTTCTTTATCTGGAAGGGCTGGAATCCTCTTGTGAGAGGTGCATTGTAAGACCTCATAGGCTTTTCCTGGTCTCTGACTACACCAATCAACCACTCCCCAAAGGGGCCATCGAATCCTTCTGCCCACTTCTTCCTCATCTGCCTTCCCTGGATATGTTTATCGGGAGTGGAAGGATCGCTTCCGGATTCCTGCCAAGTCAACTTTAGGAACCAGAGTAGAGAAGGATGATGAAAACAGGAAAGACCTGAACTTAGAGACTGTTGGCCCATTAGATAAAGGTGCTGGAGTTGCCCTCTAGGGCCAAATGGCCAGACCTTTTTATTCATTCAATCAGTAAACATTTATTAAGCACCTACCAAGGACCAGAGAAGGTGCTAAGTGCTAGGGATACAAAAAGAAGGAAAAGACAATCCCTTCCCTCAAGGAGATTGTAATCCTAAAATAACATGCAAACAAATGTAAACAACCTATATACAGGAAAAATTTTGTTATTTACTCAGTTTTATTTTTCATTTAAGTCCAACTCTTTGTGATCCCATTTGGGGTTTTCTTGGCAGAGATACTGGAGTGGTTTGACATTTCCTTCTCCAGCTCATTTTACAGATGAGGAAATTGAGGCAAACAGGGTGAAGTGACTTGTCCAGGGTCACACAGCTAGTAAGTGTCTAAGGTCAGATTTGAGCTCAGGTCTTTCTGACTCCAGGCCACTGTGCCACCTAGCCACCCACGGGATAAATAGGAAATAATTAAAAGAAGAAAGCACTGGAATTAAGAGGGATGGGATGGGGGGGGGGGAAGGTGGAATTTTACTTGGAACTTAAAGGAAGCCAGGGCAATTAGTAGGTGGAGTTGAGAGAAAGTGTTTCAGACGAGGTGGACAGCCAGAAAGAATGCCTAGAGCTGAGAGATAGTGTCTTGTTTGTAGAACAGCCAGAAGGTCAGTGTCCCTGGCTTGAGGGGAAGGGGAAGGGCATGACCCAGGGCTTGGCTAAAGCCAATATTCCCAAGGTATAGAGTCCTGGCGTGTTTGAACTGCCAAAGACCAGAGGCCATCTCCTCCAACTTCCCTGCTTTATAGATGAGGAAGTGGAAGATATGAGAAAGGCGCACCCAGGGTGCCTAGCTAGGGAGTGGATGCTTTGGAGTGTCCGTCACTCTTTGGGAGGAAGCAGGTGATAAAAAAGAGTACCTGGGAAAGCTATAGGGAAAGATAATATCTTCTGGGCCCTATCTGTCATTCCTGGGAACTTGTTATCTCCCCCTCCGAAAGCCAGTTGCTGGCTTGGGGCCTGAAATCACCCAAGGGCCAGTACAGTTAGTGTGGGAAGTAATGAATGGGGCATGAGTGTGGCCTAGGGGGTGGGTTAGCTTGTACTCTTTGTCTCCCCTCCTCTCCCGTCCATTTCTAGTCCCTCTGATAGCTTCAGGCTGCTTGGGCAGAAGGCCTCTTGCTGCCAGCTGGTACCCAGAGCTCCTAGACACCATGTCCGGGGGCCAGAGGCTATGGCAGCAGAAGACTGAAGCATTAGGAGGAGGGTGTCCTCCCTGCCTGCTGATGTCTCTTCTTTAGGAGGGGGAAGCAGGTCAGGACATGGCCCAGGTAGAGATATGTGGTAGCTTTGACTTAACTCTCTGTGGGATTCAAAAGGTTGTCAAGAAACCTGCCTCTGGGGTACTCATTGGAGAGTGGGGGTGGGGGAAAAGCTGAGATAGCCACTTATTCCCACTTTTTAAATTAGGGACAAGGATCCTATGAATATAAAGTTCTGCTTCCAGGATGGTCATATGAACCCTGGAGGCAGCTCTGCTCAGGCAGCCAGTGTCCTTGTTCAGGCCCTCTTCACCTCTGACCTGGATTGTTGCCAAAGTGTCCTAATTGATCTTTCTTCTTCCAGGCTCTTTGTCTACCAAGCCAGCCCCCCTCTATCTGCCTCTCCACGGCACCCTCTGCTCTCAAAACTCTTCAGTGGGCTCCTATCTCTTCTGGGATAGAATGCAGACTGGCATTTAGAGCCCCTCAGGGTCTGCCTTATTTTGCATTATTCCTCTTCTCCAGCTCTACATTCCAGTCAAACAGGCCCACTAGCTCTTCCCAAACTGGACATTCCATGTCTCCCAGACTGTATCCTGTGCCTGGAATGCACTCCATCCCCGTCTGGGCCTCTCCTTGAAGCAGTCCTGAGCTCCAGCCTGGGTGCCCCCTGCTGCCCCATTCTCAGCTTTCCTAATTCTCTCAGAGGTCATTGCTTTCTCCCTCCTAAAATCAATAACCTTATTGATTGTATTGGGCAAATAATTTATGAACCTTTCAGAGGTAACATTTCTAACTGCTATCATTATTTATTGTCATTCGTATCCATAGAGCATGGACTGTGCTTGGCACTGGGCTAACCACTTTATAGGTATTATTGCCTTGTATTCACTTACCTGTGTACAGGTTGTATAAGCTTCTGGCCCCACCTTTAGTAAAATCTAAGCTTCCTGAGGACAGCAGCTGCATTTTAGATTTTGAATGTTCAACACCAGCATATTATGAAGCACATAGTTAGTATTTATTAAATGGTAGTTTAATTAACTTGCATAGTAGTGCAAAGTACACTTGATTTGAAATCAGAGCACCTGAGTTCACATCCTGACTGAAGCCTACTAGCTGAGCCATCTTGGACTAAATCACTTAGCCTCTGTTAAGGGAAGATGCTATAATGTTGGACGTGGAGTCAGGAAGACCTGAGTTTTAATCTCGCCTCAGATAATTTACTTAGTTGTAGACTCATTTAGCCTCTCTCAGCCTCAGTTTCCTCTTCTATGAAATGGAGGTGATAAGAGTATCTACCTCATAGGGTTTTTTTGAGAGTGAAATAACATGTGAACCTTAAAGAGTTATGTAAATACTAGTTATTATTGTTATTAATAAGCCAGATTCTTCATCTGTGGTAAAATGAAGAGATGGGACCAAATGATGCTCTCCAAGGCCTGCTGGTTTTAAGTCCTGCAATATTTTGCTCTGCTTTCCAATTGCTGGCCTCCAAACATGGGGTCTTGGTATTCTGATCCCAAGGAAGCCTTTCCTCACCTTCAGAGAAGGGAGAACCTTTTGAGTGAGCAGTTTGCCGAGCTCCTCCACTTTGCTGCTTAGGGAAGGAGGAAGTAGGGAAATTAGTAAGAAGTTAATAGCTGAAAAGTTCTTTGAAGCAAAGAAAGTGCCTCATTACAGTGCAAACATTTCATTTTGGAAACATAATTATATTAGTCCTGCATAATTAGCTGAGATCACCGCAGGGGCCATGAAAGGAGACTTCCTAGAGCCTAGAAGCTTTGGTGGATTCAGATGGGAAGGAGGAAGGCCTGCGGATCTTGGTACTTAGAGTCTGAATGGGCAAATCATTTATTAACCTTTCAGAACCCACGTTTACCCCATCTGGAATAATGCTTGCATACCTTTCATGGAGTTGTCATCATGAGGAGAGTGTTGCAAGCCTCACAGATGGTTTTCTTTTCTTTTTTTTTTTATTATCCACTTCAAACACCTTTATTTTTTTGGAGGGGCAATTGGGGTTAAGTGACTTGCCCAAGGTCACACGGCTAGTAAGTGTTAAGTGTCTGAGGCCAGATTTGAACTCAGGTCCTCCTGACTCCAGGGCCGGTGCTCTATTCCCCCATGCCAACTAGCTGCCCCTGAACACCTTTATTTTAAAGATGTAGAAACTGAGGCTTGGGAAGGAAAAGTAATTTCCCCCTGAACACCTATGCAATAAGGAGCAGAGCCATGTTTAAACTCAGTTCTCTGACTCCAAATTCAGGGCTCTTTCCACTGGGCAACACTGCCTTTCTGTACCTCAGATATATAGTGCTTTGCATACAGTCAACATTTTGTAAGTACCAAATGTGATTGCCTGGAGGCAGAGGATGGAAGTCTGCCAGTCTCCAAATCCCAACTTCCCTGTGCCTGCTGATGACCTCATTTGCCCCCCTCCCAACCTCATGTCTTTTCTCTCCTCCAGAGCTGAGCACTTCTGATGACAGCTCCTTGTCAGATGCAGTGCTGTTGGAAGAAGGTAAGTGAGACTGTTTGGGAAATGGAGTTAGATGTGGGTGCCCCAATGAAGGCAGTTCTCCATAGCTCCAGAGCTCCTGTCTCTCTATAGCTTTAGGGCATTCACTGAGAAGGTTAGCAAAGACCTCCATTGGTCAAGTAAAGATGTATAAAATTTCTGGACTGATGGTTTTTGTTGTTTCTTGGTCATTTCAGTTGTGTCTGACTCTTTGTGACCCCATTTAGGGTTTTCTTGGCAAAGATATTGGAGTGGTTTTGCCATTTCCTTCTCCAGCACATTTTTATAGATGAGGAACTGAGGCAGAGTTAAGTGACTTATCCAGGGTCACACAGCTAGTAAGTGTCTGAGGCCAGATTTGCACTCAGGAAGATGAAGATCTTCCTGGCTCCAGGCCTGGTGCCCCATTATCCACAGTGCCCCCTCGCTGCCCTGGGGCATGGTGGTGCAGACCTGTAACTTCTATTCCTGAGGGAGGCTGAGGCTGAGATCTGGGAAGTTCTAAACTGCACTAGGGGTAAAGCTGATTAGGTGACTTCACTGAGTCTGATACCAGAATGGTGAGCGGGCCACCAAGCTGCTTAAGGATGGTCAGAATGGCCCAGAGCAGGCTGAAGCTTTGGGGACGGACCATTAGTGCTTGTTATACTTTCAACCTAGGCAAGATGTGGGAAGTTTTGTATAAAATACCTTAGGTGTAACAGAGAGGCTGAACTCCTTGGTTCAGGAATTCTGCTTATTGTGATTTCATCCCCTTTGAATTTTCCTCGAACCTTTTATCTGGATTTCTCCTTCATGCCTATCCCATTCTGCTTTGTATTGTAATCATCTGTGTTGGACTTGAAGCACCCTGAGGGCAGGGCACCCCTTTTTTTATCTTGGCATTCCTGGTGCTTTGTAACACAAAATTTAGAGCCAGAAGAGAAGGTCCTAGAGGCCATCTAGTCTAACACCCTTATTTTAGGAAATTGAGGCCTAGTGAGGTTAAGTGGCCCAAGGTCATAGAGGGGTGTCAGAAGTGAGATTTGTACCTGGATTGTCTGACTCCAGAGACAGTGATTTTTAACTGCACCACAATTAATAAAAATTTGTTGAATTAAATTTAGGGTTCTCAGCCTGTTAGGAGAGAAACCCCTCTCTTGCCTGGGCACCGGCCTAGGTGGATGAATGGCCTCTTTGCCTGTGCCAAGTTCCTAGCTCCAGCTTCCCACAACAAATGCTGAGGAATGGTGGTCGAGAGCTGAGTCAGTTTAAGCCCCTGGGCCTGGGAGCTAGATGACCCCAGTGTGGGGAATAGGGAGATAAATTCCAGATTTGTCAGCCAGGAGACCCCTGAGGGCAAGGAAGATACAGTCCAGACTCCTGAGGAGAGTTTCACCCTTGAGGAAGAAGGGAGACACATTCTGGGGATTTTCCCATAGTGAACCAGCCAGTCAGAGGATATAACTTTTCTGGCCTCTGGAGTTCAGCTCATTAATGTAGCTGGGTAGTGATGTGAAAAAACAGACAGCACTGATGAATAACCCTTTGCCTGGAATTGAGGGCCTAGGAAACATTCAGGGAGAAGGTACAGAACTTTCGGAGGCCTCCAGGATATAGAAACAACACTCACTAGAAAAACAGAAGGTACAGAACCTTTGGAGGCCTCCAGAATATAGAAACAACACTCACTAGAAAAACACATGAGTGGAAAGATGGTAACTAGAAGCTTGGCAGCCAGTGCTGCAGGTACAAAGAATACACCCTGAGCAGAGGAATGGCTTGTGTGGTCTGGCTCACCTGGGAGGGCTTCTCTAGGGCGGCTGGTTTAGGGGCCATTCATTGACGTCTGTGGCCAGAGAGAACCCCTGGGGCAGTCGGCGTTGGCCTTGGGAGGAGAGGAGAGGCACAGAACCAGCAGCTTGGTTCCTGTTGGGCTGGTTCTCCCACCAGCCACCCTTACTGTCTTTCTCTTCTCCATTTGCAGAAGAGACCCAGTTGCCAAAACCTGTTCCAGAGTCTCCGGCACCACCTACCAGGTCACTCCCACCCCAGCGGCTGGAGGGGCTGAAGCCAGCAGGGCCTGAGGCTGGAGGTCCAGAGCGTTCTCCAATCCAGAACAGCCCCTGGAAGGAAACAAGCCTGGATCATCCCTATGAGAAGCCCAAGAAATCTCCCTCAGAACTCGATAGCGAGTCCAGGTAGAGGCATTGATGGGTTGGAGGTCCTGTGTCCTGAGGAAACAATGTTGAATGCTGGGAAGGGGGTGGGGTTAAGGGCATGGAAAAGGGGGAAAGAGATGAGTGCTTCAGCCTCTCTTTGATCAGTACGACTGGGTTCTTGACCACTCCCCTAGAAGTTGAAGTATATTCCACACTGAACACAAGCTCCCTTTTGCTTCTTTCCATACTAACCTTCCTGCCTCCAACTCAGACCTGCACTCCTGAAGGAAAAACCCCAAACTTATGGGAAAATTCTTTCTCCTTGCCCTTCTCTCTCTGCAGCAGCCCAGCCACGACACCTCAGGAGGGGCCGAACTCCGTCAGCCCCTGGTTGCTGGAAGTACCTGTGTATCATGTGGCTCCTCCCCGAAATATTTCTGGACAAGTTCCAGGGCGGGCCAGTGCCCCTGCGACCCCAGAGATTCAGGGGAGACGAGGCCAAGCTCAGTCTCTGAGGTAATGAGTCCTAGGGATTGGGCTCCTGTTCACAGAGCTCTTTGAGATTTGCAGAACTCTTTGCCTTCATTGTTTTATTTGAGCCTTCACTTAATAAACATTTTTTGACTAGCAGAGCTGTGAGGGGGTGGTGGGGCAAGTTGAGGACATGGTAGACTCACCTGCATTTTACAGATGAGGAAACTGAGGGTCTGAGACCTTCAGTGACTTGCCCACAGTCATACTGATAGGATTCAAATCTACTTTCTCCGGATCACCAGGCCAGGCATTGTTGCTTCTGAGTATCCTTAGGCGGCGGGGGTGAGGGCCTCAGCTTCACTGGCATCATCTGTACACACTCCTGACCTGGGTGGCCCATCTGCCTTCCTGGGCATAATCCAATCAGCCAGACATTTATTGAGCACCTGCGAAATGCCAGACCTGCACTCCTAAAGGCAAAACAACCAAAAATGAGGCCCTGGGAATGTACAGAGGACAGGAGGGCTTTGGCATCTGTCTGCTTACCCTCTAAAGGAGTCTTGTATAGGAATAAACTCTACTCTGAGGCAGAATGTGATAAGGGCAAAGGAAAGGCCTGGACAAAGTGATCTAAGAAAATCTGAGGGGGAAGAGAAAACTTTCAGCTGATGGGGAAATCAGGGAAGGCTTCATGGAGGAGGAGCTAGTGCCTGAGCCGGGCCTTGAAGGAAGACAAAGTTTACAAAAGATGGGAATAGGGATTGAATTTCAGAAATGGAGATTGGCCTATAGGACAACACAAAGGTGAGAGGGCAGAATTTTTTTTTAAAAAGGCTAATAGTTCTCTTTGGCTGAAACACAGAGTATTATGAAATGAAGCTATGAAGGTAGATTTATCTCTATATTCTCTCTATGTATGAATGCAGGCTCCCTGAGTACAGGGATTGCTTTTGTTTTGTTACTCCCATAGAGCCTGGAACTTAGTAAGCACTTAATAATCCGTTGTTGATTGATTGAGATTTATATGTCTGACTGAGTTTGCATTTTACCATAGAGGCAGTAGGAAGACACTGAAGATTTTTGAGTAGAGTAGAACCTAGTCTGTCTGTTCCCATACACAAGATTACTTGCTGTGTGAAGAAAGACTGGAGAGGCAGGGAGATCAATTGTAATAATCTAGGCAGAAGATGATGAGGAGGGCCTGAACTGGGATGGTGGCAATGCAAAGGTGTAAAAGATATTGGGGAGAGAGGAAATGCAGACTTAGCAGCTGTGGATATAGGGGATGAGGCTGAAGGAACATTCGAAGGGGGTGCTTGAATTTCTGAGCCCACGTGAAAAGAAGGAAGTTGAGCCTGACAAATGCCCCTTTCCATCTCTTCCCCAGAATGAATGTTTCTAGCTTGCTCTTACTTTGTCCTCACCTGTTTCTGAGGTCCAGGGCTGAGTTGGTGTCTTCTTTCTCCCTGCAGGGTAGATTCCTTCCGAGTGTGCCCAGAAGGCCGTGGCCGAAGTGCCATCCCTCGCCGGCGTCCCACACACTATACGGTGACTGTGCCTGACTCCTGCTTCCCTTCAGCTAAACACTCCCTGCCCCACCCTGCCTACCACTCCGGCTCTGAAGACAGCAGCTCCGATGTCTCCAGCATTTCTCATGCCACCTCCCCAGGCAGTAGCAGCCCCGACATCTTCCTGCGGCCCATGTCCCCATCTGACCAGCTCTGCTCCCGGAGAGCGTGGGTCTCTGCTGATGGACGTGAGCTGGCAGCTTATTACCCTAAGCTGCAGCTCCCATCTGGATATTTCCCAGCCGGGAGGTATGTAATGGTGGCTGACAGACAGCAGTTGCCCGCTGGATGGGAGCTTTGCCACCTGGGACCTGGCGCTGTCTACGATGAAGATGGGGCACCTCTACGCTACCAGCGCCTAGTACCCTCTCACAGCCGGATTGTGAGGACGCCTTCCTTGAAGGACAGCCCTGCAGGCCGGGGGCTCAGCAAGGCGGCCGTATCAGAGGAACTCAAGTGGTGGCATGAGCGGGCAAGGTTACGGAGTGCCCGTCCACATTCTCTAGACCGGCAGGGGGCCTTCCGAATGAGAAGCCTCCCTCCAGGCAGAGAGGCCTTTGGGAGAGTCATGGGGAGAACACAGGTAGGGGAGAAAGGAAGTCATTAGAGTGGAATGGGGGACTTGAAAGGCAAGTGAAGCCAAGGCTTGCCTACCCAAGGAAGGTTATGGGGTGGGATAGGGGAACAGTAGGTAATGTGGGTAAGCCCAATTTGAGGAAGAATGAAAATGTAACTAGGTCTCAGTTTGTCCTGAGCAGGCAGTGGCCCGACCATCATTTCTTTGAGACTTGTATGGTGCCCCTTGGCTTTCAGGAGAGCCCCATTCACCCTGTCCTGTTTGTTGGTAAGATGCTGATATTGCACTTCCTGAGCACATGCCAGTTTGGAGTAATAGGTGACCCACAAGGTGAATGAATCACATGCAGATAATTGAGAGTTGATTGAATCCTCCAGGTTTATTTAGGCAGCTCTGAGAACATAACCCATCTACCTCCTGACCTAGGCGGCCCCAGGAAAAAGGCATTAGTCAGGTCCAGAGCTGAATCATCTTCCTCCCTTCAGGGGCTCAAGGGACATTAAACTGGGATCATAAAGGAAGACTTTGGGACCTGAGACTGGGAAAAACTGCCCATAAGGACCACTTTCCAGCTTATTCTCTAGCCTGATATGGCACCTCTTTTTTCTTTCTGTCTCAGGTTTCCTATCTGAAGTGGTTCTTTGGGGAGGGGGGGAAGGACACTTCCTCTTTGAAGTCATTTGTACACGTTCATACCCTCAAACAAATCCTTTGTTTTCCCTGCCCCCTCTTCACTGGCAGTAGGGAAGGGCCCCAAAGCTATAAACTCAGATGTGTGTTTGGGTCCCCAGGTTCTCTGCAGCAAGTTGCTTCCCCACCCACAAACCATTTGGGTTGCAGCTGGCGCCCCATTGGCTCTCCTGGCCTGGAGCCCAGGCCGCACCCTCCCAGCTGACATGCTCTCCCTATGTGCGAGCTTGGGCCTGTTCTTGGCCCTCACCTAGCCCGTCTCACCCTGGCCAAGGAAGTTCCAGTAGTGGGGAGTGAACCTGTAGAAGGAGGGATGGTAAAAGGACTGAAATCATGCCACATGAGATCAAATGAAGGAACTGGGGATGGTTAGTTTGGAAGAGAGACATGATTACTGTCTAGGTAGAATTTACACAGACAGTCTTAGGATCAGTGTAAAGTAAAACTGTCTAACAGAGCTGTCTAAAAGCAGATGGGCTGCCCCGGGAACTAGTGAAATCCTCCTCCCTGGAAGGGCTCTGGTGAGTGTGTGGTGGCCATTTGTGGGAGATGTGGCCTCCCCCCCGGCCAGTGTGCATTAGGGAAGCACTTGGTAAATACCTTTTATTCATTCATTCCTTCATTTGCCCTGCCACCCAAGGCCAGCATTACTTCTAGGTCCTCATTCATCACCCCCATACATCCTATTTTCCTATCTTCACTCCCATGTGTTCCTTTTTCCTCCTCCCCACAGCTCTGCCATGAGAAGCACTGGGCTTCTTCAGAGAGGTCCTCAGTGCAAATCCACTAGCATTCATTAAGCAGCTCTTAGGTAGCACCCAAGACAAGATAGTCCCTACAATCAAGGGGCCTTCATTTTAGAGGGAGGGTAGGGCTTGAAGGTGGCAACAATGTGCACCCAAGATATAAGATACATCCATATATATGGAAATATATAAGGTACATCCATAAGGTGTGTATCTGTATATAAAATATATCCATAATAAATAGGAAGTAATCGCTAGGGGTACTAACAAAGGGGGGACTCAAGAAGGGCTCTTAAGCAGAAACTTGAAGGGAGTTAGGAGTTCCAAGAGTTAGAAGTGAGGAGGGAGAGCATTGAGGGCAAGGGAAGAATGGGCTATCTGGGCAGAGATGCAGATCTAGCTAATAGAAGGGGATGGACCCCAGAACAGGGTGCTCAAGACTGAAGGTAGCATGATAGGGTGCCAGGGCACGAGGCTCCCACCTGACTTGATTACCCACCAACTCCTTTTTTTCCCCCAATCCTGGCAGATGCCCATGGTGCATGTGCTGAGGAGGACATCTGATGGAACTCCTATGCAAGTCTACGTGCCAGAGAAAGGAGAGATCATCAGCCAGGTGTAATGCCATAGCTCCCCATCTTGTGATTATGGAGTGCTGCCACCCTGCTGCTGGGAAGACTTGGTCCACGAAGGGGGTGCCCTGAACTTGGGGGTTGGCTTGACCAGGTTATGCCTGGTGCCTCTCTTCAACTCTTATTATACTCATTGCGGGTCGATGAGCAAGACCTCAGACTTCCTCTGACTTTAGTTTAGGAAGCCTGGCCTGAAATTTTATACTTCTTTGTTATTCTCAAAGATGCTATTATGTTGTTCTGCTTTATCCCGTCTGTCTGTCTGTTATCAGGTTTGGCCATCTCAGTCATGAGTGAGCCTCCTATGTAATGGTTGTTTAAGAGGCCAACCACACCCACAGCCATACATCTCTTAACACTCACGGCGGGGGGGGGGGGTGGGGTGATTTGGGTAACAAGTGTCTCCAAATCCTCACACCTCTGCAGAACTTGCTGTCCTGATGGGGAAGGCCACCTCTTTGTTCTCTCCCCCTCCGTAATGTGCTCTGGGATGCACAGCCCAAGTGCTGGGTTCCTTAGCCCACAGATCCACATAGAAGAGCAATTTCTTGTCATTTAACCTGGAAGGAAGCAAGGGGAAAGAACACAATGTGGCTGGTGTTGGACAAATGATTTCTCCAGACTTGGCTTCCTACTCCCCACCTCTACCTCCCACTGTGGAGCTCAGTGATGTTACCTTTCCCAGACTGTAAGATCCCTTCCACTCGGGCTTCAGGGCACTGTCCATTGAGAAGGCAAAGTTTCATTATCCAAATCTAGGGATTCCCACCATAGCTCCTGATGAAGGTTGACTTTGCTTGGAGAGGGGAATCTGTGTTGATTGCACCAGCCACTATGGGAAGTAGGGGCAAGCTTGTGCTAACACCCTCTACTGCTGCCCCCAACAACAAGCTATGGAATCTGTCCCAGAATGTGAGAGCTGGGAAAGGAATCCCATGATGGGAGAGGAATGCTTCCTAACTAGCAGCAACCAGACCTTGGTTCCCATAGGTTATTAGAACTTGAGCAGACAGCTAAGAATGTATTTAGGGGCCCTGGGATCTGGATGCTAGACTGGAGAAGGGCATCAGGATCTTAGCAGGAAAAGAAAGGCTTTCCACCTGATTGCACTAAGGGTGCCATGAGGAGATCCTAGGGAAGGGGCAGCAGTGGGAACAAGGATGGGCACTACAATTCCATGATTCCTTTCTGTGCCAACTCTCATTCCTTCCTTGCTTCTGTTGACTGGGTTCTAATAATTAGGCTCGATTTTTGTCCTTTTCTAGTCTCTAGACTCCCATCTTTACCCCACAAGCAGAGACCACTACTCCTTGTTTCTCTTTTTTTAAAATCACCCCATAGGCTCTATTTTCTTCTCCTCACCCTGAAATGTCTCTTCCTTAATAGTTCCCATAGCTGGGCCAGGCAGGTCTCAGGGACTTCCCTACCCCAGAGTCTTTCTCTTTGTTAACTTATTGGTTCTGCCTAGCCCCCATCATCCAATGGCCCTGTCCCCAGCTGCAGGGCCAGAACTGTATGGGGTGTAGTGTCAAATTCTCCTTAATAAAATGTACTCTTTGTGATCATCTTAGCTGAGATTGTGGGGGTGGGGGTTCTCAAGCTCTATCTAACACTCTGAAGGTTGTTTTCTCCCAGGCTGGGGGAAAGCCATTGGCCTCTCTCCAGCTGGTCTGATTCCCACCCTGGAAAAGTAGGTGGGGGTGGAGTGGGAGAGGTTTAAGATTCTTCCTCTTTTCCTGATAGGCACAAAATTGGACCCAGCAAGCCCATGGGTGTGTGGCCTGGCTGCTGGCAGTCAGTCTTCCCCACCTCCCCCCACTTCTGTCCCATCTCAATGAGGAAGCCTTGAGCATTCAGGCTGGACCCCTGGGACATAGGTATAGCCATATTACTTGTCACCCCATGATGACTCTTCAAAGGTTTCTGAGTACTTAAAAATGACTAATGGCTGTGATTCCAGCTTAGGACTTAGTGGAAAACATTCTAGCCATACGGGGCAGGGCACACTTAAAGTGAAATTGGCTAGATGATTACCACTCTATCTTTCCCAAAGTTGGTGATTTTTTTAAAGTGGGTTTTGTTGTGTTTGTTTGTTTTTTTTTTACAGAGACACAGCCCCTTCACTACCATCCCCTCAGAGAGAAATAGATGTCCTCCCTGACCGGGGTGTACACACTCCCTCAGGGACACTCCACTTTTGGGGGATGGCCCCTCAGAGATACATGTAACCATGGTGGAGGGTGAGGGTAAAGCCTCCACACGAGCCTGAGGACGACTTCATGCTAATGATGAAACCTCAGGGCTGGGCACAGCACTGCCTGGGAACCACTGGCTGGACTGTACTGGTCCCCTGTGGTCTTGAACCTGTCCTCCAGAGTACATCCTGTGAAGGGCACTGCCAGTATCAGCCTGACATTCCATTCTCGATCTACAATGGGCCCTTGCTGTCCTTGACTTGTCCACAGACCCAAGGCCCTTTGAGGAAATGGTCCCCTGAGAAAGCAAGTAGGGGCTGAGAAGGCCCTTCCAAGGTAACGCCAGGTGAGACCTGCCTGGGTGGCCCAGTGGACCCTTCCAGAATGGGGGCAGACCCACCTTAATCAAAGTCCAGAAAAAGGCAGGTGGGGGCACCCAGGCAGATTGGGATGTTTCCACAGGGAGCTTCTGCCCCTTGTCGACAGCAGATGTAATAACAATAACAATCATTGTTAACATTAATAGAACAATATGCATCTGGTACTATGCTAAACACTTTACAATGGTTATTGCCTTTGATCTGAACAAGAACTCTGGGAGGTAGGTGTTATCCCACTTTTTGCAGTTAGGGAAACCAAGGCAGACAGAGTTTGTGAAGTGATTTGCTCAGGTCACACAGCTAGTATCATAGGCTAGAGTTGAACTCGGGTCTTCAGGCACAGGGCTATTCACTGCACCATCTCACTGCTTAAGAGGCAAGAGAAGAGAAGATCAGATCTAAGGAAGAGCTATGGGACTAAGATAACATGGGTGTGAGTTCCTGGAGAAGAGAGAGTGTTTTCTTTTAATAAAAGAGAGCAGTGGCTATCATAGGTAACACTGGAATCTTAGAAGAAGGAGCCCCAGGCTTAGAGTTCAGCTCAGCCAAGAACCTTCATTTTATGTCTGAAGAAGGGGGCCCGGAGAGGAGAAGGGATGTGCCCATGCCACACAGGAAGTTACTAAATTAATAATTAATAATTAATAACATTAATATGGTGCCTACTATGTGTCAGACACTGGGCTAAGGGCAGGTGATGCAGGACAGAAAGTGAGAATGCCCCTGAGCCCAAGGAACTCAAGCTAGGGAAGGAAGGTCTCAATCCATTAAGGTGGTTGATTGACATTGCCCTATTCTAAGAGCTATTATTGATCCGATTGATCTGATTCCTGTGCCCAGAGTAAAAGGTGTCACAGGGGCTGGGCAGATGGTGGAATGGCCTGGATGGACATCTGGATCAGATGGGGAAGCATGGTCTGGTGGTCTGGGGATGGCTAGATATAAGCTAGGTAAGTTGTCATTCATTCAGTCTCTGGTTAAAATGGCACTCACTCCATGAGTAGGAGTTCAAAAGCTAGTGTAGATTTGACTCCTCCAGGACCTGGGGGTGTGGAATCAGGAGGTCCCATGCTGGGCTGCTGGTTACAGGTGAGAAGAAGCAGGAAAGACGGTCAGGGTGTATGCTGGATGGGATGTGTGCCTGCTATTCCTTGCAGTTCTTCCTTGGGTTGGGTTTCTGAAGGAGAAAGAAAAGCAGTGGCCTGAGCCCCCAGACAGTTAGCCCTGTGCCTTAACTGGGTCATTTCTTTTTTTTTTTTAATTAATTAAATTGATTTGTTTATTTACTTTTAGTTTACAACATTCACTTCCACAGTCCCTTGAGTTTCAAATTTTCTCCCCCTTCCCCATCATGGCGGCATGCACTTGAATATAGGATCTACAAATATCTTCACATTAATCATTAGTCAGGTTGTAAAGAAGGATTATAACCGATAGAATGATCAGTGGGAAAGAGGAAACAAAACAAGAAAAAGAAACACAGCAAGTAGTTTGTTTCATTCTGCATTCAGACTTGGCATCTCTTTCTCTGGATGTGAGTATCTCTTTTGACCATGAGTCTTTTGGAGTTGTCTTATAACCTTGCATTGCTGAGAGGAGCCCAGTCTACTGAAGTTAGTCATCACACATATGTTGTGTCTGTGATTGTGTACAGATTTCTGCTGGTTCTGCTCTTCTCTCTCAGCATCAGTTTATATAAGTCTCTCCAGGTTATTATGAAGTCTGTCTGCTCCTCATTTCTTATTGCACAATAGTATTCCATTACATTTATATACCACAACTGGTTCAGCCATTCCCCAATTGACGGGCACCCCCTTAATTTCCATTCTTTGCCACCACAAAAAAAGCTGCTATAAATATTTTTGTACATACGGGTCTTCCTCCCACTTCTCTGATCTCTTTAGGATATAACCCTAGAAGTGGTATTGCTGGGTCAAAGGGTATGCACTTATTTATAGCCCTTTGGGCATAGTTCCAGATTGCTCTCTAGAATGGCTGGATCAGTTCACAACTCCACCAACAATGCATTAGTGTTCCAATTTTTCCACATTGTCTCCAGCATTTATCATTTTCCTGTTTTGTCATCTTAGCCAATCTGACTGGTGAGATGTGGTACCTCAGAGTTGTTTTGATTTAGTGATTTAGAGCATTTTTTCATATGCTTATAGATATCTTTAATTTCATCTTCTGAGAACTACCTGTTCATATCCTTTGACCATTTATCAACTGGGGAGTGGCTTGTATTCTTATAGATTTGACTTAATTCTTTGTATATTTTAGAAACGAGGCCTTTATCAGAGACACTGGTTGAAAAATTCTTTCCCAATTTTCCACTTCCCTCTTAATCTTGGTAACACTGGCTTTGTTTGTACAGAAGAAATTAGACATTTTGCATTTTATAATGCTCTCTAACTCTTGTTTCATCATGAAGTCTTCTCCTCTCTGTAGATCTGACAGGTAAACTATCCCTTGCTCTCCCAGATTGCTTACAATATCAGCCTTTATACCTATAAAAAAAACTGGGTCATTTCTTATGGTTTGTGCCTTAAGGATGGCAGAGAGCCTAGGAGCTTACTCTAGTACAGGGGTTCTTAACCTTTTCTATGTTATAGACTGCTTTGGCAGTCTTAGAAAAGCTACAAATCCCTTCTCAGAATAACATTTGTTGTCTACATTTATAATAGTAGGAAATGCTGCATTTCAGTTAGAGATTAGTGGAAATAAAGATGTCATTTTTTTTTCCTCATCCAGCTTCACGAATCCCTTGAAATGTGTCCTTGGACTGCACTAACCCTAAATTAGGGATCCTTGCCCTAGAGCAAAGGTAAAGCCCTGGGAACAGGTGTGATTGAAACAAATATCTTATCTCTAGCCTGGGCCCCTTCATCCTCCCTGAAAGATGAAGGTAGTTTTTCTGGGTGGGGTCAGATAATGTCAGTACCTCGGGGAATCCCTTCTTCCTTCTTTCCCCTCTCTTCTAGGCTAGAGATCAGCCTATCCAGGTAGTTTCCACTTCTCTTACTCTGACTCAGGAACCCTGCCTTAGGAAAGGGAGCAGGGAGAGTGGTGCTTTTCTAGAGCTGAGAATTTTTTCAGGGAATAGATCCTAAGGGGGATAGCATCGTGCTTCAGGGAGCTAGTTAATATGGCTCTGCCCAATCTAATCTAATAAGCGTTTATTAATCACCTGCCATGTGGCACTGTGCTAGGCACTGGGGATAACCAAGACAAAGTGCAAAATAACCTCTGCCCTCAAGGATCTTACATTCTACCTGGGGGTGAGAATGGGTGAAGTAGGGGTGAGATTTAACTCATAAACAGAGAAAGGTAAAAATGAAAATTTGAGAAGGGGAAGGGCACTAAGAACAAGAGATATGAGCAAAGGCTTCCTACAGGAGTGGATGCATGTGCTGAGTCTTGAAGGACGTGAGGGATGATAAGAGGGAGGAGGGTGTGCATTCCAAACAGCGGGTAGCAGCCTGTGCAGAAGCACGGAGGTAGGAGATGTGCTGAGTTTTAGGGCAGGGCAGGGAGTTTCACAGACTGACTAGAAATTTAGAACTGTAAGGAACTTTAAAAGATCATTTAGTCGAGTTCCCCAAATCTTTACAGACTGGTACTCTGGGAACCTGATCGGCCCAAAGCCACACAGAAAGTCAGTAAGAAAGCCAGGGCTCAGGTTCAAGTTTCCTGACTTTGGGTCTAGGGCCCTTTCCACGGCCCTGTGCCCTGAGTTCTGGACCTGCATAATCTAGCAGAAGGCAGGTTCCTTCAACTGGGGAGTAAGAAGGCTAGGAGAGGGGAACATGGTCGCTCTTTTTAAGGATCTGAAGTACTTAATCAAGGGATTGGGTTTCTTCAGCTTGCCCCAGAGGACAGAACTGGGAGTAATGGGGGAAATTACAGAGGCAAATTTTGGCTTACTAGGAATAAAAACTTGTTGATAATTTTCATTTTTTCTTCTTTTAATTATTTTATCCTTAGAGTAAAGAGTACAATAAGAACATTTCCATATAAAAAGAGGACAGATAAAGAGAATCATGTGTGAAAACACAAATATTTATTATTTATATTTGGTTTTTAAAAAGACTAATAAATTCGACATTAACTTTAAAAAATAAATATTCATCCATTGGAAGGAAGAGAGAAAGAAAGGGAAGGAAGGAAGAAAGAGAAAGAAAGGAAGGGAGGAAAGAAAGAAGGAAGGAAGGAAGGAAGGAAGGAAGGAAGGAAGGAAGGAAGGAAGACTTCCTGACAATTAGATCAGGAATTCACTAGTTGATGAATTTTCCACCACTACATGGCTTCTTTCTCTCTAACAGTAATAAACACTTTTTATTCAGGCAATGAAACATTTAAAAAATATTAGTATTTATTATAATAATTTCATTTGTGTAAATATAGCTTACAAATATTTACCTGACATGTAAAAAGGGAAATTATTGTACATATAAAATTTATGTAGATAATCATTACATAAACAGTGCAGTCCTGGTAGGAGTCAAGCAGCTTTCACTCCTCCCAGTGGGAGGGCCAAGCAGCTTTCACTCCTCCCAGTGGGAGGGTAATCAATCACTCACTGTATGGCAGTCACAGGAAGCAGGTGTGCAATTAGGATGGTCACTTATTGGCAGTGTACTTTCACTGACAGCAATACTGAAGAACATAGTGGCACCTTTGAGAATAGATGGCGTCCTTCAAGCAGAAACTGGGTACCCACTTGTGAGGGCTGTTCTAAATATGAAATAAGGCTTTGATCTGAATTCTTTTGGAGCCACAACAATGAATTGATTACTTGCTTTGTAGCCTCAATAACTTCAAATTAAGCAACAACAAAATGCAGGTCAGGAATGGCAACATGAGGGCTAACTAGGATTTTTATCCATTTGAAGGGGAGAAGAAATTTTGTTTGAGACTGGCTGGCAATATGCATTGAATGTTCCTTATGCATAGAATTCTGGAAAATTCTAGGCACTCAGTGCTGGGTTCTAGGATAAAGTAATCCAGAGGAAGGAGAAGACTAATCCCTGCCTTTTGGGAGCTCACAGTTTGGATGGGGAGGAAATTCAATTCAACTAATTTATTAAGTACGAAGCTATGTGTAAAGCACTGTCCTCAAAATATTTTTAAAGCACTCTGCTGGGTAGATACTGAGTACCCAGAAGTGAAAGTGTGGGGCTCTCCCCAAATTTACAATGATCATCCATGGTTCAAGGCTCCATAAAGGCCCTTACCCATACTAGTACCAATCTTGGAGGATGACCCCAAGAAGGCAATTTTTATCTCTTTGGCTGGTTGTCCTCATCCCAGAGTTTTACTACCAAGAATTCTCCAAAATAAATCTCGAGTTTAGCTTGTATCTAGGTTTCCCCAAATGTGTGGCACAAGGGCACGGGCACGGAGAGGTACAATGTGGTTATCAAGTATGAGAGTGCCTTTATTTCACCTGACATGGAAAATGCATTAGATACAGGAAATTCAGAGAGCCCAAGAACAAATAAAGAAAAAATGTAACCTAGAGTATTCCACTGCCCTGGAGGCAATCACAATTCAGGGGTTTCAGCACAGGCATTTCACTTGGGACCAGCACTGTCCAAGCACCTCAGGGCAATCCTGGGGAGGGTTGTGGAGGCTCAGCTCTCCTGTCCCCAGCCCCAGCTCCCAGTAGGAGGTGGCTCCAGGGGATACATCAGCCAGGCCCTTGCATCCTTTACTCCTAGGAGGCCTGTTCCCAACCTCAAAAACTTGAGAAATCTCAAATTTGGTATTTTCTGTGAGGTAACCCCTAGTGTGAGGAAAACACCTATCTTTTCAAGCTATAGTCATACACATATCTACCTTTTCAGGGTCACTATTGATGCCCCAAATGCTTGGGCAGGGAAAGTCTATCCCAGAGGATTTTGGCCTATGTTTGGCTTATTGCCACCTTTTTAAAAAAAATTACTCTGCTCCCCCTAGAAATCTACTTTCTTTAACCCTTTAACAGTTTTAAAAACTTGCATCATCTCAAAAAAAAATTTTTTTTAAACATGATGCATTTTAAATTTAATAATTTATTGTAAATCAGTGTTTTTTTCCTGAATTGAAATGTTGATGACTCAATATTGCATTGTGTAACCATATAGTATTATATTATTAACAAGTCATTCTATGCACATATTCCTGCTGATGCATGCTGGACTTCCGGACAATGCTCAATAGGCTTGCCTGGGAACACTTGCTTTACTTGACCACTGATAGGTTACAACTTGCATTTTGTGTGTTAATTTGGGAAATAATGTAATCACTATGACTTTGACTCTGCTAGACAGTAGATAAAACATGTGCCAATGGTTTTTCAAAATTTTCTTCTCTTCTTTCCTTATACTTCCAGCACCTCCTTATTTTTATTCAACACTCAGCAACTGCGCCTGAGGTGACTCTCCCCGCCCCCCCTCCCCCCGCACTGTTCCAGCTTTCCCCATTAGGTGGTATCGCCCACCTCTGTATCCTCAAGAACTCCAGTCTCTGCCCTGTGCTCAGAAAAGGAGACAGAAAGGCAGAAGGATCAGGAACTTGAAATCCAGGAACCTCAGGCCACTTGGGCAAACACATTCAGTTCCACTATGTGCTTCTCCTTAAAGTTGCCATTAACTGAGAGCAGTTGAGAAAGTTGTGAGAGAAAAGGGAGAAAAACCACCTCTCTACCTTGCTACAGGCACAAAGGAAAAGGCAGAGAGGGGGAGTCTTCCAAAGAGAGGCCCCAGATCTGGTCTCACAGATTATTTTAATCAGCATTATTAAGCCTGGGATTGCTTTAAAAACATATTTTGAAAGCTTTATGTTAATATTATTGTTTTCCTTTGTAACCTTGTGTGTTGGTTTTGTTGTTGTTTTAAAAATGCTTTTAGGGGCGGCTAGGTGGCGAAGTGAATAGAGAGAGCACTGGCCCTGGAGTCAGGAGGACCTGAGTTCCAATTTGACCTCAGACACTTAATGTGTACTAGCCTCGTGACCTTGGGCAAGTCATTTAACCCCAATTGCTCTGCCCTCTCCCCTTCCAAAAAAAAATGCTTTAAAAAACCCTATTCTGAGAAGGGGTCCATAGGCTTCATCAGACTCCTGAAGGAGTTGGTCCATGGCACAAAACAGGTTAAGAACCCCTGCTTTGTAAACCCTGAAGGAATGGGCAGCTCCTCCAACAAAAGTCTAGTAGACTGACTATCACTTCAGAGGCAGCCTCTGTCACAGAGAACCAATGGTGGCAGCTGGGTGGCTAATCGGATAGAGAGCCAGGCTTGGAGTCAGGATGACCTGAGTTCAAAGACACTTCTTATCATCTGTGTGACCCTGGGAAAGTCACTTGACCTTTACCTCAGCTTCCTCATCTGTAAAAGGGGGACATTAATAGCACCCACTTCTCAGATAAGATAGTATTTGTAAAGTGCTTTGCAAACCTTGGAGGCAGTTAAGTGGTACAGTGGACAAAGAATCAGGAAGACTCACCTTCCTGAATGCAAATTTGGCCTCAGATACTTACTAGTTGTGTGACCCTGGGCAAGCCACTTAACCCTGTTTTCCTCATTCGGGTCCTTTTTCTTTTCCCTTTTTCTTTGCTCTCTTGGGGGGGTGGTACAGTCCAACTAGCAGTATTGCTGGGTCAACATGTATACACAGCTTAATAGTTTTTTGGACATCATTCCAAACTGCTTTCCAGGTCAGACTATTTCAAAGCTTCACCACAAGGACTTTAGGTACCTATGTTCCCACATCCCTTCTAGCATTTGTCATATTCCTTTTTTGTAGAGATTTGGGCAGACCCTAAGATTAAAAAATTCTGTCCTAAATCTGAAAAATGGGCTGCCCAACAACTGGCTTTGACACCTACCTCTACAGATGTTCAGGAGTAGGATTCTGTGGCCTCAAGGCCACATGTGGCTGCCGGCTGCCCATCCCTGGATGGGCTTCGATAATCAAAAAATCCCACCTCCTTATGCAAGCAAGGAGCGAGGGCCCCAGCCCCCAAACCTGGCACAATTGGCTCCCCTCACTCTTCCCAAGAAAAGTAGTGAGAGGTAATAAACTGGATCAATTTTAGGAGCTTAGAATGCTGGGGGGGGTGAGGGTGGGGAGGGAAACTATATTGATGCTACTGACTTGGTATCAGCCTCTCTTAAGTTGCCTGCATTATAACAGATGGTAATTTTAAAAATTAAAATATTGCATGGGATTAATTAATAATGTTTCATACTTTAAAAAAAGCTCTCCCTGGGGTCTGAAATATATTACAATTCTGATGCTAAAACTCTCTTTTCCAATAAGCTGGGACTTACTTCCACTGACCCTTTGATCATGGGAGATAAGAATTTAGAATAGGCAGGGAAACCTTCAAGATTGTCTCTCATCAATCTTCTCAACCCTGACCAGGTTGAGGTTTTGGGGATAAAGACAGACAAGAAAGAAAGGAAAATTTAGTTCTGTGATACTTGGCAAGCCACTGAATACATATGGTGTCAAAAATAAACTATTTTTAAAAAGAAAGTAAAATCTATGGCATTGTAAACTTAGAGATTGAATTTGTAACAGGTATAATATCTTTCCAAATGATGGTTTGAATGCTATTTCAAGTGCAGAGATATCTTAGTGGATTTTTTAAAGAATGGGTGTGGTTTGCAGCTCTTTAGGATTAAGATTACATGAAAAGAGCATTTAAGACCTTTATTTGAAAAAAACAAACCTGGAGGTTGATAGATTCATTGATTTAGCAGAAGGTAATTTTGCCCCCTAAAGAATGCTAAGAAAACCTTAAGGCAAAAGGGGAAAAAAAAGCTAGGCCTTATGTGAAAATTAAATTCTAGTAGGGTATTTTACCATACAGCCATATTTTCTTCAGTGAATGTAAACAAAACTTAATTGTTTAAGAACATTAGAAGCAAAGTCCCCTAAAAGAAACTGGAATAGAAGGTAGGGAGTTTGTGGTCTCAAGGCCCACCCCTGGAATAGACTATACAATTCAAAATTTAAAAGTTGCACAGTTAATGAGTATAGTATAAGAAAATTTGTATAGGAGAGATTCAGTGGAGTGTTAGACTGGGATATGATTGGAAAATGATGAAATGGATAAATAAAATAGGGAAGGAAAGAGAAGTGTCAGATTAGAAGGTTTTGAGGTTTGTAAAGCTTTAAACAAAGTCAAGCAGAAGAGAAAAGAGAAAAAACGTTTAAGAAAGTAAAAGTGACGGGCAATTAGGTGGCGCAGTGAATAGAGCATCGGCCCTGGAGTCAGGACAACCTGAGTTCAAATCCAGCCTCAGACACTTAGACATGCTTAGTTGCCCTGTGACCTTGGGCAAGTAACTCAACCCCAATTGCCCTGCCCTCCCCCCTCCAAAAAAACAAAAAGAAAGTAAAAGTGAGAGGAGAATGGGTAGAAAGTTAAAGAAAGTTGGGATCTGTTTGTACTGATAATGTCAATGGAGGGTAACTACGAGATAAGAATTTGGATTTGTGGAAAGAGATGTTTGAGGAGGTTTTTGATCTCATTGACATAAGAAGCATACAAGAAACTAACACCATTTGGAGAAATGCCTATTGGCAATTTAAGATTGACGGTATTCTACCAAGTTATAATATTTATCAGATGGAAACTACAGAAATAAATTTGCAACATGGAATTATTTACTTGGGACATAGCATACTAAAATTCTGCTTTTGAAGGAATATAAAGAACCTAAAGAAACAAATCTAGTTAGATTCTTTTTTTTTTTTTTTTGCAGGGGGGAAGGCAGGGCAATTGGAGTTAAGTGACTTGCCCAAGGTCACACAGCTACTAAGTGTTAAGTGACTGAGGTCAAATTTGAACTCAGGTCCTCCTGAGTTGCCCCTGTAAAGCCTCTTTAACTAGATGTTTCCTTAGGGGATATGAGATTATGAATTTGTTCTAATCTACTTTGTTCAATCTTAACTGAAGAAAGCATTAGCCTGGGTGACCTTTATGGCCTAAACCATAAAGATTGCTATATGTTAAAAAAATATTTCTCTGACTCTCTGATGTAATTTTCTACAAAGACTTGTCAGAACCTCCCATTTCGATTCAGGGTTAGTTTTTGAATCCTGAGCCTGTGCATAAATGAAACCTAGGTTTTTGGCTCTATGATTTCTGCGCGTGGGTGGGCTTCTTTCTGCAGCAGTACCCCGCCACGAACCCAAAGGGGGCGCATTTCTCCCATCATAAAAGGTGCCGTCTGCGGCTCCTTGTCCAGATTGTCCTTTACTTCTCCCCGGTTGCGCGGCCGGTCCGTGTTCTCTCTCGGGTGTCTCCGGGGAGGCTGGCCCTTGCAGATTCCAGTCTTCCTTTCTGCTCAGCGCTTTTGCCGCGCCAGCCACAAATTCCGTCCCCGTATTCTCGTGCCCTCCCCTCTCTCCACACTCCTGAGGCTGCTCTGTCTCGGCCAGCGCCGCACGGCCTTCCTTTGTTTGGAAGGATTTAGAGACAGACGCCTGAGGCCGCTTCCTAGAGCTGCAGGCCGCACTTCGGATTTGCCGTTCACGTTTTCTCTCTTGGTTTCTCTGATCATGTGCAGGGTCTCTGAGAGTCTTGGGTAATGTCACTCCCCCACCTTTATTTGCCCCTGTCACTCACTTTCTGACTCGAACTTTAAGCCCCTGGGGGCAGGGACTAGCTTTTGTCCGTCCGTCCCTCCCACCGGGTACCCAATAAATGATTTTGGATTGAACTGAACTCCTCCCCTCCCCTCGGGAGGCTTCCTTGGGGGCAGAATCCCCAGGATCTCAGCCTTCCCCACGAGGGTAATTGAGCCTCAGCTCCAAGTGACCTTCGGTGGCTAGAACGGGGCCCATCCGGGTGCAGAGGGCCGCAGGACACGCCCCGCCCACCCCCCACGGCGTCTCCGGTCCCGAAGGCCGAGCCTTCCCGCCGGATTTTAGGAGCGCGGGTCTCTGAGGCTGAGGGAGGGGAGGGGGTGACACTCGCCCCGCCCCCCCGTCCTCGGCCCCGGCCCGCCGAGGACCTCTCCGCAGCACGGAATGCGGGCTGCCCCACGAACCCTGGCTGGCCCCCTCGAGCTGCCGTAGTCCGGGGCGCCCCAAGGCCAGCGGCTGTTGTCCACCTGTCCTGGCCCAGCGGCCTCCAACAGCCTGGAGTGGGCATCCTCAGGCAGAGGGAGGAAACGCCTCCGAGGTGGGGCCGGTCAGGCCCAGAGGCGCGAGGGAGGGGAGGGAGCTGGGCGGCAGTTCGTGGGGGAGGCGGGAAGGAGAGGGCGGGGCTAGGCCTGGAGTAACCTTCCTGTTGGACTGGGGTGGGGGTGGGGCCCTATATCCCGAAGCCCTGCATAGGTTAATTGTCTTTGGCACATACTTTCTGATAATTTCTGTGGGAAGCCCCCTTAAAGGCTCCACGGAGAGGCGTCCGGCCGCCATCTTGTTGGTCATGTGACCCAGAAGCGCTCCTTCCCCCTGCCTGTCATTCCCTCTTGGCCTGTGGTAGCCTGTTTGTGCCCACGTTGGCTCCGGTCTGCCCTCCCCCTTTAGAGTGTAAGCTCCCCGAGGGCAGGGGTGGCCTTTCCTCCTTGTGTATCCTCAGCCCTAGGACTGGGCTTGGCCCAGCCTGGGATGGTGATGGTGATGAGCATTCATATGACACTTACTATGGGCCTGCCCTGTGCTAAGCACTATAAGTATGACCTCCTTTGATTCTCATAGCAACCTTTTGAGACTACTGCTACTGCTACTACCACTACTACTAGTACTAGTGCTGCTACTACTACTACCACTTCCACCACTGCTAACACCATTACCACGACTACTGCTACTACTACCACCACTACTACTGCCACTACCACTATCACTACTACTACTATTACCATTAGTACTAGTGCTACCACTCCCACTACTACTAGCATTAGTACTGCTACTACCACTACTACTACCACCATTATCACTACTACTACTGCTAGTACCACCACTATCACTACTACTACTATTGCTGCTGCTACTATTACCATTATTACTACTACCACTACCACTATTACTACTGCTACTTCTACCATTGCTACTACGACCATTACTGCTATTACTGCTACCACTACCACCACCACAACTGCTGCTGCTGCTACTACTACCCACTATTACTACTACTACTACCACTACCCCGTGTTTCCCCGATAATAAGACACTGTCTTTTTTTTTTTTTTTGGAAAGAAAAACACCAGAGGGCTTATTTTCAGGGGAGGGCTTATGTTGTCCTGCCTCAGCCCTCCTCCGTGGCACTGCTCTCAATGGCGCCAGCAAGCAAATCACTGGGGAAGAACAGGATGACACGCTCACTGCTGCAGCTCTGATTGAATGCAGCTCGGAGCGCAGCGTGCATCTCGGGGGGGGGGGCAGTGCATACAGAGGGTACCATAATGTAGTGTGTAGCGCAGGGGATCACCTTCACTACAGTAGCAATCTCAATAGGGCTTATTTTCGGGGGAGGGCTTATTTTCAGGATAGGTCTTATTATTGGGGAAACACGGTACCAATACTACTACCACCAGCACCACCACTATTATTATTTATATAGCACCTTCTATGTGCCAAGCACTGTGATAAGTGTTTTATAAATATTATTTTAAATAAGATAAGATCCTCACAACTGCAAGATAATAATGATGATGATGATGACAATTAACATTTACATAGCACATACTATGTGTCAGGCACTGTGATAAGTGTTTTACAAATATCTCATTTGATCATTACAACAACCTTGCAGGGTAACAACAATAATATTACTACTACTACTAGCCAAAATTTATTTATATAGTCCTTACTATGTACCAGGCACTGTGCTAAGTGCTTTACAATTATTATCTCATTCGAACCTTGTGACAATGACCCTGAAAGGTAATGATAATGTAAATACTACTACTACTAATGATAGCCAACATTTATATAGTATTTACTACGTGCCAGGCACTGTGCCAAGTGCTTTACAATTGTTATCCCCACTTGATTCTCATAACTACCCAAGGAAGGAGGTACCATTATTATCCTCATTTTACAGATGAGGGAACTGAGGCAAACAGGTTAAAGTGACTTGAGCAGAGTTACACAGTAAGGCTCTGAGGCAAGATTGGAACTCAGATCTTTCTGATTACAGGCCTGGTGTTCTATCCACTGAGCCACCTAACTGGCATTTAATGTGTTTATTGATTGAGATATAACCCCCCCCCACAAACAAAAACTCTTGGGGCGGGGTGCAGCAGGTGTGAGGTCCTTGATAATTTTTAAGAGGGTAAGGAGTGTAAAAGGGGTTAAGCAGTATAAAGTGTGAGGACTCCTGTACTAGCTTGATAGTAATAATAACAACAGCAACGATAATAAATAGTTAACCTTTATGTAGTGCTTTAAGGTTTGTGAAGCATTTTAAATAAATGATGTCATTTGATCTTCACAACAACCCTGTGAGGTCGGTGCTGTCATTATCCCCATTTTGTAGCGAAGGAAGCTGAGAGCAGCTAAATGACTTACCTAAGATCACACAGGCAGTCCTAGTCTGAGGTAGGTTTTGAAGTCAGAGCTCCTTGACTCCAAGTCCATCTAACTGTTATTCAGTCCTTAAGAGGCATGTTCTGTAGGGACTAAGGGTTTGGGAGGGAATCTGGGTTGTGTCTGTGTGTGACGGTGGTTCCATGTCTTCAGCTTACTGAAGTCTACTCATTGACCTTTTTTCCAGGGTTCCTCCCAACAGAAAATGAAGCATTTAACTTCATTTTAGGATTTCTAAAGTCTAAGAAACAGGTACAAATGTCTTTCTGGAATACTGTGAGAGTGGAGTGTGGGTGGGGCGTTTGGTGGTCGATGGGCTTTCTTCACACACCCACCCTTCTCTTTTGGGGTGTGGATTCTTCTGCTTTGCCTGACCTGAATATCCTACCTCTTTGTGAACATCATTCTTCTGGGCAGACTCCCGGGGACTAGGCAGTTATTCAATGTCCCACTTCTCCCTCTCCTCACCCCACTAACGTGTCCCATGGTGGGTGGAGTAGAGAGAGTGTTGGATTTGGGATCAGAGGACCCAGGGTTGTGTGACCCCCTGTAGACTATGAGCTTCCTGAGGGCAGGGACTGTCTTTTGACTTTCTTTATATCCCTAGCACTTGGGATACAGTGCCTGGCACACAGTAGGCACCGAATAAGTGCTGAGTGCAGACTGACTGACTGATTTGGGCAAGCCATTTCACCTCCAGGTCCCTTCTGAGTCTGTGATCCCTGCCTAGCCCCTGTAGACACAGTTCCACCTCCCATACAGAATGGTTCCCTTGTGCTCCCTGTAGATGAAGGGCTGCCTGTTTGGTGAGAGAAGTAAGCACTGTGTTGGAGAAAACTAAGAAGAGAGGTGAAGGGAAAGCATGGACCAGATCCACTTTGTCCTGGTTCTGCCTGAGATGCCTTTTGGCCCAGCCTGGGAGAGATCCATTATGAAATAGGTCAAATGAGGGGAAAGGGAGGGCAATGTACGGGCAGGAGAAAGGCTCTGTGTGTGTCTCCTTCTAGGATGAGGCCACGAAGATGATGTTCTTGAGTTCTGTGACCATCCTGTGCAGTGCTGTGAAAAGTCAGGAACACTGTAACCTGGACTATTACTGCAATAAAGCCATGCTGGCAGAGAGAGTGGAGGTGAGGTTACCCTTGGTGGGAGAGAACTGGAGACAATGTATGTCTTTGGAAAGTCAGTCACCAAAGGTCTGGGAACAGTGGGAGCCATATACAGATTGAGGTGGGAATGTAGAAGGTGGGACGAGTCTTGGAAGGGAGTTCTTGGCTGTCTATTTCTCCTGGGCCTTTCAGATGCTGATCCTTGAAGAGCCTGTTGACATGATGATCAGCTCTCTGAGACAGCAAGCCATGTTCTGCATCATGGAAATGAGGTACCTGCCCTCCATTGGTCAAAGGGAACCCTCTTATTAATCTGGGATGGAGGGTGTGTCCTTGCAACTCCAGAACCTTGCCTTCCAATACTTTCCATGGATATCTAGCTGCTAATGTCACTACTAGTGGTCTTGGTAGGAGTGGAGGGGTTCACCTGGGCAGGAGTGTGCTGATAGATGATTGACAGCCAGCTCTCTGATTAAAAATAATATGCATAACACACTTTTAAGTTTAATATTAATTATTATTTCCCCATCACTTTCTCAACTTTAGACAATCAACAAAACAAGAAATTGAATCCTTATTTGTAGCATTTGTTGATTTCTGAGATGTAAGTACTCAGGATTAAAATTTAACAATCTGTTCTCTAGAATCAATTTCTCCAGGACATCCTTGTTTGAGATTAAGTATGAGCTTCTCAAAACAGGCTTGGCATATCCTTGGAAGTCTAGGACTCTGGACCTTGATCAGGACACCTAGCACCATTCACTTTTCTCTGGAGAATATTCTCCACAAGTCCCTAAATAAATACTCAAATGAATATGCCCACTTTGGTCTTATTTCAGTTGAGTCCAAGATATTCCTTACTTAGCCCTTCTTATCCCATTGCCTCCTCCTACCCCAGCCAAGTGAAACCAAAATTCCAGCCCTTACAGAGAATGGAGTTGATACAGTCAGGTATCTTCAGCCTGTTTTCCTTGCCCCCCAACATGGAGACTGACACCAACAGGGAGAGTGTTAGTCTATACAGCCAGGTAATTTCTACAGCTGCCCCTACTTCCCCTGCCACCTGGTTTCCTCTTGGACTTCGATGCCCCAAGTAAAGGGGAGGGCAGGGTTTCCTCCTGGCCATCCCTTAACCTTACTGTTGATTCTATTAGACTGTTCGAGCTTTGGATGAAATGTTGCAAGGACTAATGACTGAAACTGAAAACCCCAGCATGCTGGTGCTCACTGAAATTGTGGAGGTGGGTAGTACTTGCCAAGCAGGGAAAGAAATAGAAATAGAAAATAGAAAAAGATGGAGGATAGGTGGTATGGTAGAATGAAAATGACATTAGATTTGGAGTCAGAGGACAAGGGCTTAACTCCTGCCTCCATTATTTACTACCTATGTAACCTTGGGCATTTTCACCTGTCTAGACCTCAGTTTCCTCATCTATAAAAAGAGGGAGCTGGATTTCATAATAATATAACCACTAAGGTTATATTCATATTATAATTCATAACCATAATAACCACTAAGGTCCCTTCCATCTGTAAATGGTGTAAAGCTATATATCTGACTTTCAGATAAGACTGAGAATGTTTTGGGTCTCATGTTATTATATCCACCACAAAAGTCTGATGCTTGCTGGCAGTATGGAGATGGTTCTTGGTAGTTTTTTTTTTTTAATTTTCTGGGTCAGAAGTTTTATTTTTATTTTAAAAATCTATTTTTGTTTATTTCATTAAACATTTCATAATTATACATAAAACATTTTTAACAATCATTTTTAAAAATTTTGAGTTCCAAATTCTCTCCCTCCCTCCTGCCCCACCCTCTTCCTTGAGAAGCCAAGCAATTTGATATTGATTATACATGTGAAGCCATGCAAAACATATTTCTGTATTAGCCATGGTGCAAAAGAAAACACAGACAAAAAATTAAACAGGAAAAATAAAGAAAATTTTTAAAAATATGCTTCAATCTGCATCAGAGTTCATTAGTTTTCTCTCTGGAGGTAAATAGCATTTTCTCTCATGGGTCCTTTGGAATTGTCTTTGATCATTGTATTGAGCAGAGTAGCTAAGTCTTTCATGGCTGATCATCATTTACAATATTGTTGTTGCTGTGTACAATTTTCTTCTGGTTCTGCTCACTTTGCATCAGTTCACATAAGTCTTCCCAGGTTTTTCTGAAAGCATCCTGTTCTTTTCTTATAGCACAATGGTATTACAACATAATCATATACCACAAATTGTTCAGCCATTCCCCAATTAATGGGACTGCCCTTAATTTAAAAGATATAGACCTGGTAGTGGTATTGCTGAGTCAAAGGATATGCACAGTTTTATCGTTTTTAGGGGCATAGTTCCAAGCTGCTTTTGGTTAGACTATCTTGCAACTCCACCAACAGTGCATCAGTGTCCCAATTTTTCCACATCCCTTCCAACATTGTCCTTTTCCTTTTTTTGTCATGTTAGCCAATCTGATAGGTATGAGGTGATACTTCAGAGTTGTTTTAATTTGCATTTCTCTAATCAGTAGTGTTTTACAGCACTTTTTCATGTGACTCTTGATAGCTTTGCTTTCTTCTTCTAACTGCCTGTTCATATTCTTTGACCACTTATCGACTGAAGAAATGCTTTTATTTTTATAAATTTGGCTCAGTTCCCTATGTATTTGAGAAATGAGACTTTTATTGGAGAAACTTGCTGACACCCCCCCCCCAAGTTTCTTGTTTTCCTTCTAATTTTGGCTGCATAAGTTTTGTTTGTGCAAAAGCTTTTTAATTTCATGTAATCAAAATGCTCTATTTTATTTCCCATGTGAGATCTCTATCTCTTGTTTGGCCATAAACTCTTACTGTTATGCATAGATCTGACAAGTACTTTTTTTCCATGGTCCACTAATTTATTTATGATATCATCCTTTCTGTCTAAATCATTTATCCATTTTAACCTAATTTTGGTTTAGAGTGTGAGAGGTTGGTCTATGCTTAGTTTCTGCCAAACTGATTTCCCATTTTCCCATCAATTTTTGTCAGATGTTGAGTTTTTACTCCCAAAGCTTGGATCTTTGAATTTGTCAAACACTACATTGCTAGGGTCATTTACTACTGTGTATTGTGTACCGAATTTATTCCACTGATCCACCACTCTGTTTCTTAGCCAGTACCAGATTGCTTTGATGATTACCACTTTATAATATAGTTCAAAATCTGGAACTGTTAGCCTTCTTTACTTCATATAAAAAAATTGATTCCTTTGGTATTCTTGATCTTTTGTTCTTCTGGATGAATTTCATTATTATTTTTTCCTAGTTCTTTAAAATAATTCTTTGGTAGTTTTATTGGTATGGCACTGAATAAGTAAACTAACTTAGGTAGAATTGTCATTTTTTTTTTTCATTTTGGCACTGTCTACCCATGAGCAATTATTTTTTTTCCTATTGTTTAGCTCTGTCTTTATGTATATGAAAGGTGTTTTGTAATTGTGTTCATATAGTTCCTGGGTGATCCTCAGTTTTTGAAGGTTACTCAAATAGAGCAAAACCTTAATTAATCTCTTCCAAATTGAATTTCATGCATAGCCCTGGTGACAGACTGTCTGCTATCTAAGAACCAGCCTAGCTAAGTAGGGAGAGTTTTGTCTCAGGCAGGTTGAAAAGTAGGTGAGGAATTCTTTGGCCATGTGGAGTGCCAATGCAATATTTTCAGCGCTCACAATCATAGTAAAGACCATGACTATAAGTATTGTATGATGTTTGATTGCAAAATATGCCAAACTCTCCAGATAGGGGATAGAGCTGAAGGATTTATTTAGACACCAGAAAACCCAATCCCCAAGCCAGTAAGCCAATTCCATCATAGTACCAAAGATATTCAGAAGCCATAATAATGCTGAGAGCTATGCCATCCTTTATCCTTCCCACAAACCAATACAAGATCAATATTTACTCACAAAACTCTCTATCTCCTTGCCTAAGCTCCTCTGTCCCCAGCTGTCTGCAGTTGTCTCCAACTGCCTGGCTATCCCTCTACCAGCTTCCTGTGGACTCTGCTTCTCCTCAGCAAACTCCTCCCACCACAGGCTCCATGTGACTACACTCAGCCTAGCAGGGGGCAGAGTTTATCTTCACAGCAGGGAAGGTCTTCAAACTCCCCCCTAGGTCTATTAAGGGGCAGGGAAGATCTTCAGATTACCATTCCCGTTACACCATGGCAGCCTGTTAAAACAAAAAAAGGGGCAAATGGCTCTCAGTCCTCAGAGGACCCCTTCTCCTTCCACAGTAACAATGGTGGAGTGGTGGGAAAGGGGGCCTTAGTTACTGAGAATGATGCATACTTAAGGATGCCTATAAACACTAATTCAACAATCAGGATTTTAAAGGCAAGATCTTTGTCCAAATAACCAGCATGTTATAATGTTATGGGAGCAGCTGAACCACATCAGTCTTTATAAATCTGAGTGGTACAGGTTTTCCTGGAGAGGCAAATGAAGGAGTTGGTGGAGTTGACTTCCTCTTGTACTCAGGAATAGGAAGAAATATCATCTAATTAATGGTCCACCATGAAGATAATTACAATTTAAGGACCAACATCTCTTGTTCAGGATGAGGAAGCAAAGGAATTCTATGAAGAATTTAAAAATCAAACCAATCTGTACCTTGGGTCTCAGTGACTTCAGCGAAATAATAGGCATAGGAGGGAATGAGAAAATCATGTTGGAAAATACAGCTTAAGAAATGAGAGAAGCCAGTAACTTCAAAGGCCTACTCAGAAGCCTTATGCTTTTCATCATGAATTCTTTCATTATGAGGGATCTTCATAGTTTCTGGACATGGTGAGCACTGAATCACAGCAAACAATTAAACTGATAAAATCTCAGACAAGAAAACTTATTTTAGACAAGGGAATAATTTCTGAATCAATCAGTCAAAAAGCATGTATTACTGTCTGTATTGTTGCAGTTTAACCATTGACTAGTTAGAGCAAAGGTCAAAATCAATACTACTTAATATAGCTCCAACCTAATTTACTTTTTGAAAAAGACTTTTGGTGCTGAAAAATGGATAAAGATAAAGACACTAATTTTGATTTTTACTATTTGGGATTGAAGTTTATCTGATGTGACGTTTTCATCACAACAAGGAGGTCTAAAGGGCCCCTAAACTGCTGTTAGCTAATACTTCATCTTATAAAGAAACATAAAAGCCAAGCGAAATACTCACCAAGATAAGACTGGCAGGTTAGATTGTATGGAGAAGACTAATCTATAATAAGACCGGAAGTACAGGTTGGAGCCAGGTTATAAAGGACTTTAAATGCCAAATAGAAAAGTTTGTATTTAATCCTAGAGGTAATTGAGATCTATTAGAGTTTACTGAGTAAGTAAATGACAAGGTAACACCTGTGCTTTAGAAATGTCATTTTGTCAGCTGTGTGGAGGATTGATCAGGGAGGGGTGAGACTTGATTTGGGGAGGCCAATTAGGAAACTATGAGAACAGTCTGGGAGAGAGGTGACGAGGGCTTGAAGTATGGTGGTGGTAGTGTGAGTGGAGAGAATGGGATGGGTACTAGGGTTTTGTGAGTTCAAGTGAGATAATGGATGTAAAGTATGTTACAAACCCTAAAACACCATCTACACATCTGTTGTTGCTAGCTATCAGGACTCCGGTCTGGTGATGAACCAGAACCTGGACCTTCTACTATATTCTTCCTCAGCTTAAGCAAAGTTTATAGCACAATACATGGAGGTGCTGACAAATGTTTACCAGGTTCTCAAAAAAAAGATATATATAATTTGTAAATTCATTATATGCTATTAGCACTTGCTTAAATCTAGATAATCAGCAAAACAATAAATCAAGCCCTGATTTGTAGTCATTACTGATTTCCAATTGGTAAATGCTCAAACTCAAATTTTAACAACTGACTGTCAAAAACCAGTTAGATCTGGTTCCAGCACACTCCTGGATGGATTGTAAGAGATCCTGTGGACATAGAATAGATGGGACTTCAAAACTGACTGGATATGTAGTAGGACAGAGATTGAGAAGTTGATGATAATAAGGTCTTAAGAAGTATCAACTTTGGGGAGGCCAGGTGGTGCAGTGAGTAAGAGCACTGGCCACGGAGTTGGGAGACCTGGGATCGGTTCTAGCCTCAGATACTTAGCACCCACACAAAAATAACTGGCCGTGTAAACTTGAGCAAGTTATTTAACCCCAATTGCTTAAAAAAAAAAAGTATCAACTTTGAGGCTGAGAACCTAGGAGACTGCAAGAATTTTGAGACCCTCTACCTGCAAGATATCTCTGCAGTTATACAAACCAACCACATGGAAAGGAGAATCAGTGAGGGAAGAAACCAGTAGTAAATAGAGCTCTGGAAAGGAAAAAAAATCCTCATAGGGAGAAAATTAGCTGCTCACATTATGACTGGAATAGATGAACACCAGAAGGATCTATGAATTATTAAGGGGATGATAGGACCAAGTGAGAGTTTTTTAAACATAAGTAAAGCCTGGGCATATTTTTAGGCATCAGGGAGTGAATCAATAAGGAGAAATTGAAGATTCTAGACATAGAGGGGATGATTTGGGAGGTAAACTGCCAGAGGAGATGGGAGGGAATGGGATAAAGGGTACAAGTAAAGGAGTTGAGTATTGACCCAGCAGTGGCTTTAGAAGACTGATGAGGAAGCATTCTATCTATATCCTGATAGTGTCCTAGGAACTCCACAGGCAGAATGAGACATACATTTTTAGACATATCTAATGTGGGTATTTGCTTTTTCCTTGATTGTGTATTTGTTACAAGGGTTTTTTCCTTTTTTTTTTTTGAAATGGAGGTGGGAGAGAGAAAATAATTTTTGTTAAGTAAAAGAAATAAAATTACATTTAAAAATAATTTTTTAAAAAGTGGAGGTGAGGACTTTGGTGAGGAGAGAGACCACCTCTCCATCAGAGAGTGGAGTAAAGAGGAAGAGAAGGGTGATGCTATTGACAGATTTTGAGATGTGAATAGAGGAGAAGAGAGAATGCATGACAAATGGCCTCTAACTTCTTAGATGGATGAAGAGTGCCTAATGCCCAAACTATGACTTGTAACTGGATGGCAGTCTGTTGTGTTCATCCATGAGTGTATGTGTGTGTACACATACATATATATAGGACAGTAACTACAAATGGATACTAAACTAAGCCCACAATTGAATGAGAAGGAGAGAACTTGATTGCTTTTAGGAAATTTCTCAGCATTTTCAATAATCCCAAGTTGTTCCCTGACACACAAAAAAACCCAAACAACCTTCTTTTAACACTAATGTTTTTCTGGTGATACCATAAGACTGAAAATGTAAAAATACATTGTAGCATATTACCAATAGTGACATACATAAAAGGAGTGGTATTTGGAATGTCATGCAGGGGTATGTATGATTGGACCAGTAGGTGGGCTAGTCACATGATTAAAGTGAGGGGTAACAGATGGTTAGTCTTAGTGATACTCTAGTACCTACCTAATGTCAAAAGACTTGAGAGTCCAGTTATTTGATAATAACCCATAGCTTGAAGCCTTTTTGCATAGGACTCTCCTCATTGGTGGAGATTGATTACTTAGTGCTCTGTTCTGAGGCGTGGAGTTGGAGAGAGCCTGGTCTTCTGGCTTCTAGGTTTAGAGAGGAGACACATAGTATAGACACTCTTCAGATCTCTGAAGAGAGAAAAAGTTTATGGGCTTCCCTTCTTCCTAAGATCTTACCAATGCTGCTCCTCACATATGCATGGGGCACCAAGTAATCCATCTCTGCCAAGAGGAGAATCCCATGTGATGGGCTATGAGTCATGGGTTATAGATGTGTCACCCATAGAGAATTTATGTGAGGACAGGGACATGAACATGAACAGCCCAAGAGGAGAAGGCATGGATGAGCTGTGAAATGCACCACTGAAAAGAGCGATCACGTGTGTGATGGTGAATTCCTTGAAGTACTGAAGTCATAATACTGTATGTTCAGATAGTATTTTTAACTCTTTTGAAAAGAAATAGAATGTGAAGAGAAATTCTTGTATAGTGCTTATACATCAAAATGAATGTTGTTCTTGAAACTTCTCCAGTCTACATCAGAGTAGTAGCCTGAGGGTCTGTGCTTTATGTGAGCTTGTCATAGAGTCCGCCGTATAATTTAGAGACATAGACTTTTTTTTTTTTTTAAAGCAATTGGGGTTAAGTAACTTGCTCAAGGTTACACGGCCAGGTGTTTCTGGGTGGGTGCTAAGTGTCTGAGCCTGGGATTCGATCTCCAGGTCATCCTGACACTGGAGCTGGTGCTCTTACTTGCTGTGCTACCTGGCCGCCCCAAGACATAGACTTTTGGTGTCATCTAGTCCAACTAGTCATTTTTCATCTGAGGTGAGGGACTTGCCCAATGTCACATAGGTAGTAAATGGCAGAGCCAGTCTTAGAACTTACATACTGTGATCCCAAGTATAGCATTATTCCTAAGGCAAGATTATACCATACTGCCTCTGCAGGGTTTTTAGCAGGGACAAAGGGAGAATGATAGAAACTATGGGTATGTTGGGAAGGGATGATGAAAACTGCCTAGACAACTTGACAAAGCCAATAGGTGGAGCCTTGGAGGAGGTGGGATTTGGGGCATTGACATTAGCTAAGTGGAATGGCTGATTACTGTAATGCTGACAGTTAAGGGGTTCATGGTTAAGGTCCTCTACTCTGCTCATCCCTGTCTTTGAAAGATAACATGATCTTAAGAAAAATATGGGCTGTTTCACAGGCTGTTGGATAAATGTCTAAATCTGGGGTGTATATATATATATATATGTATATAGTATATACTATTTGGGGTAATTCTTTCTTAGAGTGGAATGGTAGTGGTGATTAAGCCCTGTGCCTAGTAAGATGGAGACAGTCCTCACCCCTAATGTGCCTTTAGGGAAGGGCTGTCATGTCTCCCAGCAGGTGGTGATTCCTGCATATCCTCAATTCTCTTTCTAGATCATCATGCCCTGGATCTTGTCTGATAAGATCTTTGAGAAAGTCCGGGCTTTGAGCACTCTTTCCCGACAGTTAAGATTCATTAGCAGCTTTCCTGTACTAAGAGTGAGTGCCCCAGGGGTTCTGGTTCATGGCTTCTTCCGTGCTCTATACACGGCACTGGGATGGACCCTTAGCCATAGGCTCCACTTGTTTCCTAGGGGATTAATAGGGAAGCAAGAGGGTGGGTGTCTGCACATCTTATCAGTTCTGTGCACTGCCCCTTCCTTTGCTCTCCTCCGTGGTGGGGTCTGATTTTCTGGATATACCTAGGATTGGGGATATTTCACAGTTCTGCCACCGGCTCAAAGAATCACCATTGCAGCCTTTTCTGTGTCCTAATTTGCCCATTGAGAAGTTGGGAGAGAATTCTTTTGCTTCTGTAAAGGTGGGTGAACATGGGGTTGTTGAGAAAAACTTGGCCCATGGTAACCAGAGGTCTTGGAGTTTTAACTCCTGAGCAATGAGGAAGAAAGAAGTAAAATTATCATGGGTGGAGAGGAACTAACTCCAGGGTTTGGAGAGGTAAATGGTTCCCAATCTTTTACAAAGCACCTGGAAAAATTCAGCATTGGTGGGAACTTGATGGGCGTCTTGGGCCTCTTCTGTATGGACAGTCACTATGAAGTCAGCGCACGGGCCTCAGCAGCACTCCATTACTGCTTCAAATTCTTTGTGAACCAGAGGCGTGAGTGTTGAAGAAAAAACGTGTTAATATTATAATCTGTGTTTTAGGAACAATTCTGCCTGAAACAATTTTTATTGATTTAATATTATTTAAACTCCAAGGACTAATGTTTTAGAGAGAGATAAATGTTTAATATGACACAATCTTACCCCTCTTCCATGCCCTCAGATGTCTCTCTTCTCAAGATAACTTAAGGTAACCATTTATAGGAATTTTGAACAAGGGAAATGCCATAAAATTATAAAATACAGTTTTGAGTTAACATCCCACTTTATCTAATGGAAAATAGTCATTTAATCTTTTGGGAACACCCCTAAAAAACCATCCTCCTAACAACCACTTATTCCTTTCTGACCACTGCCCTCAAAGGCTCATCCTTTGCTGGTCACAGATAACCTGAAGCAATCAAAAGGACAGTCTTTGATCAATACCTTAATCCCTTCAGGAAAAGAGGAAAGACAGACTGCCCTTAGATGGGTTAGTGGGTCAGTACCCTCATTCTTTCATTGGAAGGGAAAATGCAAAAACTGGACATGTGATATTTCTCCTTCTAAATTTAATTACTACCCTTAATCCATTTTCTGGGGCCTTTCATTCTTAACCTGTACACACTTTCCTAAAGGGATAAGTCTTAGACTGGATAAAACATTATTCCTTAATATTTTCAGTTGAACTGAAAAGGAAGTTTTAAGAATATGCTTCCATAGTGTCACATACCAGGGTGACTACTTAACTGTGGTCATAGGCAACATACAAACCCAAATCCCTAAGTCATATTCCCAAAGAGTACTTTATAGACTAAAAGCAGAGTAAACTGAAAGGTATTTGAGACATTACTGACCTCATCCCCCACATTTTACAGATCAATTTAAATGACTTGTCCAAAATCAAATGGCTAGCTAGTTGGTGGTAGAACCAGGACTAGAATTCAGTTTGCTTGACTCATAGACTAAAGTATTTTGACATCGTTGTTATTATTATATTAATATTCTGTATCTTGTGCCCCCCCCCCCCAATCTGGGATCCTTAGTTAGCTATTCCAGGTTCTGCTTTTGAGTCAGAATTTTTTCCAGACCTACTCTCCTAAGCCCTCACTGAAGGTACATTTAATTCCTAACAAAGTTATTTTAACTAAATAGAAATGGAAATTACATAACCACAGACCATTTTCATCTTTCCGCAAACCTTAAATTCACTCTCTATCAAATATAGAGACACTCAGTGGGAAGAGAGGAGCCTTATTATCCACACATGGGAAGCACATGGACATTTATACATGGGCATACACATGCAGAGAACATATGTTACCAGAAAATGTAAAGAAAGACAAATCATGACTCTTCTACTGCCAAGCTGCCAGTGTCTTCTCCTGATGTTTCTTCTCTTTTTTTTTTTTGTTGAACATGCTGCCTACAAGGCATCGCTCCTCATTCTAACTGGTAGTCAGCCCTGGCTATTTTGTAAAGGTCACCTATATACTGACTGGTAAACCATATGCTTATTGTAGCTGCTGTGGTTCTAACTCTTTTAGCCAACTCCACTATCCATTGAGAAATGGTGTAGTTAACTCCTTTCCTGTTGATTAAGAGGCAACGTAGCTCTTTCAGACTTCTCCATCAATTGGCTCTTTCTGAGCCTCAGTTATAGTCCTCAGCTTAGGTGCTATCTTTAGACTTACTTGAAATTCAGATCTCCATTTAGAGCAGAGGAGTCTTAAAATGGGATGAATTTCAGGGTGTCTGTGAACTTGAATGAAAGAAAAGACATCTTTATTTTTGTTACAGGGCAGCTAGGTGGCACAGTGGGTAGAGTGCCAAGCTTGAAGTCAGGGAGACTCATCTTCCCATGTTCAAATCTGGTCTCAGATATTGCCTAGCTCTGTGACCCTGGGCAAGTCACCTAACCCTGTTTGCCTCAGTTTCTTCATCTGAGAAATGAGCTGGAGAAGGAAATGGCAAATCACTGCAAAGAAAATCTTAAATGTGGTCATGAAGAGTCGGACATGACTGAAAATAACTGAACTTCAACTGAAATTTATAATTTCCTTCTGTTATCAATGTAGGCAAAAAATATTCTGAGATGGGATGCATGGGCTTCACCAAAAAGGTCCATGACACAAAAAATGGTTAAGAAACCTTGACCTAGGGGTCCTGTAATTGCAAAACTTTTCTTCTTCAGAACCTTACAGGTATCCTCAATTAGTGTTCTTATTCAGTCGTTATAATGTTTCTTTAGCTTTTTGTCAGTCTTCTTATCTCATAATTATGAAGTTTTCTGCAGGTTTTTCTTTCGGCCTTCTCAGCAAAACTTCTCAGTCATTGGTCATAAAATACACTTATTTTTAGCTAGACTGAACCAAAAGGTACAGAGGCCTCAGCTGAGATCAGGTCTGACCTTTTAGTACTTCTTAGAATCCTTTCTGTTAAGTGAATCTTCTTCTGAACTCTTGGACTGCCTGGTCTTCTACTATCTCACCTGAGACTCTCAGTTTAACTTTCATCTAACTTACAATCAGAAACCAATTTTATTTTTATAAGTCTTGTTCAACCTTCTGGTTGGAGGTTAATCTACTCAGAGCTCTATGTCCTCAAACAGAAAAGTGATTGAGAGGCACTATGTAAATTGTTTAAAACTCACTCTCAAAGTCTGTTTTATGAAAATAGCAATTACTGTACTTGTTAAAAAGTGAAAAATTCCAAGGGACTTTTAGGCCGTTGACCTCTGTGTCACTCCTCCCAGTATTACATCAGAGTGCTCTGTCTCTCTCTCATTTCTCCATGTCCTCTTCTCTACTCCCTTCCCTTCCCCTCTTTTCCTCTCCCCTCCCCTCCTCTTTTCTTTCCCTCCCCTCTTCTTCTGTATTTTCTTATTTGTCTTTCTTTTTCCTCTCCCTTCTTTATAGCTATTACAGCATAATAATTTCATAACTCATTTCTATTGCATTTTAAGGCTGACAAAATATTTTGATTATACCAGTCCTATGAGGTAGGCAGTGCAAGTGTTGTCTCCACTTAACAAATGAGAAACTGAGTTTCAGAATGGTTCAGTGACTCCCCTGGGGTAACACAGCTAGCAGGCTTCAGAGTCAGGATTCAAAAGTTGTATGTTTTGCAGCCTTGAAATTGCATTTAATGGACAAGTGTCCAGGAAGTCTCTCTTTTACTCATTTCTGCTGAGAGTCCTTAAACTACCACTTAAAGTAAAGTGGAGCAAGAGGCCACCTCACCACTTCTGAGAAGATGGCTTACCCTACTACCTTTTTTTGGCCCTTGCATAAAAGGTCTATGGAAGAACCTTTTCACTTCCTCAATTTAATAAATGTTTACTACTGTGTACATTATAGGAAAACAGAAGAAAATGTAGGAAGCTTGAAGCCTATGGTGAAACAGGAAGTGGAGATATTTTGAGTTGGTCTTTCAAATGGGAGTAGAAATTAAACAGAAGAGAGACATGGTAAAAATGAATCTGTGCTAGGGTTGGCATTGTGCTGGCACTGGAAATAGAGAGGAGATGTGGGAGAAATGATAGAGGTGTGAGAGCAAGGGAATCAGTGACTGACTGGATGTGAGAGATGAAAGGAAAGAGGTGACATCGTGTCTTTGAATCTAGAAGGGAGGCTGGATGAATAACGTGCTGCAGACAGAAACAGGGAATCCTGAAAGAGAAAGTTTAAGGAAAAAGCTCAAGTCAGTGTTAGACATCCACAGTTTGGGGGTGATGGTAGGGATACCCAGGTAAAGATGTCGTATAAGCAGTTGGAGATGGGTTCTGAAAGTCAGAAGATATGTGAGGCAGCTAGGTGGTACCCTGGGTGGAGAGCTGCACCTGAAGTGTGGAAAGTTAAACCAGAGTTCAAGTCCATGCTTGGGAACTTAGTATCGGTGTGACTTTGGGTAAGCCACTTAATCACAATCTGCCTCAGTTTCCTCATCTGTAAAATGGGAATAATAATAGCACCCACCTCCCAGGGCTGTCAAGAAGATAAAAGGAGATGATATTTATAAAGTGCTTTGTAAACTTTAAAGCACTGTATAAATGCTGGATATTTATTATTATGTGAGTCTGAAGGTCAAGACTGGGATAGATATAATAGTAATATTTATATGGTAATTTAAAGTTTAGGAAGCACTTTACAAATATCTCTTTTATTCTTGTGACAATCTTGGGAGGCAAGTACTATTATTATAATACCCATTTTATAGATGAGGAAACTGAGGCAAACAAATTAAGTATCTTGCCCAGGATCCAGGGGTGTGCGGGAGCCAGTTCAGCCTCATTTTACAGATAAGGAAACAGAAGATTGGGAAGAAGACTAGGATACAGAGAAAGAGACAGAGGCAGAGATGAGGAGGGAGTTCATTCCAGACATCAGAGACAGCCTGTGAAAAGGCATGGAGAAAGGAGGTGGGGAGTCCTGGGGGAGGGCCAGAAAGAAGGCCAGTTTGGCTGGACCATGGACTATGAGAGGGTAATGGATGTATGATAAGGCTGGGAAGGGAGTCAGGAGTCTGGAGCCAGGCTGTGAAGTAATAGGGGCTCATCATCTTTCAGTCAGTCCTGAAACTAAGCCAGTTAATTTCTGAGCAGGATGCTGCTGTCACACACTGTACCCCAAGTTTCATAGAGGCCTAGGGATAAGAGGAGAACAGTTAGTAGCTGCTGTCACTGTCAACAGTATCAAATTTCAGTACTAATCACCCCCACCCCCACTATTCCATCCTCTCCACCCACCACAAAAGTCCTAAGATCTGGGGGAAATATATCTTAATAGAATGACTTAGGATGATTCCTGTCCTTTGAAAAATTCCAAAACAAACAAGTATTTCTTTGAAAACTGAAATGTAAAAATAGTTACGAGGTGCACTATTTATGTGAGGCTGGATGTTATAGCAGAAAGAACACCAGTCGTGGGGTCAGAAGACTCAAAAATTCACAGCCAGGCTCTGACTCCTGCTTCTTGTGTGAGTATAGTCAAGTAGTCTGTTACAGTTTCCTTATCTGTAAAATGAATGAATGAATGAAATAGTAAAGGAATGAATGGGGAAAAAAAATCCCATTCATTAACTTGCCATGTGCCAGCAACTGTGTAAAACCACTGATGTTGGTTTTAATGTAAAAGGTAAGAGCATCCCTGCCCTCAAACAGATAGCGTGCTGGTCAAGGTGGAGTGTTTTAGTCCCTAGGATGATGAGTGGAGTCATAGTACAATGGATGGATGCACCTTTCCTGGAATGATGGTATCCATTTCCTGTTCTCAGAGAAACAGGTGAAAGCTGGGGGCACTCTAGGCTTGTATATTTTATTACTCTTGTATCAGGATCATGACTAGAAGGCAGGGTGGTAGGCCTGGGGCCAGGTAAATATAGTGAACTCTTTCCAATTGTGGTCTCAGAACCCCATGATTTGGAGATGGGGGACCAGGTTGGATGCAGTGTGGGGCAAGATCATGGAAGGAATATGATTGGAAAGAAGAGGATATTTGCACTACCTCACGGAAGTGTAGAAATGAGAGCTATTAGTATGATGTCTCATTAATTGTGCCATCTGGTATGGGGGGCTACCCTCTGAGGGCTTCCTGACCTGCCAATTAACTCAAGGAAGGCAACCCCCCATTTGCTTTCTACCCTTTCCTTTGAGAACTGTAATCAAATCAGCATAACTGTTGCCTCTGGAAAGGGCATGCCAGTAAATTTCTTTCTTTTTCTTTTTTTTTTTTTTGGGGGGGTTAACAATCTTGCTTTAATCAAACATATGTCATTTACCTAGTTCAGGGGAAAAAGGTCAGCACCCTGAACTTAAGAGAATACAAACAAGTTACATAAAGACAGAGAAACAGATCAGAAGACAGACTTCCAACTGTCTGACCATTATATCCAGAGAGGGAAGCACCAACATCTGGGTTTTCAAAGCTGGGGGGCTCAACGGCTGCCCAGAGTTTTGTCTGGTCAAATCACATAACTTCTCAAAGTGAGCCCCCCAGTAAATTTCACTATTGTTCCATTCACCATCTCTGTAACTTCCCAGACCAAAACTTGGTTTCCTGGCATTCCCTCTCATATTGGCTGCCCCATTTAAATGTTAGCTTCTTGAGATCAGAGCCTGTCTTGCAGTTGTATTTGTATTCTCCGCACTTTGGGGCACATAGTAAGCACTGAGTGTTTCTTCATTTTGGGGGCATGGAAACTCTTTCTAGATCATTCCTTTCTCTTCACACTGTGCAGAAGGAATCACTCTCTGATCACCATTGATCCACTGGGCATGCTGGAGGAGAAAACAAAGGGGAGGACAACCCTTCCCACACATTCCCATTCCTCTCACCCCTTCTCCTCTAGACAGTAAGGCTCCTCATGATTACCTGAAGGAAGAAGACAAGTCCTGGGTCCAGTTTAAATTGTGTTTTGGGAGAAGTTTATCTAAAATTATTAATAATAAAAACAACAGATTTCACTACCATAGCCCAAAACCCCAAGCCAGAATTGACAGTCCTAGTCGTTTTAGGCAGGAGGGTCAGATCTTTGTCTTTTTCTCTGCACCAATGCCAGCCATTCACCACCCCTGCACCTGTTCCATTGCTAGGCTTCCATTCACAAATTAAAGCATGATATGCATATCAGTTATGGTTGGTCATGATTTTATATCAAGGGTACAATAGCTTTTAAGTTACTACAAAACCCAGAAATTACCAACAGCTCAAAGAAATGGATAAATCATGAAGGAAATACCAGCTGGTTGCAGACAGAGGGGGAGAGGATAGTAACACTTCCCCCAGTATCACATCCGAGTGCTTGGGCTCTCTCTGTCCCTTTGCCGATCTCAGATCTAGTCTGTTCTACCCATATCATGGCAAGTGGGTTTAAAGAGGCAGAGGAGCAAGTAGGGAGAGCCCTCAGTCAATCAATAAAGGCCTTGGTAAGCATTGTACAAAGTTCTGGGAATACAAAAAGAGACAAAAGACAAAAGCTGTGCCCTCAGGGAGTTTACCATCTAGAGCTTACAGCATCTTTACCCCAGTCTCAGACTCCATGAAAAGTGCTTGCTGGAGAATCTCTCTCTCCCCAACCCTAAGCCACAGTGCACCAGCTTGGTGTCTCTCTATCTTCCTCTCCAGCTCTGCCACACCAGCATCTTACCTCAGCAGCCTCCCACAGGAGTCCCGTTGTTTATTCTTGGAATCACAATCCAAGAAGTTCCATTCCAAAGGAACCAAAGGAAATTTGACCCCTATTTTCTCCCTGTCCCAAAGGCACTTGGGTTGCACATTCATTTATTCATGGTCCATACTTCCTCAGTGTTAGATGAGTAGCAGCTTCTAATAAACTGACCCCTGGCAACATTGATCAATTTATAGAATAGATCATTGATTTAGAGCTGGAAGCTGTGGTATGTTAGAGCTGGCTCAAACCAGTTCTCCAGCCAATTGTTAAATTTTCAGTGTGAGCATTTATACCTTGGATAGCAAGCTACAAAGCAGGGCTTGGTTTATTTTTTTAATTGATTATTTGGACTTAAGAAAATAATGGAGAAAATTAAATAATGCAGATTAAACTTGAAAGTATATCACATATACACACACACAGACACATATGTATATTGCCTTCCCTGCCTCACTATCATTTTACAGATGAAGAAATTAAGGCCAAGAGAGGTAAGAAGACAGAGATATGCCACATTGTTTCTTATAGTCTTTTCCTAGTGGCCTGGTTTCATGGGAATTTGCCTGCTCTGTTGGGCAGAAGATGTCCAACCTTGATGTTGGTCTCTGAGGATGGGAAAGAAGTGGGAATAGGGAAGGAGGTGGGAAGGGAGACCTGCTTTTTTTCTCTCCCTTCAATGGAGAAAGGCTGTGATCCTTAATTGTGGCTTTGTGGATCCTAGAATTGGTTCTGAAGAGTGAAGAAGAAAGGCGCAAACTCCTAAAAAACTTGCAGAAGAATTTCCAAGCAGATTGGGCCACTAGCCTGCAGTATATCGTTATGGTAACCCAGGGGATGCTGTTCAGTGGGGGTTGGGGGAGAGATTAGAATGGGTTGTGAGGAATATCTTGATCTTAGGTCCCATCCCTAAAACCTAAAGCCTCATGATCAGCTGGGAGCCTCACTCCTGAAGTTGTTCCTGGGTTGGGGTTTTAACCATGAAATGAATTCTTTAACTGGAGATATAATTAACTCTTCCAATAGATATCATTCTGTTTTATTTCAGTTGTAGCTTATCTTTCATCTCATTCATGCCTGCTTTAAATAATTTTTTTCTTTAAACTCCTAATATGCATATTCAAAACACTATGCTAGATTCTGTCAGGATTACAGAGAGAGACAGGACTTGATTTTTCACTTCAAGGACCATCTAATATTTTAGCAGCAGCATGGGGATAGGAAACAACAGAGTTCTTTTTCATTGCTTTGATTTGACTTCTCATCACCTCTTCTGACTCACTGCTTGCATGGTGGCCTGCAGGACTATGGGAGCTAAGAGATCAAGAGAAGTAACTGCACCTTCTAACCCAACCCTTTAGAGACTAATATTTTCCTCAGGCTGGTGCCCTGCTGAGTCTAAATAGAGGTAATACTGCCCGTCATTTTGTATGGGAAGATGGCCAGAGATAACGGAGAAAGAGGCACAAAGGAGGGAACCAAGCAACTCTCCCCCTTCTTTTTTGGCTCTTTAATTTGTATTGAAATGGTGACAGTTCTCCCAAACATCAGGTGCTTGTGTTCAAATGGTCCCTAATCTGAAGATGCATAATAAAGCTGAAATAGAAATCCCTTTTGAATCATTTTCTATTTTGGATAATCTGTCCCTTTAACCTAGAGAATAGTCTATTATACTTTGAATTTGGGCCTTGCATTTGTTTCTGCATAAATCTTTGTCTTCCCAAAACAAGTTACATAAGGATAAGTCAGTTGTTTCCATCTGCGTCCTTGGAAGGAGTGTGGTGAGGAAGGGGCCTTATTGGAGGGAACACCTGATGTTCTTTATCCTTTAGTTCTTCAAGACATTTCTGAACCCCGAGGAGAGGACAACTATTTTTACCTTGTGTGTGAAGGCCATGACCGCTGGCAGCAGGTATAACACTTGGGCACCTGTTGAGATGCTGGAGACAATAATAGATGAGCCTCTTCCTGAACTCAGCAAGGTAGGGAAATCAAGAGACTTTTTGGTTTAGGGTTTCCCTAAGGCAGTTTGACCCTAGGATCAATGAACTTGCTGTTCTGTGACTGTGAGCAAGTCATTTCTCAGGGCAGAAGGGGAAGGGTCTGTTTCTCCTTCATAAAACCGAGGCCTTGGACTAATTGACCCCTGCAGTCTCTTCCAGCTCCAGCATGATACTTTGAGGGCATCGGTGCCAGCTTTGGGGGAAGGGGGTGGTGGGGAGTTTCCAGCTCTCTTTCAGATCTCCTTCCCAAAGCTTTTTTGCCCTAAAGTTTACCACTTCATCTGCAGCCCCCATCAGTCAGGCTTCTGAGATGCCAAACATGAAAAAACAATGAATTATTCTTGATAGCCAAGGTCACTTAACAGGTTCCCAAATAACCCTCAACCAATAAGGAGTTAGTAAGGCTCTATTTCATATGGGCCACTGAGCGAGGCACTGGGAATCAAGGCACAAAGAATGAAAATCCCTATTTGTGAGGGTTTAGGTTCTAATGCCTGGCAAGCAGCCAAACAGCTTTTATGAAGCACTTACTCTATATCAGGCGGTTTGCTAAGCACTCGGGATACCAGTGTAAGCAGAAAGATGCTCCTACCCCCCCCCCCCCCCCCCCCCCCCCCCCCCGCAAGGAGCTTACCTTCTAATGTACAGCAAGCACCTAACGGGAGCTGCAGAGTCAGGCAGGGTGAGACAGCGCTCTTGAAGAGACATAGTGACCAAGTCCTGAGAGCCTGAAGTGTAACTGGAGAAGGGATAACAGGCACATGAAGAAACACCCTCAGCCTGAATGGGAAGGAACAATAGAAAGTGACCTCCTAGAGACATGCTTAACCCCAGAGTCTGAGGCAGGACTCTCTGTCCCTAAACCATCCTCTAGAGGCAGTTAGGTAGCCTGCAGTCAGGAGGATCTGGCTTCACATCCAACCTCAGACACTTTAGAGCTGACCTCGGGCAAGTCACTTAACCCCAATTGCCCTGCTTTCCCCCTCCAAAAAAAAAAAAATAATGTTATCTATGTTTTATTGTATCTTTATTTATTTTATTAACTATTTCCCAATTTTAATCTGGCTGGGGTGCACTGGGGAGTGTTGCTGGCTGCTTGTTTGACACCTCAGAGGACTGCATCAGCCTCCCACCTCCTCTGCCTGACTCAAGTCTCTGCCCCAGTCTGCCCTACACTCTGCTGCCCTTTGGACTTCCCAACTCCGGGGGCTTCCTTCTGCCTCTGGGATAAAACGTCCTTTACACTCTGGCCTTAGCCTCTCCAGTTGTGCTGGAGCTCTCCCATCCCTGACCTGCTCTCCCCTCCTTACCTACCTCACAAGGCCCTTCTCTTCCTTTAAGCTGCAGCTTAGGTACCATCTTTTGCATGAGTCTATATTTGTTCACTTCTTACTTGAACTGTATATATGATATGTACTTGTCTTCCCCATTAGAATGTAAACTTATTTCGAGTAGGAATTGTTTTATTCTTTGTATCCTCAGCACAAAAGAGGAGATTATTAAATACTTGATTGGGTATAGGGTAAGCATCTTTCACATCTACAGCCTTGTGATGCCCTGAGGTCTCTCTGTTCCCCTACAGCAGGAGTTTTTAACCTGGGGTCTATGAATTTGTTTTAAAAAAAAACTAATTTGATATCTACTGTTGTTATTCAGTCAATTTTGGTCGTGCCCGACTTCTCATGATTCCATTTGGGGTTTTCTTGGCAAAGATACTGAAATGGTTTGCCATTTCCCTCTCTAGCTTGTTTTACAGATGAGAAAACTGAGGCAAACAGGGTTGAGTGACTTGCCCAGGGGTTACACGGCCAGTAAATGTCTGAGGCCAGATTTGAACTCAGGAAGAGGAGTCTTCCTGACTCCAGGCCCGGTACTCTATGCACTACGCCACCTAGCTACCCCATTTGATAGATATATTTCAATATCATTAATTGATTTCCTGTGTAATCCTATTTATTTTATTTTGTGCATTTATCAACATTGTTCTGAGAAGGGGTTCACAGGCTTCACAGCCCTGTCAAAGGGCTCTGAAACACACAGAAAAGGTTATGACCTCTGGGTCTTTCAAGCTGCTTTTCCAGGCTCTATTTATAGTGTTTGCTTCAGATGCAAAAATTCTTTATGCCTTTGAAGCCTGTTACTATTGACTTTCGTTAATCTGATCCTGCTTCCTTGCTGAGGAGCTGGGGGGCTCCCCGGAGGAACACTGACCCCACCTCCATTCAGGTGCCAGAACTGATAGAGACTATTCACAACAATCTGAACCACATAAAAGATCCCAGTGCCATCCAAGTCATTGAGAAGACTCTTCAAGAACTGGTCCAGAAGTACCCAGATGAGGTCATGCTGATGCTGATCACCATCCAAGATAATGTACAGTAAGTCAGTGCCACTGCTAAGTAAGTCAGCTCCACACTCAGCCCCCTTCCCCCTTAGACCTCTATTGCCTCTTCTCTCGGTCCTGGTTAGAACCTTATCCTCTCTGCCCACCTCTGGTCTCCCATCTCCAGCTGCCCATGAGGCGCCTAGACCCGTAGACATGATGTAGATATTTTAAACTCAGCAGGTCCAAAACTGAGCGCATTCTCTTTCTTCCCAAACCCCACTCCTTTCCAGACTTCCACCATCCTCCCAGTGCCCTAGGCTCACAACCAGAGTGTCACCCTCAACTCCTCAATCTCTCTTACTTCCCATTTCCAATCTGTTGCTGAGGTCCATCTCCAACACACCGGCTTCTCTTCTCTGGCCGTGCCACCACCCTGGGACAGGCCCTCATCTCCCCAAGCCTGGCCTGCTGCAATGACTTGTTGGTGGTTCTATTTGCCTCAAATCTCTCCCTGCTCTAGTCCCCCTCCTTTCTGCCACTAAAGCTTCGGTAAAGGGAAGGTGGTACCATGTAAAGCCCCCCTCCCCATCCCCTCCAAATCCTATTTGGTGTTTAAAGCCCTTTGTGATCTAGCTCTCCTCCCCCTACACCTTTCTAATTCATTTATCCCCTCCCCACCATTCCCAGGCATCTTCTCTGATTCTTCCCCCATTCCTGGAATGCTCTCTTTCCTCTCTGCCTCTTGGCTTTCCTGGCTTCCTTCAGATTCCAGCTGAAATCCCACATCTACTAGAAGACCCTCCCAAGCCTTGTAATTCTAGGGCCTTCCCTCTGTTGAATATCTGTCTCTTTATTTTTGTTATTTATAAATTTATCTATTGTGTATCTATATAGTTTGTTGGTACATAGTTTGCTATAGCAGTACTGTGAGCTGCTTGAGGGCCAGGACTGTCTTTTCTCTTTCTTTGTGTCCCCAGTGCTTAGCATAGTAGGTGCTCAATAAATGTTTATTATTAACTAACTAGTCTCTTCCAGGCTTTCTCCCAGTCTAGGTGGGATTCTGGATCTCAACATGCTTGCTTTCTGGGTCAGCTCCCCAAAATTCTGGGGCAGGGGGCAGAGGGCATGGAGGGCATGATTATCTATGGGATGCAGGGCTTTTTGAGGGATAGGTCCCTAAAAATGCTGCCCTGAACAGTCCTACGTCCTCAGCAGCCTTGAGGACTGCCTATTCACTTTTCTGAAGGTGCCTGGGAGGGCTGATCAGGTTAGAGATGAGCAGTGATTACAGGGACAGCTCAGCCCTGCTCCAAGCTTTGGTATGGGTCAGTAAGTAAGATGAATTCTCTCTGTGGCATCTTCTTCACACTCAGGCTACTTCTCCTTTCCTCCTTCAAGGACCAAAAGTCATGTTAGACTCCAAAGCTTGGGAATCTGAGCAGGTCATTTCCCTGACTCTCTGTTCCCTGTGTGTGGCTAAAGGCAGATTTTGCTTAATTTGTTCTTTTAAAAAATGACAGCAATTAGTTTTCAATTAACAAGTATTTATTTTCTCTTCCTGCCACCCTGCCCCCTTTAATGAAGTAATTCTTTGAACAAATATGCAAAGTGGAGTAAGAGCAGATCCTGGCCTTGGCCGTGTCCAAAAGTGTATATTTCATTCTCTATCTTGAGTTCATCACTTCTTTGTTATCATAAGTCCTCTGGAATTATGGTTGGTCATTGCATTGGTCAGAGGTCTTAAGTCTTTCAAATTTTTTTGTCTTTACCCAGTTCTGCTTACTTTATTCTGTATAAGTTAATACAGATCTTCCCAGGTTTCTCTGAAAGCATCCTCTTCATCCCTTATAGCACAATAGTATTGTATGAATGAATATATCATGGTTTGTCCAGCTATTCTCCAATTGATGGGCATCCCTTTAGTTTCTGGTACTTTGCCACTACAAAAAAGCTGCTATAAATATTTTGTATCCGTGGGCCCTTTTTTTCTTTCTTTGATCTCTTTGGGGGTATAGGATGAATAGTGATTTCACTGGGTCAAAGGGTATGTATGCTTTGGTGACTTTTGAGGTATAGTCTTGCTTTCCAGAATGGCTGGACCAATGGTATATTAATGCTCACATTTTTCTCCAGCGTTTGTCTCCAACGTTTGTCATTTTCTCTTTTAGTCATTTTTCCCAGCCTGATGGACATGAGGTAAAACCTTAGCATTGTTTAATCTTCTTTCCTCTAGTTATTAATGATTTGGAGCATTTTTTTATATGGTTGTTGATAGTTTGGATTTCTTTCTTTGAAAACTGCTGTTTATATGCTTTGTCCTTAATATGATCATTTATTAGCCAATGAAGGATGGTGTAACACCCTGGGAATGAAGTGAGAGAAAGGGAGGGGGAATGAAGAGAAGGGATGAAGGAAGGAGAGAAGAAGGAAGAAAGGGGGATGGGAAAAGAGAAGGGGCAAAAAGGAATGAAAGTAGAATGTAACTTTCTTGCAGGCAGGGACTGTTTTGTTTTTAAATTTTGTATCCCTAGCACCTGAGAGGGCAGCATGGCATAGTGGATAGAAGACTGGCTCCTGAATTAGAAAGACCTTGGTTTCTCCCCCACCCTATACTGGCTGTAAGACTTTGTGAAGTCATTAGTACTTAGGATATTGTCTTGTGCCTACATGGTAGGCCCTTAATAGATATTGTTACATTGAACTGAAGAAGAGAAGGGATGGTGAGACAAAAGGTGAAAGAAGGGAATGAAATGAAAGGGGACAAAATGGAAGTGGGACTCCCAAGGGGGAGAGAGAGCTGGGCAAAACCTTTTTCTCCTGATGCTTTGTGGAATCTGCAAAGGAATGGGCTGAGGTGGCCTAACCTCCTGGTCTTTCCAACCCCACAGAGATGGAAGGCTGTGGAAGATCCTGGCAGCCTCCTCCAGAAGCTATGAGATGATCCTGAGTCATTTACTGAAGAGGCTGAAGTCTTTATCTTTTCAGGATCCCAAGGAGCCCATGCAGTCTTTGGAGATCAACCCTGTGCTGGTACAGGAATTGCTGATGGAAAGCCAGTAGGATTGGGCTAAGGGGCTTGGAAGCAGAACTCCTGAACTCCTCCCCTTTTGGCTGTCCTTGCTTTGTCTACTCTCCCTGGGGGCAAAAAGACTTGGAGGACTCTGGGAGGGAGGAAATGACACAGGTTGGGCCTCATTAATGTTCCAGTGGTGATTGTACTGGGCTGGCAGTCAGGAGACCCATTGTATAAACCATAGGAAGACACTGAAAATGATCCCTGCCACTGCCTAGCCCACAGGGATAAGGGGGGATGGCCTTCAGATGGTAACTGTGAAAGTGCTTTGAAGGGCAGAAAAAGTTAGGGAAGACCTTCAGTACCTCAGATAAACACGGTCTTGACAGTATGTTACAGTGACTTTTTAAGGGATAGAACTCTGCAGGGAATTTGAGGTGAGGAGGCCAAATAAAGGTGATAATGTTGGTTTCTCTCTGCTCCCTCAGGCCAGCAGGGCTCTCCATGAAGTGCTTTTGCAATCCAGTTCTAAGTTAGAGGTGGAGACTCTCTACCCTTGGCTGTACATGGCCCTCCTGTCCCTGATCTCCTTCCTTGTGTTTGAAGGGGGCAGCCAGACCTTCTACAAGCAGCCAGGGATGCCTGACTGGATGAACCCTGTGAGGTACTCTCTGTAGAATCATAAGACTTCAGAGTTAGAGGGGACTTTGGAAGGCACCAAATGCAGCTGTCCCTTAACAGGAATCCGCTCTGCAGTATTCCTGAGAAGTGGCCATCTGCTCTCTATTGAAAGACTTGGAGTGAAGGAAGGGGAAGGCTTTTTTTTTTTTTTTAAAGCAGTCGGGGTTAAGTAACTTGCTCAAGGTTACATGGCCAGGTGTTTCTGGGTGGGTGCTAAGTGTCTGAGCCTGGGATTCGATCTCCAGGTCATCCCGACCCTGGAGCTGGTGCTCTTACTCGCTGTGCTACCTGGCCACCCCAAGGGGAAGGCTTTTTAAGGCTGCGGGTTCCACTTCAGGACTAACCCCAGTTATTAGCAAGTTCTTCCTCATGTATTTATAGGTATTGGTTCTGCCCTTTGGGGCCAAACAGAATAAGTGTAATCCCTTTTCCACATGACGACCCTTCAAATACTTGAAAATAACTATCACAGCCCCCTTAAATTTTCTTTTTTACAAGCTGAGCATCCCCGGTTCCTTGCTCAGATTCTTATCAGTGTGTTTACATTGAGCCCATTGTCTTTTGGACCTACTTTAGTTTTTCCATATCCCTCCTAAGTGGTGTCCAGAACTGAGCTTTCAGCTGTTTTCTGACCAGGGCAGCAGAGTATAGCAGGCCTCTTGTCTCCCTTGTTCTGGACCTTGGATTTCTAGTGCAAGATGACATTATTGACTCATAGTATGCTTTTATTTTATTCTGTGAAACCCCTAGGCCTTTTTCACATGAAGTGTTGTCTAGACAAGCCTCTCCCATCCTGTTTATATGGGATTAATTTTCCTAACCCCAAGTGTAAGGCCTTGCACTAGTCTGAATTGAACTTTTTTTTACAACACTGCCCAAGCATTTAATAAATGCCAGTTCATCAAGTGCTTATTAGATTCAGTGAATCATTGTAACCTGTGTTTATATTTTTATAATATCTTATTCTATCATCCAATGTGCTGTCCATCCCTGCTTTGTATCATTTCCTTTTTTTTTCTTTTTGGTGGGGGGAAAGCAGGACAGTTGGGGTTAAGTAACTTGCCACTTGCCCAAGGTCACACAGCTAGTAAGTGTTAAGTGTCTAAGGCTGAATTTGAACTCAGGTCCTCCTGACTCCAGGTCCATTGCTTTATTCACTGTTCCACCTAGCTGTCCCTTGTGTCATTTACAAATTTGGTAAGCATGTCATCTCTGTCTTCATTCATGTTATTAATAATGATATGGAGTAAAACAGAGCTGAGGACAGATTCTCTGGCACACTCTGGTGGAGACTTCTCTCTGGATTGACCTTAACTCAGTAGTCATTTACACTTTGAGTTTCATCATTCAGTTGATTACAAATTGACCTAATTTTACTCTCATCTAGCTCCCCTCTCACCATTTTGTTCACAAGCAGGGAATGTGAGCCCCTTGCCCTACACCAGTGATATCAGGCGCACATATGGACTTTAGAAAATTACAAATTACCATTATCTGTGTTGTAGTATAGTTTTATTTATTTAGCAAAGCATTTCCTAATTATGTTTTATTCTGATTCTGACTGCACTTTGGAGTTTTACCTGCAGCTTGTCATCAGCAGGAATCTGATCCCTCTGCATGTACCAACCAGCTGTAGAGATGGGATCTGTACCAGGAAGCAGCATGATGCAAAACCACACTGACGTGGTAGTCAGGAGACCAGAGTTCTAGCCCAGCTTTGCCAGTTTTTTACCGTGTGACCTAGGTCGAGTCACATAACTTCTCTGGGCCTCAGTTTCCTCATCTATAAAATGATTACTTGGGAAAATGACAATGTGTTCTATAAACTACAAAGTACCATATAAATACATAGGCTTTCACTAGCACCTAATACAGTATCTGTAGGCACTTAGACCTGCAGCCCTTCCTAGTGCCAATATTCTGTTTCTAAGAGACATAGAAGATTACTCTATCTGGATATAATAATAATAACTAGCATTTATATAATGTTTTTAGATCTCCAAAGCACTTTACATGTATTAACTCATTTATGAGTATATAGTACGGATGACTGAGCAAGGAAGAAACTTCGGAGTCTCAGTTTCCTCTTCTATGAAATAGCTATAACTCTTGGTTTGTCTGTTTTACTGGGATGTTTTGGGCAAAAGTTAAATGAATGAATTTTGAAATTCACTTTGAAAACCGTAAAACACTTTACCGATGTAAGGGGATGATTATTCTTGCTAAAGAGCCATTGATAGGTGACCTCCCTGCCTTGGCCATTTTCACAGCTGTACCATTGAGTCCCTGAAGACCTTGATCTCTTCAGCTGGGTATGAGTACCAGGTGTCCTTCATGCAGAATCACAGGACCTGGGAGCTGCTGGCTGAGCGCAAGGAATACCTGGAGGGAATCTCCATGATAGCCAAGTAAGCATTCTCTCTGGGTCCACATCTTGGGCTGCCCTCCTATGTGACTCAGACCCTGCATCCTGCTCTCTGCTTCCCGACACAGGTCGATGACCATGAGGAGCTGCTGGCACATTCGCCCCATTGTTAGCCTCATCTTCAGCATCCTCCGTGGGAAGGAAGTGGGGAGCTTTGTCACTGCGTTGGCCGTCTTCGCTGAGGTCTGTGAGGCTCACTCAGGGATTGTTCTGAAGGGGCCTGAGACAGGAGGGAGGGTGGCCTGGGCTCGTGGGGAAGGTGGAAGCTGCTGTAGCTGCAGACCTCACCAGTGAGGAAGCCCCCTGACACCCAGGCTTATCCTAAGTCCAAGAATGATGATGGTGATGAGAATGATGGCTATTTTTTTATACAGTGCGTTCATGTTTGTAAAGCATTTTGCATATGTTATCACAATTGGGAAGTGGGTATTATCTTTTACAAATGAGTAAACTGAGGCTGAGAGAGGCTGAGTGACAGCAGAGTAAGAGCTTGAAGAAATCTCCGAGGCCTAGTACAACCCCCTTATCTCATAGGTAAGGCAGCTGATGCCCAGAGAGGGGCTGACTCAGACTGGGTCCTCTGCTTCCAAACCCAGCCCTCTTTTCACTGCACCACACCGCTTCATTCAGCTTGCTGAGCACTTGTACTATGGTGGCTGAGGCACAGTCCCTGCCCTCCCCTAAGGGGCAGGTAGGACTGAGACACAAATAGCTACCCCTGAAGGCACCTGTCCAATAAGGACAGGAAACATGTGAGAAGGCTGATGATGACAAGAAGGCTCCCTTCTAACTGGAGAGATTGGAGGCAGCTTCATGAATGACATGACTTTTGAGTTGGGCTGGTCTTATGGGAGTTAATTCCTGCTGATTTGGACCAGGGACTACCATGGGCTGCTCAGTGTTCAGCAGTTAGCATGATTTGGAGACATGAATAAGAGATGACCAGGCCTAGTTCAAGGAAGAATGATGAACTCCATTTATTGATTCTTAGGACAAGGTTTTTCTAGAGCAATGAGACAAAGGAAGGGGACTCAAGTATTCTTATCATTATCTTAGTCTGTCATATCCTGGAAGTAGCATGGCAGTAAGGCCTTTGTTCTTCAGGTGCCATAAAGTCTTAGGAAAAGTCAGTTAACTCCCTTCATAGGCAGTCCCATTACAAAGGATGCTCTGGAGAGCTGGCTTCAAGGCCAGAAACCAAAGCCGCATCATCAAGGACATCTGCATAGGAACTGACCACCTAAGAATTCAAATATTTTGGTTTTGAACAACTAAAGTCTTGGGGCAGAGCCTATTGGTGTCAGAACTCAAACAACATCCTTATAAGTGTAACCCATATCAAAAGAACTCAGGAGCTAAAGTCGCATCTCAAAGAGGTCTTTGGTATTAATAGTCCACTATTATCAAGGTAATTATCTGAGTCCTGGATCAGGCCCCTTTGGCTCCCAACTAAGCACCCCCAGATCTTCTCTGATTGATTAGGGAATGGTCTTACTCAGAGGCCATCAAAACAAACAGAATCTTAGGACTCAGAGGAAATGAAGCAGCGAGTCCAACAAAAGTCAGGTAGCAGGCGGAGCTGCCCCAACCTTCCCTTATGGTTGAGTTTTAGTGAGTGTTAAGACTGGTAGCAGAGGTGGTGATCACAAGCTGTCTTAGAGATATTTTTCTTCTTTTGACTTAGTCAGATGGGAAAGAGATAAAGTTGGAGGTAGCTGGAGACATGGTACAGTAATAATAGCTAGTATTATTATTGTGGACAGAGTGCAGTGGACAGAACTCTGGGCCTGGAGTCAGGAAGATCTGAGTTCAAATCCTAACTCAGACAACGATGGCTGTGTGACTTTGGGTAAGGCACTTCACCCTGTTTGCCTCAGTTTCCTCCTCTGTAAAATGAGGAGAAGAAAATGGCAAACCACTCCAGTATCTTTGCCAAGAAAACCCCAAGTGGGGTCACAGAGAGTTGGATACAACCAAAACAACTGAACAACAGCGATAAATGTATCTGGAGATGGATAAACAGGGGAAAGGCCAGTGGTATTTGCAGACTCTGCACTCGGAGCTCAACGAGGGACTTTTGTCCAGAGTTCGTGCCAGTGTCTGTCACGTGGACCGGTGTGTCCGTGCTGGTTGTGATGTCTCACAGATCCGTGTTGGTATCTTCTCGGCAGCGTCTCCATGTCTCCAGTTGTACATTCTCCACTCAGCGTTTCTGGGTCCGTGTTGTTGTGCATGATGTAAGCCTCCCTGGTGGAGGTGTGACAGTGCTGGGGTCTGGGCCCTCTCCTCATGCACAAGCCCAGGAGGCCAGCCACAGGGGCTCAGACTCATTGCTTTGTTCTTCCCCTTCAAGAACAGAGCACAGGTTGAAATAGCTTGGCATGATTGATTGTGGAGTCCGTGGGCCTCGGTTAGCCAGTTGGTCAAGCATTCATTAAGCACCTACTATGTGCTAGGCCCTGGGCTAAGGGCTGGGAATACAAGGAAAGGCAAGAGAGTCAGGTTCTCACTGTCTGTGTGACCTTGCATGAGTCATCCTCCTCACAGAGCCTCAAATCCCTCGTCTGTAAAGTGAGGTAAATCCTATTATAGCGTCGGGCTTTCTTACTTCCCGAGGCTGTCGTGAATGATCATTTCCATCAGCTGTGAAGCAGGATATGTGGGTGTTAGTGCGAGTTGTCAGCATGTCCTAGGAGGTGCTCTAAGAGTTCTCAGCTGGGCTGTGTCACCTGTAGGCACCGCGAGCGGGGGATTTATGGGGCCCCTTCTTTGAGTGGCTTCAAAACTAGTCGCTAGGGACGTACCACTGGAGGTTTTGATTGTTGAATCAAGAGGGATATGTATCATAATAAAATCAGTGAATTCACGTATCAGACATGAAGAATAGCCCACAGAACAGACAGACAGACAGACATGCTCCACCTCTTTCTAACCTCACAGGGCGACTGCTCTGGAGGTCCCTGCAAAATGAGAGGGGAGGGCTAGAGCAGCAGCCCCCCCCCCCAATGATGTGTGATGTCAAAGCTATTTCCATAGTAATACTAAGATGCTGTCATTCCCAGAATGGCAAATGTAGATATACTAAATAGATTTGCCCATTGGCGGGGATCTTCCTACAGGTGTTTTGATAATTGGTGGGGACCAGTACAGCACGTGGACTCACAGACCTCACTCTGGCCATACAATAGGCCAGCCTTCTCAATCCCTTTTCCTGGATGCCATCCCTTACACCACTTCTTCATTGCTAGGTATCACAGGGAATATGCTACAGCCTACTTATGTTTACCACACCTCTCTCCTTTGCCCTTTGGGTCACTTGAAGCTGGGATTCTTTGGAGATTGTGGTGTTCTAAGACTGGCATTTATATGACATTATTAGGGGAATAGTGTGGTATTAAAAAGACGGACACAAGCATGCATCCTATGTTTTTCTTGACTTACTCAGTTAGACTCTAAACTTCTCAATAGGGCAGGAACAATGTCTTGATTTTTTTTTTATATATCCTACACGGTATCTAGTACAGACTTGGTTGGGCACATAATAGTTACTTGACAAATGTTAATGACATTCATTCATTCAAATGGTTGAATGAATGAATGATTTGGCAGTCACATGTGGTCAGTCTCTGGAATCCTTTGGAGTATTGCTAGCATGTACTGCTGAATCCCTGAAAGCCACAAAGACTCTCACTCGTCTCTCAGGTTCCTTGTGTCTTTGTTTTTGGCAGCTTCTCCGGGATGCAGAGGTGGCGATCATGACAGATGAAACCATCACTGAACTCCTCATCAGTCAGATCCAGAAAGATGAACCAGTGACCCAGCAGCTGGTGCTAAAGGCAGCGGGGAACTTTGGGATCCATAAGGACACGGTAAAGCTTTGGAGGGTGGAGTGGATGAGGAGGGGAGGAGTCAAGGTAGTGGAATGTGAGCACTGTGCCAGAAAAAAAAAGTACTCTCAGCAGACACTGCCAGCTAGGAAGGATCGGGCAGAGGTGGGGACCTGGGACCTTGACCTGTGTGTGACCAATCCCAGGGTGCCAGTCAAAGGCATCTGTTTAAGGGCTTTGTTTCCTGCTCTACAGGGAAAGGCACCCAGAGTGATTTCCCTAACAGCTAGGACCCTAGGCACATGCCCAGTGTCCTTAGAGAATTGTAGGCAAGTGGGGATGGAAAATCCATGATACCATAGTCAGATAAATGCTGCTGGAAGCTGATGGAATCCTCTGGAGTTGAGGCAGATAGGGAGCTGCCAGCTCTTTCTGGTCCCTGACTTCTAGGAGGGGTCAGAATGCCACAGGGGCCCACCCCAGCACCTCGTGCTAGGTCATCTCAGGCTCAGAATGAGGCTCTGAGAGGTAGGACTAGCTTGGGGACATCACCAGCCCGAGGCTGGGAGCTCCCGGCTGACCAGGGGTCAGGGCTTGCCTTCCCCTGGCTTCCAAGTTTCTAACCCTCCACGGGTCTGTGCAGACCAAGTTCCTACGAATGCTGCAGCCTTATATCCTGAATTGCTGCTACTCTATGAACTCCAACGTCGTGGCAGAAGCGTTCTTAGCTCTGCGGTGCATCATCTACAACCTGTCCTGGACCGACTCTGTCATACTGCTCATTGAAATCTCCTGCACCTTGCGGCCCTTCTTTGATGATGTGAGATTTTGGGGTGGCTAGGACATGGGAGAGGGTGCAGAGAGACAGCAGGGGGGTGCCCCTTCTGCGTCCAGCTGCCATCTTTGCTAGAAATCCCAGAGAAATGAAGTCAGCCTCTGTCCAACTTGTAAAGGCGTTTATTAAGCACCTACTAGACGTACAGCATTATTCTGGGTTCTGGGAATGCAAGGGCACCAAAAAATGATCCCTGCCCTAAAGTCAGCTCTCTGCTGGGAGGAGGGAGATACTGCGGGCACACAGGTGAGGTGGCACTGGAACAGAGCATGGGTATAGACTCAGGAAGACTTGATGTCAGACTTGCCTCAGACTTGGCCACGTTGCTTAGCATATTGAAGCTTCACCTTGGTTTCCTCATCTGTAAAATGGGAATAACACTAATGCTTATGTTACAAGGTTGTTGTGAGGGTCAAAGGCGATAATATGTAAAAGGACTACAGAGGGGTGGCTAGGTGGTGAAGTGAACAGAGCACTGGCCCTGGAGTTAGGAGGACCTGAGTTCAAATCCAGCCTCAGGCACTTAACACTAGCTGTGTGACCTTTGACAGTCACTTAACTCCAATTGCCCTGCCTTCCTCCCTCCAAAAAAAGCAAAAAACAAAAAGGCTACAGAAAGAGCTGTATGTTATTATTATCAATCATAACAATAAATGTATACCTGAGGCATATCATAGCCGCTAGAAAACCTGCCTTCGATTCCTGACTCTTTCCAAGACTCTGAATTGCAGAGCACTTGCTGAAGTGGTAGAGGGAGTTTTCTAACCTGGAGTTCCCCATCTGGGTGCAATCCCAGGTCCAGACCTCTGCCTTCCCCCACACTGCACATGGAGCACAAGAGGATTAGAGGAGAGAGAATGCTTCAGCAACTGAGAGAAGCAGGGGAGGCTTTACGGAGGAGGGGACATAGGGCTGAGCCTTGAAAGAGGATGAGGATTCAGAGAGGAAGAGGAGGAGGATGCCTTGTGAGAAATGACAGGGAGGGGAGTTGGAACTCTGGGTCGTTCTGAACAGAATTGGGGGAAAGGACGTAGGCAGAGAAGTAGACTAGCCAGAGTGATGGGGCCATGAGAAAAAGCCAGCCCCAGCTTGTAAGAATGTCTGAGGAGAGAGGCGGAGGCCCAGGGAAGGGCTTTCTGTGGGCCTGCAGAAGGGGCTAGCTTTGTGTGGGAGGGGGCAGTCACAGAATGGTAGAGACAGAGGACCTTTGGATCTATCTAGCCTTAGGAACCCAGATTTTGAGCTAGAATAATAAAAACAATAGCTAGCATTCATATGGGGCTTTTAAGGTTTGCATAGTACTTTATAAAACATCTCCTTCTATCCTCACAGTAATCCTGGAAGATAGGGGCTATTATTGTGGCCAATTCCAACTTCTAGCCCAGGGGTTCTTAACCCCCAGGCCCCTAGATAGATTTCAGGATGGGGGAAAAATGGCATCTTTGCTTTCACTAATCTCTGACTGAAATCTAGCATTTACTGCCATTATTTGGGAGCATGATTTTGAGAAGGGCCCTGTGGGCTTCCCTGGATTTCCAAAGGGTATCTATGTCTGTGACATGCAAAAGGTTATAAATCTCTGCCCTAGTCAAAAGTTATACAGGTTGGGCCTGTAAATCACAGAATAAGTGGTTTGTTTTCTTTCCCACTGAAGGTCCCACAGTAGGGTGGAGCTGGGGCAAGAAACAGGGCTCTTGAGTCATGGTCTAGCCTTCTTTTCTGAGTACCCCTTGCCACTCCAACAGGGCTGGCTGGGAAGGACAGAGAAGATAGGGATGGGGCATAAGGAGAGAAGAGAGTGGTGAAAAAACAGCCCTCAGTCTGAGCAGGACAAGGGAGCCTGATGCCCGGTTTTTTTTGGCTCAGGTACTTCTTGGCTAGAGGAGGTCAAGGCAGTCCTGGGATTGGAAGAAGTAGCACAGGCAGGGCCAGGGTGAAGCTTCCGGTTCATGAAGATGATGAATCTGCTGTGAGCTGTGTCAGTGAGAGGAAAGCAATCTCATCTGGGAAAAGAGCCCTGACTGCAGTCAGAGGACCAGAGTTCAAATCCTGCCTCTGGCACTTAGATGTACCATGTTTCCCCGATAATAAGACACTGTCTTATTAATTTTTTTTTGGACAGAAAAACACCAGAGGGCTTATTTTCAGGGGAGGGCTTATTTTAATGAACATTGACAGCAATTTTAATAAACAGGTAAATGTGAACCAAAAAATGTACCTTTATTCAATAATGAATTCAATAAAGAACAGGATGACGCACTCACTGCTGCAGCTCTGATTGGATGCAGCTCGGAGCACAGCGTGAGTTTCACCCGGGGGGGGGGGGCCGGTGCATACAGAGGGTATTGTAATGTAGCGTGTAGCGCAGGGGATCACCTTCACTAGAGTAGCAATCTCAATAGGGCTTATTTTCGGGGGAGGGCTTATTTTAGGGGAATCTTACACAGTAAGGGGAGGGCTTATTTTCGGGATAGGTCTTATTATCGGGGAAACACGGTATGACCTTGGGCAAGTTGCTTAATTTCCTTAGGCCTTGTTTTCTTCCCCTGTAAAAGGAGGGTTTGCCAGGGGGCCTGTGAGGCACTCCTTCTGGCTCTAGATCTGTGACTCTAGGAGTGTCAGCTGAGGGGGATACTTCTGCCTATACTCATTTGTGTGTCCCCTCCCACTCTCTCTAGGAGTCAGAGGAGCTGCGCTATAATTCCATTGACATGTTTGGTGCCCTCTTGGCCAAGGTGAAACGGAGGTTTCTGATGGTTGCCTTCAGGTACCAGGTCCACTGCAGCCTGGTTCCTCTGATGTTCCACCTGCAGGACGAGAACACCGGTGTGGCCCATGTGAGACCCAAGGCCCTAGGTCCTGGACCTTCCTCTCCTGTCCCTACTACCTCTGCACACTCTGGAGCTGACGGTAGAGAGAGATGGCAGGTCATGCTACATCGCTACATGGTGTATCTCTTTCCCCAGAGATCTTCCACGTAACTTCCAGGGTTCCCCTGCTTTTAAGCAGGGGACTGGATAAAATGGCCTCTTGAATTCTGAAATGGCGTCCAGGTCTGTGACTGTATGAATCATATCCAGCTATGGGTCAGAAGTTATTACCTAGAGAAAGGAACTACAGGCTGATCCCAACCCTATGCTTTGGACACTAGCTTGTTTCTTTTTCTCTACCTGGGCTTCCCCAGGACTGTTTTCTGTCTATTCCAATACTGAATGGGGAGTGAGGGATGGAAGGAGGTGGGTAGAAACAGACATAGAAGAGATGAGGGTGGGGTGGCTAGGTGGCGTAGTGAATAGAGCACCAGCCCTGGAGTCAGGAGAACCTGAGTTCAAATCTGGCCTCAGACACTTAACCAGTGTGACCTTGGGCAAGTCACTTAACCCCAATTGCCCTGCCTTCCCCCCTCCAAAAAGCAAAAAAAAAAAAAAAAAAGAGAGAGAGAGAGAGAGATGAGAGGGCATGGAATTATCCCAGGCTAAAGAATAGGAAACTCCAGTCCTGGATCCCAAACCCCTGAGCAAATTCTGCTATCTTTTGCTCATTTGTGGCAGACAACACAGTGACTTCCCTATGTGATGATACAGGCTTTGACTCTGGGACCCACAACAGGTGGGAGGGGGAGAGGAGGCCCCTGAACGTGTGGTGAAATTGCAATCCTTGACTTGGAAACGAAGGATGTCCAATGGCTGAGCTATAGGATATTTCTAAGTAGCTTAGCTAGAGCAGAGGGAGAACTGATGCTCAGAAGAGGTGCCCACATGGGACCTTGTGCCAGTGTATGGGTTTCATCATGACTTTCTCTGATGTTAGACCAAATTTTGTGGTGTTAACACAAGTTCATGGTGACCAGGACAGCCTCCCCTCCCCTCCCCCCCCCATCCCTTTCCTATAACTTTTAGGAAAAGAAGGGACAAGCCAAGTGGCCCAAGATTCATACTTTCTCCCTGAATGTTCCTTCATCCACTCCATGCCTTTCCCTTTTCTACCATATTGTTTTCTCCTTTTACTAGTTCTTCTTTCTGGCTGATGAGGCCAATCTTTTTAACCTCTCTGTTCCCCATCCCCATTACATGGCCTCTCTGCCCTATTTCTTCAGGAAGCCTCCCTCTCCCTCTTCTTGTCCTTGCAGGCCAGCAGGGATGGCCTGTGCCACTCTGCCAAAATTCTGGTCATCCCACGGTTCAAGGCGGTGTGCATTGATAAAGACATGTTCTGTATTGGGAGGATCCTGGTAAGTCAACAGAGGCCACATCTTTTGACTTTTCTGCCAAGGATGGCAGGGTGGGGTGGCGATCCCCCAGGGGACCAGGTGCATCTCTGTCATGGTAGGGATGGGGAAGCCTGGTCAGGTGTGCTAGGGTAGAGGGCACTGAACTGGGAGTCAGAAAGAACTGGGGGTGAATCTCCCCTCACATGCCACTTATGTCAGTCCTAGTTTCTTCATTTATAAAGTGAAGGGGTTGAATTCAGTGACCTCCAAGATCACTTCCTGTTCTGAATCTATCTCCTATGGTCCTTAGGGTGATTTCCTTCTCTTATCTTGTGACTATTGTCATGTGGCAGTTAGTCTTCAGGGCATGGTGCCAAGAAGATAATGGAGACTCAGCCCAGGCCCTGCAGGGCCTGAGGATCTCCAGCAGGGGGCACATTGATGTATGTGGACACTGAATAATAATGCCTGACATTTTATAACTCCACATGGTTTCTAAGCCACTTGACATAGATCACCTCATGTTTTATCCTCATGACACTACCCAGGAGGTAGATGCTCTTATTAGCTCCATTTTACAGATGAAGAAACTGAGGCTGAGAGAGGTTTAGTGACTTGTCTAGGGTCACATGGCTAATAAGTATCTGAGGTGAAACCTGAACCTCAGTCTTCCTGCCTCCGAGGCTGCTGCCCCAAGCAACTCTGAGCCCACATATTACTGGGCAGGTGATGATTTGCACTGGTAAAAGAAATTTCTCTCTGGGAAACTCTCTACTATGATGAAATTACAGGTCAAGTAATAATCAGCGACTGGCCCTTTAGGTCTCTATCTGCCTCTTCTTCCAGCTGGAGGAGCAAAGGGACAAGATCCCCTGGTTTCTGAGCCAGAGCCTCAGCTACTTTCGTAGTAACCAGGCCAGAATCCGGCAAGCAGCTGTGTGGTTGACAAGTAAGGCCTCCTTTCCTGTCCTATCCCATCCCATCCCGTCCCGTCCCGTCCCGTCCCGTCCCGTCCCGTCCCGTCCCGTCCCGTCCCATCCCATCCCATCCCATCCCATCCCATCCCATCCCGTCCCGTCCCATCCCAGCCATCCCATCCCTTCTTGTCCCAAGGTGGGCCTCATCTTCTCCAGTAGCAGGAGGACAAACCTCTGGTCCTGACAAAAGCTCAAACAGAGAACATTTTGTTATTTAACTATTTCTGGGAGATTCTTTTACTACTCTTCCTTCTAGCCAAAAAGCCCCCAGCAGCACTTAGTCTCCTCCTCCTTGCAGCAAGAAAGGTGAACTTGTCGGTGGTCAGACCACACACTTTGCTATGCTGTTGAGTATCACAATATGGAAGAGAATGTAATTTTTGCGAGAGAGGTTTAGATTTGGGGAATAGATGCTCCCACTAGTTGTCTGAGGGACATGAGTAGTTTGGACTGTTGAAAGGGCGTTGCTTGGTACCTGGTAGAGTGGACCTGGGCTTCGGTCCTGCCTCAGATACTAGCTGTTTGACCCTGGACATGTCACCTAACCTCTCTCAGCCTGTTTACTCATTTATAAAATGGAGATAAGAAAAACATCAAGGTTGTTGTGAGGATCAAATGAGATAATGATATATGTAAAACTCTTTGTAAATCTTAAAGCACCAGGTAATGGAGCTTTTTTAGAGTGAGGGGGAGGGGCTGCCAGAGCATAATGAGGAAGCACCTGTCTAGCCACTGAAGCAACTTTGTGTCCTTGGCTAGGCCAGATTATCCAGCTCAAAGCCCTGGAAAGTGAGGAGCAACTTCATGAGGTCTCTTCAGGTGAGGAGTGGCTCTGGGTATTTCTATCTTGGAGGAGGTGGGTAAAGGCAAGAAACTAAGGAAAACAGTGTAAATACTACCGTGTTTCCCCGATAATAAGACACTGTCTTATTAATTTTTTTGGACAGAAAAACACCAGAGGGCTTATTTTCAGGGGAGGGCCTATTTTAATGAACATTGACAGCAATTTTAATAAGCAGGTAAATGTGAACAAAAAAATGTACCTTTATTCAATAATGATCATGTCATCTTCTTCAACAACATCGTCATAAGTGTCCATACCCTGAATTCCGTCCTGGATGTCTTGCGCCTCCATTTCCTTCAGAAGAAGTGGACCCAATCTGTCATGTCCAGCAATATAGCTCTCTTTAAATGAATATGTCTTGTCCAGGTAACCTGCTCGTAGTGCCTTGGCGACACAGCTGTCAGTAATTTTATCCCATGACTTCTTCACCCAAGTCACGACTTCTTGCAGACAGGGCTTCACAAAGTTTCCACGCTGATTTCTTTACATTCTATTTTCAATGTAGTCATTGACTTCCATGCGCAAATGGTCCTTGAATGGCTTGTTTATTGCAATATCAAGGGTCTGGAGATAGGCAGTCATTCCTGCAGGAATCATTACTTGATCTATTCTTCTCTCTGCAAGGAAGTTCTTCATTTCTTTAGCGCGGTGAGTGCTGGCTGAATCCCAGACTATCAGACCTCTTTGGTTACCTCGCATAACAAGTGGCAGCATTAAATCAACCCACTTTCTTATAACGGCTTGTGTACACCAGGCTTTTTTAGTTTCAAGAACGTAAATGCCAGATACACGTTCAATCTTATCTTTCTTGCCCTTACTGATGATTAGAGGTGTGGCTTTCTTTCCATCCAAACGAATTGCCAAAACACAGGTGACCCGTGCACTTTCACAGCCAGTGGTGAGAATGTAGATTGACGTTGCACCCCTGTGATGAATTGTTGTTTGAGATCCTTGTCCCATAAACACTGCAGTTTCATCCATAGCAATCATATTGCAGGTTTGGTACGTGGAAATGTCGATCCTATCAATAAAGGACTTGAATGCAAGTGCACATTTAATAACTTCAGCATCTTCCAGCTTAAACAGTGTTGTTGATCTTCTTAGGGACAGTTCATACCGTTGAAGGAAACCGTCCAACCAGTGTTGTGATGCTTTGAATCCTTCTGAGACCATTTCAAACTCTGGTGCCATTGAAAGGGCAAATGCTTGAATATCAGCCCTGTGCACAACCAAGGCCTTTGCTCTCCTGTCAGCAATCCATTCACCAATGAGGATCTCCAAGTCAGGATATAAGGGCTGCCGACCTGATCCAGACCTGCACTTTTTCCCTTTTCCCTCATCCACCTGTTGATTGAGGTTATTATAATCTGCTCTCCATTTTCTGACCATTCGAAGATCCAAAAGTTTTTCTTTACAGAAAACTGCAAGATTCTTGCCATGTGACTCCTCTACAATTGCTTTCTTATACTCAACAGTATAGCTCTTCCTTTTTGTACTCATGTCTGGGGGTCAAAACAGACAGAATAATAAAATTATGACCATCAGTCCTTCCAACTCCATCATGCCCCCTGAGTTCTTCTTTTTTCCTCCATCATGCCCTTTTTATCCTCCATCATGCCACCTCACTCCCGCTTACATACCGGGTTTTTATGTTGTCCTGCCTCAGCTCTCCTCCGCGGCACTGCTCTCAATGGCGTCAGCAAGCAAATCACTGGGGAAGAACAGGATGACGCGCTCACTGCTGCAGCTCTGATTGGATGCAGCTCGGAGCGCGGCGTGCATTTCACGGGGGTTGGGGGGGACGGTGCATACAGAGGGTACCGTAATGTAGCGTGTAGTGCAGGAGATCACCTTCACTAAAGTAGCAATCTCAATAGGGCTTATTTTCAGGGGAGGGCTTATTTTAGAGGAATCATACACAGTAAGGGGAGGGCTTATTTTCGGGATAGGTCTTATTATCGGGGAAACACGGTAGAGTCAGCTCTCAATCATCCACTCTAGTGGAGGGGTAGAGAGGTGTGGGTGATCCCCAAATGCTTATTGCTCCCAGAAAGAGACATTTGGGGCACCACCAAAACCCTGGTAAGGCCCATACCCCACTGACCCTCTACTTGCCCCCAGACCTAACCCATTTGTGGCTCAGGTCCTACTGTTGGTTAAGATCTGATTGGGTAGACTAGGAAGAAGGACTCACATTGGTCCCAATAAGAGGACTGGTGAAGCCTTGACTTTCTCTCATGCAGGGATCCCTGACCTTTTCATTACTTTGGAATAAAGTTGAGGTCATGAGCATTTTGTTCCCTTCCCATTTGTAATGCATAAGAGTCAATCTTCTGATAATGTTTGAACCAAAGCACCTTTAGAAATTTTCTTCCTTATTTCTACCTTTCATTATTCTCTTGGCTCCCTGGGCTCTCAAGCACTATTTCCTGGACAACACAGAAGGAACTTTTTGGTAGCCCCTAATTGAAGCTGTACTTTGGAGCACTGGGTTGAATACCAGGTGACCATTTCTGAGGCTTTCAAATTACTTCACACCTAGTTAATCCTCCTACTCCTCTGGCAGGAGAGGAGAGAGAACGGAAAGCAACAGGACAGGGAGGCAGGTGACAGTAGAAGCAGGGGCAGGAGTGAGGTCTCTCTAGTCCCACCTCCATCCCAAGACAGTGTGGCTCTGCTGGGGACTCTTTACTGAGCAGCGGAGGCTGTCAGAGGATACCTGTGACTCTCAGGTCCAAACCCTGGCATGCTGCCTTTCCCTCTGGCCTCCCCAGCCCTTCTCCTGCCCCTTAGTCTAAAGTGCCATTTGCAACTTTTGTGTTACAGCCCTAAAACACCTGGAAAATGACCCAGACCCAGCTGTCGCCTGCTTGGCAACACAGACCATCTACCTCCTGGAGGTCAAGAATGTTCAGCGAAGACCTTTCCGGTACTTAGCTGGTCTTCTCTGCACTCTGTTCAAGGGCAAAAAGGTGAACTACTGAGCTAGAGTGGACTCAGCTTCTCTGCCCCCGTGCCTTTGCTCAGGCCATTCCTCATGCCTTGAATGCCTCCTTTTTCACCTTTCACTCCTCACTGCCCTCACAACTACTCGGGAGTTCTCCCCTGACCACCTGCATTTCTGATTGACATTGCTCCCTCACTGCCCTCGTATTACCTCCTATATACCTCTGTGTACGTCTGGAGCCAGGGAGGCCTGAGTTCAAATTTGACCTTAGGCACTTACCTTGGGCAAGTCACTGAACTTCTGTCTGACTCTGTTTCCTTATCTTTAAAGTGGGGATAATAACAGCACCTACCTCACAGGGTTGTTGTGAGGATCAAATGAGGTACTATATATAAAGCACTTAGCACAGGGCCTGGCACATAGTAGGCACTATATAAATGTTAGCTTATTATAAGTGCTTAGAGGTTTCTGGGCCTTGTACCCATGATGTTAACACTATTTGATTTCTGAAAAATTTTCATAATAAAGAGAGAAAACTGGAGTTGGCTAGAATCAGTTTTCCCCTTTTCATGTTTAATTTATGAAATATCAAATCTTCATTGGCTATGTGAGGATGACCTCATTTTGTCCTCCCTTGTGACATAAAATCAGACTCTAGGTTGATTCCCCTGAATGGTTTCTCCACCTCCCCCCATGATCCAGCAGTCCAAATGACCAAGCCTTTATTAAGTGCCTACTATGTGCTAGGTCTGGTTTACAAAGACAAAAGGGAAACTGTCAGCTACCTTCCAAGAGCTTACCTTCACCTGGGGGGTGGAGAGGGGTTTGATGCATACATAGAAAAGTACACAGGGGATAATCTGAGGGAAAGAATCCTTGAGAAGCAGCAGGATCACTAAAGCTTTCTCCCAGGAGATTGTGGATGAGCCAAGCCTTGGAGGAGGCTAAGGATTCCGAGGAGCAGAAGGAAGAGCTATCAGGAAGTGGGGGGCAGGGGGTGCTATGTGAGGGAGAGGAAGTGGGATGGGCACACTGGGTCTAGGGGAGTGTGTGAGGGAGAGCAATGCACAGTAAGTCTGAAGAGGTGGGCTGGAAGCAGGCTGTCCATCAAGAGCATTCGCAAGCTGAATGGCTTCTTTAATAGGTTTAGGGGGGAAAGATAACGAACTCCATTTTGGACATGCTGAGTTTGAAATGCCAACGGAACATCCAGCTGAAAATGTGCAGCAGGTAGTGTGGTGATACAGGAGTACAGCTAAGAGAGAGGCTAGAGCTAGTCTGGGAGATCTGGGAGTCACATGTATAAGGATGGCAGCTGAAGAGATCGCCAAGAGAGGGGAAGAAAGAAAAGGAAGCCAACAGCCTGGCCTTGTGGGACACCTGTCCTTAAGAGGCAGGATATGGACAGTTCAGCAAAGGAGACTAGAGATGCATATCCAGCCCTAGATTCCTACCTGAGCTCCAGACCCAGAACCCCCGCTACCTATAGGACATTCAGAATAGGTTGTCTGTAGGCATGTCCAGCTCAGTGCATTCAAAACAGAACTCATCTTTTTCCCCAAAACAAATCTCGTTTCTATCTTCACAGCTTGTTTATGTCCCTGTCTCTCCACTCAAAACAGCCACTGTCCTAGCTCTGCTGCTCATCCAGACTTACAATAGCCTCCCCACTCCTCTTCATCTTGCTCCCAGCTGCCAAAGTGATTTTACCTAAATAATAGACCTAACCACATCACCTCCCCAACCCCATCAATAAACTTGTTAGGATCAAATAGAATGTCTCCTCTTATTTAAAGCTTTACACTACTTGGCCCCTTCCTTTACAATCTTCTTACACGCTACCCCTCTATGTGCACACAATGATCCATCTAACTGACCTATTTGTTGTTCCTTACATACAACACTCTCTCATCTCTACCCCTCATGCTCTGCTTCCTAACCTTCATTTCTTAGACTCTAATCTTCAAGACTTCCCTGATCTTGGACCCAATGCTGTGTCCTTGTTGGATATCTTTTCTATACCATGGTCGAGTAAACTCCTTTTGTTAAATGTTAAGTGATCTATGAATATATCCTTATATTCAAATCCCCAAACTCCTTTTGTTAAATGTTAAGTGGTTTGTGAATGTATTATTTCATTAAAATCCCAAATCTGAACCACCAGTTTGGTCTGTCAGACCCAGCCCACATAAGGCTGACAAGAGCAGATGGGAAGAGTGACTACCAGGGAAAGGGGCTGTCTTTGGGGTGAAGGGACACCTCTTTATTCAACACTGGAGCAGAAGAGAAGTAAAGGGAGAGAATGAGGTCATAAGGTTCTGAGGTACAAGATAGGGGAAAGAAAGAAGTTCATGACAGCCTCTCCTTTCTTAGTAAAGTAAGCAAAGTCCTCTTTTGAGAAAAAGTAGGGAGGGATTGGTATAGGTTGTTCAAGAAGCTAGGAGGTTTGGAACAGCTTCTGTGGGTAGTGTGGTAGATAGTTAATTAAGGAAGAACAAAAGGGTTGTTATGATGTTAGTGTTACTTAATTTCTGCAAAATTTTTGGTTTGAGGGCTTTGGTTGAGTATTGAGGGCTCTGTTGATATTAGAGAATATAAATTAATAAGTGTTGGAAGTAGAACCAGCCCAGGTCTTGCTGAGTTCTTTGACCCCAGCCCTCCATTCACTATGCTGGGCAGTCTTAATTATAGGGTCAGAGTTGGAAAGGACTTTAGAAATCACCTATTCTAACTCTTCCATTTTATGAATAAAGAAAATGAAGCCCAGAGAATACAGATTAATTTGAATATTAACTTGGACTGAACAAAATTAGGACAAATTTGAAAGGGAATGGAAAAAATTTTCATTTCCTATCAGTTGTTCAATCAACAACCATTTATTATCTCCTAAATTCGCTGGGCATTAAAGACACAAAGACCAACATAAATAAATAAACACCTTGCTTTCAAGTTTACATTTTATCCTGGGAGACAACAGTTTGGCACACCCTGGGCACACCCTGGGCAGGTTGACTTGTATAATGGAGAGCTGGTATTTATTTCTGCCTCCAGCCGTAAGAGAAAACATGACACCTCCTTGTCTCTGGCTACCTAAAAGCATCTAACGGAAAAGCCAAGCAGGGAAGTTAGTCTGGTGTGGTTGACTTGGTTGGTTCCTAACATCTAATCCTAGTATTTGTGACCTCTATGGCTATGCACATAGGACTGTGCAGAGTTCTTGATCTATCACTTGATGGAAATAGCAACTATACCCCAAAGAGTAGGACTCCCAGTGAGCTAAATGCCTTCTGAATTTGACCTAGATTTTGCCACAGCTGATCAGGGATCTCCATTTGTATCTGCTCCCATACTTTTGAGTCTATCTTTGACTAATTGACTTTTTTGGCAGCTCTCTCCTTTCTCTCTTCTCCTCTCTTCCCATTCCTTTTCCTCTCTTCCCCTCATTTTCTGGTCTGTCTGTCTGTCCCTTAATCTCTATACTGCTATCTCTGACCCTCCTCTGAGCCCAGCAGCTGGTTAACTTGGCCTTGGGCCATAGCATAGGGCTGGAGTCATTTGCTTGGGTTTGAAAATAAACTTCAAAAGCAAGACAAAAAACTTCTCTAATCTCTGGCTTGGCAAAGAGATTGTCACCCACTCCCCCTGATCCCTCAGTCTCAGCTCTATCCTGTGCCCTGGCTCCCCCATCAGCTGCTACTAGCTATCATGGGTAGGTGTGGATGGAGAGTGTGGACTGCTTTATGCAACTTGTCCTGGAGGTCACAGGCCTTCTTTGCATATTTATGCCATGCTCTTGGCCCTCTCCACCTCCAAATGCAAAACAACAATGTAAAAATCTTGCTTTTCCATTTATCTTGGACTACAAAATCCATTTTTCTCTCTTCATGGGTAAAGTTCCCCAGAAATTGTCCCAAGTCTTGTGACTTAGAGATCCTACCTTTCTGTGGCATGTCTCCAAAGGGTCGGTTTACATATCAAGAATCAAGGCCTGGAAAGCAGGTTGACTTAGAGGTGAATGGAGCCTGACCCCCAAGAGAGCAGGGAACAGAATCTAAGTAAAACAGGGATCAGGGCAATTGCATTTTCTCAACCTCAAGGCAAGGTTTTGGAACATAATTTATTTTCCCACAAACTCGTGTTGTCTGTCTAGTTGGAGGAGGTCCCAAGGATCAGACAGTGAGGTATGCCAGGGCACCTCACTCTGTGAATTGATATGCTACTGAAAAGTTCCTATGAAGCCAATAAAAACGTTACTTAATCTAATTGTATTTTAAATGGATGTGGAGGTGGAGGCAGGTAGTAGACTATTTATTTAAAGGAGTCTTGAAATGAACTCTTTTCCAAAGCAAATCACTTTGCCCTTAAATTTTCAGCTTTTGATTGGGTTTCACAAACTGTGCATGATACCTTACATAAGACCTTTGGGAATAAAGTTTTGGTTTGGGTTTTTTTTTTTAAGTTAACCCGGTTGTGGAAATGTTGTTCTCCAAGCTGCTTTATCTAGCAGGAACACGGGGCATTTGATCCTGTGTGCTGGGGCCACAAAAACAAAGGTCAAACATCACTTGCCCATGGCAGCAGTGTTCACAAACAATGGCCATTTTGGCTTTATTTACGAAGACCTCCTGGGAAACAACACATCTAGGTTGAAAACAAAAATGTACAGCATGAGGCTTAAATAACTTTCTTACACTATGTACAGTTGTCCGTGAAGGTACAAAACATATATACACCTTGTGCTATACATGTCACAGAGAGGAGCATGGGCAAGATCTGACCGTGGGGCCTTAGAGACGTTGGCCTCTAGAGAACAGCTAGTCAAGGCAGGTGTCTCCTCTGCACACACTCCTGCTCCTTTGGGGCCAGCGGACTTTGTGATCTCAGTAACTCAAGCAATGGTAGAAAGGGGAACATGGCCCTAGTTGAGGGTCTGTGCCCTCAGCTGTGCACTGGGGAGAGGGATGAGTGGTGATGCTGGGGTGGGGAAAGAAGTAAAGACTGAAGAAGCCAGCGATGGTTGCCAAATTGCTGGGCCCAGTCCCCACAAACCTCTTCCCCTCCTGGACTTCCAGGTTTAATTAGAGCCAGGGAACCAAAGGAATAGAGTGTCAGTCTTTGGGGAATGGCATCTGGCCAGGAGGGAAAAAGAGAAGAGAAGCCCTGGTAGTTTAGTATAGATGGAGATCAGCCTGGCAAAGGATCCAGACCAGCTGGGTGAGGGGGCCACACCCTGGCACCAGAGGCATGGCAAAAGGGCAGTGGCTTTACAGTGGAATTCCTGCACTGTGGGCAGTGTGAGCCCAAACACCCCAGGAAGCCAACCTAGCAGAGACGGGACCTGCCCATCCAGGTGTAGGGAGAGGGCAGGCTTCCAGAGGGACAAGGAAGGCCAACAGAGGGAACTGACTTTTTAAATTCCTGTGAGATTCATAAAATCCTACCCATTGTTATAAGTTTTCACAGATGCTTACCCACTATCAACTGTGCTTTTGCAAATGGTGGGGATTACATTAGTGGAAGAGACAGCCTCTAAGGTCCCTTCCAGTCTCACATTCCAAATCTCACCTTCATGCAGGAGTCCTATTTCCCCCAGATGAAAACTCCTGGCACCAACACTCTCCTCCTTCCTTTGCAATCTCTCCCCAGTGCTAACTCTAGGGTCTATTCTAGAGAAGCCTTCTCAGGACTGAGCTGCCACTAAATTAGAGAGTAAATACTGTACAGGGCAATAATACTGTGCTTGAGAATCTGGGCCCTAGCTAAGAACCTTAACCCAGGAGACCTGGTGGGCCCTTTAATCCGTTTAGACTATTTAGAGACAATTAGGAGAGGCCTGTGAAGCCAGAGACTGGGGATAGTTATGGACTCAGAGCCCTTCAATCATTAAGCTTTTGGGAAATGGTGAGGACATATGCCTCTTATGTCCCCATGACCCAGGCTTAGCAGGATGGCACATACTGACATGGCCAATCTTTCAGTCCTTTCTATAACTACCTCTGATTAATGACCAAAGGAATAGGGCTTCTTAATTCTGGGGCTCAGTGGGCACTGACAGCCTAAAAGGGCCCAGTAGGACAGGATGATTTCCTTCTCCGAGTCATGGCCCTTGGGGTTGGTCTAAGGGAAGGGAGCCAGGGCAAGTTTGGGAATTCTCTTGTCTGGGCCAGGACACACTGGCCAATATGAGTCTTCTGCCCAGATGGACTGAGAGCAGAAGAAGGATGGGAACCAGAGGTAGGTCTGGTCATCCTATGCTCCAAAGCTGGGTCTAAGTTTCCTCAGTCTAAGGCTTGTGCTCAGGCTCTATGGTCCTTGTGCTCAGAATACAATCATTTTGTGCTTATAACACTGAAAATACTTGTGAATACTTGTGCGGTTGCAGTCCCTGTTCCCCAACATTCTCCAGCTCAGACCTAAAGCCTGTGCCTCCTGAATCCTCTTCAGGGAAGTGATGAGACACCCAGCTTTCTTCACGTTCAGCTGCCCAACAACTTAGGGATGGAATGACCCTGTCAGGGCCCTAGGATTTCAAGTTTCTGGAAAGCCAGCACACTCACATATAGCAAAGCCCAGGCCCAGCCATGAGGTAGCTTACCCAACATGAACAACAAAGGGATCAGACAACAACCACAACACAGGGGGACCACGGGGTCAAACCTTGAGTGGGAACCAAATGAAAATTCATAGTACAGTCCCCATTACTGGGGCTGGCTCCATTTGACCTGGTAGGACCCAAAGTCAAGGGGGGTGGGGAATGCAGTCTTGTATGTTTGTCCAGTGTTTGTAAACAACAGCCCCCATCAGAGGGAATTCTTCCCTTATCTCCCAGGGCGCAAGACCCAAGTGAAAGATGGTATGAAGAGAGGGGCAGGCAAACACATGTGCTTGCTTTGGAGTGGAGGGACAGTGTCTGTAGGACATGACAATCTGACTTTCTACACTTGCTCCCCCCATCCCAAGCATGGAGGCCAGGAGAGAGTAACAAGCCATCAGAGTTATACTGTCTATTGTTCCCCGAAGACCAAAACTTCATTTCTTTTTTTTTTCTTCCTGCAACTAAATGACCCCAAATTTCAGCCCGTGTTCAGCAAAGAGATGAACTGTGAACACAGTCATTCTGCAAAGTCATTGCTGCTTCCTGGTGCGGGGACAAATTGGTCTGCTGACTCTAAAAGGATGGGGTCACATTGGGGAAAGGCAGGGCTAGCTTTCCCCTTGCAAGTATTCTCCCTCTCAGACACTGGAACTCCTAAGGAAATGTAAAAGCCTCGTCCGCGAAGGAGAGAAGAACCCCTGGCTTCTTCCATGCTACTTTTGTTCAGAAGATAAAAGGGACTACTGTCCTCCTGGGACCTGTATTCTCTGGTCAGTCCAAGTGCAGTGAAAGGAGGGAGGAGAGATGCTCGTGTCCATTTCCAGAAGCACCAGGCCACGAGCTCTCTCTGACAAGGACGAGTGAGACATCAGCTCCTGTGCTTGGCTTCAGTCCTGAATCTTTCTATGTCCATGCCCGGTGGGAAGAAGCCAGAAAAGCAAAGGGCTGGTGTGGCAGTAGAAAAATATGATGGGGAAAGAAACCGCTGCATTTCCCTGGGAGTCCTTGGATTAATGTTTGAGTTCACTGGTCCTACCAGGAAGGGAACCCCAGACATTAATTTAATACAAAATTCACCTAGCCAGTGGGCCCTGGGCAAGAAAGAAAAACAAACCAGAGCCTCTTTCAATACAACACCCTTCCCCCCCCCCCCCCCAGAACAACCCCCCCCCCAAACAAAAACCACAACCCAAAATCCCCAAAAGGTATGGGGTCTTTTGAATGAGTAATGATTCTCCCTTATTTCCTTCCAGTTTTAAGGCTTGAAAATGTGTCTCTTGAATAACCACAGAGAAAAGAGGTGGAGAGACAAACTGGGGTATGGTCTAGTGAAAACCATGGAGAACCTTCTGAGCCCACTCCCCACCATACTCCTGGAATAAAACACTGTTGTATCCCAGCTTATGGGGGGAGGAGGGGAGGGGCAAAGGAAGAAACCCTAAAATTTAGTCCTTACTACTCAAGACATCCTACTATACACAGTACCATGAAACAAGGGAGAGGATGCAAAAGCTGCTTCTTAAGTGATGTGGGAGTGGGGAAGGAATCCCCCCCTTGATAGGGTCTGTAACATAGCATGTGGTAGCAAGGGGGGGTGGGGTGGGGGTGGGGTAGAGATCAAAACCTCCCTCAAGTTAGATCCAGCTAGGAGGGCAGGCAGCAGTCACCAGGACGGAAGATTTCAAGGGGAGGCAGCAAAGACACGTGTGGCTGGTGCCACTGCCTGAGGTCACCCAGTTCCGGGTGCCAGGCCCCGGGGGGAGATGGAAGGCACTGGAGCGTCTGATGGTATGAGGTCAATCACGGGCTCGGGTGCTCCCCCGCAGAGAGGAAAGCTAGGAATAGCTCAGAATCGGGTGGCAGTTGGGAGGGATAAGGAAGTGGGGCGATGGTGGAGATAGAGGTCAGGGCAGGGAGGAGGGGAGGAACAAAATCAAAAGGGATTATTTCCCCTGTCGATCCCAGAATGTGTTAAAGGCTAGGATGAGTTGGATGGCTCAGAAACAGAGGCTCAGAGGAGCTGTCCAGCATCTTTTTCCCATTTGAGGACCCTTCCTGCCCCATCCCCAGGCTCTCCCCCTGCCTTGTTCTTCAACCTCCACCCCCACCCCCCTGCTTTTCCTCTCCTCAGGAATCCCTGGCCCTGGAGAGCTCAAGGGATTGAATACATCAGAAGAAACTTCAAGTTGGTATCCAGGAAGCGCCAGCAATAAATAAATAAATAAATAATTAAATAGCTGAAATGACTAGGCTGAGGCTGTGACTCTCCTGTCAGATGGAATTATCTGAAGGATGGGCCCGCTCTTACCCCAGGAGGGAGAGGGGTGAGTCCTAGGGATGGGATCGTGGTGGCCCCAAGGAGAAGGCTCAGGGATAGGGCCTGGCAGCTGCCCATCCCCAAATTTACAAAGCTGCTGGAGGGAGAGCCCCTTCTTCCTTTGACCTCCTTCCTTTTGGGGGAGGAGGCTGAGGACTCATAAGGAATGGGGCACCAAGGGGGCAAGAGGGGACTGGAGGAAAGACACCCATCTGAAAGCCAGGGTTCAGATGGAAAAGACAAGAGCAAGGGCGTTTCCAAGTTAAACTATGGCTGGTTGGGGCTAGGGATCCCCTTAGCCTGGCTCAGAATCCCATCCTCACCATGGGGCTTTCTGGAAGGAGGGAGCTAATAAGATTGTCCCCAAGGTCTCCTCACAGGCCAGCTGGAGAGCCCCTGAGAGTGGGGTGAGGAGGTGACAGCTTAGCAGGAAGAAAATGTGGCCAAACCTGGAAGAAGCCAAGGAGCTTCAGGGGAAAGAGGGGGGATCAAAAACGCCTTCTGGCTTCACAGCTTAAACGTCTTCCCCTCTCCTTCCCCCTCATGGGGCTGAGATGGGTTTGGGAACACTCTCCCCTTAGGAAGGCTGGGAGAGGAGGGGGGAAGAATCTCCAAACCCTCTCTCCCAGAACCATCAGCATCACTTGGCCTGGACCGTGGGGTCTAAATTGTCTGAAGAGGCTTCCCTCTGGACGATATCCAGGCTGCTGGAAGAAACGTGGAATCCGAGTGCCCCCTCTGACCTTTCCTCCTAAGATGTGCTACTGGGTAGCCGCCTTCCGCTCCAGAATTTCACTGTCAGGTCACTGGGAGGGAGAGAAAAAGGGAGAAAGGGGGACACACAGGTCAGCTTTTAAAGTGGGCCCAGACAGCTGGCCTGAGGGGAGTTCAAGGTTCAGCTTGGAGAGCAGGGGATAAACCCTAACTGTAGGGACTGAGGGATTCTGGGGTGAGAGGGATTGGCCATCATGACTGGCCATCTTTGCCCAGCTGAAAATTGTGCCAGCTCGTCCCCTTCCCCCCTTTGCTCTCTGTGACCCTCTCCTAGATGTCCTGCCCCATAGCTCATGCTCAAGTGGAATGAGTGATCTTTTGGGGGGCAGGTGGTGAGGGAGAGGGGGCACTGCTCTCTAGATCAGGCATGATGGGAAGGGTTAGGGAGATGAGGGAGTAAAAATCTCATACCGTTAAGAAGCAGCTTGGATCGAAGTGGAGAAAGAAAGGAAGAGGGAAGAAGGGGAGAATAAGAAAGGAGAGAAAGGAGGACTGAGAGGGAAGACGAGGGATGAGGGAGGGAAGAAGAGGGTCAAGGCAGGCTAGTGGCGCGGCCCTTTATAGCCAGGACGCGGCGTGGAAGGCAGGGGGTGAGTCCAGGGACGTAACTCCACAACTTTACCCGGCAGTCACTGTGACAGGGAAAGAGAGGTAGGGTGGGGGGAGAGATAGAAATGCAGAGAGAGACAGAGACACAGAGAGAGAGAGAGAGTGAGACAGAGAGACAGGAAGAGGGAATATGGTCGGAAAAGAAAGAAGAAGAAATCAGTTTGTGTAGAGTAGACCCCCCCAAGGATGAGGCGGCCTGGAGGGCCCCTCCATAGAGGACTGGGAGATAAACAGATGGATGGACCCAGGCTGGGGGTGAGAGGTATGAGGGAATCTGGGGGTGAGGGAAGCTGCTGTACCCTTCCTGGGAGGCACTATTCTTGGCAGGGGATGATAGCTGGGAGGTGGTGGGGAGATGGGAAGACCTGCTTCATGGCACATGGCACACTTCATAATAACAGGAATGCTTACTGGTTGGATAGAGGTGGCCAGAGGAGGCTGGGACAAGAGAGAACTGAGCAGGGACACAGCACCTCTCCAGTCTGGCTTGTCACCATGCCCTGGCTGCCCCCTTTCCTAGATCTTTCCTCCCTGTTTGACTGGGTGGGTGGAGAGGTGCCAACTCCTACTGAATTCCCGAGCCCAGGACTGGACCTTCCCCTCTCTCTGTCCTTTCCTTGTTATATTGAAATCTACTGAATAGGAAGTGAGGGCCGAGATTTCAGGGAGGGTTAGCAAGGTGAGTCCTCCAAGTTTACCTGGAGGCAGTAAAAATGTGCTTGGAGTTGGTGCAGATGGCATTGATGGGGCTGTCGTGACCTTTGATCTCTCCAATGGGTGTGAAGTTTTCCACATTCCAGACCTTGATGAAGCCCCCTCGGCAAGCACTCAGCAGCATGGGGCGGGCAGGAACAAAGGCCAGGGCGCAGACCCAGTCCTTGTGGGCATTTGGGATTTGCTGTGGAAAGACAGGAAGCAGCCAAGGACAGTAAGGCTTACCCACCCTGGCAATGGAATCTCAAAAGCTTTTCTGACAAAGGGCCCAGGGGAACTAACACTTTTCTGAAGTATGGGGAAGAGAGGAGGGAAGGGGTCAAGTATGGGATGGGAGGCAAGCCCTACCTCTAACTTGCCCTATTCTTCATCTCTTTCTGCTACCACATAAGGTCTCAATGATGCTGAGAAAGATGGGCACAAGCCAGTGAGCAGAACTCCAATTGCCCTATTTGGGCCAGCACCCTGCCCCCCTTCAGAGCTTGTCCCACTGGTGGCTGGAGGGAGCAGGATGCTTATGTATCCTCGGGAGTGGCCCTTTGGTCTTCCTAGTACCTAGCTGGGAGCCCTAGCTTTGCAATCCTGCAAAGCAAGGCAAACAAGTTTCACTCCTCGGTGATCAGCCCTCAGCTGCAGTGGCCCGGAAGGAGGGACCAGGAGGAACTTGTCAAGGTCTGCTGAGGTATGATAGACAGCAGGTCCTTCTCAAGCAGTGTTTGACACAGGGAGGGTGGGGACAAGAGAGTAAGCAACATTGGGCATCTGAAGTGGGGTGGCTAGAAGGGAAGGGAATGAGGAAGCGGGAGACAGACTGGAGGAGTTGTCCACCAGCCTTGCTGACTTCATGTTGTAAAGTTCGTGTTCAGCCTTCCCCTCACTTCCCTGTCCCAACCTGAATGAGCTCCTGCTGCTCCAGGTCCCACTTCTTGATGCCATTGTCCCGGGAGCCGCTGAACAGGATGTCACCCTGGATGGCGAGGCACTCAATGCCGTCATAGTGTGGGGGCTCAAAGTTGTGGGTGGGGCTGATGTTGCCCATCACACTCTCTGCCAGCTCAAACATCTGGTGAGGAGAAGAGGTGGGAAGGATGGAGGGTCAGTCTTAGGGCTTCAAGTGTATGGGGTCATGAGAGATTTGCCACCTCCTTCCAAAGTACCCAGGGAAGCCAGAGTCTTCCTCGAGGCCCTGGCCTCTCATTTTTTACTGGACTATGTCATACCCTTCCCTGCCATGCCTCCCCACTCTCCCAATCATGTCTTCTTGGGCAATCAGAAAAAAGAACACTCTAGAGAGTGAAGGGGGGAAAATGTTTTTGCTGCCAAACAGGACGAGGTGAGGGTAGGAGTGTGAAGCAATGCCTTCTCCCAAATCCCTGGTGAGAAGTATATAGATCTGCTGCTGAATTACAGAAGTCTCCCAGATGGGGAGATGTGAGCAATGTTATTAAGTGATCTCAACAATCATTGAAAGTTTGCTATATACAGTACACTGTGGTAGGTGCTGGGGAGAGTTTAAAAAAAAAAGGTAAATGTAGGAAGTTCAAGACACATCCCTGCCCTCATGAAGCTTACAGTCCAGTGGAGAGATATGATTCAGGGATTGGGGATTGGACCTGTAGTTTAATTAGTACAGGGAATTCTTCGGTGAAGAAGCTCTCTCTACCAATGCAGGTGGCACCTTCTGGGTAATTTAAGAGTCTTACTAGAATTGTTGAGATTGGGGATGACAGACTCAAAGAGAAACAGGGTCACTATATTGGCTTGAAACCACATATTAACATTATCTATGTTCTACTATCTTTTTATTTATCATTTTAATCTGGTTAGACCTAACTAGGGAGTGAATGCACTGGAGGGAATGTTTGATACCTCTGGCTTAGAACCCTGAGATAAAGTGTCTCCTCCAGGGTCATACAGCCAGAAGGTGTCAGATATGGAACTCAAACTCAGGTCCTCCTGGTCTCAAATGAAATTATATTTTAAAGTGATTAGCATAGTACATGGCACATATAATTATAATAGCTAATTAAATAGCACTTACTCTGTGCCTAGTACTATACTAAGTGCTATCAAACTACTACAGCCTGTGTGCCCCACAATAAGATACGGTATCAGATGCTTTTATTATTTATTACATTTTATATTTTTATATAATTATTTTATTTATTTATATTATATATTTTATAATATATATTATATTTATTATTTTTATAATATTTATTATTTTAATATTATTATTGGAAAATATTATATATATTTTACAAATGAGGGAACTGAGGTAGATAAGAGATTTGGTGACTTGCCCAGGGAACACTTCAGACTCTGGTCTTCCTAGCTGCAATCTAGGTGAATCTTTGCTAATGTGGAGGAGGGGTCCAATGGTTGTTGGAAGCCTTGGTTCCAGAAACTGGAGGGAAGGGACCCGGAATTAACTGTGAGAACTTTGAATGTCAAGAGGAATCTAGAAAGGTAACACTCTGGGTTTGCTACTGAGACTGTGTAACAGCTGCCCAGATGTTTAGGTGAGGCTTATTCTCAAGCTGGATAACAACAGGCAATGAATAGCCCTGGAAGCTTAGATTAGGGGCACCTTCTGAAAGATCTTGCTGCCTCATAATTCGACAATTTTGAACTCTCTGAACTTGTTTTTGACTTACATTTATATTACTTTTCATTTGACTTACATTGAACTTATATTGAAGCTCTCCTGGATGACCTCAGGATGAGCTAAGGAGAAATCGAGACCAGACTAGGCAGAGACTAGAGGCAATAATTAGGAGACACAGAAAAGGCAGGCCTCTCTGCCTTTCTGAAGTTCTGGCAGTAAAATGGCAAAGCAGAATGGTGTAGAAGAGGAAAACCCTGGATCTTGGCTACTGCTATGATGAGAGAGGACCCTTTTCAGCTAGGGAGGTCTCAGGTCTTCCCAAGATCAACAAAGCCCTCAACACTGTCCAGTTAGTCTTGAAATAATTCTTAAGAGAGATCGGTGATCTAATCAGATGACTGCAACACTATTTCAGGGATACCAGTACAACACCTGGGAGAATGTTGTCTGTTATCTCTCATATTTGCTACAATGATCAAGCTACTTTCTTTTAAGCTACTTGCAAGCAGGCGTAATTTCATCCTTTGTACTTGTACCTCCAATGCTGAGCACATAGTAAGTGCTAGCTGACTGTATCAACGATATTATGTTATGTTCTACTTTAAAATACCATGTATGCATCTTTCCATTGCCCTTTGGGCCAACTTGCAATTGATCCTTCTGAGACCATGGTGATCCATGATTCTTAGCCATAAAGGACAAGAGGAAGAATACTTGGGTTATGAGAAGCTTTGGCAACTGTGAGTTGCTTGAGGTCATTGAAAGCATTGTACAATTTACCAAATGCAACCTAGCCCCAACAGCTTCTATTTAATTCTATACCCAGCTCACTGTCCATCTGTAGCACTTGACAATTGCATGTTATCTTCTGGGTGATATATGCTTTTCATCTATTTTGTCTTTCTACTGTGAATGGTTAAACTCATCTCTTTCAAATGATTGCAGATTTTATTGAGACTTTTAGCATTTGCAGGGCATGATGAAGTATTATGATATCTATGGACAGAAGCATTTGGAATAGCTCCTCATCAACAAGGAATCTTTCTACTTGAACTCTGCTCAGGTCATCTTGTGGCAGAGGTGGCAAACACACCTCTCTCCCTGGCTTATGTTTTAAGTGTTTTTTTTGGAGGGGGGAAGGCAAGGTAGTTGGGTTTAAGTGACTTGCCCAAGGTCACACAGCTAGTAAGTGTATCAAGTGTCTGAGGTCGCATTTGAACTCAGGTCCTCCTGACTCCAGAGCTGGTGCTCTATTCACTATTCCACCTAGCTGACTTGAAGTTCAGCAGGTCATAGTACAGAGTTGTTTCCGTGATGCATTTATCAGAATTTTACATTATTTTAAATATGCATAAGAGGCAACTTATTTTAGAACTGTTAAGCTGCATTTTGTTCTGCTGAGCCAAAAAAATTTTTTTTTTAAATCAGCAAATGATAGAAACAGCAAAATCTTGTTTTCTCTATATTACTCAGTTTTTTCAGAGACTGAACATGTGATCCTTAGCAGAAAACAACTTGTGGAAGGCTTCCTTTTCCTCCCTCATGCTTTTACCATTGATGTATGCACAGATCACTCTCCTAATGATTTTACAGAGAAGAGAAAAAAGGCATGTGGTTTTGGAGTTAGTGGATTCTTGGTCACCTTTTTTTTTTTTTTTGGTAAAAGTACCATCCATGACCTCTTCCATTCTTTTCCTCTTTAAGACATCCTGAAAACAGATTCCTGTATGCTTTTTAAATTGTGCTGTGGATTTCTTCTGTGTGTATTTGATCAGGTTCAATTTCTTTCCAACTTCATCTTAGTCTCCATTTTCATTTCCTCACATAGACCACATTAGGTACTAATGTCCAAGTGTGGTGAGTTCCACTATGGTGAGAATAGCCTATAAAGAAAATACATCTATACCTCCATAGATGATTATAGAAATGCTGGCGGATGTTTTATTTCATGCCTATATGTTATCCTCTTGATTTCATCTGAAACTGCTTCTTGTCACTGAGTGGGGTGATAATGCTCATCAACTTTCATCATCATAATGCTCTGCCAATGAATTCATACCCCAAACTGCTGCTACTCCTGGTTGCTGTCTCTCTTAGCTTGGTAGGGTATTCCAGGTGGCTTTTTTCATCAACCTGTGCCATATTTTGGTTGCTGTGACCTACCTCAAGGTTCAAGGTGCAACTCATTAGAGTTCTACTTGTAGAAGGGGAGTTAAGTGATGGATTAGGTTGGTATTATTGTTGTTCTTACAATTATTATAATCTACTAGAATTATAAGCACAACTCTCATTGTGGGAGTCTTTTCCTAAGAAGAAGCTACATCTCTGGTCATCCTTTCCAGTACCGGTAACACTTCCACTCATAGAATCTCCCCCCAACTCACCAGTTGTATTGGGGAAGTTGGAATATTTACTCTCTATTGCCACTTCCAGACTCTCCTTAATTCTTGTATTTGAAAATCAAATTTTCTGTTCAGCTCTGGTCTTTTCATCAAGAATGCTTGAAAGTCCTTGAAATGAAAGATATTTATTGAATGTCCATATTGTCCCCTGAAATATTATACTCAGTTTTGCTGAGTAGGTGAATCTTGGTTTTAATCCCAGCTCCTTTGACCTCTGGCATATCATATTCCAAGTCCTTCGATCCCTTAATGTAGAAGCTGCTAGATCTTGTGTTATCCTGATTATTTTTCCACAGTACTCAAACTGTTTCTTCCTGATTGCTTGTAATATTTTCTCCTTGACCTGGGAACTCTGGGATTTGGCTATAATATTCCTAGGAGTTTTCTTTTTGGGACCTTTTTCAAGAGGTGATCAGTGAATTCTTCCAATTTCTATTTTGCCCTCTGGTTCTAGAATATCAGGGCAGTTTTCCTTGATAATTTCTTGAAAGATGATGTCTAGGCTCCTTTTTTGATCTTGGTTTTCAGGTAGTCCAATAACTTTTAAATTATCTCTCCTGGATTTATTTTCAAGGTCAGTGATTTTCCAATGAGATTATTTCCCAGACTCTCCTTCGACTGCCACCACACAGCATTCTTTCCTTAGGTTCAGTCAATGTAAATTTATTACCCCAACTAGATTCCAGTAGCTCAAAGAGTTCAGAGCTTGGCTGAAAGTCTTCTTCTCCATCCCAACTCCTTCCCTGACTCTAAGGGACTTAACATACACACACACACACACACACACACACACACACACACACATATAGATGCACTCTCAAATATCCTAAAATCCCAGTTCCTCATGACCTAACCCTTCACTTCACTTCAATGACACACAGCATTTGTCATAACCTCAATCTTGCCATCACCCACAAATCTGCAGCTTCTGTGTTCAAGAATTCTGAATTTCTTTTATTTGATCATAATATTTTCTCTTCCCATCTCTGCCTCACTCCTCCCAAATCTATTCCTTGTCCTTATCATGCCTTATGGTCCCTCCATCACCCAGGACACCATTCTGGCTCTGTCTATACTCTCCTTCCTTCTAAATCTTGACCCCTTGATGAACCATTTAAAGTCTATACTATCTTCTACTCTCAGATTACTTGCTTTCCCCCAAACCTTCCCATCTTCTGATCAAGGGTATGACCATCCTCTCAGTGACCTGGGTTTACAACTCTGACATCATCCTCAGCTCCTCTCTCTCACTTACCCATACTTCTAATAGGTGGCCAAGTCTTGTCATTTCTTTCTATTCAACATCTTGCACATAAACCCCCTTCTGATAAAATCATAGCCCTTACTTGAGGACCTCTTTCTGGGATGATTCCCTGCCAGAGTGATTCTCCTAACATATAAATCTAATCATGCTACCCTGCCTTTGCCCTCAGTGAGCTCCCTATTATCTCCAGGATCCAAGAGAAAGTCCTTTGGCATTTAAAGCTCTTCACAACCTGGCCCATTCCTACCTTGTCCAGTATTTTGTATTCTGCTCCCCACCACTCACTCTATAATCTGTGATATCCTGGCCTCATCGCTGTTCCTCTCACGTGATAATTCATCTCCTCTCTTTGTGCCTTTGCACTGGCTGGTTCTCTATGACTGAAGACTGGAGGGGGGTAGCTGGTGATGTGGTGGATAGAGCACTGGGCCTGGAGTCAACAAGACCTGAGCCCAAATCTGGTCTCGGATGCTTACTAGCTGTGTGACTCTGGGAAAGTCACTTAACCTGTCTGCCTTAGTTTCCCCAACTGTAAAATGGAGATAATAATAATTCCTATCTTGTAGGGTTATTGTGAAGATCAGATGAGATACTATTTGTAAAAGCTTTTAACATGGACGCTGACACATAGGCTCTTAATGCATTGCTGCTTTGCTGATTGAGTCCCTGGAATTCATGAGTAGCTGGTACCTTTACATAATGATCCTTGGAGCCGGTCACCACAAGATCGTGGTGGTTGGAAGTCTGGTTGACCGTCAAGCACATCACGGGACCAATGTGGCCAGTCAGCTTCCCAATGGGCTGGAACCTGTTTGGGGAGGAGAGTGCCCAAGTGGAACACTGGGCAGAAGCAGTCCTCTGGATTGGGGTGTGAATAAGGACTGGGGATGGGCATCAGTCTGACAAGCATAACTGGGGGCTCTGAGCCTATCTCACACAGAGACTGGGAGACACCAACCTTCAGATATCCCAACATTATTGGGAAGGGGTCGGCTTCCTCAGGAGAGGCTAAGGTCCCAAAGCAGAAGAGAATGAATGAAAGGAATGGGCCTGGCCTGATCCAGGAGAACGCCAACTCCAAACACCCAGTCGCTTCTTGGGGTCTCCCCACCCACCCAGCGGAATCTCCAAGCCTGGGTCCCAGCCCATACATTGCTGCCCTGACCTGCTGAGTTCCCAGACATGGACTGAGTTGCCTGGGGTCTCCCCACCCACCCAGTGGAATCTCCAAGCCTGGGTCCCAGCCCATGCATTGCTGCCCTGACCTGTTGAGTTCCCAGACGCGGACTGAGTTGCCAGAGGCAGCATAGAGGGTGGTGCCCGTGGGGTTGAGGGCAATCTGGTTGATCTGGTGTTCCCCCTGAGCACTTGTGACGGTTCGATTGGTGGTACTTGCACAGGCATCTCCGGAGATCACCTGACCTGAGGACCTGCCCCAGCCCATGGGGAGTACAATTAGACCTGGCTGCAGCCCAGTAAACCACTTCCAGTCTCATGCTAGACTCTGACTACCTCCCCCTTTTCGGAAGCCTGCCCAATTTAATTGAGAGGTGACCCCTTCCCTGGGCCCTTCTATCTGACCAAGGATTTCCCCTCCCTCAAACACACTCATTTCTGGACTTACAGCGCAGGTCACTCTAGACCTGACTTAGCTTTAGTCTGCTGTCCTCACGTCCTTTATCTGTTCGCACCCTTGGGTGTAAACTTGGGGTGGTGGGGGAGTGTAGTAGGCTGTGGAAAGCACTTCTCATGCTGCATACAGGTGAGCAATGAGTACGGGCTTAGGATGAAGACCTATTCAGCTCTTGGATAAGGCGCCAGGGCAGGTCTGCATGTTCAGTCTGTCACCTAAACCTTCATTCCCCAAGGGTACAGTGCTTAAGGGAGGCAGGAGGCTAACGGGCAAGCTGAAGGAACAAACCTCATCTCTTCTAGTGACATCCACAGTCATGCTAGCTAATGCTAGCTGCACAGTGCCCTGCTCCTGGACCTCACCATCGACCTGGGGAACTTCAGCAGCTGGTGGGGGCATACATACTCTGCTCACTGTACCAGTAAGCCACCCAAATCGATCTAAGTTCTTCTAAGTGTTTCTACATGCATGACCCCCAGAAGGGAACTGTGTAGTGTTAGTGCGAGCTGAGGAGCACTTCTATTCACTCTGGGACCAGGTGGAGCAGTCTCCAGGCTGTCTAGGTCTAGGGTGGGGAGGTACCTACGTGAGGGTACGGATGCATTTGGCGGAATCCCGGATGTCCCACACCTTGATATAGGATGTAGAGACAGAGAACACCAGGCCCAAGTGGGCACAGTACTTAAGGGAAACAACGTTGTTGGGATGGCCCTTCAGAGAGGCAATCTCCTGTCCTGTCACCAGGTTCCACATCTTGCAGCTTCTGTCTGTAGGGGAAGAGACCCCAGGGCAGGCAAGGGTACATTTGTCAGAGTTTGAATCAATAAGCCCCAGGAACAAGACCTCCCACCATCCTGTGTAGAGGAAGGGCACTGGAAGCCAGAGGAGGTCAGTCAAAGAAGGCTTCCTGGAGGTGGTACGTACTGACTAAGGTTTTGACAGAGACTAGCAAAGAGAAAGGAAGGAGTCCTAGGCAGGGGGAAGGGCCTGAGTGAAAGCCTGGAGATAAAAGACAGCAAGGTGTGCATGTATTATGGCAAGACATCCTAGGAAAATCAGAGAGGCTAAGCTGGGGAGACATGAGAAATTGTACATATATGTTTATGGGTATGTATGTACTTGGTGACAGAGTGAGGAGAACCCTTCCTAGAAGCCTCTACCTTCTCCCACTTTTGGTCTGCACCTCATATACCTTTTGATCCCGTGAAGAGCAGCTCGTCAGTGGCATCCAAGCAAAGAATGGGCTTGGTGTGACCCTCGGCTACTGAGACACACTGCAAGGGAGCAGTCCGGGCACTCTTGGCTCCACCGATGGGGTTAATGATTCCCCTTTCCAGGGAGAGAGAAGAAAAGAAATTAGCCAGGCAGAAAGGCAACCATGGGACTGAGCTATAGCTCAAGGAAAGAAAGAAGGGGAGAAAATGGGGAAGGGAAAACCAGAGACCAATGGACACAGTCTCACAAAAGAGCTCCAAACATAATGCGCGCGCGTGTGTGTGTGTGTGTCTGTGTTGGACCTGGGAGGCAGAAGAAGGAGGAAAAGATCTGTCTTATAAAGGCTGGTTTCTCCAACAGTAATTTCTGTGGACCTAAACCCAAATTGGACACTAGGGGAAGAGGTAGAGGGAAGAGACATGTAGTCTTTGGCTTCCTGAAACTCCCAGTCTGATAGGGAGTCTCTACATGGTACCTGCCCTAATAGCCACAATAAGATAAGATACAAACTGAGACAGAGAGAAGAGAACAGAATGTATAAAAACTAGACAGAATTAGAAACATGAGCACTAGACTTTTCTCCTAGAATGGTTCCTTCCTGGTTAAAGCAGCTTGTCTTGATTTCTGATTCCCTTAATGAATACATCTGGGGAGATGGGAGAGAAGTACAGACAGATCGTCTGACAACCCCTAGGTCACCATTTTCCTTTCTCTATTTAACTCTCAGTAACTGATCATTACTCAGTTTTTAATGGCTTGGATATGCTAAGCAATGAGCTGCCTACTACTACTACTACTACACACACACATCATGAAGACATGCATCTACCTTCTATTGGGTCAGTGCAATCAGTTGTCATAACACATCAAATACTTTTCAGAAATCTCAGGTTTTAGTTCAGTTTACACAGAATTTAAGTGGGTTAGGCATTAGAGGGTGGAGCTCTGGCATAAGAATAATAAATTCTAATTAACCAAGTTATTTCCTATTTAGACCCCCTGGGAAAAGGAGATTGATTTTATTAGGCATTTGCTGGATCTCAAAGTTTTAGCTTCTTGGCTAAATACTATGGGTACCAAGAAATGTTTGTTGAATGAAGGTGATTCCAAGAATGAAGATTTGTTTCTCAAAAAGGTAGAAGTATCTTATATATAGGAAATATAGTGTATAGATTTATCTGTATATCTATTGAGAAAGAGTTCTGAGGGGCAGTGTAGCATAGTGAATTAGGGAGCCTGGCATTCAGGTTCCAGAGGGCTTAATCCTCTGATACATAATTAGCTAGGTAACCTGGTCTCAGATTTCAGGCAACCTTCAGAGTTAAATCAGTAGAGTTTTACACACCAGGATACCATCCATGAAATCAGAAGTGTGGACCAAATATATATTATGAGGCTCACTTAACTCGGAAATCCTCATACATATGAAAGTATGGAAGAATGAAGATAACAGTGCTGTGGTAAACAGTGCCATGGAAGGACTTAAATTCGTTAGATATCATATATATATATATATATATATATATATATATATATACATACAGAGAGATAGACATAGATAGATTCACACACATACATATAAATACAAACACACACATAAAAAAATGGAGGGAGAAAGATAAAGAGAGAGACAGTTAAAGAGAGCAAGAGGCAGAGAAAGACCAAGAGAATGAGAGATAATGAAAGAAAGAATGGCAGATAACAAGAGAGAATGAGAGAAACAGACAAAGAATGAGAGAACAAGAAAGAGAGAGAATGAGATAAGACACAAGGAGAACAAGAAAGATAACAAGAGTCAGAGGTCGAATTATTTGCTCATTCCCACAGGTATCTTTTAGATAGAAAAATTATAAATAATGAGACAGAGACAGAAAGAATGAGGGAGAATGTGAGAAAGAACAAGAAAGAATATGAGAGAGAGAGAGAGAGAGAGAGAGAGCCAGCCCACAGACACTAAAATGCACTCTTGAGATCGCCATTAAGGCCTCCTGTTGACTCTATGGGTGTAACTAGTTGGAATGCCACATACACAGCCCCTAGACCCCTCCCCATTGTCTACATAGACAGTCACCTCTCCACAGACTGCTGCTGGATTCCCAGTGTTGTACCCTCTCAATTTTCCACACTAGTGGAGAAGAGGGAAGGCAGAGGTGATCCAATACAATAAAATAATGATTTATTTTAAACCCCAGCTATTCCTGACTGTGGGAGGATTTGATATCCAGCCAACTGCTTTTTCTTGCCACCAATCCATCCTTGGCTCAGCTCTACTCTCAGGGCCTGGGCAAGGATGGAGAAGGAGGGCCAGCACTGCCAAAGACCATCTAGAGAGGACAGACAGCCTGGTCGGAAGTTCCACCTTCATGTACCTGGGCAGGCAGAGGGATGAAGGCTGGACCCCGCAGCAGAAGATGCTGCAGAAAGCCTCCCCTGAACTCCCTCCCAGCTCCCAGAGGCTCTGGGCTGGCAAATCGGACTGTTCTCCCTGGTGCTTGAACAACAATGCAGTGGAAAGAACACTAGGCCTTAGAGAGCCTGAGCTTCGAATCCTGGCTCAGTCATTTATCGTTTGTACCACCTGAAGGATGCCTGTGGGAATGGGCAAATCATCTGACCTGTCAGGGCCTCATTCTCCTTGTTTGTAAACTAAGATCGGGCTAGGCCATGCCCAGGGTCCCTTTCAGCTCTGAGTCTTGTGATCCTGAGTTGAACTGGAATTTACAAGATGATGTGAAGAGACTCGTTTTCTTATTACTGCACATGAACAGGGCAGTCAGACTGGCCCTCCTGCACCATCCTCTGCCTTCTACCTCCACACCTTTGACCTTGGAGTGTTGAAAGGACCCTCCTTAGTCCCTCCCATTTCTCAGAAGCTCCATTTCCAAGGCTCAGCTTAGCTACTGCCTTCTACATGAGGCCTTTCCTGATCTCCCGGTTGCTAGTGCTTCCTCCCTGAAGAATACTTTGTGTTTATTTTGTATACACCTATACATGTACAGCCCCTTGAGGGCAGGGACAGTTTTTGCTTTTGTTTTTGTATAACAGAGGCAGCTAGGTGGTGCAGTGGATAGACAGCCAGACTTGAAAACAGGAAGACCCGAGTTCAAATCCAGCCCTAGATACTTAATAGGTGGATAACTCTAGGCAAATCACTTAACCCCCCCGAGCCTCAGTTTCCCCATCTGTAAAATGGGAATAATAACAGCACCTACCTCCCAGAGTTGTGAGGGTCAAATAATATGCTATTTGTAAAGAACTTTGCAAATATTAAAGTACTGTATAAATGCTAGCATGACTGTATACTTCCAGAACTTAGCACAATGCCCAGCACAGAGTACATGCTCAATCTTAAAGGTTTTTAATTGAGTCAATGCCTGAAGGCGGATGAGAGAAGGACACTTGTGCAGGGCTGTGCAGTCTCATTGTGCCCCAAAGTGTCCCTTTCAGAGACAATGCCTCTGAAATGTCCCCTCTGTGGTCTCTGGACCCTCGGCACAAGTGCAGGAGGCAGGAGGCGCTGAATGGGAGAGGCCGGAGGTTTGTATCGACTCTTCCTCCAGCCTATGTCGGTACTGGGGGGCGGGCGCCTCATGTTCCATAGCCAAAAGAATTCCTCCCATCCCCTCCAAAGGACAAGTTAAAGGGAAGAGAAAGCAGGAGCTAAAAGAGCGTGCTGTCCCACCCCCCCACCCCCATTCCCAGAAGGCCTTCCATCCCCAATGCAGCAAGAAGCTTTCGAGCTCAACTGATGCCATTCAGCCAACCTGAGAGGGAGGAACCGCCTCTGCGGGTGGGGGCAGCAGGAACAGGGTCTACAGAGAACCAGTCACTCGATGGGGTGGGGAGGAGGGAGGAAGAGGATGCAAGATCCAGGGGCGACACGGGATGGGCGGCATGCAGAGGGATGGAGGGAAGGAGGGAGAAAGGGGCTGGGCAGGCAGAAGAGAGAGAGACGTGAGAGATGGAGAGAAACACAAAAAGAAGGCAAGAGAGAGACAGAGAAACCAAACACGGCTGTACCTCAGGACCTCCGAGATAGAGGAGTCGCTGTCATCGGACCTGGGGAGGGCAGAAAATTAGCTGGATTAGGGGGGGGGAGAGGACAAACAAACAAACAGAAGGAGAAGAGGCAGCAGCAGAGGGGGAGGTCAGAGGGTTATTTTCTTCCAGAGAGAGGCAGAAAACTGAAGGGGGATAGGATTGGAGAGGGTTGCAAAGGGAGGGGGTGGGGGTAGAGCTCAAGGCCAGGCCTAGATGTTAGGGAGCCTGGGGAGAGTTCTTGTGAGGCTTAGAGTCAGGAGGACCCTCCCGACTAACTGGACGGGGAAAATAAGAATTAGGGGAAGAGGGCTATGGGAAGAGATGGGAAAGGGCCAGCCCCTGATTGGGGGCAGGAGGTGGTGATGGTTCCTGGGCCCTGTTTGTTCAGTTCCAAGCTCCCCAGCTGCCCCACAGCCTAAGCTGGAGGGCACCGTGCCCTCAAGTCAGAAGCACCCAAATCTCACCCTGCCAGGGCCATGATGCTTCTGCATAGGCCAAAAGGAAGCAGCCACCTTCTTCCCTAGGCCCTGTCCCTAAGCCCAGTGGAGCAACCATAGTGAGCGAGAGCTGGGAGCCAGCAGCGGATCAGCGATGATGGACTGAGCGAGAGCAGTTCCTGAGCTGGCTGGCCCTGGGTCTCAGAAACGCTCCTGTTACTGATTGGCAGAGCCTCCTCAGGTCTCAGAGGGTCCTCCTGGGCCCCTACTCCCCTGCCTCTCACAGGCTTAGTGGGGCCAAAGCACAATGACACCTGGGCCTGCTACACTGAGACTTCTGCCCCTGCTTGGTGTCAGTGATGCCTTTGGCAGAGATTCCCAGGTCCTCCTACTCCCACCCACTTGGGGAGCCTTTCTCAGGGTAGCTGGGTCAAGGTCAGGGACAGAGCTTTGTGCTACATTCCTTTACCGAGGGGCAGTCGGAATTCTGAAGGTCAGTCTCTGGACTCACCTTTCTCACCCTTACCTCTTCTGGTTCCTATAGGAACATGAGTGATCAGAGGTGGGGGGGAGTTAAGGGGCTTAGGGTCAGCTTAGTGATATGATGAGGAACCTCAGTTTTCACTGAGGGACTTTTTTTCAAGTCCAAGGTAGATGATTTTCCCAGCAGGATGGTCAGATCAATCCTGGGTGTAGATCAATCCTCTGACACCATGGGACAATGAAAGGTTCCAAGTCAGTCCCCTCTGTAAATCTGGACCCCTGTACAGAAGAGAGAGCCATCTGCCCCTCTCTGGCACAGAAATCAGGCCATGGCAGCAGGGACTTCCCTGGATCAGGGTCCTAACCCTCCAGCTGAGGCCAGCAAGCTGCAGCAAGCCTGAGAAGGGGCCTATGGGAGCTGGTGGGGAGTGGGAGAGGGAGCTGGGACAAGTCAGGGAGGTGACTCTCCAACATCCTCAAGGTCATCACCACCCATCATGGCAACAGATTCCCTTTTTTCTTACTTCTAAGTCTGTGAGACCGAGACCAAGTACATCACGGGGTTGGGTTAACCAAAGTAGATTTAAAGAAGGTGGAGCAGATGTTGCCCCCCACTGGCACTGGCATCCAGCAAAGATGCCCCTTTTCTGCTGGCAACCAATGAAACTCATCACGGAAGTCTGAAGAGTCCTGAAGCATTTGTCTTAGAGACAAAGGAGGGAGAGGAGGGTCTGGTACTCAAAGGCCCACCACGGAATAGTGAGGACCACTGCCACAGTCACCTGATGCTGAGGCACCAGAGAGGGGCCCAAAGTCTGTCCTGAAGAGGGGTCGGAGGGCACACTCCCTGTGGGCCAGGCCCAGAGCAAAGAGAGGTGCAGCTCCCAAATTTTCTTCTCCTCCCTCACCCATCCTATACCAGAGGACACAAGTAGGACCTGAACAGTCCCCAGTGAAGACAGATGACATTAGGAGGGACATGAGGACCTTAGGCTTCAGAAGGGGCCCTGGGAACCTGGAGGAAGGGCAGGGAGGGAAAGGAAGGGGGAGAGAAGGGGATTTAATTCCTTGCTTGTCCCTGGGATCTAACCCAGGCTCGGCTTCCTCTCCCCTCCTCCCCCAAGGGTGACCCCTCCTCCCCCTGGGTCCCAGCCCTTGAGCCCCTGAGGCCCCAGCTCTTACTTGTCCAGTGCTGACCCCTGGCTCTGATTGCTGGTGAGGCGAGAGAAGACGTTGCGGTCATTGCGGGGCCGCGTAGGGGGGGACGAAGGGGGTGTGAAGGCCATGTCCGAGGACCTGGAGTGGGGCCAGGAGCAGAACAGGGGAACTCACTACCTTCCAATGCATCCTGTTCCCTTCTGGAATAGCTCTATTAGGAAGGTCTGCCTTACATGGAATCTCATCTTTCTGTGTTCTCTTTCCTCAGCACAGAGGACTCCCTCGGTCTTGAGAGCTGTCTGCGGACAATGACAGGCTGGGTGGTGTGTCCAGGGTCCAGCCAGCATGTGCCAGAGGCTGAATTTGGACCCTGATTCCAAAGCGGGGGTCATTGTTATTATCTGTCACACCCTGCTGCTCTTCCTGAATCTAACGTTGACTTCTTATGGTGAGGAAACTTCACAATAATGTCAGAGAGGCAGTGTGGAATGGGCAGACAGATGACCCTGGGGTCATCTAACTGCCTCTGACTCATGATGCCATGTGACCACAGGAAAGTCCCTTAACCTATCAGTGCCCCAGGGAGGCCCTTGACTAGAAGTCACAGATGAGCTGCTGAGCCTCACTGATCATGTGGATTTCCTCTTTTAGAGTTCTCTACAATGAGAAAATTGCAGGTCTGGACCAAAAAACCCAAACTCCAAAAACCATCTAAGAGGAGACCAGTGTCTGGCCTACCCTCTCAGACTACATTTTCAGGACATTCTCTTCATCGTCTTGAGCGCAATGAGATACCAATGAGAGGAGAACATTTCTTTGTGACCACAGCTCACCTCTCAGGGCCGCTCAGAGGGCACCTGGGCCTGGGAGGTTACATTTGGAGGAGACAGTGGATGGAGGCTTGGGCTGCTGAGCCATCTTGTCTCACTCCTGGACCTTGTAGACAGCAGGCAAGAAAGACAGTGGGGTTCAACTGAAAGATTCCGGACTGATAAGCCAAAGACCTGGATTTCTGGATCTGAATCTTGATTCTACCACTAATGTACTGTGTGACTGCCTGGACCTGACCTTCTTCCTCTGGAGAATGCGAATGAGATAATCGTTTGGGTCCCTTTCAGCTCTGACAGTCTCTGGTTCTATATCACCAAACCTACAGGTTAATATAATTACATATATACCAATCCTCATGACGATGATCCATTCAGGGACAACTCACTGCTCCTAAAAGTGATGGCATCTATGGGTTGGCATTATGAGAGGTTGCCATGTTGGCTGGCTAGGGACTGACTCAACCTGTACTCTCCTTTGGCTTCTGAGTTCCCACTGCAAGGCCCTAAAGGATCCTTAGAAAAAAGTAATCAGATCTGAGGATTAGGGTACCTCTTATAGACCTGCACTAATGGAAAAGACCAGAGACAAAATAGTTTAAAAAAAAATCTCAAGCACTATATAATGCAAAAGCCATTTATAGCTGACACCCACAAAATGACTTTTGAGAAGCAGGCTTACATTTTAAATTAGGTTTGGGTTAGGCCAAGATGAAAATTAATTCACATTCTCTGAGCATGACTGACAGAAATTGGAAGATGGATCAGGGACATGACTCGAGAGCTGAAAGGGCTATCTGATCCAATTCACTCCTGAGAAGAAACCCATTGGCAACACAGTGGTCCCATATTCATCCAGCCTCTACTCAAAGACCCTCCCAGTGAGGGGGAACCTATTGCCTTCCAAGGCAGCTAGGGGACAGAGAGAAACTAGGCCAGGATTTAAAAATATGCCAGGAATGGTGCACAAAGTAGATAACCTTCCACAGAAAGATGATTTGGTGTTGGCTACAATCGTACTCCCTTACCTGATAGGTTGCCCTCGGTCATATGATTTCCTACGGGTCAGAGGTGAGGTGTCAGAGCCTCGGGACTGCCGAGGGCTAGAACAGGTAGATAAAAGTACAGTGAGCCCAACAGGGTTCCTAAACACCTTCCCTCTCACCCTCCCTCCCCTGCCCCTGGTCTGGTCCTTACAAGGTGCTGCCGCGGGTGGGAAGGCTGATGGTGCGTGAGACCTTGTCTCGGTAGTAGGGATTTCGGATGGAGAAGCCCACACCATCCTCCTTGATCTCCACAAGTGAGGCCAGAGACTTAGTGATGTTCTTGGTGGACATGTCCAGTGGGGGACCCAGGCACTCAGCTGATACTGCCTTCATTTGAGCAGACAGCTTGGGCTCCCCCTGTAGAGGGACAGGGTGAGAGTAGGTCTACTTAGTGGGATGGTTACATACTCATGAAGTCAGGCCACTGGGCAGAGTTAAGGATGAAAATTCCCAGGATAGTTTCTGAGGATTGGTGATCTACCATGGAACACCAGCGGAAAATGACTTCAGAGGCAGAGCTCAGCTGTGGCTACCACTGTAGTAGTATGGCAGAGTGGGTAGACCCAGGTTTGAACCTCTAACACTAGCTATGTGACTGCAGATAGGTGAAGGCCTCTCTGAGCCTCAGTTTACCCATTTGTAAAACAGGGGTAATTGTATCATCCACCTCACGAGGTTGTAGTGAGGCTCAAATGACTAACGTGATCTGCTATTATCAGTATGACTGTTACTGTGTGGACCTTCTCACAGGCCCATGGGCACAGATCTGAACAGTTGCTAGTAAGGCAAACTCTCCCTGGGAAGAGACAGAAGTCATGCCATGTAGGAAATGGAGGCAGGGGTGGGGAAGACCCAACTTGGCCAAGTGTGGAAAGGCGTTAGGACATATGGGGGGGGCATCTAGTTACTCACCTTGAACTTGAAATCATCATGGCTGGTAGAACCTTTCATAGTGAAGGACTGGGAGAAACTAGGGGAGACAAAGAGTACACTGTCTTGGGGCCCATGCCACTCCTTCACCACATTTGTGTCAGCATGAATGTCAGATATCCCTCCCACCCCCCGCCCAGGGCTGCAGCTCTTCACTCCCATGTGGCCCCCTTGCCCAGTCCTCAGTATGCTCAGTCAGCTGGGTCCTTGTTGTTTCCAGCAGGGAAACTCACCTTCCTTCTGAGAACTCAGAGATCTCTTCATCTGTGCTGCAATACCCGTTCTCTGCGAGAAGGAAGAGGAAAGGCTCTGTTATAATGAGGGGAGGGGGGAAAGAGGGGAGAGGAGAAGAAGAACTGCCCCCATCCCTCCAAGTCATTGCCTTTGCTGTAGGAGGGCTGGCAGGGGGGCGGAGGGAGAGGGGATAGATCTCTCATGCCTGGGGGATTTTCCCTTTCACTCCCTCATCCCACCCATCTAAGACCAAATGGACAATCCTGGCAAGTAATTCTGTGAAATTGGGCTGGGCCTCCAAAGGTGAGGTTAAGCAGTTTCCCTGATTCCCACATGTCCAGCCCTGGAAAAGCCCCAATGGAGCAGGTGGACTGCTTGTGCCCCCTGGATGGGGGCCCTCCTTTCACCCCTTACCCTGCTGCACATTGTGGATCAGGGCCTGCAGTTCAGGGTGGGCCTCGGCCTTCTCTCGAAGGGCGTCCAGGATCAGGTGGTTCTGAGAGGAGTTGTTCATGTCTGTTTGCCTCAGGCGCCCCTCCAGCAGCCGAATCTGGGCTTCCTTCTGGGCCACCTGTAGACCCTAGTGAGGAAGGAACAGAGAGGGGTCACTCATCCCTGCCTGGGGATGGCTTGTGCTAAGCACTGTCCTTCCCCCTGACACTCCTTCCCCATCCCAGCTTCCTAAGGACAGTCATGTTCTTCTTTCCTTTTCTAGAAATCACAGGGTCAAACACTAGGGAAGGAGGAGAGAGACTGTTCCCACCTAGAGAAAAATAAAGGAGGGAACTTTTCTACTTCAGCCCCTTGGGATGGGCCCCCATGTGCAGGACAATGGACCCCAAGACCCCTCTAGTGTCACGACTCCCCTTATAGCTGCAGTATACCAATAGCCAAGTTCTGCCTCAAGTTGGTTTTTGGGGTCATTTTTCCCCTTCTTTTAAGAGATTTTACAGTGTGCTATACTTTCCTTAGTAGATTGTAAGCCCCACAAAGAACTTTCTATACCTGTCCTTTACATAGTGATGCCAGTATAAAAGGAGTAGGGAAGGTGAGGCCAAAGGAGGTGTGGATGACACTAGATAGCTCATGATTCCAAAATGGTGGTGTAGTACTATGGAACAAGGTAGATTTAGACTCACAGGATTTGAGTTCAGGTCCCACCTTTGCCAATTACTACCCAACTTCTCTAGGCTTCAGGTTCCTCATTTGTAAAATAAGGGGGATGGACTAAATGACCTCTGAAGTTCTTTCCTGTTCTAAGTTTGTGATTGAGTGATTTCTTTAGGGCTTAAATTGCTTGCATCTGAATTGGACTCACATATATCCCTTTCCCTTCCTGTACCCCCATTCACCTCATTCTTAGTCAAAGTACCCTTCAGGCTTAGCCCTACTGTCTTACCTTCAGCCCCCAAACACAGAATTGAACCGGATCATAGAACAGAATAAGTAGCCACCTCCTCCCCTCCCCACTCTCATCATTGGAGAGGTGTTGCTATTCTTATTGCACCTCCCTAGCACCTCCCTAGTCCCAGAGTCCCTGCACACAAGGGGAAGAAGACAAAGATGAAGGTGATCACCTTTTCAATGGAAGCCTTGAGAAAGTTGTCCAGTAAGAGTCGGGCTTCCGCCAGTGAGCAGGAGCTGATGACCACTGATGTATCTGTGGAATCGAGTTCCTCCTAGGATGGGGAAATGAAAGGCAGATGGTCCCCTGCTCAGTCTCTAAGGCAGGGAGGGAGAAAGAACTGGGCTTAACTTCCTTTCCATTCCCCTAGGATGGATGGCCAGATAGTCACCTTGGTCTCCTCCAGCTGTACAATGGTGGCCTGGCAATCAGAAATACTGTCATTGATATAGTCAATATTGGCTGCTAGCACCTCGATCTCTTCACTCAGCTCCTGTAGCCCCTTCTCCTCCTCTGGGCTCTCTTCCTGAAGCTTCTCCCTCTTCCTCCTCAGTGTTTCCTGAAGGAGAAATAGCTCCTCCCTTTTCTGTAGATGAGACCAGAACAGAAGAGGGGGTCAATCATCACCACCACCACCACCACCATCATCACCACCACCACCATTATCACCATCATCATCACCACCACCACCACCATCACCACCATCACCACCATCACCAACATCACCACCACCATCACTACCACCATCATCACCACCACCACCACCATCATCACCACCACCACCACCACCATCATCACCACCACCACCATCACCACCATCATCATCACCATCATCACCACCACCACCACCATCATCACCATCATCACTGCCATCATCATCATCATAACCATCATATAACCACCATCATCACCATTATCACCACCACCATCATCACCACCATCACCATCATCATCACCACCACCACCACCATCATCATCACCATCATCATCATCCTCATCACCACCATCATCACGACCATCATCACCACCACCACCACCATCACCACCATCATCATCACCATCATCACCATCATCATCACTGCCATCATCATCATCATAACCATCATATAACCACCATCATCATCACCACCACCACCATCATCACTACCACCATCATCACCACCACCACCATCATCACTCAGGGGCTATATGGTGTGGTGGATAGAGATCTGGCTTGAAGTTCTGCCTCTGACACATACTGGTTGTGTGATCTCAGTGCTCTAAGTCAGAGGTGTTAGACATGAAGTCCTGGGCACGTGACCCAAAATACTCTTGAGAGCAGCAGAATTAGATTAAAATGTGGTTCCTATTGGATTTTAATGTATTGATGTACTAACAAAAAAAAATAAAGAAGAAGTGTGTATGGGTTTCTAAGTCAGCATGTGGCCTGCAAGGACCCTTTTGTGCGATCCTTATGTGTGATGAGTGGCTCCAGTTTCTAATTGAGTCTGACACCACTGCTCTAAGTAACTCTCTAAAATCATAAATTGTGGAGAAGGTGCCCTCCTGCATCGGTAAAGTTAGGAGCCCCCTATGTCAATGCCATCAGAGGTCTGGGCCCCATCTCCTGTCCTAATATTTCCCTAGTGCTTTAAGATTTGCAAAGCATTTTATATGGATTATTTCAATTGAATCTCACAAAAAGGACCAATTGTTAACATCTTCTTTAATTAAGATCATCCTGAAAAGGGGGCAGCTAGGTGGTGCCAGAGTGCATAGAGTGCCAGGCCTATTGTAGGAAAACTCATCTTAAGTTCGCTGGCCTCAGACACTTACTAGCTGTGTGACCCTGGGCAAATCACTTAACCTTGTTTGCCTCAAGTTTCCTCATCTGTAAAATGAGCTGGAAAAGGAAATGGCAAATCACTCCAGTGTCTTTGCCAAGAAAAAACCAAATGGAGTCAGACACGACTGAAATTGTTGAACAAAAAAGATGTACTCATTATTTTACATGTAAACCTTTTAACTTTCAATAAATTATCTCCAAAGATATTGATAGAATAGTTCCTAGTGAGAAAGGACTTTCTACGGCACAATGAATGGGAATGATGCTGGATTGTAAATTAAGGAGGTTGGCTTTGATGGCCTCTGCATCTCTTCCAGTTCTAAATCTAAGTTCCTCTGACCCTCTGTGTGAAATTGCTTGACCTTCCTTAGGCCTCTGTTTCCTCATCTGTAAAATGAGAGTGAAGGTGGATTCAGTGGCCTCTAAGGTCCCTTCCTAGTCCTAAATTGCTGATCCTCTGCCTATCATTGAAGACACTCCATGATCTGAACCCAACCTACCTCTCCAGCTTTGTGTCCCAAGTAATAGTAACTCCTCGGACAGTTTCTGTGCTTTTTCCACCTCTATACCTTTACTTATACTGCTGAGCTCTGCCTTGAATGCCCTCACTATAAGCCCTCACACATTTTCACTTTTATTAGAATCCTGCGTAACATTTAAAGACACTAGCTATAATGAATATGATGATGATGACAGTCACCACCATTATTGATATTTGCATCAATCAATAAACATTTATTAACATATACTCTGTGCCAGACCCTGTTCTAGGCACTGCAAAGAAATGCCTGAGGCAGGCATCAAACTCAGGTCTTCCTGCCTTATGCACTATACCACACAGCCTCTATATAGCCACGTATAGCCCAAGAATAAAATCCGGCCCCTTCCCTTCTCCCTCCCTCTTAACCAGGAGACTCAGGCTGAACCTTCTAGATCCATCTCAGCATCATTAGAATCCACTCAAATTAAAAAAAAAAAGGAGGAAAGAGAAGGGGGAAATGGAAAGGAAAAAAAGTCTAAATAACTAATCTGGAAAGAAAGTGAAGTCAGAACTTAGAGAATGAAAGGTGGAGAAAAGGAGAGGAGACAGAATTAAAACAAAGGGAAGAGGGGGCACAGCTGAGGCAAAAAGAAATGTCTCCATTTTCTCTAATGAATTGCCTTCTTCAATGCAATTCAACAGACATTTACATAGCCCTACTATGTGCACAGCACTGTGCTAGGTGTTGGGGGTGGATATGATGGTCTCTGCCCTTATAAAACTCCCACTGGGAGTGGGGGGGCATCACGGCACTTCACCCCACCCACCAGGACCCCACTCCTTTACCTTGATAAGTCTTTCCATATCGGCCTCTAGGTTGACAATGGTCATCCTCTGCATGACGATGTCAATGATGCGCCGTTCCAGGGACTGCCATTTCAACCTGGCTGCTTTGCTGAAGCTCTGGCTGGCCCCCTTCTTCTGGAACTTCTTTCTGAAGGGAAAGGGACACAGGGCTCTTCACTGGTCAGATCTTGGTTGCTGCTGCCCCTACTTTCCTCTCTGCCCATACCAAACAACCAAATATTTCTTCTGACTAGCTCAAGTGAGAGTTGTGTGTGTTGGGGGGGTAGGAGTGGGGATGGGAGAGAAGAATCAATCAGCCAAAAAGAACTTATGAAGCACCTATTATGTTCTAGCCACTGGGGATCCAAAGTTCTAGATCTCAGGGAGCTTATGTTTTATTTTATTTTTTTTAAATGGAAGCTGATATAGTTCTGATGGGTTTCTACTCTGACCTCATGGAGAGGCCCCATGACCCCCTGAATGGAAAGTCTCCCTGGTCCCACAAGCTGTTACTCTCAGAGCCACCCAGTCTGACCTGGCAGGACGGGTGCCATTGACCGGGGTTGCTGGGTCCCCCAGAAAGTGGTTGATCTTTCGATTCCATTGGCGCACGATGCTTGAAACAGACCGGGCTCCAGACTCTGCCTCAGATGACGTGGCACTGGCTGACACCTCGGCCCCGGAGTCCAGCATGGGAGGCTTCGTCGCTACCCTCCCCGCCACCCGCTCTGACATGGGCTTGGCCAGGCGTCGCAGCGCAGACACCTGAGAGGAAAGAGAAGACACCATGGGCTTCTCACATTCCTCAGTCCCCTTGAAATCCCACCCTGGGAGGCACAGAGGGCTCCTATAAAAGGCCTCGGAAGAGGGGACAGAGGCAGTCCAACAAGTCCAAGATTTCAGTACTGGGCCACAGGGATAGCTAGAAAAATCAATCAATCAACATGCTTTTATGGAGGACCTACTGAAACCATAGGGTCATTTATCCAGATTAAGTCTAGGGCTGAAGGCAGAGAAGGAACTTGGGGAATTTCTGTATTTGATATACAGTGAAAAATAAATATGCAAATGATTTCCACCAAAATATGCAAATGAATGCCTGTGATCTTCAAGTCAACAGCTCAGATACTATGGGTAGTAGACCTGCAGCCCTGCCCAGGATAACCATGGACTCCAGGATAGGGAAGAACTGTTCCCAAAGTCAAAGGGAACTTCCCTTCCAAACTCTAGAAGAATTGAGGAATAGCCCCCTTCAGCCACAGCCAGGGCAATGGTGGCGCTGGTGATAGATGGAAGAGAAGAGGAAAGGGGGTGATTCTAGGTGGGATTCCTGCCTGGCCCCACTGGGATGAGCTCACCTCCTGGGTTTTCCTCCTCAGTACCATCTCCTGCTGGCGCTTCTGAGATTCAAGAGCCCGGATCTGAAACTGCAGGGGAGAAAGGAGTCAGGGTGAGAGAACTGGCACTTGGGATCTCAAAGCACTCTAAGTTCACGGGACTGTTGGAGAGAATGCAGCAGGGAGGTCTCTCTCCATCTCTACAGAGAGGGAAGCTTGAGTTTCACAGACAGACAGCTGCAGCTCATACTCTAACATGGGTCTCTTCCATAGAACTGTTACTCCTCCCGCCACACCCATTTAGAGAATGGAAGGCATATCCATCACCCAGCTTGCACCTGTACGTAAGAAGACCTTGAGGAGAGAACACATCCTCATCCTTCCCTGGAACCCAAGACTCATCAATTTGATTTGCCTGGGATGATGCCATAATGGCTTCGAAGGCAGTACTAACTAGCTATGTGATCTTGGGAAGGTCACTGTAGTTCTTTGGACTAAAGTTCCCTCCTCTGTAAATGAGGTCTCTAACGGCCCTTCTTGGTTCACATTCTGCCGTCCTATCACCCTGAGTTCTCTCTGAAATCCCTTCATTCATCCAACAAGCATTTATTGAGCACCACTTAGGAGATTCAATGACAAAATCATCTGCCTTCAGGGAGCTTACTTTCTACTTCCTTCCAAACAATCCAAGAATCTTCTCCAAGAGTTATTATTCCTGCTGCTGGTAGGGAACCTTGCCTGAAAGGATGGCTGCCCTCGGTCAGCAGGGGGAGCCTGGTGGTCCTCACACACATTACAAATCAGCCAGAAGGAACCTCAGAGACCCACATGAGAATTCCCCATAAAAGAGTCAGTAACGCAGATTTTGCTTGAAGACAGTCTGTTGTACTTTGGAACAGGTCTAATAATAGTCAGGAAGTTTTTCCTCCTATCAAACTGAAATTTGAATCTCGGTGACTTTCATCCTCCCCATCCTCATTCTGCCCACTGGGGCCTCCTTCACATGACAGTCTGTCAAATATTAGAAGACAGCTCTCTCATCCCTCCCCTCCCCAGCCTTTTCTTCTCCAGGCTATTTCCCATATCGCATCCTGGCTACCCAACTCTGGATGCTTGCTCCTATACCAATCAGGGCTGAGAGGGACCTTAGCTGATCAATAAAGTTCCACTCTCTTTTACTGAAACCACAGTGACAGTTTCTTATATTTGCTTAGTTTTAAAGTTTTAGACTTTACAAAGTGCTTTCTTATACATCATCTAATTCTCACAGCTATCCTATGGGGTAGGCAGGGATTCTAGGGCTAATGGGGACCTCAGATTTCACCTTGCTGAAATACTTCATTTCACAAATGAGCAAACCAAATCCCAGGTAATAAGTAAATGGCTACTCTGTCTAAGGTCACACGGGTTCTACAGTAGCAAAGCCAGGACTTAATCACAAGACTTGACTTCTTGAACAAAGTTAGAACCTGAATGTATTTCCATTACTTACAATGCTATGAGTTAGAATAATTTCCATTCGATGGAAAGCTATAGAGAACTGGGTCATTCTTGGTCATTTCCTCATGGCTGCTCTCAGACTCCCAGTTCTGAAGATGTGTTCTCTCATCTTCCTCTCCATTCCAGATCAAAAGCAGGGATGGTCCTGCTCACCAGGGCTAATCCTAAGCACTAGCTCCCTCTCAATTTCCAAAGACTGAAGGCTCAGGGGCTGAGCAGGAAGAGCTCAGGAAGGACTATTGGTACATATGAATTGGGGTAGGGGGGGAAGGGAAAATGGAATCCCTCTCACCTCCTGCCGCCGATGTTCCTTCTTGAGTTGTGCTATTTCCCGGTTCCTCTTGGTTTCTGCCAGCCGCCTCCGCTGCTGCTCCTCCCTCATCTGCTTCATCAAGGCCACCTATGAAAGGGTGATAGAGAATTAGCATGAAGAGTGGGTCTAATGGAGAAAGACAGACTCACAGAGGGACTGCCCAAGAAGAGACTGGATGCGTCCTTCCTGGCCCATCAGGCACCATTTGAATGGGAGGGAGGGGAGAGAGAGACACGCAGAGGGATCACAAGGCAAAGTGATGATCAAGAACCACTGTTCCCAGACAACCTAGTTATCCTGACACTTGGCTTGGGAAAAGAAGGCACAAAGGTGTAGAAAGTTGCAAGACCACTAATATTCATAGACATAGAATCTTGGGGGTTGTAAGAAATCTCCAAGATCACCTAGTATAACCCCTGCTTAAGCAAGGAGGTCCTCTATTACATCTGGCCCATCTTGAAGTCTCCTGAAGACCTCTGGTGACAGGGAGCTCATTACACATCCTGAGGCAGTCCATTATGCTTTCAGACAGCTTCGAGTTTTAGGAAGTTCTTCCTTTAAATAAGCCAAAATCTCTTTCTTTGCATCTTACACTCACTTCTCCTAGCTCTGTCCCGTTATGAGAGTAATGTCTCAGGGGCCTGGCCAGAAATGTAGCCATCAAAGGTGAACTTAAGTAAGGGAAGAATGAAGTCAACTTATTGATTTGAAGGTTGACTACATTACTGGACTCCAATTCTTCTTCAAGAGCCTTATGACTGGGGAGAGAGTCTTGTTAACCAATGATAGAAATAAGCAAATCCCAATGAGTGTTAAACTCTGGCCCCCCTTGTGATGCTACACAAAATCCCCTTTGGAGGATACAGAAGGAGTCATAACCAGATGGGAAAGGAGCAAGAAATACACCCTCAGTTCACTAGTGGGAAGTAAGGAGGCACCAGGACACTGTAAAGATGATGCTAAGGAACTGGGCTTGGGATAAGATCCCTGGGAGGTAGCAGAATAGAGACTGGGGGGAAGGAGCAAGCCATCTCTTAACTTCTTAATTTTTACCTAATCATTCTTGCTCCCTGGGTAGCTCTAAGCTGATTCCTTTTCTGCTGAAGGTCCCCAAGTCCTGTTAGTACTCTCTAACCTTGAGCACCATGGAACCGAGGCTTCCTTTGCCCAGCCCAAGATAAGGATGGCTCTGATTACAGATCCAAGGAATTCCACTTCCTGATCAAGCACACATTTCTCCAGCTTCATGCAGAAACAGATGAGGTCTCCAGGCGCATCATTAACAACCTGCTGAAATGTGGTCGCGATGTTGCAGAGCCTGAACAGAGATGATCACAGAGTCCAAGTGGCCAAAGGCAGTTTTCAGCTCATCTCCTCTCTGAATTCTTACTCAGTTGTAGGCTACACATAGGGACAATTTGGTGAACCACCTTATGTTGAGCAGCTGTTGTGACAGCTCCATGATGAGTGACGAGGGCACTGGTTTGTCAGAGGGATTTGGAAAAGTGCCCTAAAACTGATATACAATCCCTACTCATTATCCTTTCTAAGGAGGCTTCTGGGGACACCTGGCTGGTGTGGATGGGTGATTAAACTCCCATTTAGGTTGAAACAAAAGTATTTTCTCAGGACTTCAAGCTCAGGGCCCCAAACTGAGCGACTATGGTCTAAGAGCAGGCTGGACACCAGTGAAGGACTGATAGGGAGATGGGCGCTTGGCTTTGTTTGAAAATTTTAAGTAACTTGGAGCTTTACATAAAAATGTTTTACATAAAAATAAAGTACTCTGGGGTGGCCAGGTGGCTCAGCAAGTAAGAGCACCGGCTCCAGTGTCGGGATGACCTGGGGATCAAATCCGGGCTCAGATACTTAGCACCACACCCAGAAATAACTGGCTGTGTAACCTTGAGCAAGTTACTTAACCCCGATGGCTTAAAAAAAAAAATGAAATACTCTATGTAACAGCCAAGATTGTCCTGAGGAAATAGGCTGCTCATTGCTTTGTTTTTTAGTCTTCTTAGGAATGTTCTTTGCACAGGATGTGGGTTTCACAGGTGGCAGACACACAGGTTGGAAGGTAGTGAGGTTGCTGGAAATAGCCCAGATCTAGAAGATGGCTGAGTCACAAGCCATCAGTCAAGATCCCTGAGAATGTGGGGTCCAGGCAAGATGGAAGAACTGCTCATGGCATCCCTGTGGTCAGTAGGAGGACCTCTTGCTTGTCACAGACTCCCTCTACTGGGATCTCTCTCTCTCTCTCTCTCTCTCTCTCTCTCTCTCTCTCTCTCTCTCTCTCTCTCTCTCTCTCTCTCTCTCTCTCTCTCTCTCTCTCTCTCTCTCCTTCCCTCTCTCTCTCCTTCCCTCTCTCAAATGCAACTACATATACAAACTTTATTGTACATGGAGCAGGCAAGTTGGATATAGTTTATTTTTCTTGGCAACATCCAAAGCATCCTAGAATGGGGCATCATAGGCAGACATTGACCTTCTCTCTATCAGAACACATCAGAGTGTTGATCTTGGTCACACTGATGTCAGCTTGCTTGATGTGATGTTTGTTTACTTGGACATCTGTGATGAACACCAGGGCATTGCTGTCCTTAGTCTTCTTCACGGAAGGCTTAGTGGTCAAGGGTGATGATTTTGGCAGAGGTATCAAGCTTGTTTCTTCTACAGGCGCTTTTCCAAGGTATCTGGGCTATGATCAAAGCCAAAGTGGGTCACTGGAAGGTGAGGGATGTTTAGATGTTCTACATTTTGTGACTATGTACACCTTTCAACACTACCTTCTTGACTTTCAAGGACTATGACTTAGGGAATGGGGGGCCATTTCTTTTTTTAACTTAGATGACATCTTGGGGTAATGGATCTCCCCAGGTGCTTTGCACAGGATTATAGATCCAACACCTGCTCAAACCTCAAGAGGCTTCACCTCCAAAGAGGACTATCCAATCCATAGATTTTGTGAACGCCTTGTCCAAAAAACTTGTCAATTCCTTGGAGCCACTCATAACCACAATAGGCAGTGAATTCACTGATCAGACTGAAACAGGGATGTCTGGGTATAAGTCTTAATAGAGCTTGCACAAGTATAGATGGTGGAATATAAGCTCCTTGAGGGTAAAAACTGTGACAGTGCCTGGCACACTGCAAGTCCTTAAGAAATGTTGGTTGTTGGACCCAGCAATACCATCCATTTCTAGGGCTGTATCCCAAAGAGATCAAAGAAAAGGGTAAAGGACCTATTTGTACAAAAATATTTATAGCTGCTTTTTTTGAGGTGGAAAAGAATTGGAAATCAAGGGGATGCCCATAAACTAGGGAATGGCTGAACAAGTTGTGGCAAATGATTGTAATGGAATACTATTGTGCTATAAGAAATGATGAGAAGGATGGTTTCAGAAAAACCTGGGGAGACTTATATGAACTGATGCGAAGTCAACAGAACCAGGAAAACACTGTACACAGTAACAGCAATCTTGTAAGGATGATCAACTGTGAAAGACCAAGACAATGACTCAAGACAATTCCAAAGGTCCCATGATGAAAAATGCTATCCACCTCCAGAGACAGAACAGATGAACTCTGAATGCATATTGAAGCATACTTTTTTACTCTCTTTATTTTTATTGTTTTATTTTGTTTGTGTTTTCTTTTGCAACATGGCTAATATGTAAAGATGTTTTGCATGACTTCACATGTATAACTGATATCATATTTTTTTTTGCCTTTTTTTTGGAGGGCAGTTGGGGTTAAGTGACTTGCCCAAGGTCACACGGCTAGTTTTTGTGTTAAGTGTCTGAGGCTGGATTTGAACTCAGGTCCTCCTGACTCCAGGGCCAGTGCTCTATTCACTGCACTACCTAGCCGCCCCACTGATATCATATTGCCTGCCTTCTCAAAGGGTGGGAAAAGGAAGAGATGAAGGGAAAGAATTTGAAACTCAAAATAAAAAAAAATGAATGTTAAAAAATTTTCAAATATAATTGGAAATATATAATGAAATAAATAAAAATACATGAAAAAATGGCTAATAAACTGAAATCAAGGAACTCTTTTTTTCTTACAAGAGCAGAACTTATTAGAGAACCAAACTATTGAAGACTTCCCTTGCTGTCTAGAATACAGACAATATTCCCTGTTATTGGTACTTATCTCCATCGACATAGTTAGGCTCATTGATCATCTACTATCATGACAGGAGGGAGGAAAGTAGTGACAGATGAAGGAACCCTGGGCAGAAGTTTCCACTGTGGAAGTATCTGCCTGGTTTCTTTCAGGCTTGTTCTGTCCCTTCTCTCAGGCAACCTGCTTTGACAAGGTGATAAAGATGCTATGTATTTCAGAAGGGGCTAGCTGCTTGAACCAAGAGAATACTTGGTATCTTAGGCATCATTGTCCATTCCACACTGGCCACCACAGAGGGACTGAGCAGTGCACTGGGGACACCTGCCTGTACACAACACCCATATAGTCTGATTATACCCTGGACAAAGTCATCAATATTATTAATCATGATGTCGTCAGTTGCAAAGGAGAGATACAAGTATCCGAGGGAGGGCTGTGCCCATTCAAATTCATCATTAGGCATATGTGTTCTGAAGGGTTGGTCTGAGACCACTGAGAAAAAGAGCTGCTGCTAATTCAAAGACCGCCCACTGTTTGATGGAGCAATTGTCAGGAGCTGAGAGAGAAGACCCTGCTACAAGATAAGGCAGGGAACCACAGAAGGACCCTGGGGAGGCTGAGGCTGGTGGACGGCTTGGGCCCAGGAGCTCTGAGCTGCAGGGGGTTCTGGCACCAGGATGCTGAGCCATAGTGAGGTTGCCTAAGCAAGAATAAACTGGCCCAAGTGAGGAACAGAGAAGATCAAAGCTCCTACACCCATCAGTAGAGGATTTGAAGCCACGAGTGGTCACTGTATTTCCAGACTAGTTGAGCTAAGGAGACCCAGTCTCAACATGGGGGCTGAGTAGGGCAGGTGGGGAGGAGAGCCAACAGTCAAAGATGAACAAATAGGAGACAGAAAGTGCAGAGGAGCTGGTGGCTAAAGACCAGGTGGAAGGCAAGGGCTAAGTCAGAAGCAGAGTGAGAGACAACACCACACACCAGAGACCAGAGCACTCTGAGCTTGAGGCAAAGCCCTCTTCGGAGAGGAAGCCTCTCATTGCAGTAAGAGCCAGAGTAACAACCTAGGCCACAGCCACCCCGGGATTGTTCAGCTCCAAGGAATGGGGTGACTGTTGGCCCCAGGGCCCCAGCAGGCACCCCCCTAGACTGGACCGACCAGCCCAGGCCAGGCCAGGCCAGGCCAGCCCAGCCCAGCTCAGCCCAGGCCAGCCCAGCCCAGCCCAGGCCAGGCCAGCCCAGCCCAGCCTCCCACATTAGGAACCAAAAGGAAAGATCAGAAATGTGGAGGTAATTAAATGAACAGGCAAATGATACTCTGGTGAAATGAAACCCAGCATGAAGCACGCTCCAGTCAGCGTTCCTGGCTGCCATTCTGGCGCATCCCCCTTGTTCCCTGCGCCCTCTGGTTACCTTGGCCTTCTTCATCTCTGCCACCTCAGCCTGAAGCTTCTTCAGTTCCCTCTCGTAACGTGACTGGTTCTTGAGTAGCCGGGCATGCTCCTTCTGGGCCGCCTGCAACTTCTGGAGGTCCCGATTCATCTCCCGCAGACGCTTCTCGTAATCTGCCTTGATCTTGTTGGCCTTCTCCTCCGTGTAGCACTCCATGGTGCCTGGGGAGGAAAAGAGGGTGAAGGGCAGAGACGTGAGAACTAGACCCCAGGGGCTCAGGACAAAGGGAGGGCAGGGTGATGGAGGCATGATTCTGCACTGTTATTAACACGCTGAGTGAATTTGGTTAAGTCAATCATGTCATTCCCCCTACACACACACATACACATGCACACACATTCCTGCATGTACACACATGTATATACACACACCCCCTGGACCCTGCGGCCTACCTGCCCTTACCCCCAAGGAGTGTCAGTCTGGTTACAGTCTACCTCAACCCTCAGGAGCTGTAACTGGTGAATTGGTGCCCTTGGACTTGGCCCATTCTACTGGAGAGAGCCTAACACTACTAAAAAAAATGTTGATTGATGAATTGAAAGCAAGGAACTCTTGTCTTCTTATTAGAAGACCAAACTATTGAAGATGTTCCTTGTTGTCTAGAATATAGACAGTGTTCTCTGTCACTGGCACTACTCCTAACAAAACTCCACCCTTCTCCCTCCTTCCCAGTCCTCGCACACACAGCTGGCCTGCTCCCCAGAATCTGAGCCTGCCAGGGACTGCGCAAGGTGCTCTCATCATGCCAGCATGTATTTAGAGCAATGCCTGGCACACAGCGGGTGCTATTCTCAAACGGGACTAGACAGACACTAAGGTCTTTAATGGCTTGTGGCTCAGGGCACAGAGAGAGCCTTGTTAGCCCTGGAGCCATTCTCAGACATTTATTAGCTGTGTGACCCTGGGCAAGTCACTTTATATCTACTTGCCTCAGTTTCTGCAGCTTAAAATGGGGATAACAGGAGCACTTTTCTCAAAGGCTTGTTGTGTGGATCAGATGAGGTGATAATTGTGAGGCACTGAGTGCAACACCCAGAACATAGGAGGTGCTGTATGGATGGCATTCCTTCCCCTCCCCTAACAGAGCTATCTGGGATGTGCTACCTGGCCACCAGCTCCCTGACATGGGGCGTTAGTGCAGGAGGCTGAAATGCACCTTCATGTGGGTGAGAGGGGTGTGTGCGTGTGCGTGTGTTGTGTTTGTGTATGGGGAACTGTTATGAGCGAGTATATATGTAAAGGTGTAAATATGTTTGTGTATAAGTCTGTCTATGTGTGCAAGCATATCGTAGAGTAAGTGGGAGCTCGTGTGTATGTGTATGTGTGTATTTCTGTACAAGTGTGTTATGTATGTGGATTGTGGATGTATGCATGTCTAATATAAGTGTGTGTATATATATGGGTGTATAAGTATATGTGTGTATGTGTATAAATGTGTTATGTGTGTGGATTGTGGGTGTATGCATATGTGTACTATGTAAGCATGTATATGTGGGTGCATAAGTATATGTGTGTATGTGTATAAATGTGTTATGCATGTGGATTGTGGATGTATGCATGTATACTTTGTAAGCATGTATATGTGGGTGTATAAGTATATGTGTGTAAGTGTGTATGTGTATAAACATGTTATGTATGTGGATTGTGGATGTATGTATATATGTACTATGTAAGCATGTACATATGGGTGTATAAGTGTGTATAAGTTTGTGTATGTGTATAAATACATATGTGTTATGTATGTGGATGTATGTATGTGTATAAGTACATGTGTGTATGTGTATAAATACATGTGTGTTATGTATGTGGATTGTGGATGTAT
>NW_027187372.1:25903679-25919950 GCF_028583685.1 Petaurus breviceps papuanus
TATGTGTATAAATACATGTGTGTTATGTATGTGGATTGTGGATGTATGCATGTGTATGTGTGGATGTATGTACACAAGTGTGCACGTACTGAGGTTCTGCAGCACCCGGTCCCGCTCCAGCTGCGTGTCCCGGATCTTGTTCTGCAGCAGGATCAGCTTCTCCTCATACTGGTGCTTCAGTGTCTGCAGCCGCCGCTGGCTGTTCTCCAGCTCGTCAATCAGCTTCTGCTTGATCTCAATCTCACAGGTCAGGTCTGCCAGGTCGGCCTGGAAGTTCACCTCTGCGGGTGGGGGACACGGGGGCACGGGGGCATGGGGGTACGGGGAGGGGAGGAGAGGGGGACACAGAAGAGAAGAGGGCAGCTAAGTGGCACAGTGAGTGGAGGTCTGGCTGCAGGGCTCAGGAGAGCCTGAGTTCAGCTCTGGACTCAAGACACTTCCTGTCTGCCTCAGTGTCCTCATCTGTAAAATGGGAACAGTAACAGCACCTGCCTCCCCGGCTTGTTGTGAGGCTGCAATGATTTGAGCAGAGCTTCACGGACCTTAGAAGTGCTGTACACACGCCGGTTACTATGGTGAGAGATGCAGGGCTCTTCCAGGGGCAGCAACAGTGCTGGATAATGGTAGAAACAGGCCAGTTCAAACGAGCGCCATCTTTCAGCCCTTCCTCTCTAGTCTAAAAGGGCAGCCCTGGACCTCAGGGACAGGGCCGTGCCTCTTCCTCGGGCCTGAAGCTCTGTTCTTCTAGCCATGCTCCATAACCACTGAGGCCAGAGCTAGGTCTCCATCTGCCAGGGATGTCAGGGAGCCTGTACACTGAGACCCTGGGGACTCGTTCTATAGGAGCTGACTGGATGCTGAAGGGTCCCTGAGGCCCAGGAGACCCAGAACAGATGCCGCCTCTGGGGCTGGGAAGGAGCAGTTTGTGTTGAGAAGTCAGAGTCTATTAGATAAGTTTCCCCTTCCCTCCACTGTCTTTAGGGCAAGAACCCCCAGGAATTCACATAGGGGTGTGTGGGGTGGGACAGAGGGTGTTTGTTGGCAAGCGGTTTTTGTATCAAAAAATAAATAAAAAATGAATCCTAACTGAAGGATGAAAGCCTTGACCTATGGCTCTGAGTTGAGCACAATAACTACATTTAATGCAGCAAGTTTCCACTGACCACATCCCCATTCCCCTTCTCCCTTTGCCATCTACTCCCCCACCACTGTCATGAAGATGATCCTAGGGTCTAACTTTCCTTACACTAACTTAACATTGCATATGGTCACCTGTGAAACCTCATTTAGGTCTAGTCACAGAGGCATAGGTTCAAATCCTTCTTCTGACATCTACCTTTGAGGCAGTTGGAGAAAGAGTAAATAGATTGCTAGACTTGGAGACAGGAAGACCTGAGTTCAAATCCTGTGTTAGACACTTACTCGTTGTGTGTCCCTGGGCAAGTCACTTACTCTCTCTCAGATTCAGTTCCCTCGTTCTGTAAAATGAGGGGGTTTGACTTAGACGGGACCTTTAGTCTATGACCTAATGATCCTGCTGATGGGTCTACCCACCACAGGTCTCTTCCCACTTCACTCCATCCTCTTCAGTCACCAAAATTATTTTTCCAAAATGTAGGTTTGACCACGTCACACTCTCACTCAGTAAACTCCAGTGGCTCCCTACTACTTCCAGGATCATGTACAAAATTGTGTTTGGCGTTCAAAGCCCATCATAATGTAGCAACACCCTCTTCCCAACCAGGCACATAGTAGGTGCTTAATAACAGCTTACTTCCTGACTGACTATGGTCCTCCTCTGCAAGGCCAGGTCTGGCTCTCTACCCCATTTCCTGCTGATAAGAAAGGGAGACTCCAGGGTGGCATGGGGGGGTTCTTTAGGAACTGGAAGGGTGAGCTTCCTTCCCCTTCTAGCATGTTCGTGCCTCAGTGGCCAGTCCTTCCTATCTCCTGCCCTGGGGGATGAACTCACCCTTCTCCTCAGGGTCCGAGTCTGAGTCCACCAGGCTCTCCTCACTGCCTGAATCTTCATCTTCATCTTCCCGTCCTTCCTCCTCCTCACAGCCACTTTCATCCCGATCCTCCTCTTCCTCCTGAGCATTGAGCACCATGATGGCGCCCTCCCCTCCCAAGGGTCAGGAAACCTCCCCACAGAGAACTGGGTGAGTTCCCATTGGGCCAGACCATGAAGGGAGCAGCACCCTGAGACTGAGGGATGGTAGTATGCACATGTGTGTGTCTACATACATGCACACAAACATACATACATGCATGCATGCATGGAGGGCAATCAGTAGGGAAAGAGCAGAAAGGGAGCACACACAGCACTGCAGCTGGAACCCTATGATCCCTCCCCCCAAAATCACATCTGCCTCCAAGGAGCATGGGCCCTTTATGCGCATATGGAGTCCCTTCTTTGGGGCTGAGATTGGGAGAGGGGGCAAATACATCAACCTGGCAACCAATCAAACCCAGTGAGTCTAATTCAAGGAGGGGAGAGTTACTTGGCTCTGAATGGGGCTGGGAACATCGATGGCCCTCCTCCAGCCCTTCTTACTGAGACTGATGCCTAGGTGAAGCCCAGGCAGGGCCACAAGTCAGAGCGCACATGGGAAGGGACTGGCCCATACCTCCTCGGCCTCGTTCTCATCCGTCTCTTCTCCATTCTCTTGATGTAACTTTGCCCTCTTTTTAAACGCCTCCTTCTCTGGGCTGCCCACAGGAGGGAGATGGGGGTAGGGTCAGGTTAGGAGAGTCTGCCTCACAGATCCTAGGCTAGGGGCTGGAAGGGGTCTTAGAGGCCATCTCATCCAACCTCCTTGTTACAGTTGAGAAGGTATTAAATAACGCGCCCATAGTAACACAGCTAGTCTAATCCTGGAGATGAGATGTGAACCCAGCTCCTTCCAGCACTCTTTTCATTCCTCCATGCTCCTGCTCCAGGGAGGTAGGAGTCACAGAGAAGAAAGGAGGCCGGGACTGGTAGGGAAAATATCCCTATCTGAGGTTGGGAGAGGGGATGACGTCACCCTAAAGTATAGGAGACAAGGCAGTGAGGTCAGCCAGCAATCTCCATTTCCCAGCTGAGCTGGTTTTTAAATTTTAACCCAACTAGCCCAAAATAGACTCTAATTAGTCTCTTATTTTCCTACATGTCAAAGATCACAAGACAGGGTAAGGCAACCTTTGCCCACAAGTGGCTGATTACTTTCCCAAGATAGCAGGCACCGGAAAGAGATTTCTGGGGACTGGTGCCACTGTGCATGATGTTACCAGGGAGGTGGCCTGGGGTAGTACAGAGATGGAGCTTAGTAACACCAGCTTCTACTAGTCTCCCTCTCCTCAGACCCAGATCCAAGAAGGGGTGGATGCCTCAAGGGGAGGAAGTCCCACCCCTATGAGAAAACTGACCCCATCCTACACCGCCCACCAATGCTACTGTCAGATGGTATGTGGGGGCTTCTCTCCTTCACCTTTTTCTCCGTTGCCTCGTCTCCTTTTTCTTTAGCCGTTCCAGGTCCTGCTTGGCCTTGCGGATCACCTCTGAGGCCTCTGCTTCCATGGAAATCGATGGGCTGCTCAGCAAACTTCCCTGGGTTTGGGAACCAGTCATGGAGTAGGAGGACCTCCCTGAGGTCCGTGAGAGTGTGCGGCGGAGAGACTCATTCATCGCTTCACTCTCTAGAAGCTTTGTTCTGAAGTAGAAGAGAAAGGAGGTCAGCTGGAAGTATTGTCTCTTAGCCCTCCCCCTGCCAGAGTTCCCAGACCCGCCACCCTAGGTCTTCCCCATCCCCAGTGCTCACCGAAGTTCCTCAATCTCTCGGATATAGTTCTGGATCAGAGTACCAATGGCCTCATTGCCATCTCCTGGAGGGGAACAGAAAAGATATGTCTCATGATAACGGTAACAATCCCAGCAACAATAACACTGTGGGATAGGTCATTGTTATTTAACATATATTGTGGCACCTAAAAAAAAAAGTAGATTTCAGTGATTCATGCAGAGATAGGCTAAGTGGGCCAAGATACAAGTGGGGCAGCCATAGTGACATTATAGGCCTCTACTATAGAAGAAAGAAAAGAAACAGAAGGGAGACAGAGGAAAGCCTTGAGCTGCCATATGCCAGCTGTTCTGAGAAACAAAGAATGAGAGGAGGTCGATCTCAAAGAACTGGATGCAATGTAAAGGTCCCCTAAAAACCCCAAAGAACGTGGGACTTAACCACTGGGACCTGAGCTGTCATTAGCAGAGAATATCCTGAAATAGGGTCACAAAGTACTGAAATACCTAAAGAAACCTATGAATGGGATAATTAAAAGTTGTGAAGCGACTTAATATACCTTAGATGGTTTTTCCCTTTCTATTCTTTGTTCTATTTGATGATACACACCTTGTTTATTTATAGTTAAAGAAGAATAATTTGTTTTGTTTTAATTAAGTGCTTACCTTCCCCTTCTCAAAGGTTGGTAAAAGTAGGCTAGTATATATACCTGAGGACCTTAGGCGAATAGCCCAAAGCTATTCATGCCCAAACTGCTATGATTGCTGTTACCCAAGGACGGGGAAAGGCATCACTGCTCACATAACAGTGACCAGGAGAGAAAGAAAGCATGGTCCAGAGGAGGAAATGAACAGACTCTTCTGGATGAAGCTAAGTTTGCAGTAAGAATCAGGTCATCAATAAATCAACAGGCATTTTATCAAGCACCTAATAGATACCAACCAGGCACTGCTAGGCACTGAAGATATAAAGAAAGGAACCCCCCCTGCCCCTGCCACTCCCAACAAGTCCAGGGCTGATTTTGAGGAAAGTCACCACTGTGTTATTCCCTAGTCATACTAGATCCAAGAAACCCTGTTCAGCACTGGGCACCCCACTTTGTCTGATCAGAATGGGAGGCCGCTGAAGGCCAGGCCATCTGAGGGGCACATCGGCTGAAGGAAGCTGGAATGCTTTCCCTCACTTAAGGTCTTTAAGCAAACACTGGCTGTCTGGCTGTCAGGGGTATGTTGTAAAGGAGATCTTTTTTTTCAGGCCAAGCTTAAACTCAGAGGCCTCTGAGGTCCCTTCCAAACCCGATCCTTTGGAATTCTGTTTAGCCTGAAAGAAGAAAAGACTGAAGGGGACTGTGATCTCTGTCTCCAAGGATGTGAAAGGCTGTCAAGTGGGAAGGGGCCTGGATTTGTTCTACTTGGCCCTGGGAGAGGGTGGAGAGAGAGGGCCAGAACAAAGGACAGTGGGCAGAGGTTGTACAGCAACATAGTGAGGGAAAAATTCCTAAAAATAAGAGTGGGCCAGGCTGCCTGGGGAGGCAGGGGCTCCCTTCACTGGAGGGGAACAAGCAGAGAATGGGTGACCACTTATCGGGGATTCCTGCCCAGGTACGGGTGGATTATGTCACAGGCAACCTCTGAGTGCCCTTCTGCCTCTAAGAACCTGTGCCAGGACCTGAAACCTCCAAGTGGGACCCAGGCAGTCATGTTAAGGTCACCTTAAACTTTATAAAGCACTTTAACAAACATCATCTTGTGTGATTCTCAGAACCACCCAGTGAGACACGTGGGGGGAGGTCAGTATCTCCATGTTACAAAATGAAGACAAACAATGGTGGAAGTTGGGGTGTTGAAACTGGGGGAAAGAAAGGAGATTTGGCTGGGAGAGAGAATGTATAAAGGAGGGCATCTGAAATAAGCCTGAATAGTAAGCTGGAGCCAGACTATGGGAAGTCTGAGGTTCTCAGGGTCTGCCAAAGGACATTAGAGTTTTGTCACCAAAGTGGTAACCAGGAGTGTTTTTGCTGTTTAGGCCAGACTAACTCATTCCTGCAGGGGCAGAAGGAGGAAAGAACAGGGGAGCTAAGTGCTTTCTGACAGACATGGGAATGGGAAGTCTCTCCAATCATTGAATCAACAAGAACCTACTATGTTCTGAGCATAAAAGTAGGTACTGGGGATGCAAAGAACAAAAAGGAAAGAGTCTCTGTTTATGTTCTCTCATGGGAGATGACAAGTCCATCTGGAAGTGTAAGGATAGTAAATACAAGGGGGCTAGGGAGGGTGGTATAATGTTAATGGGATATAAGAGCTTCCCCACCCATTAATAGGCTTCAGATGGAGCCCATTAAGGCAAGATTGCTAAGGGCAGTGAGTAAAGCAGTGGGCCCGGAGTTGGGAGGACCCGAGTTTAGTTCTGGCCTCAGACACTTAACACAAAAACACTAGCCGTGTAACCTTGGGCAAGTTACTTAACCCCAAGTACCCTCCAAAAGGCAAAAAAAAAAAAAAAGATTGCTAAGGGGAGGCTTGTAGAAAGGCTTTCACACCTTTTGTTAATTCCTAATTAGGCACTGAATCATGAGGGTTTTGATGCCCTCTGGTTCTATAAAGGGTATATATACTCTGAGGTTAGCATTTTGGGGCTCACTCATTGGAAGAATGTTCTTGTAAACTGATCAGATGAGACTCTGGGTAACTGTTAAGGAGCCCCCTGTTTTTGAAAATGTCTCAGATGTTGGTGCTTCTCTCTCTGGTAACTATATATGTATTGCCTTGGTCAGACAGTTGAATCTGTCTGTTGATCTGTGTTAATTTCTCAGTTAGAAGCCCAGTCTGTTGGTTTTTATTTCTCTGCTTGTATTTTCTCTGAAGTTCAGGGCAATGACTTTCCCCCTAACTAGTGAATGTAATTTAAAAGACTGTTAACCCCTTGAACAGCTATCTTTCCTAGTAAAGCAGGTCTAAGAACCTGAGCTAGGAGCCATCCTGGGTATGCCAGCGTGGTTGCTGCTACAGGCCAGCAGGTCCACTTGCCCTGTACTCACCGGCCTTAGCAAGGAGCAGGTTGGCCTCCTGGCTCATGAGGTGGGTGACACGGTTGTTGATGGCATCGATGGCTTCCTGCATGGCTTTCACCCGCATCCGCAGTGTGCCATTCTCTTTCTGCAGCATGGCATTCTCCCGGAACAGGTCACTGTAGCCGTCTGAGCCGTCCTCCCCAGTCACTCGCTTACCCTAGGAGGAGGAGGGGAGTGGGTGGGAAGAGGTCAGTCTATGGCTCAGCAGAAAGGGAAGGCCTGAGGAGCTCTTCTCTCATTTGAACTGCTGATCTTTTTTCCCAAGCAGCCTCTTGACCACCACTGTCAGACTAACTGACTTAAAATCTAGTTATGACCATATTATCTCTCTTTTTGAAAACTAAAAAAAAAAATGCACAGAAAAGGAAAAAAGGCAGCTTAGAGGTCAACAGAGACAAGTAGGACAGATTTGGGAACTAACATGCCACATTGAGCACATACTGTAAAAAGAAAAAAACAGTTGTACACAGTGAGATTGTAGGTTTCATATACACACACACATTTTTGGAATATAGAAATATTCAGGTGTGTCAAATTTAAAACAATAAAAAAATTTTTTAAGACCTCCCATGGCTCCTTATTAGGGGCCTACCTATAGTGCACAGAATGCTAGGCCTAGAGTGAGAAAGATTCAACTTCCTGAGTTCAAATTCAGCCCCAAACACTTACATACTATGTGACCTGGGCAAGTCACTCAACCCTGTTTACCTCTGTTTCCTCATCTGTAAAATGAGCTGGAGAAGGAAATGGCAAATCATGACAGTATCTTTCCCAAAAAAAACTCCGAATGAGAGTGAAGAAAAGTCAGACAAAACCGATTGAAATGACTGAACAACACAGATCCTTATAGCCTATCAAAAAAAAAAAAAAGTCCAAATTCCTTATGCTAATATTCAAGGCTTCTATTATATGCTGGCCCTTTTCCCTTTCCAGCCTTATTTCCTATTGATTCTCTACAAACTCTCAAACTGGGCTCCCAGTCTAACACTTCATTGTTTTTGTTCATTCTATTCCCTCTTCATGAAATGTCCAGTCACCCTGACCCACCTCTGTCCCTCGTGCATCCCCACTTATCAAGTCTGAACCAACCTTTATCACCCACTCCAAGTCTGCCTTCTATATGTAACCTTCTGGACTGCCCCAACCACAAGGGTCTCTCTTGCTTCTGGACTCCTATGGCATAGTGTACTCTGAACACCAATCACACGTCCTGGAGTTACTTTCACATATATCTTCTATCACCTACAGCACTGTAAGCTCCTTGGGGGCAGAGGTCATGTCTTATTAATCTTTATGTACTGCCCTGTGCCCAACATTGGAACTTGCTTGCACACAGCAGGCATACAATAAATAATTGATGAATGAATAAGAGAAAAGGTGAGGAGGAATCTGAAAAGTCAGAGGGTCAAAGTGGTCCCCAGCAGGCCACTCCTTGAGAGGAAGGCAGAGCCACGGGGAAGCAGTGTTGTTACTTACAGGCACTGCTAAGCTGAATGCTCAGGGCCCAGTCCAGAGAAGCTGGGCCCATTCTACTGGCTAGGCCAAGAGGAGCCCCCTCACTCACCGCCTTGTACTCCATCAACTCCATTTGCAGGCGGGCAATCTCTGCGCGAAGGGCACTGATCTGCTGGCTGGTCTTATCTTGGTTCACAACCACCTTGTTCTTGATGTTGCGGGCCCGGTTGGCATACTTGAGGGTATTCAGGGTCTCCATAAAGTCCCGGTCTGAAGGGCTCACACAAGCAATCATAATTGTCTGGCTGGTAGGGATAGAGGAGAGATGTGGCAGAGGCAGATGTGCCCATAGAAAACATCACACTGGAGCTAAGTCCTGGCCTGTCCCAAGGCCACCTGAGGGCCACTTGGCACAAACTCCAAGATGAAACGACCATGAGATTTCTGTTCCAGCAGTATATGACTACAATTTACTTAGCTAATATGGTCAGTGCTGTTTTGGCCTGTTGTTTTTTTAGAAATTGATCTAGGAAATAAATAGTAGTAAGACCTTATATTTCCAGTTTTAATATCCTGTCTTAGCTTTACAAATTCCCTATGAGTTATAAAGGGGAAAGGATCTATTCTCTCCCTTGTACAGAGGCAATAAGGCAGTATAGCAGTGTGGGAAATAGAACACTGGACTTGGCCTCAGGAAGAACTGAGGTCGAATCCTGCTTTAGACAGGTACTAGCTGCCCAAGCCTGGACTCTCTCAGTGCCTCAGTTATCTATTCGGTTAAATGGGAATGATGACAGCACCTGTCTCACAGGGTTGTTGTGAAGCTCGAATGTGATGATATGTATGTAAAGTGCATTGTAAACCCTAAAGCACCATATCAACATCAGCTATAATTACGAATTATAATTATTACCAGGTAATAGTAATAACGATGATGGGAATACGCACGGGGAAATGACGTGGCCAAAATAAATGACTTGTCCAAGACCATTAACCTCCCTAGGTTTTCTCACTCTCAGCCTCAGATCATGCTCAACACAACCAGCTGCACTGGATAGGAGCTGGCAGTGAGTGGGCACAATAACTGCTCCCCAGGAGTGGCCGCTGTGGTTACCTATTGCCCCCGAGGGAGTCCTGGAGAAGCCGGGTAAGCTTGGAGTCCCGGTAGGGCACGTGGACCACCTTCTTGCTCTGGTCTCCCAGGGCACTGATCACATTACCCAAGGCCAGCTGCAAGAAAGAGCCCTGGCCTTCAGCAGGGTATCCCACGGAGCCATGGCCCCTAACCTTCCCACCATCTTCACTGCCCTCAGCCAATCCCAAGCTCTAGGACTGGGGACACGCAAGGATCATTATTAAAGTCAAAGTCAGGGAAGAGGACCAAACAGAAACAGACCCAGGAGAAGGGGAACAGAGACAAAAACATGGCATGCAGGAAGGAGTTAAGGGTTCAGGTCCTGCTCTAGGCCACTGGATCAGCCTCTATGCTGGACAGGGTAAGAGTTTCCATACCAGGCCACAGTTGATAGAGATGCCCTCTTTGGCCCTCTCGCCCGTGGCCCCTGTCCGCTTTAGCCGTTCAGAGCCTGCCAGATCGACGAAATGAAACTTGGCTGTGAGCGTTTCATACTCGTTGGTGGGGGCAGCACCATTGGGAAGACCAGGCACCTCACCATTCACCTATGGGAGAAGTGGGCATGGCTGAAAACCCCAATCCCCCCACCTCCACCCCACAGGGGCTAAGGCTCCCTGGGATGTCTGGAGATGCTCCCTTAGCAAGTCCAGAGGGGCAGAGGACAAAATACCAAAGTGGGACATGAGGTCAATAAAGCTATAAGGCCATAATAAGAGGCCTCAGAGATCATCCCATTCAAGCCTATTAATTTACACAGGAGGAAACAGAAACTCAGTCAAGTGAAGCGATTGGCCCAAGATCCCACAGATACAGAGGGGAAGAGCCAGGACTCAAAGCTGGGTCTCCGGATCCAGCACAGTTTCTCTGGGACGGGTAGAAGTCCCAGCCTGGTTCTGCCCATAGCCAGGCCCCTCCACCTACTCCTCCTGCCTCTCTTGAGGCTGCTCACCAGGTCAGGCCGGGCGCAGACGCGCATCTGACACAGGTGGATGGTGAAGATGGCGTGAGAGCGGGAGCTCTGCACGTTCATCTGGGTGCTGGCCGTGGTCCGGGACAGAGCGCCTTGCTTCAGACACTGGATAAGCTGCAGAGAGAGGAGACAGGCTGTACGGGGTGGTAAGGGGCCCTTCCAGGGAGCTATGTCTCTGCAGGAGACAGAGAGACCCTTTGTATAGAGCCCCCTGTATTTTCATTCTTATGCCACTCAGGCATCCCCAGGAGCACTGATGCCTTGCATCTTGCCCCTTTCAATTAGCTAATAAAAGCAGATAGTATTTATGTGGGCTTTAAGGTCTGAAGGCCACTTCACAAATATTATCTCATCTGAATCTCACAACCCTGGGAAGTGGGTGCTACTACTACCCCCATTTTACAGATGAGGAAACCGAGGCACACAGATCTGCCCAGGTATGTATTTGAGGCTAGATCTGAACTCAGGTGTTCCTGACTCAGACCCAGTGCTCTATTCATTGTGCTACCAAGCTGCCTCTCCCTAGTAGACTCCCACCTCTTCTTGGGAACTGATGAGGCGGGAGGTAACACCAGTGGTGTAGATGCCCCCATTGGTGTCTTCATGGATCTTGATGTTGGATTTTCGGTGGCGGGAATCAGGATCTCGGGTGCTATCAAACAGGTCAAGGATCTCCTCATTGTAGAGCTGGACATAAGAGCCAGAGAGGAAGAGGAGGCAATGGTGAGTTATTCCCCAGAGGTCAGTGGAAGACTCAATGACCCCTCCTACCCGACTTTTCCCTCTCATAAAACTTTGTACTCATCTAGTAGTATTTCAGGGCCCTACTGGGTCAGGGATCCCAAAAGGACCAAAGAGCTGAGAATCCAGAGGCCTAAGAACAGGCCCTCTTCAGGTTATAGAATAGAGTGGGACCCCCAACTCAAGCTGAGCTAGTCAAGAGGTCAGGCCACTGGTCATGGCTGACTGTGTGGAAATGAGCTCAGAGATGGAGAACTTGGTAGTCATGGGAAGACTTGTTTAGACTGAGGCAAAGTAAAGCAAGTAGGACCAGAGAACAACATATATCACGCCTGCAATGACAAAATGGAAAGAACCACCACAAAACAATCAAATCGGAAAGCTGGGAAATGATAAGCACCAAGCTTGGGCCCAAAAAAAACATATAAGGATGTATCTCTTCATGCTTCTTTGTAACTATGAGTGTGGGCATTCTATGAAATTGTATGTTAGTTTTGCTGAGCTGTTGTGTTCTCTTTATTGTTCTTTGTTTAAGGGACGGCTCTGGAGGAAGGGAAAAAAGGAGGGATACACTTAGTAATGGAGGTGATGTAAAAACAAACAATATCAATAAGAATTTTATTTAAAAATTAGCATTCACTGCTACCCATCCCTTCCGTCTCAGGGGCAAAAGCTCAGATACTGTCTGAGAACATTTGGATATGTTCTCTTCTTCTTCACAAGGACCTGACTGGAGGATAGGGATGGAAATTAGAGCGAGGAGAAATCGTGGTTTACTTTGTGTGGCAATAGGCAGAAGGGACCACCACTGGTCTGACCTCCTGGATATGTGTCTAGCTTCTTTGTAGGGACCCTATGTTGTCCTGCCTTCTAGGAGAGTTCAATCCAGCTTGGAAGATTCCCCAAACCTCAGGGTAAGCTCTCCTTTTTATAATCACCACCAGAGAAAGTGCCACCTGCTAAGGGGCAGGGACATTCCCCTGGGAGGTAGGTACTTAGAAGGTGGACAGGTAGGTCCTAGAGGAGAGGGAGAATGAGAAAGGAGACAGTTGAGGGCTGCAGCCACTGGGTTCCTGCCTCTGGAAACTCTGATAGCCTGGACATCCGAGGCTTTGATGTTCCTCAAAGAGACGGAAATATCAAGACAGGAAAGGGAAGAGGAACAGGAAAGGACTGACTGGGATTTGGGTGCCATTAATGGCCATGTCCTCCCAGGTCTGTCTGTCCTATAAACAGACAGACTGGACTCATGTAACCCTTTCCACCCTGAGGGCAGCATCCCAACTAGTGGCTCTGTCCTTGGCACAGCCTTCCCAGGGGGCTGCTGGTTCCCTCCCTCTGGACATTTCCCTGGCAACGGGGCTGGAGAAGGAAAAGCAAAGAGACAAGAAACAAAAGACAAATCCATTGAATCTGAAAAGGAGCCTGGAGTCCCTGAAGGGCAAAGCAGCCACACTCTTGTCTAAGAACACCTAGGAGACAGGAGCAGACCCAGGAGGGAGCAATTAACCAGCAGCCCCCCAGGGAGTAGGACCAAAGGCAGCCAGGGTTGTTTTCCTGCTCTGGTTTCCCTAGCTTTCTGTTTCTCTCTCAGACTGAAAGGCAAGTGGAGCCAGAGCTGGAGGGAGGGTTTGCAGGGTTCAAGCCCTGTCTTTGGATCCAACAAGAGGGGGAGCCATGCCTGTGGGTGGGGGTTCTAGAAGGTCACTGTGGGGGAAGGGGCAGAAGGGGGCTTCCTAAACCCTTCTTCTTTTTTTTAAAAGCAATTGGGGTTAAGTAACTTGCTCAAGGTTACATGGCCAGTTGTTTCTGGGTGTGGTGGTAAGTATCTGAGCCTGGATTTGATCCCAAGTCATGCCGATTCTGGGGCCGATGCTCTTACTCACTGAGCCACCTGGCTGCCCCTAAGCAATTGGGGTCAAGTAACTTGCTCAAGGTTACATGGCCAGGTGTTTCTGGGTGGGTGCTAAGTGTCTTAGCCCAGATTCGATCCCAGGTCATCCCGACTCTGGGGCTGGTGCTCTTACTCACTGTGCTACCTGGCCGCCCCTTCCTAAGCCCTTCTCTCTTATCCAGGATGAAGCACTGAGTCTGACAGAATCTGAAAGGGTCCCAGCATCATCTAAACCAGAGGTGTCAGCTACAGGGCCCCAGTACCATCCCCAGGGAGGCCAGAACCAGACTAAAATGTAGTGGGGAAATATTTAACAAAAGAAATAAAAATATGATAGGACATGGAAAACGTTGACATGTGGTTTTCTAAGCCAATATCTGGCCCACTGAGATTCTTCTATGGTCTAGGGGCCCTGGTTTCTATCTGAATTTGACCTGGTTGATCTACGTCAGTTCCCTCCTGGATTTTTACAGATAAGGAAACTGAGACCAGAGAAGTTTCGGTGCTTAGCCTAAGGCCCCACAGATCTATGTAAAAACAGCAAATGAGCCTAGATCTACCCTCCTAGGCCCCTCCAGGGTACCCCCTCTTTCTGACTGGGGAAGACTACAGGGGGTTCTGAGGTTTCTTGTGGAAATTACTCAATAGTGCCATACCATTCATTCCATTTCCATCAGGAAACTGATGGCTTACTTCCTGTCTGGAGGAATCTGCCTTCTTCAGGCCAGAGCGAGATGGACAAAGAATAAAATATCTAGGTAGAAAAAGGTCAGGAAGGGTACCTACTGTCAGGAGACTAAAGAAGCCTGGTTCTAGAAAATTGGAAAATTCCCCCATGTCAGATCTAGGGAAACTGAGGCAGAGTAATAAGCAAGTGGCCAAAAAGTGAAGGGACAATATAAGGGGAGTCCAGGCCTTCAGCACCTCTGCAGCTGACTGCATTCTTCCTGGGGTAAGTGATATTCCCTTCTTTCAAGGCAGAGCCTGCTCAAGGCAGCCCCTGAGCTGTAGGGCACCCCATGAAAGAAGAGGGTGTTGATGTTGCTTGTAATATTAAAAGCTGATGTTTCAATATCACTTTGTGCTTTCCTCATAACAGCCCCAGGAGCTAGGTGGTATGGGTGACATCGTTGTTGTCTCCCATTCTGCAGATGAGAACAACAAGCTTGGAGAGGTTAAATGACTTATCCTCTTCTGTAAAGAGGATGAGAGGTTGGTTTTCACTTCCCAAGAAAACATAATCTGTTTTTTTGACTCCTGGGAGATCTGGGCTGTGATTCAGATTTCTCACTTTCACTATTCCCCTATTTCTTAAATTCTAGCTATCTTCAAAGACCCCAGTGGAAGCTCAGTGGAGAAAAAAAGAGGTGTTATGGGAGAGTCAGGACTTGAACTCATCCCCACCAACTCCCCAGTCTAAGTTTTGCCAGGATTTGGGTCTAGAGATTGTTCTTCCTGGTCTGATCAGCACCAGCCCTTGGGTTGGCAGTTCTGACCCAGACTGGCACTAGCTTTAATTTTCTCATCCATGGGAAGTTTATGGCCCTGAGGGAACAGAAGATGAGAATGCTGGATCCCAAGCATCTTTCTGGCCTCCTGGGCTCATCCCAAGCCCAAGCAGAGTGCTCCTCAGGGTCAATGACTCTAGGCAACAAGACTGTACATGGGCCTATATCCAGCAATCCCATCTCCTATTCCTCCTTCAGGCCTAGCTTGGAGAATCTACCTTTCCTCTCCCAACAAGAATCACAGTGCCATCCAAGTACATCTCACAAGCCACTAAAGTCAGGTTTTGTCCACATTTGAGCCCCAAAAGAAGTGGTAGGACAACCTTGCCAGAGCAGGCATGGATCCAGGCTCAGGCCTTGGGGCACACTCTCTTTCCCTTTCCCATCTCCTCTATCTCACACTCCCACCTCCAAAAAAAAAAAAAAGGCTCTCTGTGCAGGCCCTTGAGAACATGGCCTACCAGTCCTCTGGTGGGTGACAGGATCACAGAATTAGAGCTAGAATTTACAGGCCATTTTGGCCTACGTCCCCCTCATCCCCAATTTATAAATGAGGATCTGAGACAAATGATTTGCCCAAAGTCCCCCATGGTGTAAGTTGAAGTGTCAGGACTCGAACCAAGGTTCTTTGATTCTAAATCTTGTATTCCTTCCACTAGACCACGATGCCTCCCACAACAAGGAAGACAGGCCCTATCTAGCTCTTTGTTTCCTGGTGTCCTCTCATCTCCCTGGTCATACCTCCAGAAATTGTGCGCTGACTTTGAACTCGGGCCCAGGCACTCCCTGTTCCTGGGCCTGTTTCTTGCGTTCAGCAATGCCCCTGAAGAGGTGGCCTATGGCCCTTGGGATGATACCATGCTCCTCCTCTGTGGTGCTCATGTCAAAGCCAGTGCCCATGGTGTATGTCTTCCCAGCTCCTGTCTGTGGAGGGAAAGATGGGACAGGACAGTGAGTTCTTAAAGCCTCTTCTTTTAGAAGGAAGCAGAGCTAGTGGACCTCAAGGGGAGAATCTCTGATGCCTTCCCAGACTCAACCATACACATCCCCATCTTCTCTGTTCACCATGACACCCCTCTCCTTTAAGACCTTCATCTCTCCCAGAAAGACTTTTTCAATTGATTTCATGCCCTCCAGAAAATTCCATTCACTCTGGCATCCATAGATACTGCATAATCCCATATAACTTTGTACTTGTTAACAAGATTCATTGTCTTATGTGTCTCTCATCTAACTAGGAGCTGACCTGAGGAGGGAGGGGGTCCTTACCTGTCCGTAGGCCAGCACTGTGGCATTGTAGCCCTCAAAGCAGCCCTCGATGAGTTTGCCCACACAAGCTGTGTAGATTTGCTCTTGCCAGGTATCCAGGTCAAAGACAAAGTCATAGGTGAAGGCCTTGTCCTTTCCCAGAAGCACCTGGGGCTCTCCAGGAGTGACTGACGTGCAGATGTGACAGCCTTCAATCTTCTCCTTGGATAGCTGGGGCCGGATCCTGCTCAGGGAGAGAGAGAAAGAGACAGAGAGAAAGGGGGAGAGGGAAAGAAAAAGAAAGAGAGAAGGCGGGGAGGGAAGAAGGGAGAGACAGGCAGAGAGAGGTAGAGGGGCGAGGGAGGGAGGGGGAGAGAAAGAGAGAGAATGAGAGAGAAGGAGGGAGAGAGAGAGAGACAGAGAGAGAGACAGAGAGAGAGAGAGAGAGAGAGAGAGAGAGAGAGA
>NW_027187372.1:25920050-25929396 GCF_028583685.1 Petaurus breviceps papuanus
AGAGAGAGAGAGAGAGAGAGAGAGAGAGAGAGAGAGAGAGAGAGAGAGAGAATGAGTGTCTTCAGGTTTCTAACCCAGAAATAAAGAAGTATGCTCTGGGTTCCTGTTCCCTCCAAACTTTCTTAGAACCAACATGTCCCTCATATCATAGGTTCAAGAAAGGCAGGGAGAGGAGTCTACTGAGCAGACCAACACGCTAAGAAAGGAAGCACAGAAGAGATCCCAGTCTCCAGCAGGACCAGGGCTAGGACAGGAGCAGCAACAAAGGCCAAGAGACATTAGCATCTGTCTATCAAGCTTCCCAGCTGCATTTCACTTCCTGTGGGCATCCAATGTCCCCTCTTTCCCAGAAGCCCTCAGTCCAGGTCCCTGGAGCTGGGGGGGGACTTTTTGAGGCACAAGCCCTGGGAGAGAGCCAGGCATCCCCGGCCCCATCTCTGGGAGGGGAGATGGACCAAGGAGAGAGAGAGTGCCATGAGTCAGAAAATGTTCAAGGAGTCCCAGGGAAGGGCAGGGTCCTTTGAAAGGGACCACAGGCCAGACACACAAAGCTGGGCCCAAGTCCAAGGGGCTAGCAGCATGAGCCCGAAAGCAAGGGGAAGGAATTGGGAAACAAGCATCCATCTGGCATGAGCAGAGACAGAGCCATGGACAGGGCTTTCTCCTCCCAGGTCCTACTCCCTCCCTTCTCATTGGCACCAAGCAGCTGGTACCATGGTGAGATCCCCATGGCAACTGAGTGCCTGCCAGGGTATCTGGGGGTGGGTAAAGAGGAAGCACTCCCCTCCCCCCCAATGAATCAGGGGGAGGGGGGAATTGGGCTCTGCCACCCATCAGCTCCTGCAAACCCTCCTGCCTGGTCCCTCACAATGAGCTGCCTGTCAGGCTTCCTCATTCTAAGCCAACATTTATCGAGAAGATGAAAAGACTGAGAGAGGGATCAGAGTAGGAGCCCAGCGGAGGCTAGAAGACAAGCCAGCAGCTCTCTTCTCTCTGACCCAGGACCTTTGTGGTTCTAAAATCTCGAAAGGGTAGGGTAGGATGGGGAAGGGTGGCAGGAAGGTGAAGATGGGCCAGATGGGCTCAGAAGGAAGAGGAGCTTGCCGGGAACCACACTAGGGAAGGGGGTGCCCAGTGCTTATAATAACAAGATCACCACTCTGCCTATCCCAGATCCCACTGACATCCAGCTGGGAAGTGTGAAATGATTCTTATGGACAAGTAAGCTGAACAAACACGAAGAGAAGACAGCAGTATGAATCATAGGGCCTTTTCTCCAAAGGACACTTCCCTTTTAGGAAATGGGGATGGGAACAGGAAATTACAGAGCTTCTCTAGTGACCCCCAACTTCAACTTCTCCCTAAAACAAAGGACCAGCTTTTAAAAACCAATATTCTACCAGAGTTCCTGTATAGCAGGTGAGTGGCTCAAAGCTTCAATCCAAAGAATCCAAACTGGTTGTTACTTAGGGCAAAAGTGGGAATGGTGGGTGTGAGCAGGCTGCTGGACATTGTGAATGAAAAGCATCATCAGAGTAAAGCATGATCAACAAAGAAAATAGGCTGGTCTTATGGCCAGAGCTGGGGATAAGGAACTAGCAGCCCCTAGGGCTCCTAGAAATATTAAAAGGAAGACTCTGAGGTCATCAAGGGTTCCCCCTCCCCCCACCCCACTGAATCGGTCCCACTACCACTACCTAGATGAAAAGCACAGGAAGGGCAGATCTGGAAGTGCTGCCATTGCATTCCAAGAAAGAGCAAAAGGACGATGAACCTCAAGGATGATGTCGCAAACTCATTTGAATATTTCAGTCTGAAGTTTGAATGAAATCAGGTCTCTTTTGTAGCAGAAGAGCAAAAGGCTTTCATTCATCACCCATCATTCAGTCTCATTCCATTCCATTCAGTCTGATCCAATCCAATCCAAATTCCAAAGACACAGCAGTCCCAGTGCCCAAGGCTGGAGTTTACATTGGGCAGCCCCTTCAATCAAGAAATGTCTAATTCAAGGGTAATTACACTTACAGGAGGAGTCAAAGGCAGGGAAGAGATGGGAGCCCAAGTCTCTAGGCTCCCAGTGCAGAATCCAATCTTAACTCAAGAGGAAAGGCTGCCCAGCTCTCCTTTCCATACAGGGCATGTTACAGTTAAAAAGGCCACAGATCTGGAGTCAGAGGAACGAGGCAGGGTGCTACAGTAGAGAGAGTATTCTTGGGCTCTGGGAGTAAGAGGATCTGGGTTCAGATTCTGCTTCTGACGTTAAGGTCTGTGTGATCTCCAACGAGTCAATCAAACCTCCCTGGGCTTCAGTTTCCTCATTTGTAAAATGGGGTGTGAGGGTGGCAGGAGTTTTTTGTTTGCTTGTCTTTGCATATTTGTTTACAAGGGTTCTGTTTTAGTTTTTGATTTTTTTCTTGTGTGGTGGGGGGATGAGGAGGAAAAGAAATGCCTACTAATTGAAAAATAAAATGAGAAAGCTGAATTAGATGGTCTCTATTGTCCCTTCACGTTTTAGATCTGTGATGCTATGGCCTGAGTTCAAATCACAGCTTGGGAACTTACTGCCTCTGTGACTTTGGACCAGTCACCTAACTGCTCTAGGTTTGAGGAGTCAACCCTTGGGTGACTGGCTCTCAATCTATGGTCTGAAGGCCCAACCCCTGGCAGTCAGTGCCTGGTGGAATGGACATGGATGTCAGTGAATTCCCAGAAGCGGGGCAAGTGTAGTGACTTGGAGTCACAAGGCCTAGAGATTTTAACAGCCTTCAAGCTCCCTGCAGACAGGAGGTATGATCTCAGAGGGCACCCTTTGGCCTCACAAAGGTTGAAGATCCTTTTTCCCAGGGAGGAGGGGTGGCTCTGACTTCTCCTTAGGGCTGTGGACTGCAGCCACTGAGGTTCGAAAAATACAATACACTTCCCTCCCAGGCTTTCTCCTTTCTGATGATGGGATTTTCTGGATCCAATTCAAATACCATTTAATTACCTCTAGCAAATGGCAGTTCTAATGATTGGAGGAAATCGAATCAGGGTCCCTGAGGATAGCCTGCTCTGGTGGGGGTGGGGATCAACACAGCCTTGCTGATTCTGGTTATAAGCTGCTTTGACCACTCCCAAGAGACCCACCTGTCCAAGAAGAGGAAGATAAAATAGGAGGCCGGCTCTTGGAGGCTTTGAAAGTCAGGGTTAGCTATGTTGAGCAATTGTTCAGACAGCTTTAGGGCCCTTTATGAGCCCAGGGTACCCTCCTCTGGATGCCCCCCCCCCCCTCAATCACACTGCTCACCCAGCCAGGAACAGAATTCACATGTCTGACTTCCCCCATTCTGGTGAGAGCCAAACAACACAGAATTAATTCTACATTGCCTGGATCAGGCAATGCCATTTAGGGGAGGGGATGCCATGCCCATGCTACCCCACCTCCTCCCCTCTGGTAAGCTGGACTCAGACCCTGGGGCCTTGGCTCCGATAAGCCAGCTTTAGTCTTTTCTCCTCAGGGCTCAGACCACCACTCTCTACCCAGACTTTGAGTGCCAGTTCCCCCTCCCTCACAACCCTTTCTAGCTCAATTTCATATATAATCTTACTCTAATAGAAGGTAAGCTCTTGGGGCAGTTAGGTGGCATAATGGATAAAGCATCAGCCCTTGAGTCAGGAGGACTTGAGTTCAAATTTGACTTCAATTAGTTGTGTGACTCTGGGCAAGTCACTTAACTTCAATTGCCTCCAGAAAAAAAGAAAAAGAGAAGGTAAGCTCTTTTAGGACAGCAGGGCCAATCATGCTTGCTTGTATTGGTATTCCCAACCTTTGGCTCTTGGTTGATGCTTTATTGACACAGAAATCAGAGGAAAGGAAGAGAGACAGTGGGGTACAGAGGATGGAGTACAGGTTATTTCCCAGGTCCTCTGACTCCATGCTTTCCTCTGACATTTGCTACCTGAGTGAGCTTAGGCAAGTCCCCTAACTTCCCTGAGCCTCAGTTTTCCCATCTATAAAGTGAAGGGGTTGAACTAGATGGCCTCTGAGGCCCCTTCTGGTTCTAGAGCTAAGATCCCATGACAAATCTTATTCTAGATGTGTTTCTTGCATTGTGACTTTGGGTAAGTCAATGAACCACTCTGGGCCTCCATTTCCCTGTCATAATAATGAGTACTGATGTACCACTTCAATGTTTGCAGGGGCAGCTGGGTGGTGAAGTATATAGAGTGCCAGGCTTGGAATCAGGAAGACTCATGTTGCTGAGTTCAAATCCTGCCTCAGACACTTCCTGGCTGTGTGACTCTGGGCAAGTCACTTCACCCTGCTGGCCTCAGTTTCCTCATCTATAAAATGAGCTGGAGAAGGAAATGGCAAACCACTCCAGTATCTCTGCCAAGAAAACCCCAAATGGGGTTGAACATGCCCAAACAACAACAATGATAACATTTGCAAATCCTTAATAAATATTATTTCACTTGACCTCACAACAACCCTGGAAAGTAGTGCTATTAGTATTTCCATTTTATGAGAAAATTGAGGCCAAGAAATGTTAAGTGACTTGTCCAGAGTCACACAGCTCCTAAGTGTCTAAGGTCACATTTGAACTCAAGACTTCCTGACTCCAAATCCAACAGCCCTAGCCACCAGAGCCAGGACTTCCTGTCTCCTCCTGGGTCCTCTTGGGAGAGAGAAATAATTCAGATCTTCAACTATGGCACTTCTCGAACCCCAAAGCTGCCACCAGCTAATCTCCAGCCATGACTCTGAGTGCCTGCGTGAAGCCTCTCTGAAAGAGCCCAATCTTCTTCTGGAAAGTGCTGGCCCTCTGTATCTCTTGGTGCCCTCGCTCACTTTCTAAGAGTCACAGAATTTCAGAGCCAGAAGAGACCACAGACTATTTAGCATAGGGCTGGAGAACCTGCAGCCTGGAGACCACACATGGCCCTCTAGGGCCTCAAGTGCAGCCCTCTGATTGAATCCGAACTTCACAGGACAAATCCCCTTAATAAAAGGAGGATTCAGTCAAAAGGCCAAAGCCAAAGACCTAGAGGGCTATACATGGCCTCTAGGCTGCAGGTTCCCACCCCTGGCTACAGGCACCCATCCCCTCAACAACATCCCCAGTGGGAAGACCTCCAGGCTCTGCTCAAAGACCAAGGCTTTTAAAGCTCTGACTCTAGGAAGCCTATCTTCCACCCACAGGTTCCAGTTCTGCCATCAGGGGCTAAGCAGAAAAGGTCCATTCCTCTTCCATATAAGATTCCTTTAAATATTTGCAGACTGCCAACATATCCCCACTTCTCATTTCCAGATGGGAAGACTGAGGCCCAGTGCAGGACCCACACCTTCCTCTAGGTCACCCAGGCCCAGACTGAACTTACAGTCCCAAAGCACCTGCCTGAGGAAAGAACATTAATGGGGAAACATTTTCAAACCCTGTATGACCTTGGGAAAGTCAAATATTCTGAGACTCAGGTTCTTCACCCGCAACGTGGGATGGGAGGCTGGGGTGGGGGGTGAGGGGCAGATAGCATTGGACTAAATTATCCCAAAGGCCTCTCATAGCTCTAAATTTCTCTGACCTCTGAAGCTTTCAGTACTACTCTTTGCCCTATGAGATCCTCATAGGGTGAGGCTACTTCCGGAAGGTTGCAAAGGCAGAAAGGCAGAAGGGCCCTCGGCAGCAGAGATAAGGGCTGCCCTCCCACCCCGGCCTCAAAACAGGGCTGGTGAGTCAGTTGGAGGAAAGAAAAATGTTCAGCGTAGCAGGCCTGCCTGAAAGGAGAGGAAGGAAGGGAAACCTGGAACTCGCCTCCTTCCTCCTCATCCCCACCCCCGGGGGGGGGGAGGGGGGGAGGCTGGGAACTGAGAGCAGAGAGTGGGGGGTCTTACTGGCGGGCATCACCACGGGCTCCAGGCTCCTCCTAAGCATTTCCCTTCCCCCTCTCCTGCAGAAGGAGATCTGGGTGCCCTGGCTCCCACCCCCACACTCCACCTGCACCAACATCTCTCCTGTTCAAGAGAAGGAGGGCTGGGGGGCTTCAGTGGAGACAGCCAGCACAGAAAGCCCCCTGAACCTCCCAGAACAGAGCCCAATCTATTCCTCACTTGGCAATGCCCAACCTGAAGGCAGAGAGCGGGGACTGCAGCCTTTTCAGGGGCAGGATCTGGCACGGGCGGCAAGAACTCCGAAACTTCCTCTGGCCACAATGAAGAGGGAGCAGGTCAGATGTGGGAAGAGCCCTTCTGGCCCTCTCCCCTTCCCCCTTCCTCCTCCACACATCTACACCACAGACAGGGCTAATGGGTAAGCGGCTGAAGAGAGCTGAGCCTTCTCGGAGACAAAGGCGCAGAAAAGAGCTGAGCTCAGCATTCACAGCTCCTCGGAAAGACAGGCTGGGAGGGCAGTGGGCAAAGGGGACCAGGAGGAAATGCATGAAAGGCCACTCTGAAATGAGTGGCCAAGCTCCCCCACCCCCACCCCAGCTCCAGCATCCCAAGCAGCATCTGGACAGGAGCCCAGCAACTTGCAGGCGGCCCATACCTGGGTGGGGGGGCAGAGGAAGGAGGCAAGTAGGCATCTCCTTTCCTACCCATCTCTCCCCCTCTCCACCCAGGGACATCCCTAAAAATCCTTGGTTCCCCAAAGCTCCACTCAATGGCCCCTAAGATTCTTCAGTCTAGCCCTGGCTACCAGCTAGGATTCTCAGCTCACTGCTTTTCCCCAAATCCCCATTCACCCTGCACCCTGGCTTTGCTTCCTTTTCCTGGCTCCCAAAATCCACCAACCTTCTATCTCTTCAGTAAATTATGTTGTATATTCCTATTAATATACAAGTTGGCTCCCCCATTAGATTGTAAGTTCCATGAAGGCTGGGACTGTTTTTGGTCTTTCTTTGTACCCCTAGTAGCTAGGTGGTACAGTGGATGGAGCCAGACCTGGAGTCAGAAAGACTCGAGTTCAAATCCAACCCCAGACACTCACTAGCTATGTGACCCTGGGCAAGTCACTTCACCCTGTTTGTTTCAGTTTGCTCATCTGTAAAATGAGCTGGAGAAGGAAATGGCAAATCACTTCAGTATCTCTGCCAAGAAAACCTCAAATGGAGTCAGGCAGAGTTGGACACAACTAAACAACTACTTAGCACAGTGCCTGGGACATAGTAAGTGATTAATAAAAGCTTGACTGGTCAACAAGCCTTCTGTAATCTCTTACCATGTGTCTGGTACTATGCTAAGTCCTGGGGATACAAACAAAGGCAAAAACCATGGTGTCTGTTCTCAAGGAGTTCAGATTCTAGTTAGGGACACAAGGTGAAAACTACTATGAAAATGCAAGATATATGTATATACATATACACATCTATAGGGAGATGATGTCAGAGGGAAGTAGGGGCAGGGGATTGAAAAGGTGGGGTTTGGTCCTGGTAACTGATAAACTGAAATGCCAAGTACACAGGGGTCACCAGAGAGATTAGGGGGAAGAGAGAGACCCCATATATCCCTCCCAGCTCCAGGGATCAGTGCTCTTCCTGAGTTTTGGGACTGAAATCAGAGAAGCTAGTATCTGGGTAGAGGAGAAAAAGAAGACAGGTTGGCAGTGTCAGCATGAAATGGGGAGGGAGGCAGCACAGCATGAATCACAGATTCAGAGAATTTGGAATTCTCAATGGCCAACTCATCAGACCCATACATGAAAGGAATCCTTACTATGAATCAACTGCAATCCCCAAGCTAAGCCAGAAGAGACCCAAGAAGACAGGAGGGGTAGAGCTGAAGACTCCTGAGGGCCAGGAGGGTGTCCACCTAGATATATCCTTTCCTTCCTCCCCTGCCTGGACTGGTGAACCCATAACCAAAACATATCTCTAGGAAGGCCCCAGTGCAGATAACAGGGATTCCTCACCTTCTTAAATGTGCTTTCTGCTACAAATAGAGTTCTATAGATTATCTTAGTTTATATGACTCTTCCCAGGGTTGTTGTGAGGGTCCTGCTAAAGTAGACAAATATTATCCCCATTTTAGGATTTTTAGAGCTGGAAGAGTCCACAAAGGTCATCTGGTCCAGTGGTGTTTGTATCACACTTCTGCCTAATGTGACAGCTCTTCTGCCTCTGAGTCCAAGCTATTTCTTCTATATTAGACTGAATGATGGCATCCTATAGGTCTGTATTTAGTGCTAATCTGTTATTCCTAGAAGACCATTTTCTGAGGTTGAGAGAGAATGCTCAAATACTTGGTTGGATACTGAGAGAATTTAGTCTCTCTATTCATACAAGAATTTTTAAGAAGGGATCTCAAGAGATCATCTAAGACATCCTCCTAACTAAACCTGGGATAAACCTGAAAGGAAATTAGGAGAGAATTTTTTTTTTGAGACTGGGTCTTCCTATCTTGCCCAGGCTTAAAGTTCAGTGGCCATTTATGGTTCCCATCCCTATAGTGATCAGCATGGGAGTTTTAATCTGTTCTGTTTCTCAAACCTTGGCCAGTTCACCCCTTTTCAGGTAGTCTGGTGGCCCTCAGCCCCCGGGGGGCTCACTATAATGCTGCCAAATTTAGTGTGGGTACCCAATCTGAACTCAAGTGATCTACCAGCCTCAGTCTCCCCAGCCAGCAGAGCCTATAGGTATATGCTAGCTACCAAGCTTGGCTGAAAACCTGTCTTTTTAAACTCTTATCCCCAAGGTTTATCCTTCCTCAGGACACTTGGGTTCCTTGCCTAGAAATTTAAGATCTAGGATGATAGAAGATGAACCATGTGGAGGTTCTTTCCAAAGGACAGCTGACTAACTTTGGGTCTACTAATGAACATTAGATGGAGTCTCTAATATAAAGCAGACAGTAGCCACTCGTTCAAGGCTGGTCATTGCTTCTTCTTGGTGATCAGCTCTTCCTCATTATAGACCAGAAGGAAACTTATTGGGGCCCCTTGGCCTCTGAGTCCCAAGGCCATCTGATGTGAGGATGCCCCCTTGCTCACAAAGTATTGCCAAGGTCAGTTTCTGACTTTGTGACAGATTTAATCACTGCCAAATCCTTCAGTATTCTCTGCACACAAGGCCTCAGGCAGCTCCCAACAAGGTCCCATAGACAAAACTTCTCTGGGAGTGCGTGTACCACAAGGGAACATAAGGAAAGCCACACAAGGACATTTGACCTTGTAGCCACATGGCTTCTGCAATGAGGTCTCTCACCTCATGTTTCTTCAGTGTTCTCTTCTCTCTCCTGTCTTTGTCTCTCCTACCCCTCACCTAACTTCCTTCTTTCTATCTTAGCTCTCTCCCCTTTCTCTCTCTGACTTTGTCTCTGTCTTTCTCTTCCCTCCCTCCCTCTCCCCTCTGCTCTTTCTCCTTTGTCTTTCCT
>NW_027187372.1:25929406-25938702 GCF_028583685.1 Petaurus breviceps papuanus
TGTCTCTCCCACCCCATCACCACCACCCCCTCTTATCTTTCTCTCCTCCATTTCTCCGTCTCTGTCTCTCTCACTACAGAAAGCATGATCAGTTCTGACTGCAGTACAATAGGGCAAGCTAGAACACCAGCCAGATAAGTAAGGCCTGCTTCTAAGCCTGCTTTCCCTGCTGGCCACAGGCAGCCCCAGCATGGACTCCCGGCTCTTTCTTCCCTACTCTCTCAGCATATCCATCCTGCCTAGCTTACTGGAGTGACAGAACCCAGCTTCAACTGTACTGGGAAGGGATTTAAAATTAGATAGCAGGAAGAACTTCCTGTGTGTAAGTTATTAACCCTTGAAGGGGGTGGCCAGAGAGGACCAAAGATGTTCAAGGAAGTAGATTCTGTAATTACTGGATAGATTCATCCCCAGATAATCTAGTTAGTCTGGGATGAGTTATAAAACCTGTACAGGGCTAGTGATTGTTGGCTACCAAAGACCCCACCCAGCCTTCCAATAGCCTCTCAGTCCCAGGAAGCACTATAGATACTTCTCCCTATTTTATAGAGGAGGAAATGAGTACTACAATGGTGAAGTCAAAATCAAATAAAAATGAAGGCCACAAAACCATATGTAAGGATTCCTGCAGACTACATATTGATTTAGAAAACCAGAGATTAACATCATCTATGTCCTATTATATTTTTATTTATTTCACTAAATATTTCCCAATTATATCTTAATCTGGTTCCAATGGCATGAGGCTGGCCCTGTATTTGACATCTCTGGTCTATGGCATGGAAAAGCATCAGGTCATACCTGCAACATAATCCAAAGGAAAGAGGGCTGCATTTGGACTTAGAGGAATGGGGTTCACGGCCCAACTCCATCACTTGCTATCTGTGCAACCTCAGACAGCTCTCTTAAGCTCTTTTGGGTTCAATTTCTTTGTCTATAAAATGAAGGGGTTGGACGATAGCAGTGCTGTCAAACTGAAACAGAAACGGGCCACAAACCTCTACAGAAGGACCCCTGCGAGATATATCTCGACTTAGTTTTAAAATGCTAATGTTATGTAGGTTTTTTATTTATTTTGTTTCATATTTCCCAATTCCATTTTAATCTGGTTTGGGCTGCATTTGGGAGTGTGGCAGTGCTGACATCATAGCTCTGGACTAAATGACCTGAAAAGTCTTTTTTAGTTTGACTCCATGATCCTGGGATCCCTCAGGGAGCCGAGGAAACAGAGCCCAGGAGTCCCTCTCCTCTACCCGAGGCTCACAGAATTCCCTCAATGCAGACACACTAACCAGTGTCTCTCTGCATCCCTTGCCCTAATGAGCATCCTGTCCTCCTCCTTCCCTTGGCCTCCTGCCAGCTCAGCTGCTCTGCGCTCTCTGTGTCTCTCACAAAAAGCTGGAGAGAGTGAGCCCTGCTCTCCCAGGGGGGTCTGGCTCCCAGACACCCCAGGGGCCCTCCTCTTCTCAGCCCCAAAGGAGATAGGGCAGAGGAACCATCTCAGCCTGAGGAACAGAAAAGCAAGAGGAGCTTCAGAGGAACACTGGCTCTTTAAAGGGGGGGGGGAGAAAGAGGGCTTCCATCCCCACCCCCAACAAACAACACACCCCAGGACTGAGGTCTCCACAAGCACTCTAGTCCTTTGTCTTCACACTAAGGGTCTGCCTTCCCTAAGGATTTTCTTTTTCTTCCCTCCCTAAGTCTGTCCCCTAACCCCATTTCCTTCAGATACTCTCTACCCACCCCTCAGTGACTACCCACAGAAAAGGAAGAGAAAGACCCACTCTGATCCCACTGACTAGGCGGCTTTGTGCGATGGGGTTAAAGGTCCTTGTTTTATGGCTCCAGCATAGGGACTTGGAGGCAGGAGAGGGCCTGGGGAAAGAAAGGAGGAACTGAAACCCAGTTCAGGGTCCCTCTTTGTGTCCACCTGGCTCTCTGCACCCTGGACAAATTATTAATTGGGGGTTGGGGGGAAAAGAAGCATTTTGGGGAATCTTGGGACACCACATAGAAGAGGGCATCTCAGTGAGATCCTGAAATGGGAGTGGGATTCTGAACCACTCTCTTTCCAAATGATCTATCTTCCCTAGATTCCTCTCTTCACTCCTCCCCCACTCCCCACCAAGGAAAAGGGTTCAATGACCCTCCAAAAAAACCCACTAAGATCTTAAGATCACCAAGCAAAGAAGGGTCCAGGCTATTGCCTTTTCAAGGTATTTTCAAAGGACATCTGCATATAATATAGCTAATCATTCTATACCAAATATAAGGTTTGCAAAGCACTTTCCACATTACATTCTCATGGCAATCTTGTGAGATAAGTGTTATTATGATCCCCCATTTTACAGATAAAGAAACTAAGCCTGGAGGAGATGAATGAAGTCATGACTTACTTCAGAATTAGACTTACTTCAGAATTATCTATTTATGTGTTTATTATTTATTTATCTATTTAGAGTCTGAGGCAGAATCTGAGCTCAAGTCTTCCTGACTCTGGAATTAGAGGAGGGGGAACCTAGGGGTCAGGCAGGGCAAGGAGACAGAGGAGATTTTGAACCCAGAATCTCTGACTCCAAATCCAGAACTCTTTCTGCTTTACGATATTGGCCCCTGCTTGGTTTTAGCCTGGCCCCGGCCTGGGAGTGGAGATATAGGCGGTTCCATGGGAGATATCCTGAGGGGAAACAGGGGACCCCCCCTTCAGCCTGTCCTCCTCTGCTCTCAAACCCACTACCTGGGGCCTCCCTGTGTCTCACAGAGAGGGTGTGTGCATGCACTCATTGGAGTGGGGATGGAGCTGGTTAGCCCTACGACTGGTCACAGGGTATAGCCAAACTATTCCATCTTACTCTTTGGACACTTCAGCAATGGGACCCTGAAAAGGTCCCTCCATGCCTTACCATCAACACCTCCACTTTCAAGCAGAGAACATGGGGAGAACATAGGGATACCCCAATCTGGTCTCTATGATCCCAAGGTCCTTCGTTCCTCTACCCTGAGCAGTTGAAAGGGAAAAACTGAGAGCCAAGGAATGGGTATGAGGCAGACCCATTAGCCCAGCTCTGGGGGAAGCCCAGCCTCAGCTGTGCTCTAATTTCAACCCCTGTTGACACATCCCACCAACCCCCAGTCTCCATCTCGTAACCCCCCCCCCCGCCCCAGGGGGGCTGCAAGGGCATCTGGTCCAGGGTTTCCCATGACCTCCCTGGAGACACATCCCTAAGCCTGGCTCTGGGAGAGACCCTGAGCAGTGACAGCATCTGGCTGGGAGCAACCCCAGGGTCCCTTAGTGATGGATGGCTCCACAGTTCAGGAATGCAGAGCAACAGGCGGGCCTGGTATGCTTAAAGAAAGACCACAGAAAGTAGCAAGCTCCCCCCAGCATTGGGGCCAGGCCCTTGGATCTCCCCACTTTCCTGCTTGGCCTCTAAACCTGTTCCCTGGTAGCTGCCCCAGACCTTAGCCCTGCAGGCCAGTTACTAACAGTGTCTGAGCTATGGACTCCAAAAGGGAGAGGAGATGTTAATCTCTCTAATATTTGTATGTTAACTCCTTGCTCCCCCTACCAAGGTGGCTGCAGGGGAGAACGAATGGCTTAGGCAATGTAGTCTTGCAGAAAGCTCACTGGACTTGGAATTAGAGGACCAGGGTTTCATCCTGACTCCTCTTCATTGTCTCCGAGAAGTCTGAGGTCAGCAGTGGGAATGGTGGTGCCTTAAGGGGTGCGGAGTTCCCCCTTGTTGGAGGACTTCAAGAAGAGGGAAGATGACCACTTGCCAGATGGAAAGGATCCTTGCTCAGGTACACTTGTACTAGCGGGCCTGGAGGATGACCCCAGGATAGCTCGAGATTCTAAGATATTGAGGTCTCAAGTGCCTTTTCTGGCATAAGAGCGGGGCTGGATTAAATGATAGCTAACAGGCACTTAGATCCTATGAAGCAAGAGTCCCCTAGACATGGGTTAAGCTGGCCTCTGCCCTAGCATTAGCCACAGGGTTCCAACCAAGAAGCGAGCACAGGGCAGGAGACTGAGGGCATCCCAAGGATAGGGAGGGGTTTCGGCTCCCTCTTCTCCTTTCTATCCCAGGACTGGGTTATAGCTCTGATCTTTGCTTCCCTTAAGGAAACATCCCTTCCCCCAGTCCCCAGACTCTCCTCACAGCCAACCTGCCATCCTACCCTCCCCTTCCAGTGGACCAGAGAGGAACAGGTATGATTGCATTAGTGACTGCCACCTCTCTCAGTTCAACTAGCCTGGGCTGTGATATGGGTGCAAGCCCTTGACTCCCTCCAAACCCTAGTCCAGTCTTCACACACAGTCCCCCTTCCCCATCCCTGACCTCCTTGCCAAAAGCCATAGCTGAAGCTAACACAGAGAACAGAAGACAGGGGGCTGAAGATGGAGGAGGGTACATGAGAGGAGTTATTCTCCCAACCCTTGGACCATGCCACCCATGGTCACCTTCCTTTTCTAAGGTCAAGGAGGGGAGGAAGAGGCTGAAGAAGCATACCTCATAGTCATCTCTAAACTGGCTGGTGGGGAGGGAAGACTGCCCAGACTGATCCCAGATCTCGCTTGGGGAGAGGGCTGAACATACTCTATCCCAGCCAACCGCCACCCTCTTATGGAGTAGCCAAGGAAACAAGGCCCAGAGACTACTGCAATGCAGCAAAGGAGCATCTTCACCGTGAAGTTTTCCCACACATCCTTGGGGAGGTGGCAGGGACGGGGAGAGAGATATTTAGGGAGTATTAGCCTGGTGTTCACAAATGGGGCTAGGACCAAAGGCAGGTGTAACAAGAAGGTGTTGAGGGTGGGGGAAGGAATGTGCAAAGAAGGAAACCTTTTAATATGACTATAAATGCAAGGATTTTCTAAATTCCTCCTCTCCAAGGAATATGGATGTTTATTTTGTGACAAATAAAGTCACATAGGTCACACCTTGGGGGGGAAAGGGTATTGGGGTAGGAGGGGAGAGACCTAATTCCTAAATGCAAATTCCAGGCCTTGCCCAGGTAATCCACATGCCTTGTCCTATGATTATAGCCATCTCCCTTTTTAAGAAACCCACCGTATGAACATTTGGACTCATTCCCACTATTCTCTTCCATTTATATAAATAAACACAGTCTACCTTTGAAAGCATGTTTACATCCATTATCTCAATTCATCTCCCCAATTATTCTATGAGATAGGTAGAATACAGCTCCAGAATAGGGACTCCTTAATGATCCTCATCTGACAGGAGGCCCGAAGTTAAATGACTTTCTCAAGGTCACACAGCTTGTTATTGTTTGAGTCTGAGTCAGGACTTTGCCAGTAGGAGAATAAAGAGCTTTGGATTCTCACTTCAGTGTTTTTGCCACCTCATCCCGTTGACTACTCTACGTTTATATAGAACAATAATGCAGTTTATATATTTATACAATTTTAAAGAGAGACAGCATAGCATGGTAGATTGTAAATGTGAGTTATTAGTGGTAGATTTTTTTTTCAGAAGAATTACCCCAGGATTACCTTAAAGAAAATACTCTTGATTCATTAAGATAGGATTTAAACACAGATTTATGAAATGTTTCATTCAACTCAACATTTATTTAGCACCTAAGGCCCAGAAAGACTTTGGGTACTAGAGCTCAGAAATAGAACTGTTTCTGCCTTCATAGGGCTTACATTTTACTGGATTAGAGCTGCAGAGGCTCCTTGAAAATCATCTGGTATGACCTCTGTATTTTATAGACAGGGAAAATAAGGCCCAGATTAGTCAAATGATATGCCCCAAGGCCATGTGATTGTGTAGAGGCAGAGTCCGTTACAGGCAGAAGAACAGATTGGTCTGAACCCTGATCCCTACATCTAATGTTAGCCTCAATCATCAGCCTAGAGTCAAGGTCATCTCCAGGCTTCCTGATCTATATCTGGCCACTGGATCCAGATGGCTCTGGAGGAGAAAGTGAGGCTGGTGATGCACAGCCCTCCCTCACTTAAATCCAATTCACTTGCAAGTCATGGCATCACCTCCCTGATGCCATGGTCCTCTTTGGGAATGAAGGACAAATACAACAACATAGTACATAAAAGGTAAAGGTGGATGGCATTGAATCCAGATCCCAAGAGATTATTTACAGGTGAGGAAGGCAGGGGGGAGAAGCTCCCAGCTGAGGTGTTGGCTTCATCATCAGTCCCTATCCTAGCTGAGCAAAATACAAGTTGAGTTTCAAGCAGCCAATTTGACCCCACCTAACCACTGCTGTTTTCAAATGCTCAGATCCAATCAGAAGCAGGAAAGTTCAAGGCAGAGTTGGGCCTTCAGTCAGAGAGGTTTCCGGGGTAATGTGGTTACTACAGTTTACTTCCTCCTCCACATAAAAGCCTGGCCTCACTGACAATCAGTCAACAAGCATTTCTTAAGGGCATTACCAAATGCCAGGCATGGTGCTAAGGGTTGGGCATACAAAGAAAGATAGAAACAACCCCAGCCTTCATGGAGCTCTAAGTCTCATGGGAGAACCTTGGGTGAGGACCAGCTCCTGGGCCCAGGGGTTCCTTCTGGGGCTCACATCTGGTTCCTCCTGCATCCTCCTTCCAGAAGGCCCATTACATCGGGGGAATATTTGTACCTGTCCCTCCTAGGAGAATGCCAGCTCCTTGAAGGCAGGGATCATATCATATCATATGTGCTTAACTATTGCTTGATGAGTGAACTGGACTTCTCTTTTCTGCAGCTCAGAATTGGAACCTTGGAGGAGGGGGAGGATGATGGCATGCACCTCCATCCAGATCTGTCCCTCACTTGTGACTCAACCCTAACTGGCTTCCCAAAGTCACTGGGATTGTAAGTGATAGGCCCAGGACTTGAACCCAAAGCCTTCTGGCTCCACATCCAGTGCTTCCCCCCTTACTCCCCCTATGTACAGAGGGCAGTAGTGGCCAGCTCACCAGACATGCAGTCAGTAAGACTGGGCCTCAAATGTTGCCTTGGACACTTACTTGACTGACCCTGGCAAAGCACTTCTCTTTTCTGGGCCTCAGTTTCCTCATTTGTAAAATGAGGGAGATGGCCTCTGAATCTCTAGGGCATAGAAAGCTCAGGGAAATGTGAACAGCAACAACAGAGAGGCTCAGAGGAGAAAGTTTGAGCAGGAGCCCCTTCTCAGTGGGGGTGTTTACAGGGAGGCCTGGGGCTTGGAAGGGGCTTAAATAAACTCACCATGTGACTCGGCTTCCTTCCCCAATTTCAGACTTCTAACAGAGCTTCCTAAGAGCAAAGTCTCCTGCCTAACCATCTCCCTTTGCTGGGCCTGCTTTCTCTAAGACCTGGGGGCCCTGACACATCCTGTCCTCACAGGGTCATGTTGGCCTTCCTCTTCTCAACCCCACGAGTTAAGTTCACTCTCCAAAGGACCAGCAAGACCAAGGCAGCTTGGGGGCCCTTACACTATGAGGAGATTACGGGATAAAGGGATGATCCCAGGCCAAGCAGGCAGGGGCCCCAGAAGGGAGTTAGGGCTTTTGTACAATGATCCTGCTCTGACCCCAGCTGAGTTCTGGGGCACTCCTCAGAACCCTGCCTCAGGACTGCTAGTCATTCCACCTCCCTTCCCCTCTTTACGGCCAGTCAGCTAGATTAGGCTGGGCCCTACCAACAGGGGAAGGTGGTCTGGGCATCTGTGGGGGTGGGGAAGAAGAGAGGATAGAGAGAGGGAGGGTGTCTTGCAGCTGTTCTAAAAGCCAGGACCCTTCTGGGTTCTGTTGACAGCTCAGACCACTCCCAGCCCAGGAACCCTGGATCCTTGAGCTTTCTTTCTTCTTATCTCTCCCCTCTCACTCCTTCTACCTGCCCCCTCCCCTACTTCCAATTCCTCCTCCCATTCACTCCGGCATTCAGCAAATCACCGGCTTTGATCTTCCTCATCTCAGGCCAACACTGGGCCAAGAGCACCGTCTAGTACCTCTCCATCTGTTTGTTCCCCCGACCACTTACCCCTCAGAGCCACATGCCAAACCAGATCTGGCTGAGCCCCTGCCTCTCCATTCCTAGATCTGAGCTGCAGGGTCCTTCAGGACTCATGTGATATTCGGACAGCATTTTATTTAGATATAAGGAAGGACGCGCAGAATATAAAGAGAAAACATTGAAAGGGATGACTGGATGTCTGATTCCTCTCTGAGAGACTTCAACCTTCCTTCCCCACCCTAACCCTTCTCCCCAGTCTGTCTGGTCTTCTTAGAGGCAGGAGCATGGCCAAGATGAAACCTATGACTACTCAGCAGTTCTGATTTTCCGATATTGAATTTCAATTTGCAAGGGAAGGTCAAAGAAACTGTCAGTCTTATCTTCTGTCCCCCATGGGGCCATCTGCTCCCCTCTCTCAGTCCCAGCACCCCCCCCCCAGCCCCAGTCATTCTCAGATCTTGGATTAGAAACTGGGCTCTGGGCAGCATTTTCTGCCTTCCACGGCTGGCTGCCCATTCAGGTCCCAGCATGTTCTGAAGGCTACACTGTGGGAGAGATGGAGAAAAGGGGGCCTACGAATCTTCCTGCATGCCCTCCTATCCCACCCCTGAAGGTTGAATGTCCCTTTCCTCCAGATCAGCAGTTCCCCATCTAGCTAGGGACCAAGAACAGCTGCTGCCAAGGAAACAGGGGTTCTTGGTCCTCATGTACACAATACCTAACATGTGACACAGCCCCTCCCTATTCCCCCTTACTTAATTCATGCTCCACCTCAAGCTGGGACTGGGTGGGGTCTCTTCCCCAGCCTGTCCTACTCACTCCAAGGTAGGGATGACCCCCTTCTGTCTACAAGATGAGGGACCACCCCAAAGGAACTCAGTCTTCCCCTTGAAAAAAGAAAGCTTGAGCAGGAGTGGGGAAGGGGAGAGGAGGCTTTGTTGAGGGTCTCCCTTCAAAGTGGTACCTAAGGGAAAGGCTATAAGGAGTGAGCTCACTCCCTGCCTTCTCTCTTCTCACAGATCCCCTTCTTCTCAGACCCTTGAGCTCATAATGGCGGGTGGGGATGGGAAGACCTCAGGGGAAGGGGGCCAAGCAGGGACCTGGGCCTCACTTTCCTTTTATGGTGGTTTCTCTCTTTGCCTCTAGCCCACTGCAGATGCTGTATTTATATTTCCTATTCTCCCTAGTGGACTTGCCCCCCTTCGACCTCCTTGCAATATTGCTATGGCTGCAAGAGCAGTCACCAGGCAGCAGCACAACCTCAACCCCCCATCCCCATGGAACGGAGGTGTGTGTGTGTGTGTGTGTGTGTGTGTGTGTGTGTGTGTGTGTGTG
>NW_027187372.1:25938712-25965369 GCF_028583685.1 Petaurus breviceps papuanus
TGTGTGTGTGTGTGTGTGTGTGTGTGTGTGTGTGTGTGTGTGTGTGTACAGACACCTGCAGTGCTGTTCTTTGTCTAACACAGCCCTATGCCTGGGTCAGGAAATCTCTGTGTAAGTGATGCCCAGAGCCCAGAGGTGGTTAAGCTTAGCACTGGTCTTCATTCTCCCTGCCCTTAGCAGCCCCTTCAGAATGGGCTAAACTGTCATCTTCATCCCAATAGTTATGGTTGCATGTCAAGTCAGGTACCCGCCACACTTGGGGGTGGGGTGGGGTTCAGTGGGCAGCAAGGAGCCTGCTCAACTATACAGATTCAGTTCTGTCTGGAGGTAGTCCTAGGGACCTTGTCATATCCTTCACCAAGAGGGGATTGCTTGAGAGATCCATAAGAGACCTTGTGATAATCCTATTCCAAGTACACATACCAGGATGTCTGACCAATTATACCCTAGTCCAGGTTGGGAACTGATGCAGGGGGAGAGAGGCAGAAATATAAAATATAGCATTGTCTCTGCCAGGCCTCTGGTCTTTCCAGCCTCTAGTGGAAACACCCCAATCCCATCAATAGACAGATTTGACAAGGAAAAAAAGGCGGGATAGAGAAGAAAGGTCAGACAAACCCTCATTACCCCATCAGAGAGCAGTACAAAGGCCTCAGATGGTTTAACTTTGCAGCATTTCCTGCTTTCACCTCAGAAAAAGGGAGATGTGTACACCCTTCACCTCCAAGACAAGCCCCCTTAGTTATTTCCTCAACTCCCACCTGAATCTGTCAATATTTTACCTCACACCATCCAGACAAAATGGATCCCCAAGTAGCTGCCCCTTTCCCCCCAAATACTGACAGATCCAAAGATTGGGAGAGATGAAAACTGTCAGTCTGACCTCCTCCCGTTTTAGAAAACAATGACCTGAGCCCAGGACTCTTCTCCTGTGGGGACCTGGATCCCCTGTAACCGGCAATACCAATTAGGAATCAAACCAGCCTCCCTCTCTTCCTTTACCCCATCCAAGGAGACAGCATCAATCAGGAAAAGGGATCTTTGTTTGGAGAAGCGGTGCAGCAGTGGGGGCAGGCGGCTGGGGTGGTGGGGTGGGGATGGGGGGTGGGGTGGGGTGGGAATCGATGTCCACCAGCAGCAAGGGCTGCAGTTTTTGAATGTCAAGAGCCTGGAATTTGTTGGTTTAAAAAAAAAAATCTTAAAATAATAACAATAATCCCTAATGAGACAACGCATGGGGCTGTGAAGAGGAAACACACTGATGCCCTGGCTTGGGCCAGGGTTGGGTGTGAAATACCGGATTTCCTTGTTTATTCGATTTTCTGTTCATTAAGGGCTCCCAGGAGAAGAGGTGGATATTATCTCCCAAACAAAGCCACCCTCCAGCCGCTCTCCTGGGGACCCCAAACACGTCAAGCCTGAAGTCTCAGGTCATTCATGGATCCCCGTGCTGAAGAACGCAGGGAGAATGTGGAACTGGGGTGGGGGTGGGGTGGGGTGGTCCAGGCTCCCCACCTGAAACAAAGCTTCGAAGAGGAGCCGCACCCCCGGCGCCCCCTGCCCACACACGGACGCAGATATACACCCCTCCTACCTCCTCCGCGCGCTCTCTCCCCCCTCTCCCCTCGGCTCTTACCTGACCGCCACCTTGACGCAGCAGTCACCCTGGCTTGCCATGGTTCTCCCAGATCTCCGGGGACCTCTGGCATGGATCAGAGAATCGAGTAAGAGGGCCAGTGCCTGAGGATGCAGGAGAAGGAGGAGGCGGCGGCGCGGGCACTGGAGTCGTGCGCTGCGGCGGCTGCTGCTGTTGCTGCTGCTGCGGCGGCGGAGAAGGTGGCTGCGGCTGGAGGTGACATGCTCTCCCGAGGCGGCGGCGGCGGCGGCGGCGGGGCTCACGGGGAGCCAGCAGCAGAACCCCAGAGCTCCCTGCTCGCCCGTGCGCCCTCCATGTGGCAGGGGCCCTGACGTTCTGCGCTGAAATGGACCTGACAGCTGAGGCCGAAACTGATCAGCTCCATCCACACCCCCTCCCGCACGCGCTCGCACCCGCGCCCGAGCCACACTCACCCCCACTCACATCCGCACTCACACTCTCGCACACCCCCCCACTCCCCCGAGCGCACCTACCACCCTTCTCCAGCTACCTCCAGCGGCAGCGGGAACAAAGGGGGCGGGGGCCAGGCGGGCTGGAGACCCCGCCCCCACACCCTCCGCAGAGCCCACGCCTGGCCCCGCCTCTCTCCCGGAGTGGACCAGTCAGACGCCGAGGAGAACAGAAGGGGCGGGGCCTCTTCCTTTAAAGGGACCTCTTGGCTTTCTTCCACCCCTCCTGTCTTTCTGGGACGGCTGCCCCCTCCCCCTCTCCGCCTCTCCCGTAGGGGTTATTTATCCTTGCTCCGAATGGCACCGGTTAATAACCCTAATTCCAGGTCACATTTCTCGACCAGCACCCTGCGGGGTGGGGAGTGGGGGCATCCATTATTACCTCCATTTTACAGAGGAGGAAACTGAGGCTCTGCCAATCTAATCCGTAACCCTACACGCTACACAAAGCGCGCACTAGGTGCGGGCACCCGGCTCCCTCTCCCCGGCCCGCTTAGAGGACAGAGACCGCGTTACTATTTTTTGCACCGCCAGTACCTTGCACGAAGTTTAACTCGTATTTGGACTCTCCTCAATCCGGGCTGCCGAATGCCCGCTGCGAGCAAGAGAAGGTGTGGAAGGACGACCCCTGCCTGCAGGGGGTTTACCCTCTAAACCTGGAGACTACCGGCCTTTCCCCGGGGTCTCCCAGCTGGAAGGAATACCCGGGGATCCCTAAAGCTCTCCAACAACTGGCTGTCTTCGAAGGGGCTAGGTGGTGAGTGTATACACGTTCACACCTGCATCATTCACGTTTTCACCTTCACTTTCAATTAACGCACCTCGGATTTGTAATAGCAGATTGGGGAGATCTAAACGTCCCCGAGCCACCAGTTCAAGCTGGTTCCCAACACACCCCTAACTGGACAAATGACAAAAATCTTCCAAAATAGTGGGCCAAGTGACTTGTCCAAGGTCACACGGCTGCGTTAAGCATAGAGGCAGAATCTGTCTTAGGTGGAAGAATAGAAAATATTTGTTCGTTTGTTGTCTACAGGATTAGACCCGTGAGCTCTTGGAGGCCGGGGGTGGTTTTTGCCTCTTTTTGCATCTCCAGTGTCTGGTACGTGATGGTCAATTTAATAAATGCTTATTGACTTATGGGCTGAGTCAGGAGTTTTCAGACTCCCAGTCCTGGAGTTCAGAGTCTCAGGTGAATCCCTAGAGGAAAACATTTATTAAAAAAGCAATTATTAAGCGTTTACTATTTGCCAAGGACATACAATCTCCCCAGCCTTAGACAAATGACACTAATCACACTTGAAGCACAATCTACCTCTTTCACTCCCCAAGGCAATTTCATGACCTCTCTCTCTCATTCCAGTGGGCAACAACCCTGATGTAGGGAATTCATCAAATATTTATTCATCTGCTAGGTGCAAAGAACTGTGTAAATTGTAAAAAATATAAACTGTGTTTACATTGGAGATACAAAGATAAAAAAGTTCAATCTCTGTCCTCTAAAAAGAGGAATAAACAATCAGACGATTGTCTGAAAGTTAAAGAGGACAAAGGAGATATCTAGACAAAGTCCTCTGAAAATATGAAGTTGATATGAAAAAAGAGCTGCATTCCAAATGAGAGGTTTTGTTGTTTCAGTCATGTCCAACTCTTTGTGACTTCATTTGGGATCTTCTTGGCAAGCATGCTGCAATGGTTTGCCATTTCCTTCTCCAGCTCATTTGACAGATGAGGAAACTGGGGCAAACAGGGTTAAATGACTTGCCCAGGGTCACACAGCTAGCAAGTGTCAGGCCAAATTTGGAGTCAGGAAGATCCAGGCCCTCTGCTCTGTTCACTATGGTGCCACCTAGCTGCCCTGAGTTAGAGGATCTGAGTTTGAATTTTGACCTTGCCTATTACTACTAAAGTAACATTGAGCAAATCACTTAATCCCTAAGGGTTGAAATAGTTGACAGTTCCTTCAGTTCTAAATAATCTATCATCCTATGAAGGGAGAGTTGGGAAAGAGCTGGAGAGTCAGGAAGATCTGGCTACAAGTCCTTCATCTGGTTCACACTGGCAGTGTGCCGCTAGTCAAACACTCAACCTTCTAAGAACAGGGGCACATAGATAGAAGTACCCTTACCAATCCCAAAGAAATCTTGTCTTGACAACAAAGCAAAACAAAACAAAGCAGATAAGAGAAATGAGAAACTACTTCCAGCTGGGAAGAATTCGGAAAGGCTTAACTGAAGCAGGACTTAAGGAAGAAAAGGATTCTGATAGATGGCAATATGGAAGAGATTTGTGGAGGTATCCAAGGATGTCTAAGAGGCAGGACGTGACCCACCTATATCAGTTTGGCCAGAACATAAGAGACTGTGAAAGGGAGTAAAAGTCAGAAAAGTAGATTGGCAACTGATTATTGAAGATCTGACTTCCTAGGCTTAGGAATTTGTACTTCATCATGGAAGAAACTGGGAGAGGCTATGGTTTTATAATAATGCAACTTTAAAAAAGATTTTTTTTTTTGAGAAGGGGTAATACATGGTGATATTTATGCCTTTAAAAGATGATTTTGTTAGTTGGGTAAATGGTGGGTAGGAGAGGAGAAATACGGGAGGTGTGTTAATCATTTGGGAAGCCACTATAATACTCTCAATGAACAGTAATGTGGGCTTAAAAAGATAGAAAGTAGAAAAAGATACTGAAGAAACAGAATCGACACGACTTGGCAACTCTTTGGATGTGGAAGTTGAGGGAGAACCCGATACTGGGGACCTAGGGGGTCTGGGTACTCTAGTATTCCCACGTACCTGGGAGGAAGGAGGTGCCATGAACAGAGATAAGATGAGTTGGAGGAAAGGCAGGTTTAGGGGAGAAAGAGGATGGAAAAAAAAAGGGATGACTTTAGCTGATATTTATTTAACTTCTACTAAATGCCAAGAATTGTGTTTACAATGATTATCTATCTCATTTGATCCTCACTATCTTGGGAGGTAGGTGCTGTTATCTCCATTTTACAGATGAGGAAACGGAGATTAAGTGGTTTGCCCTGGGTCACCATAGCTATTAAGTGTCTGAATCTGAATTTGAACTCAAGTCTCCAGGTCTCCCGCCCCTGGGGGGTGGGAGTGGGGGAGGTTTCTATGTTAGTGCACCACCCAGCTGCCTCTGAATCTAGTTGGAGACATATTGACCATGAGGTGTACAAAGGACGTCCCAGTGGAGATGGATAGGTCAAAGAGGAGGGGCTTGATTTCAGGGGAGAAAATAGGACTGTATGTGTAGATCTGAGGAATCATCTACATAGAAGTGAAAACTGAAGCCAGAGGAGGGAATGAGATCACTTTGTGAGAGAGAAAGGACGGGACACCCACATTTAGGGAAACAGTACAAAAATGAGGCGCAGGGGAAGGAGAATTTTTCATCCAATAAGTTCTAAGTTATTTCTTAGTTTAACTTAAAGGCATCCCTTCTCTCTTCCTCTCCTCTTCACTCTTTCTTCCCTCTCCTTTCTCTTCTTCTTCTTCTTCTTCTTCTTCTTCTTCTTCTTCTTCTTCTTCTTCTTCTTCTTCTTCTTCTTCTTCTTCTTCTTCTTCTTCTTCCTCATTCTCTCTCTTTCTCCTTTCTCTTTTCTCCCTCCCCCCTAGCAATGCATGTTAAAGTTCATTTCTTGTTTATTTAAAATTCCTTTCTTCTTATTCATCCTGGTCTTCTAAATACTTCCTAGTATTCATCCATCCACTTTGAGCCCAGATCTGCCTTCTTTTCCAACCCCCAGGACTCCATATGACCTACAGATGACTCCTCACATCATCCTAAGTAGGACCCAGTGAAAGTTGTTGCAAAGAAGAGGTGGGGCATCTGGTGGGAGGGAAGCTGCCCCAAGAGTGAGAGAGCATCCATCCACAAGCATTGAATATCTCCTTGGTCTGGCACAAATCTAGGCAATGGTGATACAAGCACAGAAAATGGAATGATCTCTACTTTCAAGAGAACAAGAGGCCCCAACACCTGGACCTACGCTTAGGAAGTGAGCTGAGGGAAGCAGCAGCTAGAACGAGCTGTCAGGGGATGAGGGGGAACCCAGGAAGAAGTCCGGAGACAAGATGTGCGAAGAGGAAATCTTGGAAGGACAAATGGAGTACCGAGTCTCCTGGAAGTCCCTGGGGCTGCAGGCATTGGGATCTGCCTGCTTTCTCCAGCCCCGGCTGCCTGGACTCCGCCTCTCTTCTCCACTCTCCCACACCCCCAAATCTCCCAACACATTGGGATCATTCAGATGGCTCCTTGACCAGCTGCCTCTCTCTTCATCCGACTCCCTGATCTGGATACAAACCAAGAGAAGAACCCAGCTGCGGGTTCCAGATGTGGACAGTGCTCCCGGGGTGGGTTGGAGGGGGTTGGGGGTGGGGATGGGCTGGAGAAGAGAGATGCTTTCCCCCAGCTGTGGGACCTGACTTCAGAGCATTTTACATCACCCGCAGATGATGAAATTCTGTCAGAGATTTTGGCATGGAAATGAGTTAGGAAAGGAGGATAAATCTTCCCTCTCTCAGGAAGACAGGATTGTAGGATTTAGCACTCGAAGGGACCTTGGAGATCATGGAGTCTAACCTCCCCCTGCAATTCTCCTGACCCTTTCTCTCTAATCCCAGTTACAGTCACTAGGGAGGAACAAGACCAAAGGCCATTCTAAGCAGGGAAGTCTCCCCTCCCCCATAGCCATTGCCTCCTCTTCTCCTTCCGAGCCTCTTCTGCCTCCGCAGCATCCTGAGTCAGAAAAAAAAGACAGCCCAGAGAGAAGCCTCAGTCAGTTCATCCAACGAGGAAGTGGCTTTGGCTGGAGCCCAAGAGCCAGTGCCCACCTTCAGCCTGACCCCGAGGACTCAGCTTCACTAACCCCAGCAGAATTCCAGGCAGTCTGGACGTCAGCCCCTTCTGGTCCCTCCTCACTGCCGGACACCACAATGCAGACTGTAGGAAAGTCTTCTCCCCCACACATTACTCAACTTTTCGTCTTCAGATCAGAGTCAAACCAAAGTTGTTGCTTTTTTTTAACCAGCTCTAAGACTTGCAAGGTGTTCTTAGTTATTTTTCCCTGTGTTATAGAGTCTGGCACATAGTAGGTGCTTAATAAATGTTCACTGTATCATCATGGACCCCTTTAGCAATCTAGTGAAGCTTATAGATCCCTTCTCCGAATGATGTTTTAAATGAATAAAATAAAATACACAGGATTACAATGGAAACTAATTATATTGAAATATAGCTAGGTGGCAAAGTGGATAGATCTCTGGGCCTGGAGTCAGGAAGACCATAATTCAAATGTGACCTCAGACACTTACTAGCTGTGTGACCCTGGGCAAGTCACTTAACTCTGTTTGCTTCAGTTTCCTCATCTGTAAAAATGAACCCAAGAAAATGGCAAATCCCAGTATCTCTGCCAAGAAAACTCCTGGGGTCATGGAGATTCAGATACTACTTAAATGACTGAGTAAAACAGTTACCAAAAATAAAAACAACAACAACAAATTCATGTACTCTTGGAACAGATGAAGGCATGATATAGTGGATAGAGAACTGGCCTCAGAGCCTGGAAGACCTGGGTAAAAGTCTTGCCTACACGTTGTCTGTGTGTGACTCTGGGCAAAATTAATTTCTGGTGCTGTAAGCATTTCTTTAAGACTATAAATCAAACAGATGCCAACCTGCATTAGGAGAGGGAGTTTCCTCATCTGGGAGACAGTCCTTGTCCTCAAGAAGTTTCCTATTTGCTAGGAGGTCATGTGACACACATAAATCAATGTTGGTAAGTAGAGAGATGGCCTCTACGACAGGAAAAGCAGATGGAATTCAAGGTGCTGCTTGACACATTGAATCAACAAGACCCTGGCTAAATCACCTAATCTCTCAATAGGCCCAAGTAAAACTCTATTATTTCTAGGTTTTTTTTTTTGTTTTTGGGGCAATCGGGTTAAGTGACTTATCCAGGGTCACAGAGTTAGTAAGTGTCTGGGGCTCCTGACTCCAGCACTGGTGCTCTATCCACTGTATCACCTAGGCAAGGCTTTACATGGCTGAGTAATAATGAATCAGCATTGGTAGAAGGAGTTTCCACACTGGGAGTTCTCATCACACCAATTAAATGATAGGAATCAAAAACCAAAAAGCCCACAACTTCTAAACCTAACAAATAAATACTGTGCTCCAAGGTAGAATTTGAGGGTGACAAAGAGATTTATCGACAAGTTCTACAATGATCGGAGGACAAAGAGATCCTTTTCAGCTGGAGGAACCATATTGGGAAAGTCTTCACAAAACTGATAGTCCTTGAACCAGACCTAGAAGAAACAGGAGTTGATAAGGAGGGAACAAAACACTAGAAGCTACCAAGACTAAGCTTATCCCCAGCCTGTCCACTTACATGTGCAACTAATGTCTGAACTCTCCCTTCCCCCAGGTTATCTCTGCCCCCACTTCATTTCCTTGGTCCCAAGGAACCTCTTACCCTACGTCCACCCCATGAACTGTGTCATTGAACCTCCCTCACTAAGGAGTCATCAGAGAAGAATGCCTACTTCTCCAGGTCCTAGTTTAATTTTGAAAAAGGACACCAAACCCAGTGGACTGGCATATCCTTGGGATCTAGGGCTAACTTTTCCTCAGAACAAGACAAGTATATCACAACAACAATATAGTAATTGTTATTGTTGCTGTTGTTTTTTGCTCTTCATTCTTGAAGAGGGCCATGAAATCAGGAAGGTGATGCCATGACTTGCAAGTGAATTGGATCTAAGTGAGGGAGGGCTATGCAAGGTCACCAGCCTCACTTTTTCCTCCAGAGCTATTTGGGTCCAGTGGCAACTGGAGATGGCCCATATATATATATATATATATAAAACTAGCATTTATACAGTGCTTTATATGTTAACTCTTTTAATACTTGCAGCAATGCTATTGGGGAGGGCACTATTATTATACCCATTTTATAGATGAGGAAATTGAAGCATAGAAGGATTAAGTGACTTACCTGGGTTCACATAGTCAAACCAAACATCTTAGGCTGGATTTGAACTTGGGTCTTCCAGATTCCAGGTCCTACCCTCTTTTCCCTGAACTACTCTTAGCACTGAGCATCTCCTTAGAGCATTGTGTTAACCACTGAGGAAGATACAAAGTTTACATAAGATAGAATAAGATCATTTTCCTGGGAGGAGACACAAACAGTAACCATAATACATTATGGGATAACCCTATCATAGAAGGGTAAAACAAGCTCCCATGAGAATGCCAAATGGAATCATCTAACCCATCCTAAGATGTGCCCAGCCTGATAGGGAGACCCAATCTGGGGTCCTGTCTATTCCCTGATCCTCAGATTTGTTTCTAGCTCTGCCTTCTGGGAGATAAAGACATTGAGATGCTTTGTGCAGTGACAAGGTGTGTGTAGGCAGTAGAAACTTTAGAACCTCAGCTCCTGTCACTGTTTTGTTGTTTGTCCTTTGTTCTTGAAGAGGACCATGCCATCAGCGAGGTGATACCAGGACATGTACTGTGTTTCCCCGATAATAAGACCTATCCCGAAAATAAGCCCTCCCCTTACTGTGTAAGATTCCTCTAAAATAAGCCCTCCCCTGAAAATAAGCCCTATTGAGATTGCTACTGTAGTGAAGGTGATCCCCTGCACTACGCGCTACACGCTACATTACGGTACCCTCTGTATGCACCGTGCTCCCCCCGCCGTGAAACGCACGCCGAGCTCTGAGCTGCATCCAATCAGAGCTGCAGCAGTGAGCGCGTCATCCTGTTCTTCCCCAGTGAGTTGCTTATTGAATAAAGGTACATTTTTTTGTTCACATTTACCTGTTTATTAAAATTGCTGTCAATGTTCATTAAAATAAGCCCTCCCCTGAAAATAAGCCCTCTGGTGTTTTTCTGTCCAAAAAATTAATAAGACAGTGTCTTATTATCGGGGAAACACGGTAAGTGAATTGGATCTAAGTGAGGGAGGGCTGTGCAAGGTCACTAGCCTCACTCTCCCCTCCGGAGTCATCTGGGTCCAGTGGCAAGATATGGATCAGGACAACTGGAAATGGACCCCCAATTCCCTTTGTAGAATCCTGTGGAAAGGGGTATTATCTCTGATAGGATCAAAGAGGATTACTAAAATAAATTGTGAAACTGCCTTGAAATAGCTATAGGAATGGAAGAGAACAAAGGCCACTTACATTTACATTACATTGTATATTACAGTACAAAGGTCACTTACATTTTTTACTATGTCCCATGACTTTGCATAATTATGTTCTTAATTTAGTTTTAATTACTTTAGGTTGTTGGGTTTTTGGTGTTTTTTTTTTTAGGTAATTGGGGTTAAGTGACTTGCCCAGGGTCACACAGCTAATAAGTATCTGAGGCTCGATTTGAACTCAGGTCCTCCTGACTCCAGAGCCAATGCTTTTATGTACTGTGGCACATTTGAATGACATTTTTTTATTCATAGCAATTCGCAAAGGTTGTCCCGATTGGAAAGAGGTTGCAGTCTGTGTCAATACCCACATAAATGAAATCCAAATTCCTTGTTCGAGACTGAGAGATTTATTTAGTCTTTAAGCAAGCATGGGTTTCTAAACCTCAGTTTCCTCATCTGCCTAATGGAGATGACAATACTTACAATATCCACTTAGCAAGGGTTTGCTATGAAGAAAGTGCTTTGCAAAGTTTAAAGAGATGTAGAGATGGGAATTATTTTTATATTGTTCTCCAGAAATTTGACTCAGCACCTTCTGAAGCTACTGATGGATTCCAGTTCCTTCCCTTTACTTCTCTAACCTAGGCCATACTGGAGTTTCCTGGCTCTCTCCCTGTGCTGCATAGGAGGTCCCCTCTGAGGGCAGAAGATGAATCACTGCCATAGGAGCAAACTGGAAGCTTCTTTGATGGGAAATGCCTCCAGTTCACAGCTCCTGCCCCTCCTCCTCATCCCAAATCCTAAAGCAGAGGTAAGTTAGGGCATGGGATCATGGGAAAGGAAACGGAAGAACCAGTGGCTGAAGGCTTAAGAAAAGAAACTCCCCAGGAAACATGAAGGCCCATGAGGGTCAAGACTTGGAAGTTTGTGATCCCTGAGGCCCTTCTCCTTCCTGAGGTACTGAGATCTAGCCATGGAGCTGGGATGGCTGGGCAGGAGGACTCTGAGGGGGTGGTGATGGATCATCAAGTCAGACTAGGCCACATGTGGTGGGAAATGAGCTTAAATGACAACAAGAGGGGGTGAGAAGAAAGTGACCCAAAGGAACCTTCCCTTAGGTACATCTTCAGACTCTAGGTTCTGCCTCCATCCCCTCTGACTTTTCACCTTTCTCTGTCTCTCTCCAGTGCATCTCACCTTTTCTTTTTAAAAAGTTTTGTTGTTGCCTTTTATTTTTGTACTGTCATTTCCTGATAACACCCTCCCCCACCCCCAACCTACGTCAGTCTGTGGAACCCTCCCTTGCAACAAAGAAAAACCCTTCAAGACAAAACTGCCTTCCTATGTCTTTGCATCCACGTGGGGCTTTGAAGTCTCTCTTCTGCCCATCCTTCCTCCTCCCCTCCCTTTCTTCCAACTCTCTTCCCTGCCCCCCTCTTCCCTCCCTGTTTGCCTGCCTTTCTCCCTCACCAAAGTTTGCCTCCTCTCTCCTTCCCTACATTTCTCCCACTTCTCTCCATTATCACCCCTTCTTTCCTAGCTAGGCAATGCCATGAACAGAGAGACTGAGGTCTGGAGTTTGGAAGACTTGAGTTCAACTCCAGCCTTAGGAAGTTTACTTGCTGTCTGACCCTGGGAAAGTTACTTAATTTTTATTTGCCTCAGTCTCCTCAACTGTAAAATGGGAATAACTGGGTCATTTCCTATCATCCTGATCGATATCTTGCCACTGGACCCAGATGGCTCTGGAGGAGAAAGTGAGGTTGGTGACTTTGCACAGCTCTTCCTCCAATTCACCTGCAAGTAAGTCATGACAAATCTTTTGGAGCTGTTAAATTATTTCTTTCCAGTTTTACTTTACCAAGGTCCCTTATCTATAATCCTCCCCTCAACATACATCCCAAGACCCTAGCTGGTTGGAGGTTAGGGTCTGGGTCCCACTTCATATTAAAAAGATTAGGGTCCTCCCTTATGGACCTCATCCTCAAAAGTCCCAGAAGTATACTGGGTCCCCCTAAGCTGAGAAGCTGTGGGCAGCTGGGCAGAAGAGAGGTAGTATGGTGGGGTGAAAGATGAAATGACCGAGGAAACAAAGGTTGGAGGTTCTGAGAATAGTGATTTGTTGAGCAACGCATGCTGATTTCTCAACAAACCAGGACCAGGCACCCTTGGCTTTGGCAATGGACCCCAAATACAAGGGAAGACAGACTAGAGTGGCAGAAATATTGTGGGAATTATAGAGGGGCGAAGGGTCCTGTGGGGAGCCAGTTATGGGGAGCCCTGCCGTCCCCAAGCAGGGCTGAGAAAGAATCAAGTACTTAGAGGTTGTGAGTGGGTGCATAAAAAGAAAGGGGACTCCCGAATGGTGAAAATAGAGAGCCAATGTTTATTCTTCCAGGCACAAACTTTATAGAGCCAAAAATCTCCTTCCTAATTGTTTTCCCCTGAGGACATTGCACATTTCTTTGTTCCTAGGGGTAGCTGTAAGTACCAGGCTTATCTCAAGGACTTAATCCTCATACCTGTGTGTTTGAGCTCTTTCCTGGGGGATGGGGAACCGATCCAGGCCCTTGAGCAGGTTCTTAACCTGAGAGGGCTTGTTCAGCCATCAGGGTCAGAGTCCCACTGGCCTGTGGTCCTCTACAGGATCCCACTTGCTGCCATATTTCAAATACTGTCACAGCTATGAACAGAGATGACCATCCTGCCCAAAGGGATCTCTTGGTAGAAGCTTCAACAACAAATATGTTGTTAGTTCTTCAGCCATTAGATTGTAAACTCCCTGAGGGCAGGGACTGTGTCTTTATTTGTACCGCGTCTGGCACTTCACAGTACTTAATAAATGCTTATTGAGTTGAATCTAACCTGACCAACTGGGGCTCAGAAGGCAACTAACCTACTCTTGTGAATTGTGGCAAGACAACTCTCAACTCCCCAGTGTCCCCAGCCTGACCACTCCTCTCGTGCCTTAAGGTTACCTCAGGCCTGTAGTCCTCATAACTCGAAATCTCTTCATTTCTTGTCAAGTTGTCAACAAGCATTTATTAAGCTCCATTCAATGTTGTGGAAAATGGACATTTGCCCATTTTGTTATGCTACCCTTAAATATATGCTTAGAAGCCCTTTCAAATTTACATTTGTATATCAGGGAAATAATAGTAATAACTAACATCTTAAAAATTACAAAGCACTTTACAAATATAATCTCATCTTAATCCTTACAACAACCTTGAGAGATAGATGCTATTATTATCCTCTTTTTACAGATGAGGAAACTGAGGCAAACGGAAATTAAGTGGCAACTTCAGGGACATACAGATAGCTAAATGTCTGAAGCAGGATTTGTACTGAGGTCTTTCTGACTCCAGGTTCATCACTCTGTCCACTATGTGCCCCATCTGCCTCAGTATGATGGAAAGAGAAATAGCACTAGAGTTAGACTTAGGAAATCTAGGTTCAGATTCCAGGTCAAACCATGCTCATTCTTTGTGTGACCTTGGGCAAGCCACTTAGCCTTGGTGTGCCTTGGTTTCCTCATCTGCAAAATGAGATGGTCTCTAAGGTCCATTTAAAGGTCACTAAAATTCTGTGTTCCATGATCCTAGAGATCTCTGGCAGTATTGTGGTGAAAATTTAGGCTCCCAATCCCCAGTTTAGCCCTACTTCCTCTGCCGCCCGAACAGGGGGAGGAGGAGGCAAGGTTCACCCACAAAGGAAACCAAACTTTGTTATAAATAGCAAGGAAGGGAAAATAGCTGCTACAGATCACAAACATCCAACCAGCCTCAGGGGGTATTTTTAGTTCCAAGTGTTAATGAGGGTTTAATTAGCCCTCTGTACAATCTAAAAAATTGAATTTCAAACCACCATCCTATCCCAGAAACCCTTTCCAGGTGCTGGGATTTGGCTAAAGGCAGGAGGTGGGGACAAAGGCCATTCTGCAGTGTCATAAACACCAGAGTGGGAAGGGCGCATCCTCAAACATCATCCAGTCCTGGAGTTCTGCAGCTGGGGAAAATGGGGATATATGGGGAGATTTCAAGGAGTCCCTGAACTTGTATGGGAAAGAAATCACATCCTTATTTTCACTAACCTCTAACTGGAATTTATTCTTTCCTTCAACTATGAACGGAGGGAGCAAATATTCTGAAAAGGGATGCTCAGGCTTCACTAGTCTTTCAAAGGAGCCCAAGAAAAAAATAGGTAAAGAACTGCTGATTTATTTCCTCATTTTATAGATGAGGAATTGTTCAGTTATTTCAGTTGTGTCTGATGCTTCATGACCCCATTTGGGGTTTTCTTGGTAATGATGTTGGAGTGGTTTGCCATTTCCTTCTCCAACTCATTTTACAGATGAGGAAACTCAGGTAAACAGGGGTAAGTGACTTGCCCAGGGTCACATAGTAAGTGTCTGAGGTTGGATTTGAACTCAGGAAGATGAATCTTCTTCAATCTAGGCTTGGCACTCTATGCACTGCTCCACCTAGCACAGTTGAGCAAGGTGACCAGCAACGTCATGAAGGATGTTTTGGCTGAGCTGGAACTGATACCCAAGTCTTCTAACTCTCAATCTAGCAATCTTTCTACTACAGGACACCAAGTCTTAGAGGCAAAAGATCAGCTCTCATCCCATCCCTTCCTATTTCCTCCCCTCTATTACCTCACCTCAACAACCAGGGCTTGGACTCAGTAAGACCTGAGTTCAAAGACATTTAACTGTGTGACCATGGGCAAGCCACCTCACCTCTCTCTGCCTCGGTTTCCTAAACTGAAAAAAGAGGATAATTGTTGTAATCCTTCTTGTGAGGATCAAATGAAATATTTCTCTTTTTTTTAACATATGAAATTTTATTAAAAACATTTAACACCCTTTAGGTCTTCAAATATAATTGCTGTATAAATACAACACCAAAGACAACATTTTCATTAAACAGATTGGCTAAATGGACAGGGACTCTCTATATATCTGCACATGGGTTTCATCAATCAATAGAATTTATTATATCCACATCAGATTATGGTAATATTCATTAAAATGTGATTTTGTTTGTACCACTACTGCACACATAACTATACATATATACAGACACTTGTGCATACATATGTGCTTGTGTATGTGTGTGTGTGTGTGTGTGTGTGTGTGTGTGTGTGTATCATAGGATCATAGATTTAGAGCTGGAAGAGACTTCAGAGGCCATGCAGTCCAACCCTCCCATTTTACAGAAGAGAAAACTGAGGACTAAGGAGATTAAATGACTTGCCCAAAGTTGCACTAATAGTGTTAGTGTCAAGTTTGGATTTCAACCCAGGACTTCTCTTTCCAGAATTAAATGAGGTACTTCTAAAGGCATTAGCACTGTATCTGACACTTAGTAGGTACTTAATAAATGCTGATTTCCTTCCTTCCTGTACACACACACACATACATACACACACAGACATGTGAGTAGAGACCAGAGAGTCACTGTAGTTGGAAGAGTTGTAGGGGATGGTGATGCCTTGAGTAAAAATGTGACAAAAGTAAATTGAGGCAAGTTTTCTGGTCAAGATAACAGATTATTAACAGTGATGTCTCTGCCTGTTAATAAAATGGGTCACCGAACCCTCAGCAAAGCCAGGGATTGGAGCATGATCAATTTATTGTTGTTGCTTGTCCCTCGTTTCACAATGTGGGTCTTGATATCAGGGAGGTGATGCCATGATATGCAAGTGAATTGGATTTAAGTGAGGGAGGGCCATGCAAATTCATCAGCCTCACTTGCTCCTCTGGAGCCCTCTGGGTCCAGTGGCCAGATAGAGATCAGGATGACTGGTGATGGACCCTCATCAATTTAATAGACACATCAATGATAACCAATAAAGTGGGTCAATGGCCTCTTTCAATGATCAAGGATGCTGAGTAAGGGCCGACAGGGCCTTTTAAACCTAGCTATGTCTTCCTTCTGATGGGCCTGACAGCACATCTTTAAACTTTCCCTGCAAAGATAAGACAATTCTGATTGGTAGACATTTTAATGAGGCATTTGCTTAAGCATTACCTCAGCTCTTCCCCATTACTTCCTCATTGGGAAATAGGAGTACTCCTCAAGTGGATTAATCTGAATTTGGGGAAAGTGGTTTGGGTTGGCTTTCAGGTGTGGCTTATATCCTTTTCTGACAATGCTAATTGAATTATGGGACTCAGCTGCCTCTAGTAATCTTGGTCAGAAAAATCAGAGCCACCCCAAATGTGATCTCTTCCTTTCCCCTTTCCTCCCTTTTAGGGTAGCTAGGTAGTGCAGTGGGTAGAGTTCTATGCCTGGAATCAGAAACACTCCTCTTCCCGAGCTCAAATCTGGCCTCAGACACTCACTAGGTATGTGACCCTGGGCAAGTCACTTAACCCTGTTTGCCTCAGTTTCCTCATTTGTAAAATAAAAAAACAACACTCTAGTATCTTTACCAAGAAAACCCCAAATGGGGTTATGAAGAATCAGACATGACTGAAAAGGAATGAATCATTCCACAGGTGAGTGATGGAGGCCCATGTATAAAGAACAAAGAGAAGGCCAGTTTGGATGGAGAAGACCAATCTGTAACAAGATTGGAGAGGTAGGTTGGGACCAGATTGTAAAGGGCACAGCCTTTAACTCTTGTAGACTTTGACTTGACTTAAATGCCAAACAGAGAAATGTGTATTGGATACTAGGAATAATTGGGAGCCACTGGAGTTTATATCAAATAGGGGAATAACTTGGTCAGACCTGTGCGTTAGCAGAATCACTTGGTAGCTGTGGAGGCTGGATTGGAGTTGGGAGAGACTTGGCGATAGGGAGGACCAGTAAGACGCCATGGCAACAGTCTTGGCATGAGGGGGTTGCTATGTGACTAGGTACTGTACTAAACTGGGAATCCAAAGGCCCCAAACAGTCCCTGCCCTCAAAGAGTTCACGATCGAATGGGAGAGACAGCATGGAAATAATTCTGTAGAAACAAGACACATAGTGTAAATGGGAAGAAATCTGAGAAAGGGAAGGCAGGGGCATTGAGGAGGACCAGCTAGGATCTGAACTAAGGTCTTGGCCTTGTGAGTGGGGAAAAAAAGAGAGTCGCATAAGAAATGCTGTGCAAGTAGAAGCAATAACATCTGGATGCTGAGCACACGTGGGACACCATGAGAGGGAGGGTCGTGGGAGGATACTGAGGTTACAAACTAGAAAGATGGTGTTGCCTGCCACAGAAACAGGGAAGTTTGACAGAGGTTGTTTTAGAGTCAAAGATGATAAGTTCTGTTCAGAACACGAGGAATTTGAGTTGCCAGTAAGAAAGTTCCAGTTGGCAGGTCAAGACAGATGGACGATAGATCTAGGAGTCATGACACAAAGAAGATAATTAAATTTATGGGAGCTGATGAGGTCATCGGGTGAGAGAACAGAGGGAAGATGAGGACACTTAAGACAGGCTTGACATGTGCCCACAGTCAGGGCATGTGATTTGGATGATGATTCAACAAAGTGGCCCGAGAAGGAAAGGTCAGATAGGTAGTAAAACCATGACAGCTAACATTTATATTGTTTGCTGTGTGCCAGCCACTGTGCTAAATGCTTTACGGTTATCTAGTTCGATCCTCATAGTAAGCACAGTGAGGTGGTTCGATGGATAGAGTGCTGGGCCTAGAATAAGGATGACTCATCTTCCTCAGTTCAAATCTTGGCCTCAGACACTTACTAGCTTCGTGACCCTGGGCAAGTCACTTAACTCCATTTGTCTGAGTTTCCTCTTTTGTAAAATAAGCTGGAGAAGATAGTGTTAAATCACTCTAGTATCTCTGCCAAGAACACCCCCTCCTCGAAAAAAAAGGGGGTAAGAAGAATTGGATAAGGCTAAAATGACTAAACAACAAATTGATCCTCATAGTAACTCTGGGAGGTAGGTATTATTATTATCCTCATTTTACAGATAAGAAAATTGAGGCAAACAGAGGTCAGTAACTCGCCCAGGGTCACACAGTTAGTAAATCTGGGAGGCTGGATTTGAACTCTGATCTTTTTGACTCCAAGCCCAATGTTCTGTCACCTAGCTGCCTCTAGGTAGGAGGAGAACCAAGAGAAATTAGTGTCAGAAAATCTGAGAGAAAAATGTCCAGGAGAAGAGAGTAGTTAACAGCTTACAATAGCATAGCTTGTTATCCAGAAGGGCGAGGACTGAGAAAAGACCATCAGATCTGGCATTTAAGGGACCATCAGCAACTTTGGGGAGAGCAGTATTGGTGGCATGATGAGATCTGAACCTGGGGCTCCATCCAACCTGCTTATCATCACGTTGGGCCCGTTGCTTCAGCTTTGGAGCTGTCTATTGTCCCTTGCCTTTGCTACTTGCCCCTCTATTGGTTACATTCTCAAATCTTCGGTGTGTCTTATTTAGCACATTTAGTAGTGTTCTGCCTTTGATATAATCAGCACCCTGTTATCCTCCCCGTCTGGAAGATTGCACCATCCTTAAGAAATCCTTCCATTTAACTCTACACTGGACATTTACCTGTATGAGAGTGACAAATGACTTTGGTAGATGTGTGATTTATTTTGTGTCTGGATACTAGAGTCTTGATACTAGTATCAGAGACTTGATATTATGTCTTGATATTAGAATCACAGACTTCTCCAACAAAATTGTTTTCATTTTATCTATGGAAGAATCTTGAGTGATTTTGACATGTTCATGGGGGGACATCTGGTTGGAAGATAGTTTTTAAGGCTGTGTTTTGATCTACCTAATCAAATACTTCAAATTATATCTCTATATATTTTACAATGAACAGAGTAAGCAGAATAAGATCTTTGAGTCCGTTGTGTGCCTGAGATGTGGTCTGCCAGAAAATACTGTCTGTGACAAGTTGCCTGTTCCCTTTTCCTTTTTTCATTAGAAGATGTTATAAATTCCTGTATACATTATTCTCAAGTTTTTATTGATAAAGAAAGTAGCTATGTGGGCCAGTAGTTATTGATGACTTCTAAATTGCCTTTTTTTCTCATGATTTTTTCTAAGTCATTTAGCAGCTTACCCTCTCTCAGATGTCTTGAAAATTGATCCCTCAAAATTGCGTCACTCTTAGCACAAATTTTCTCTTAGCATATTTGCTCTGGTCCAGCTGCCCTTCCAGTCTTTCTGTCTTTTGGTGTATTTTCTCTTCCTTAAGGGGCACATTAGAGACTGAAATGTTAGCATCCAAAAGGAGTGATTCCACTATCGTTAAGATTTCAGGTCAATTAAAAAAATGTATTGCCTACATCGTATCACATGTAGTTGTGGGGAGGGGCTATTACAAACCCCAAAAAGAAATAGTCCCTGTCCTCTAGGAGTTTACATTCTCTTGGGCAGAGCCATGAAGACCATAGCTCGTTAGAGAAATGCTGACAGATCTGTTTTTTATTTGTCAGTCTTCCTTCTAGTTTCATCTTTAAATGGTCTTGGGATCATTTGGTTTAATTGGGACCCATGCCAAGCTCTCTGTAAATGTCTTTGTCTCTCTGACGCTTCTTGCTATGTTATGGATGAGGCAGATATTGCTCATAATCTTTTACTGCCCTTCTAAAGTTCTGCAAAACTCCCAGGGTTGTTGTGAGGATGAAAAAAGACAGTATTTATAAAGACTTAGTAAACCTTAAAAGGCTATATAAATGCTAGCTGTTGTTATTGCTATAATAAAAATGATACATAATAATTATACATCATCTAATAATAATAGTTATTATTATTATTAAATGGGCATTGTTCTTGGCTGCTAAGAAAGGAGAAGAGAAGGATATTCTCTTCTACTAATTGGGTAAAGTTGCCTTGCCTCCACCAGCCTCAGTTTTTCCATCAGTAAAACAGAGCTAATACTATTTGTGCTATATACTTCACCTTGGTATCGAGAGGAAAGCAATCAACACACTATGAAGGGTTATATAAAAATGAGTTATCATTATTCTTTTTCTTAGGGGGAAACCCTACTTTTGTTTTAGGTGTGCTAAGGGGAAGAAATGAGTTACATGTATGTGATGGGGGCTTGGCCAGTGGGGGTCTAGTCCTCAGAGCAAGTGAAATTGTCTCTATTCTGAGCCAGGCTTCAGAAGTACATCATTGGCTACTTTTATCACTACCTGGAGGCTTATCATGGCTCCTGCCTCTTCTGGCTCAGTAACCAATTAAAAGGCTTTTCTTCACCAGGAGGTAAGAAGATAAGAAGCAGTCATAGACTGTCTAGGCATTTTCCAAATCAGGGACAGGGCCCCTTTATTACAAATCATCATGCACTTGCAGAAGCAGTCTCACAAAATCTTTCAAGTGTGTTGGCAGCAGGCAGAGATTCCTGGGCATGCTTTGAGGCCTGGTTTCCCTTTGGCCAGTCCCCAATGACATCCGCATGCAGAATCATGAAGGGATGGAAGAGTAGTAGGGGTTACTTAGTAGCTCAGGGGTGACCCGATTCACAATAGAAGAAGGGGGAAAAAAAGGCTGTCAAGGGTGGCAGTTTTGAGAGTTCACCTACTTCCTGCCTTGCATCATTTTTGTTACCTGACCCCACCCTGCCCCAATCCCCCCTGAGGCTGATGAGGACAGGCATGGTCCTTAGCACCCTTTCTGACCTCTTGCCTATCCCTGTTCTTCTCCAGGGACCAACTAAGAACGCTGCAGTGACCCCTATCCTGGTTAACCAGAGGTGAGAGGAGGGAGCTGCCTGTCTTTCAGGCTCTCCCCCAGCCCCCACTGGACGCCTGCCTGCTGTGGGGGAGAAAGCCCCAGTGTTCTGCAGCCTCCAGCCTTGGCCACCTGTTCAGAGGCTGAGCAACCAGGAAAGAGGGCCCCTTTGTTTAACTCAGATTTTGACATGGTCCCTGGGAACTGAGAGGGTGTGCATGGGGTCTTGTTAACCCTTTAGGCTGTCCAGATGGTAAAGAGATTGGTGAACATCTGTCTGAGAATCCCTGAAACACCCCCCATAAGCAGTTAGGAAAAACTTCCCAGTTCCCTCTCTCAACAATTGCTTAGGGATCAGGAGCTGTGATGGACATTGGCTCTTGAGGTTAATATAGCAATGTGTGGTGTAGTTCCTCTCAGTCAAGATGGAGGTGGGGGTGGGATGGACAGACATTTGTCTTGGTTAAGTGCTTAGAGATCTAAGTGCCCACTTACATCAGAACAACATTAAACCACTTCACACAATCTCTTCAGGGACAGGTGATATGCTTCTGTTCCTTATAACGAATGCTATCATCTTCAAAGCATGGGAAACTAGGTTTCACCCCTCACCCAGCTGCATGCTAAGGATGGGGGCAGGGGAAGTAATCTGAGTCTGCCCAACTGAAGGGGCTTTCTATCCAGGGACAGAAAGAAGGGAGATCTCTAATCTAGAAAGCGCTCTGTAAATCTTAGAGGAACATATAACTATGAGGTCTCACTATTAGAAAAAGAAATGAGGAGAACTAGAAAGTGGAGGAGATACAGAAAGATAAAAGGAAGAACATAGAGAAGGAGAAAGAAAAAGGATGGTGTGTGTGTGTGTGAGAGAGACACACAGACACAGAGAGAGAGAGAGAGAGAGAGAGAGAGAGAGAGAGAGAGAGAGATGGATGGATGCAAAGGTTTGTCAGAGGAAGAGAGGAAATGGAAGAGAAATCAGAGTCCCCTTCCAGCTTTACAAAATGTTTTTCCCCACAGCCCAGTGAGGGAGAATCACTACCATCTTACAGATGGGGAGACTAGTCATCAGAGAGGTTTAAACTGCCAAGGTCGAGTTCATGCTCACACAACTCAGCATTGAGCTCAGATCTTTTGACTTCAAAATTTGGCATATTTCTGTTTACTCATGTTCATTTCCGTTTTCCTTGATTCCTAGAGCTGGAAGTGGGCTTTCCCTCACCTGATTTCCTGGTAGTTTCTTCTAAAAACTTGTATTCTAATTTTATATTTATTGATGTACACATCTTATTTCTCCTGACACATTTCTAACTTCCTGAGGTAGGACCATGATGTCTTATCATGTCTCTTTCAGTACCTAGCACAGTGTACAACAGTCAGTCAGTCAATTATACAAGCATTTATTAAACACGTAGGAGTCAGGCTCTGTACTAAGTACTGAAGATACAAAGGAGGGCAAAAACACAATGTCTCCGCCCTCAAGGAACTCACATTCTACCTGGAGAAACCACATGCAAAAAGTTGTCTGTACAAGATACATACAGTGCAAGTGAAAGGTAAGCTCAGATACTAGCAGTTGAGGGGGGAGGGTAAATCAGGAAAGGCCTGAAGAAAACAGAATTTCACCTGAGTCTCTAAGGAATCTGGGAGATGGAGGTGAAGAGCCAGAGCCTTCCAGGCATGAGGACAACCACTGAAAAGGCAAGGGGTTTGGGAGATGAGCTCCTTGTGTAAGAAACAACGGGGAGGCCAATGTCTCTTCATGGTTATTTTTTTAAGAAAGGGTAAGATTGGAAAGATAGGAAGAGGGCAGGTTGTGAAGGGCTTTGCAAATAAAAGAGAAGATTTTATCATTGATCCTGGAGGTAAGTGTGTGTGTGTGTGTGTGTGTGTGTGTGTGTGTGTGTGTGTGTGTGATCATCCCCACTCATCTTTGAAGAAGTCACCTTGGCCGTTGAAGCTGAGCAAAGCTATTGCCATAGTCACTTGTGGAAAACAGAGGACCTGTACCAGAATGTGAGTGGAGTGGAGATGTATTCAAGAGATATTATGAAGGTAGAAGGGGAAAGATTTACATTGTTCATACTAAATATTGAACCAATATTTTTAAAATGAATAAAAAGGCAGAAAGGAAGGATAGAGAGGGGAAAGAAGAAAGAAGGAAAAAGAACAGAATCAATCAGAAACTTCTATCTGGCTGAGCGCCCCTGAGCCCCACAAAAGAACTGACAGATTGTCTTCCTGTGAGCTCCCAGCCCCTTCCCCCAGAGCCCCTAGGGACCCTCTCACTCCCAGGCTGCTGGAGTCCAGATGTTGCCCAACATAAGCCATTTCCCTTTGATTAAGTTAACAAATAAACACCCAGCCCAGCCCCAATCCAACTCCCAGACTGGGGGCTATTGATTTTCAGTCTCAGGGGATGCATCATTTCTCAGTATTTTAATAGATATTCATTCCAGCCAGACCTTGCCTAGCAAACTGCTGGCAAGGAGACTAATGAGCATTTAACACTTTTAAAATAAAGAGGACCCAGGGCAAAGGATTGAAAATGATTGGTGGGGGTGGGGAGGGAGAGGGTCAGGAAGGAGAAAACTACAAAAGATTAACCACCCACCTACTGCCTATCTGAAATTCAGACAGACTGGATAGATCAGGAATTGCTTCTTGCTTTGGACCTGAGATTTTGCTGGTATAATAATGATGATAGCTAAAGCTTATAGGGTGTTACTATGTGCCAGGCTCTGTGCCTTAACAATTATTTAACTTAACAATTATTGTCTCATTTGAGCCTTACAACAATCCTTCGAGGTAGGTGCTATTATTATCCCCATTTTACAGAAGAAGAAACAGGCAAACAGAGGTGAAGTGACTTGTCCAGGGTCACACAGCTAGGGGGGATGTCTGAGGCTGGATTGGAACTCAAGTCTTCCTCCCTCAAGGCTCAGCCCCTTATCTACTGTAACACTAAGCACAGGGATCTCTTGGTAGGGAAACTCCTTCCATCCACACAGTTTAGCAACAGCTCTTCAACTGATAGTCCTGGGGTCCAAGGTGGGATTTGAATACAGGCCTTCTTGACTACAAGGCCAGATCTCTAAGGCTGCCTCCCTTAAGAGAAGTCTTAAGGGTAAGGCAATGCTTAAACCCCACATCATTGTTTCAGTTTGTTGGGGGTGGAGGGAAGGTGGAAAGGATGGAAAAGGCTTGAACAGTTGGGAAGATTTCAAAACTGGGACTTGGGTAGAATTGTAAGAAATCAGAGGACAGAACTGTAAGATTTCAGAATTAAAAGGGATGTCAGAAGTCAGCAATATGTCTGATCTGGAGACAGGAAGACCTGAGTTTGAAGCTGTATGACCCTGGCAAAGTCCCTTAACCACTCTCATCATCATCCTGCTTCATTGGGCTTTTATGAAGGTCCAATGAAAATGAGGCACTTTGGTTACCTTGAAACATCATGTAAATTCTAGCAATTGTAACCATTATCATCTGCTCTCACACACACCTGAGCAGAAAACTCAGTTAATAACATTCCTCAAATAATGGGAATTCACAACTGTTCTTTGGGAGAAGCTCTAATTGTTAAGAAATTTCCTTAAATTGAACGGAAATCGCTGCCTCCCTAACTACTATCCACCACTTTTGGGACAGTAGAACAAAAAGTCTGATCTCTCTTACACATCATAACCCTTCAAGCACTTTAAGAGAGTACCCTAGCCTCCTAATCTTTTTATTTCCAGGCTAAACAACCCCGATTCTTTCAGCCTGTCCTCATTTTGTTAATGATGGCCATTCTGGTTACCCTCCTCTGGGAAGACTCCAATCTCTCAAGGTCCATAGGTTTAAGAGATAGCAAGGACCCTGGAAGACAGCAAGACCAACCTCCTCATTTTAAAGAATCAGAGAGGTCCAGCTGTCCCTGTCCTTAAGGATCTTACATCATAACAAGGGAGACAACTTGTACTTCTATATCGCCTTAATTTTCACCTAGTTTGTTCTTTTGCCTCCTGGATTCCCAATATGGTAGTGTTTTCTATCTATCTCCTTTGACTGATTTGATCAGTGACACTGGGTATGACCCTTACATGGTGTGGGCATAAGCTATCCCTCTGATCTCTCCCTTCCCTGAAATCCTACCTAGTAAGCAAGCACAAGATTATCGTCCTGCTCCATAACTTGATTTTTCACATTACTTTCATTTTTTTAAATGTCTAACCTTCCTAACTTGATTTTAAATGCCCTGAGAACAGGGACTGGGTCTTTTTTTCAAGTTACCATGTACAAATCAGGGTAGCCAGGTGGTGCAGTGGACAGAGTGCTAGGTCTGAAGTCAGGAAGACTCATCATCATGAGTTCAAGTCTGTCCTCAGACACTCACTAGTTATATGACCCTGGACAAGTCACTTAATCCTGTTTGCCTCATTTTCCTCATATGTAAAATGAGCTGGAGAAAGAAATGGCAAACCATTTCAGTATCTTTGCCAAGAAAACCCCAAATGGGGTATGAAGAGTTAGAAATGATTGAACAGCAGCAACATGTATAAGTCCATGTCCTATAATTTCTTGAATCTCCCAAAAGACCTAGCACAAGGCCTTGGAGATAATAAATGCTTAATGCATATTTGTAGAGAGGAAGCATGAGTATGACTGCAGGTGATTGAATATTGGACTTGGCATCAGGAAGACCTGGGTTCAAATCTATCATTTGACATAAGAAGAAGGACTGTAGGCAAATCTCCAAGCCTCAGTTTTCTCATTGGTAAAAAAGGGATGACACCAGATCAATAAACTTCTTTGGCTCCTAATTGCCTCTAGGATATATTACACACATATATGTGTGTGTGTGTGTGTATATATATATATATATATAAATGTATACACACACACAGGCAGAGAATACAACCTCTGCCTAAATGTTTATATATATATATATATATATTTATATGTCTGTATATATATGTATACACACTACACACACACACATACATATATATATATATATGCCTCTGTTTGGCTTTAAAATACTGGCCCCAATTTATCTTTTCAGAACCACTATATATTACATACCTTATAGTCCAGTCAATTGACCTTATTTCAGTTCCTCACACATGATACTCTCCCTTCTCAGTGCCTTTGCAGGGGCTGTCCTCCCACCCCACTAGAATGGATTCCGATTCCCTCCTCAAAGAATTCTTCCCTCCCTTTAAGATATAGTTCAAGCATCACCTTCTAGATGGATTCTTTCCTGATCCTCCTAATTGCTCATACCCTTTCTCCCTAAATACCTTATCTTTATTCTGAACATATCCATTCTCTATACTTCTGTAAACACCCCCCCCTTAAAATATTTATTTCACTTTAAGTCCAGGGAGCAATAGAATGGGCCCCTAAGGTCCACAGGCTTGCCTTCTTCTTTGACTTTAAGGAGATTATTTTAGATGAAAATTTTTGAATTAAATCACAATCACTCTGAGCCCCCAGCTAGGAAAATTCCTAACATGTAGGCAGAGGTTGTATTCTCTGCCTAAATTTACATTTATATCTAGCTCTTGTTAACTCTTGGCCTTATGGTAGTTGAAGCAAAATTGTTTACTTGAAATTTATGGGTACTAGAACAGCAGATTACATTAGTGTCTGTGGATAGATAGATATTTGGAGAGAAAGTTGGGGAAAGAGCTAATCTTTTCTCTAGGTGGCTTTACTGGTGGCATTA
>NW_027187372.1:25965379-25981011 GCF_028583685.1 Petaurus breviceps papuanus
AATCAAGAATTCCAGTTAACAAAGGTTAGGCAAGTAGAATTATCACTGGAGCCCAACTTTGACTATGTACAAGGTATCTCCTCTGGTATACTGTAAGTTCCTTGAAGTCAGAGACTGTTTCATTTTTTTCCTTTTTATCCCCAGCATCTACTAGCATGGTATGTAGCACATAGCAAGCATATAGTAAATGCTTCTTGATTTTTAGTATAACAGTTTGCTGCTAGGTTCAAATGAGATAATGTATGCAATGTCATTTTTTTTTAAGCAGGGAAACTTATAGTTGACCTGTGATCTCATCAGAATAGGGTGATAAGGCAACCCACCCAACTGGTCTGATTTTAGTACTGCTCAAGTCAAGTAACTTACTAGAGGTCACTCAGCCAGTGTGTCAGAGATAGGACTTGAACCAAAGACTTTGGGACTCTGAGGCTTCTTCCTCTTCAGGCCATCAGAAAATTAAGGCTGTTAGCAGTTAAGTGACTTGCTTAAGGTCACATGGTTAGTTAGTAATAGAGTCAGAATTTAGGATTATAAGATTTAGAGCTGCTTTTCTTTTTCAATCCATTCATTTTACAGGTGAGAAAAATGAGGGCCAGAGAGAACTGGCCTTGTCTAAGGTCACAGAGATAGTAAGTAGCATGAAGCCATGTCTCTCCTCAAATATACCACTGCCTCCCAGGTATATACGCAAGTATAGTACAAGGAGCATTGATGAAACAGTGAGGCAGATCAGGAGACAGAATCCCACATGGGTACAGCGTTCTCATTGTTAATATTGAAGGCAGGGGAAACGGGATCTGTGGACAAAGCTATTTTTCTGCCCCTTCTCATGGCATTCCTCTTTCTGGGAGAATTTAGGGACCCTACTTACTTGGAGGACAATATATAAATCATTCTATAAGGACACCATTGAACTGGAGTCAACAGCTCAGGCACTTTGCATGCAAGACTCACAGGGCATATTGCCAGGCTAGCTCCTTGATCAGCTCTACCAGCTGCCAGAAACTTGGGCTTGGCTCAGGGGAGAATGTTGATGCCCCAAACCCCTCAGCTCATGTACACACACACACACACACACACACACACACACACACACACACACACACACCTCTCCCTTTCTCTGGCTAAACCCTTAAATGGATTTCAGACCCCAGGAGTCAGGACTCCTGCAGTTGGCAGAGGGGCTGACCCAGAGATGCCAGGGTGTCTGAGGCAGACACTGTCCTTAGTTGGGCTACTCAGGTGACAGATGAAAGCTCCCTGGAAGCCCCTTTAAGCTTGCTGTGTCAGACAGTCCTGCTGGGGAGCTGGGCCTAATCCCACCCTACAGTCTGCCTCTCCCTCATCTCCATTTCTGTTTCTATAATCAGGGAAGATTTGTTTGCCCCACCTCCCCTGTACTTCTCCTAGTTTGAATTTCTCTTTCCTGTTCTGGTCCCATTTCTAGGATTTTATTTCAGGGACCTTACAATAGGAAAAATCCCTAGGTACTGAAACAAGCTGAAGTACCATAATACAGTGACATTGTCTTGGATTTCTATTAGAATAAGACTCCTTCTACTTCCAGATGGTGATAGATTCTCCTGATGTCAAACCAATGGGCTTCTGGGCCTAGGGGGAGCTGGGGATCTCAGGGTTGTTCCAGGTCAAGGAGTAAAAGGGCTTGGGTCCAAGAGAAAGGAGACAGGCAGATGCTGAGTGCTGGTGTCACACTTGGGGGTCTTTAATGCCCTGCCAGTAGTAATGACCTTGTGCCAGTCACAAACAGACACGAGTCTGCCTGGGGCCTCTGTGAATGGTCTGGGGAGGCTCCCTTCAGTCAGACTCCTGAGGGGGAAGGGAGCCAGTCAGAAGCTGCATCCTTCTGATTTTTCACAATGTTTTGTGACCACCTGTCACTCAGCTAATTAGATAGCTATCCTGGTGAGAAGATGCTCTGTTCCCAGGCTTAACCCTCTGCCACACCATTCAGTTATAGCCATTCTATGGGGCTAATTTGGTGAAGAGATTCACAGTGGGGTGGAGATGAGGGCCTCTTGGGAGCCCCATGGCCCATCATAGCTGCCTGGGCTAGGCCCTACAACTTGGGGCTCCAGGGATGAAGGGGTACTGTTCCTGTCTTCTTCCAGGAGCTTGTTTGCTTCCTCCTCTACTTCCTCTGGTTCCATCTGGCAGGCATCAGCTAACGCCTTTCCGGTCGCCACCACGAAGCCAGTGTCGCCAGCCAGGGTGCCCAGGCCACCCTGAACCAGAGCCTGTCCGGGGACGAGAGAAAGCAAGGGCATGGGTAACTTCTTGTCCCTTGGTGGGGTCTGGTTCTCTCAGGATAGGCACTCCTTATCCATAGGATATCCATATCCTGTCCCAGCTCTTAAGGATCCATCCCATTCTCATTTAAATGGTGGGTTTAAACCCCTGTGCTATCCTGGCTGAATGGCTAGGGCATTAACCCGGTTCTCAAGTCAGAACACATAGATTCAAATCAGTCCTCTGACATATATTACCATAATTAATCATAGCAACCACCACACTTTAAGGTTTGCAAAGCATATTATAAATATTATCTCATTGGATCCTCACAAAAACCCTGGGTGATAGGTACCCATATTATTATCCTTATCTTATAGGTGAGGAAACTGAGGCAGGCAGACTGGGTCATTCATCTAATGTCAGAGGCTGGATTTGAACTCAGGTCTTCCTGATTCTGAGGCTAGCCCTCTAGTTGCCAGGTAGGTCATTCTGCCTCCCCTTCTCATGTCATATACCCTTCCCCAAGCTGAAATCCCTCTTTTTCTCCTTATGCTCTTAATTCTGGACATGTCACCAACCCCAGGCTCACCTTCCGGATCAGTTGGGCAGTAGCTGGCGTAGAAGATGCAGGAGCTTCTGGGTTCATCCCCTTCCTGCTACCTGTGGTCATTGTGCACTGGGACTCTGGTACAGGGCCCTCCCTCTCCCTGGAAATGTTATTCTCCTTCCTGTGAGACTGATCCCAAATGGACAGAGGAATAGGTCTCAGGAGGGACACTAGACTTTTTTGGGGACCAGGAGGGAATCTTCATCACCCACCAGAGGAAAGAAAGACTCAGGATTTCTGGTCCACTCCTGATTAAGGATTAATGCCAGTGTCTCCCTTTCCCCTTCATCCCCATTCCCTTTCAGCCAACGCATACATTGTCCTATGGCTCAGTTTCAGGAAGGAGACCATGTGACTGTACATGACTTTTCCCTTTATTACCTGGTCAGGGGAGGTGGGAACTTGGGCCCCTGAGGATGCCACCAGGCAGGCTGCCTGCCTCCTGGTCATTCTGACCTTCTGTTTCTCTGGATAAACAGCACCTTGATGTTCTGCTGGGGAGAAAGGGGGTTGGCTTGGCCACTGACTGATATGAAACCAAGTTAAAAACCCCACTGGGGCCTGGTAGGACCCTTGGCACACTGGCAACCTCTGCCAGGCCTGTAGGAAGCCAAGAGCAGTCAGACATTTCACTGTGAAGGACATGCTCAGGCCTCATTAGTATCAGGATCAAGCACCTGCAGTTTCCCTGGTCTCCACTTTACAAGTTTAAGAAGGGGAGACATTAGGGATGTGGGCCAGTCCAAGGTAGCCTGTTCTTCAGTATCTCCCTTTAGAGAAGGCCTTACCCTTCCACTCTCATGCCTCAGCGTTCCCTTGGGTCATGTTGGGTCACCATGCCTCCCTCCATCCCCATGTGATGATCTCTCATTCAGACCAATCCTATGATGCCCTCCCATCACATGCATTTGGCTCACTCACTCATTCATCTCCCTCTGAACCTTGCTAGGTGAGAGCTAGCTAAGGACCTCCACGATTGGGTTAAGGAGTTGAATTTTTAATCAGAGCTTTCTGGAGACAGATAGCTTAACCATAGGCATTTTCTCTAATGCCAGTGGTTTTGTTCTTAAGGGAAGATAGGAAAAATATTTTTCACAAATGTTTCTTTATAAAACTTCCCTCACTTCACACTATTTAGTAGGCAGCCTCCCACTCTGCCCACATGGACTGGCTGAGGTTATACCTACCATAACCACACAGTTCCCATGGCAACAAGCTCTAAGGCAACCCCCTCATCTTGCCTACCCCGAGAAATCTGAGATCCCCCCCAGGCAAGAAGGGGCAGGCTTGGAGTGGGTACTGATGTATTTACTCAAAGGAGAGTGCCCACCTAAGGGAGCAGAAGGGATGGGGGAAGCTGGGAATGGGGTTGAGCCCAGACAAGGTTGGGCTTCCCATGGGACCAAAGAAAAGGGGACTGACCTGGGGCAGAGTGATGGTAGCGAAGGCCATCCCTCTTTGGGGAAGGTGATTCTGGAAGTTCATTTTCGTGATGGATACTGAGACAGAAGCAGGAAATAGACCATTAGTCTCCTGACTCTTCATTATGACCATCCCCACCAGCTCAAGACTCTATTCTTCCCACCTGATGGCTCTTGACTTGTCCCACAGATCTGGCTGCAGTGTGAGACCATGATGCCTATGCTGTGACCAAAGGGCCACCTGTCCCAGTGCCCAATAGCATCTACACTCTCCTGTATACTGGTCAGCTTTCTCTTTGTCATGCTCACCCCCATCTTCTTCTTTGCTCCCATTATTTCCCCCCTCCTGGAATGCCATTTTTCCTTCTACAAAGTATGTAATAGGTACTCAGTAAATACTTTTTAAATTTAATTGGTCTCTCTCCATGGAATTAGGAGAGACATTCCTGCATATGGGAGGTGGCTGGTGTACTGAGCTCATGCTTAAATTCTCTCTTATTTACCTCTATGGTACCAATTGTGGGTTTGTTGACTTAGAAAATCACCTATTAACATTATGTTTTATTGTATTTTTATGTTTTCTTAAATATTTCCAAGTTGCATTTTAATCTGGTTTAAGCTGAACTAGGGACTGTTAGAACATGCTTTTTTGACACCTCTGATCTAGTCCAAATCTTTTTTGTATTTGAGGAAACTGAGGCAAACAGAGGTTATGTGATTTTCCCAAGGTCACACAAGTGACAAAATTGGGATTTGCACTCAGACCCTTTGTCTCAAAATCTAGCATGCTTCTACTGTACCATCTTATATTCAAAATCTCACAGACGAAGCTAGGCAGCACAAGGGATAGAGCACCAGGCCTGGAGTCAGAAAGACCTTAGTTCAAATGTGGCCTCAGGTACCTACTAGCTGTGTGACCCTGAGCAAGTCACTTAATCCTGTTTGTCTCAGTTTTTTCCAACTATAAAATGGGGATAATAATAGAACATACCTTCCATGATATAATATTTGTAAGACACTTAGCACAGTGCCTGGTGGATAGTAGGCACTAAATAAATGCTTGTTTCCTTCCTTCCTTCCTTGTCAATTTCTGAAGTATTTAGTGACTTGAATGTAAACCTCCTTTCCCTCCCGTCCCCTGAGTCTGGATCATCTCAGGGTTCTACTTTTTAACTAATAATATTTTCAATAAATTGCTCAATAAACTCCTCAATTCACTTCATGGCTCCCTGGAGATCCTACCATCTGTCTTCAAGTCCTTGGAAGGAGCAAATCAGTTAGGTTTAAATTTCAGTATCACTTCTGAAATGGGGATGCCCCCTCCTGGTCTAATGGATCTTTGCAGGCACCGTTAGCTACCCCGTGTCACGATGAATTGGTAGACACATCTGAAGGCATTTAACCTGATGTCTTCATTTTACCGATGAGTATACTGAAGTCTAAATGGGTAGGTGACTTTTCCAAGGTTATGGTAGTAATAAATGATAGAGCCAGAATTTGAACCCAGATCTTCTGACTCCAAATAAAATGTTCTTTTCCGTTGAACCACTTTGCTTCCCTCTTCATGGGAAAAAAGTGACTGCTTCTTCCCTTCCCCTCCCAAACCAGGATGATGCTTGTTTTTGCCCTCTTCCCCTCCCCAAACCTAGGGCTGACAGTTTGCAGTCACCACCTGGGGAACACACAGCTGTTGGCATTGTTGGTATTGGCATTGCTGGCATTTGTGTTGGCATGAGTCCTGGCCAGGGGATTGGCAGGTGGCTCTGGGGGGAAGTCATCAAGAAAGACAGGGGAGTCCAGATCCTCCATCTCCATCTCTGTGAACTGCAGGGGCCTCTGGCTGGCAACGTTGGGGGGCAACGAGTCTGTCCTCTCTAGGAAGGTGTCCACCTGGCCAAAAAGGCCTCCTGTCCTCTGGAACCAAGGGAAAAAAGCAAGAAGGCTTTGAACAATGTGCAGGAAAGAGACTGGGAGTGACGCTAAGTCAGCCAAGGCTAGAAGAGGGAAGGTGGTGAAGGGAGAGGCCCCTTGGGAAACGAATGGCCACCTTCTGCCATCTAATAGATTCATAGGAGGATGACCTGGGCAGTGAGGTATTCCTGAGGTCTGTCACCTCCACTGCCCCTAAAGGCTCCCTTAATGAGCTGTTTCTTCCCCTCGGCTGGCAGGGTAGACTGGGGAAGTGATACAGGAGAAAGAGGAGACAGCCTGAAGACAGAATTATTACATTAATAATTGATAATTAATGATCACAAAAGGAAGAGACATGAAGACAAGGACATAAACAAGAGATGGACAGCTATGGATAGAAGGGCTGGAGTTGATGCTGGAGTGAATGGAGGCAGGTGGGGCTGGTCAGAATTTGGATGGAGGGGAGGGACACGACTGGACAGAAAGGAAGAGGCTCTGAGGCCGGGCACAGGTGTGTGGGATTAGAAATAGGGTTGCTGGTTAGAAGCAAAGACTGAGAGCTAAGTAGCCACAAAAGGCAAGGGTGGTTAGAGGAGGGGACAGTCAGCTCCCAGGTTGCTGCTTGTCTCGGCACAGGACCTGTCTGACATGACTGGATATGACCCTGTCCCCCTCCTTGTTCACACGGGGCCATGCTGCTCCTTCACTCCCCAGTCATTCAGCTTATCCAGTCTTCACTCACCCGGTAGATCCCCTCCTCCATGGCTGCCTCCACCATGGCCCTCTCCAGCTCTTCCTCAGCTGTCAGATCTCCAGAGATGGCTCGGTGGATCTCAGGAGCTGCTTCCTCTTCAATGCTCCGAAGCCCAGCCTTATGCAGGAAAAGAAATGCAATGATGAATGCACCTCAGGAGAGGGGATGAGGACTCCTAGCCCCAGCAGTGCTCCTTTCCTCTGACCAGGGATTTCAGCGCTGGAAGCTGGAGTCTCCCTAAAGTTCCACCATTGTCTCTTTTTCATTTTGCTATTATGTCACTCTTTTGGCTCATCAAGGTCCCTGAGCATACAATTCTGGAACGCCCAGGGAGGTCACCTAGTTCATCTTATCTAGGAAGGTCCTCATGCTAATCACTCGGGGGAATACACCACATCCCTCCTGGGATGCCTGGACCTGACTTTTGATAAGTTAGTTATGGTCAAATGCAATTCTCTCTAGCTGAAGTTTATAGCTATTGCCTTTTACCCTGTCTTAAGATGGGGAATATCTGGCCCATTTCTTGGGTGATGAAAATTTCTTTTAACCTTTGACCATTCAGAAATGACATGTATCTCTCCTCATTTCCTCCCTTTATCATTGACAGTGCAAGAACGTTTACCTGTATGACCTTAGGCAAGTTTCTCTGTGCCTGCTTCCTCATCTATAAAATGAGGGAGTTAGAATGGATGACCTCTAAGGTTCTTCTAGCTTTAACATTATGAATCTACAATATGGGAAAGGTGGCATCTCCATTTCAGATTTTAGGGGGGAGATGATGCCTCCTGGGAAGAATGGTGGAGGTGTGCCTGTGTGGACGTCTCTGGACCCATCGTGCTACTCACCTGGATCTGCACAGTGTCTTTTTTGGGTCGATATCCATAGTACTCCTCCTGGCGCTTCATAAACTTCCGGAAATGCTCTTGGATGAGGAAGGTGGCATAGAATTTTCCTACTGTCACTTCATCATCTAGAGAGTTAACCGACAGAGCCATGAGCCCCAATCACAGTGGGCTTCCTGGGCCCAATGTGGGGCTGATGGAGTAGAAGACATCAAGAAAGAAGTGGGATTAGACATTACAAAACTTCATTTCCTTTGGTTATTTGGGCCAATGGGGATAGTCTGAGGCTCATGGTCAGCTCTGATAGACTTCCATGAATGCAAAGGCGTTCCAAACATCTGAAAGCAAGGCATTCCTCTATGGCAAAGTCCAGGCTTTCTTGGAAATCCCATTCCTCCCTCTCCTTCAATAACCTTGGTCTCATCTATGATTCCAAAGGGCCTTTGATGAAACATGCTCCCTACTTCTTGACAGAAAGGTGATGGAATCAAAATGCAGAATGAAGCACACATTTTTGGATTTAGTCAATGTATGAATTTTTGGGGGAGGAACTTTGCATGTTTGTTACAAGAAAGTATTTAATGGGGGGAAGTATGGAGGAAGAAGGGAGTATCTTTTCAGTGTTTTACTACTACTGAATTATCCATAGTTCCCTTAAAGGGAATATCTCTTAAGCCACCATTCCCTTAAAATAGAGATATATAACAAAACAAACAAAGACAGAAAAGAGTAATTGAGGCATCTTTTTAGAAAATTCAGAGAAAGGAAGGGAAGTCAGAAATATGCGATGAGGAGTAGGACAGCTTTGAAAGCTAGAGGCTGAATTTATTATACTTGAAAAGCAAAGCAAGCAAACTATGCATATACATATATATATATATATATGGAAATATGCATTTTATTGGGCATTTGTTAAGAGTAAAAGTTTAAAAAATAACCATTGGTCTTTGGCTCCCCGAAGCCAAGCCTACCTCCAATGGGGGGAATGACTTGGTCGAGGAGCTTCATGCTAGTTCTCTTCCAAATCTTCTTGATGATGGCTCTTAGCTCCTCATTGGCCTGTTCAAAGTTACCTGGTGACAAATGAGAGGCAGGAATGGCTTCTTCTGACATCATTCATATCATGCCAATCCCTTGAGACAAAGTGGCTTCCCAACCCTCTCTAGAAATTCTGGAGCCAGTCAGGCACTCTCTGTAGGACAGGACATTTTTCTTACATCATTGCCCTTCTAGTGGATCTGAAGCCCATTTCTTGGATCACTGCCTCCAACCCTGGTTTATCAGTGCCCAAAGCTAACCTTGTTCTGGTTTTGTCTCTCATTGCCTTGGCTGTCTGGGCCCTAGGTACAGAACACTCTTGCATTTCAAGTTTCTCCAACATCTACCTCCTTGTTCATCTCTTATTCCCCTCATGTTTGCCTTTTGCAACATTATTCTGTAATATACCTCCCATCCCCCAGTAAAGAAATCCCCTTTTTTTCCCCTTGATTAACTTTAGGGAGAATTGGTGATAGCTATTATGTGGAATAAGCAGCCTCAGGTGCTCAGGGGTAGGGTATAGGGGGGCAAGACTGTGTGCTGAAGAGCTTCTAGGGAAGGACCATGTCAAAGGGGCACAGAGACTTACTGATGTCTCACGGGGTTTGTGGGACTGCGTGGGCCTAAGGGCCTGAACCATTTTTGTTCCCACTCTCCGCATGGACCCCTTTGGCAGTCTGTTGAAACCTATGGATCCCTTTTCAGAATAATGTTTTTAAATGCATAAAATAAGGCACATGGTATTACAAAGGAAACCAGCTGTATTGAAGTGTGTTTATCAAAATATTAAGAGAACAAGTTCATAGGCCCTAGGTTAAGAACCATAGACTGATAAGTATATATACACACATACATATATAAGATAGTCTAAAAGTTTTAGTAGATTAAAACTGCACTAAGACTTTTGGGTCATCCTGTATTACATATATTATACATAATATCTATTATACTTTATCATCATATGCTATATCATATATCATTATGTGGTATATAATAACACAGTATATAATATGTTAATAATATTATAATATATAGAATATATTATAATAATATATAATCGACATTATATATACAAAATACAGGGTGGCCCAAAAGTCTTACTGTGTATACATAGACACATATGTGTATGTGAATGTGTGTATTATATATGTATGTATACTTAAGTATATACACACATACATATAAAATATATTATATATACTATAGATGTAATTATTTAAGAAGGGAGCAAGTACTAATAACCAGAGGAATCAAGGAAGGCTTCTCATTGGAGGTGGCCCATACCTTAAACCTTAAGGAAGCCAGGGATTCTAGGGGGCAAAGGTGAGGATGGAGGTCATTCCAAGCACTGGCAACAGATTGTGCAGAGATCCAGAGGTAGGTGGAGGGAACTATGGGAATCAGGAAGTCATCCAGGTTGTCTGGAACCCAGAGCAAGTGATGGAAAATAATGGAAAATAACTCTGGAAAGGTATACTGAAGTCAGGTTGGAAAATCTTAAAATACCAATGGTTTGAATTTTATCCTGAAGGCTTTAGGAAACTAATGAAGCTTCTTGAAGAGGGCAATGTCATGGTTAGATTTCTGCTTTAGGAGCATTATGTTAGTACTTTATGGAAGACTGATTGGAAAGGGGAGAAACAGAAAGGTGGGAGGCTCCCACAATGGAGCAGGTAAGAGGTGATGAGGGCCTGAACTATGGAGGTGGTCATGCAAGTGAAGAAAAGGGAATGAATATGAGGAATGTTGTGGGGGACAAGACTTGGCAACTCATAGAATATGTTGTTGTCCAGTTGTTTCAGTCATGTCTGACTCTTCATGATCCCATTTGGGGTTTTCTTGGCAAAGATACTGGAGTAGTTTGCCATTTCCTTATCCAGCTCATTTTACAGATGAGGAAACTGAGGCAAACAGTGTCAACTGACTTGCCCAGGATCATACAGTTAGTAAATGTCTGAGACTGGATTTGAACTAAGGAAGATTCATCTTCTTGAATCCAGGCCTGGCACTATATCCACTGCCAATATGGAGGTGAGGAAAATAGGAGATTCCAAGAGAATAGCAATCTTCCAAACCAGGGGGTGCCTGAAAGGATGGTAGTGGCTTCATTGGAAATAGGGAAGTTTACAGGAGGGATGGGTTTAACAGGTGATGGGGAAGGGGAAGAAGATGAGTTGTTTGGCACATGTTGAGCTCAAGATGGGGCATCCAAGTGGAGATGTCTAATAGGTAGGTGGTCATGTAGGGCTACAGACTAGGGCAAAGACTGGATTTAGATCTGTAGATCTAATTTAGACTGTATTTAAATCTGGGAATGATATTCATAGAGGTGATAGTTGAACTGATGGGTGTTGATGAGATAACTGAAAGGGTGAAAAGAGAAAAAAGAGGGCCCAAAACAGAACCTGGAAAGAATTTCCTAGTTTCTAATTCTGGGTTATTTAACTGTTCTATACTAAATCTTCATATAATTTTGTGAGTAGTTGGTAATTTTATCCTTTCTATGTATATATAATGTATTATAATACCATAATATCCTTCCTCTGTAAACCTTTTCTAGTCCTTTACGGGGGTGTAATATTAATGGGATTTAAGATCTTCCCACCCATTAACAGGCCTCACAGTGGAGCCCAGTAGAATTTGTTTAGGAGAGGCTTGCTTGGAGGAAGGCTTTCACACCTTCCAGGCATTGAGTCATGAGGGTTGTGATGCTTTTTGGCTCTGAGAAGTATATATATATATACTCTGAGTTGGTATTTTGCTTTGGGGGGTTGCTTATGAGAAGGATCTTGTGATTCCTTGGTAGAGATTCTGAGTGGCCGAATTTTCAGAGCTCTCTGACTGCTCAGATGTAAAGGCTCTTTCGATCCAGGGATGTATGTAAAGTGCATTGCTTTGATTCAGGCAGTTAGAGCCCTGTCTGTTGGTCTTTATTTCTCTGCTTGTATTTTCTCTGAATTTCAGGGTGCTGACCTTCCCCCTGAACTAGTAAATGTAATTAAAAAAGATTGTTGACCCCTTAAACAGCTATCTTTCCTAGTAAAGCAGATCTAAGAACCTGTGCTAGCAGCCATCCTGGGTATGCCAGTGCGGTTCTGTTATAGGGGGCTTGGGTTTGAGAAGAAGGGAGCATCTGCCCAAAGAGAGGGACAACTCTGGTGACAACTGGATTCTAAGACACAGAGGTAGAAGGGGACTCAGTGTACTCTGCACAGTGCCTGGCACACAGCATAAAATGAAGGCTCATTGACTGACTGAGCATCACTAACCCTTTTGTTGACAGGACCAGTAAAGAGCATGTGGAACTAAGGCAGGGGTGGGGGACAACTCATCCATGCATTTCATATAGCTGAGGAGATGGCTGGTTTCCAATCAGTCTTCTAACTGTTCTCCTATACACCCTCTCTGTTCTCTCCCTCTAATGTTCTCTTGAATTGAGCAAAAATAGTTGCTACCAATGACACTTCCCAGAATATCCTTAAGAGATAGTCAATTAAAACATATATGTATGTATATATTTACATGTATGTCTGCATATATACACACATGCACATGTATGTAGGTATGTATGTGAATCCTCAGGGATTATTGTTCTGTGTCCAGAGATGGCCTAACTCCCTCTGAGTCCTGTAGGGCAGAGGACCATGTGGTTTTGTGAAATTCCCACTCCCACTTTCCACAATTTACTTTCTCATGATGCAAACCAATGGGATACAAAGGGTAAAGGATGGTCCCCTCTTCGGCCAGAAGGTTGGAGAATCAGGGAACATATGGGCTAAAAACATCTCTCTACTAGGAGGAGAAAAGGGAACTCACCTTCTGTCTTGATCTTGAGAGCTGTTCTGACCAGAGCAAAGAGAGTAGCATTGAAGGTGACGGTGCCATCACTGTTGAGTGGCATGTTCATGCTGACTAATCGCTACACAGAGAAAGACCTAGGTTATATCCCTGGTCTTCCAGAACTTCCCAAAGGCCTACAGAACTGCAGAAACTGACTGGATTGGGAGCCAAGTTTGGATGGTGAGTGCCATCTTCATCAGCTCTATGGGGACAAGGTGTGGGTGGTATAGGATAGACTGTGGACTGAGGTGGATTTAAGAGAAAATAGCTAAAGGATTGATGTTAGAGTTGGAAGACTCCTTTACCACTATTTGATTCAGTTTTGTCATCTGATGAGGATACCGAGGCCTGGAAAAAGTCCTGGTGTGACTTTCTCAATGTCACACAGAGAGTTAGTGACTGATTTAGACTAATGGGATCTTAGATGAAGAGCCAGAGTAGAACTTGGAGGCATTCTAATCCAAGAAGGAAACTGAGACTAAAGAGATAGGGTCACAGAGCTAGGAAGGGTCTGAGGTGGGGCCCCCAAGCTCAGGACTCTGCCCATTGGGCCACACCCTCTCTTCCAGGACTATAACCTAGGTCTCCTGTTACCAGTCCAGCCCACTACTAGAGCATTCTGTGAGACCACACTACGAGAAGAGGGCCAAGTCGAGAGAAGAATATTACAAGTCTCCATATATGTACCCAAAGGCCTGGGAAGTACCTGGCCAGAGTTGGCACACATGCCTCCCAGCTGGAGAATCTCTACAACTTCCCAGCCTCCAGTGTAGGACCTCCCTGGCAAAGCACAAGTACATTGGTTACCTTACATGCCACCCGGTGAGGGCAGAACTTCCCAAAGCCCAGAGGGGGTTGGATCCGTCTCAACAGGGTCACAACATCCAGGTGCTTGATTCTGCCCCTAAAGCATAAGAGTACAGTTCCCTGGGTTTATCATCCCACCTGGAACATCTCTCTCCCTTCAGGGAGCTGGAGATGGGGAAGAAGGACAGGAAATGTGGGAATGTCCTGCTCCTGGATTCAGAGACCATTCTCTAAAGTCCAGATCTGGTGGGAGGGAGGCTGAGAGGCCGCTTCTTAGGGGACTCAGTGGATACATTGCCACCTATCATTGGCAAGGGTATGATGTAACTGAGGTAGTCAGAAGTTGCTATATCCAGGGGTCAAGGCATTTCTTTCCCTAGGTCTTCCTTTTCCTCTTGAGTTTGCAAAGGAACCCAGATTAAACATAGACTGAGATAGAAGAGTTCAGGTTAAGGAACTGTTTGAGGCAGTGACCACTTATGATTCCAGAGGATCAGTGATAAAGCATGCTAGCCACTTCCTGACAGAGAGGTGGTAAACTCAAGATATGGAATGAGATACCCATTTATGGACATGGTCAATGGAGGAATTTGATTTTTCTTGGCTATGTATATTTGTTTCAAGTTTTGTTTTTCTTTTTGGAGAGGAGAGAAGTTGGAGGAAGAGAAAAGAAATGCTTATTAATTTAAAAAATAAAATTTGGTTAAAAATAGGCTTGGGTTCTTTTTCTCTCCAGGCCAATAAACTCATTTCAGAGGTAGGCAAAAATCAAGGGATCATGGGTAAATGTAGATTTAACAGGAGGAGAAGTCTAAATAGACCAGTGGCACAGGAGTGAGAGGTGGAGGTTTTACGGGACAGTCTGAGACCGGGGTCCCTTGCTCTAGCTGCACTCACTTAGCTTCAGGATCATACTCAGCCCAGATCTTCTTGAACTCATCCAGGTGATGTGGGCCCAGGATGGACCAGTCTCGGGTGAGGTAGTCAAAATTGTCCATAATGACAGCCACAAAGAGATTGATGATCTGCAAGGAGCAGAACCAAAAGTTTCCAAGCATGAAAAGATAGAAAGGATGGGGAGACTTTGTAGTAGAGGTGGGGGACTTTGGATGTGGAAGGAACGCTGCATCAAATGAGCTAATATTTGTGAAGCGCTTAGCACAGGACCTGGAGCATAGTGGCATCATATAAATGCCTATTTCCTTCCCTTCCCCTCCTCTCTTTGCCTAGACTGGCAGACTCAGCTGACTGTTGATTGGTTTGCCTTTTTTTTCTTTCTATTTTTAGTCTTTGCTATAAGAGCTCTCTGGGGAGAGAGATATTTGGAAACGACATAAAGTGTAAGATATCAGTACAAATCAAACCAGGGGTAGGGAACCTGGGGCCTAAAGGCCAACTGTGGCCCTCTAGGTCCTCAAGTGGGGTGCTTTGCCTGAACCCAAACTTCACAAAACAAAGGCTGCAGGTTCCCCACCTCTGAATTGAACAGAAGCAAAAGAAGTGATGGTCAAAAGGGGAAGATGGGACAGGAGACACTGATGAGAAAAAGATTGAGACACTAAAGAAGTAGCTCCCTTTGGTCTTCCCTGTGGGTAGAAAACTGGGTGGGGAGTCCAGGAGGATACCGCTTTTTGTCTTGTTCCTCGCAATTGACTTTCATGATGTTGGACAATGACTTAAATTCTTTGGGTCCAGAGTCCCCTTGGTGGGGTGTTACTTTTCTAAACAGGGATTTTGGGGTGAATGATTTAATATTTAAGGACTTTTTGTAGCAAGCCCTTTCACAAATATGAGGTCACCTTAAATCTCCTGTAAAAATAATAATTGGCAACAACACAGAACTTTACACATATTTTCTCATTTGAGTCTGACAAAAATCTTGTGAAGTAGATACTACAGGAATCTTCCTTCCTTCCTTCCTTCCTTCCTTCCTTCCTTCCTTCCTTCCTTCCTCTCTCCCTCTTCCCTTCTTTCTTTCTTTCTTTTTCTTTCTTTCTTTCTTTCTTTCTTTCTTTCTTTCTTTCTTTCTTTCTTTCTTTCTTTCTTTCTTTCTTTCTTTCTTTCTTTCTTTCTTTCTTTCTTTCTTTCTTTCTTTCTTTCTTTCTTTCTTTCTGTCTTCCTCCCTCCCTCCCTCCCTCCCTTCCTTCCTTCCTTCCTTCCTT
>NW_027187372.1:25981411-26016233 GCF_028583685.1 Petaurus breviceps papuanus
CTTTCTTTCTTTCTTTCTTTCTTTCTTTCTTTCTTTTTCTTTCTCTTTCTCTCTCTCTCTCTGTCTTCCTCCCTCCCTCCCTTCCTCCCTCCCTTCCTTCCTCCCTTCCTTCCTTCCTTCCTTCCTTCCTTCCTTCCTTCCTTCCTTCCTTCCTTCCTTCCTTTCTTCTCTTGTTTCCCTGTCTCACCCAGGTTGGAAGCCAGAGACCACTCACATACCTGTTTCCACTGCTGATTGGCCTAGGGGCTTTGACCCTCTCTGTTTCCAAACTAGATTAGATCTTCCCCTCTCCACTCCCCTTACACTGCCCACAGTATTGGTGCCAGACAGTGTGGGCACCCAATCAGTTTAGCTCTATATCATCTCAGAACTCCCAAGCTCCCCTGTAACAGGGACTGCAGGCAGGGGCTACCATGCCTGACTTAGGACAGGTATTATTATGCCCAATTTATACACGAGGAAGCTAAAAGTCAGCATTACTAAGTGATTTACCCATGGTCACATAACTAGGTGAGTGTCAGAGATGGGATTTAAACCCAGCTGACTTCAATTCCAGCACTCTCTCTGTTATGCCAAGCTGCCTCTTTTGTAACCCTTTTACTCCTAATTAGGGAGTGAAAACCTGACAGAGGCAACTGGGAGAATGGCATTTATGAAGTACAGTTATCACTGGGATAATCTTTTATTTATTTTATCCCTATATTTGGCTTTTTAAATATTAATTTTTTAAAAATTTGAGTTACAAATTCTCTCCCTCATGCCAGCTCCTCCTCTACTCACTGAGAAGGCAAACAATATGATACCCATTATCTGTGTGAAAACATGCAAAACATATGTCTATTAGCCATATTGTGGGGGAAAAAAATCTCCAAGAAAAATAAGGAAAGCAAAAAACTCCAACATGCTTCAATCAGCACTTAGAGTTCATCAGTTCTCTCTCTGGAGGGGGAGAGCACTTTTCATCATGGGTCCTTTGGAGTTATCTTGGATCATTGCATTGATCAGAATAGCCAAGTCTTTCACAATTGATCAGCCTTACAATATTGCTATTACTGTATACAATGTTCTGCAGGGTAACCTTCTAAAAAGGGTATTGACCCACATACACCAAAATTCATGGCATCACTTTTTGTGGTAATGGAGTATATACCCATAAATTGGGCGATGGCAAAACAAAGAGTCATGCATGAAGATAAAAGAGTATTATGGAACCATAAGAAGTGATGAAGAATTCAGGCAAGCATGTGAAGAGTTTTATGAACTGAAATAGAATGAAATAAACAGAACCAGGAAAATTGTATCTGTCTCTTTCTCTATATATACATATACATACATACATATATGTGTGTACATGTATAACAGATATACAACAAATATATAGACTACAATATGTGGACTACAACAAAATAAACAAAAGGAACAACCCCCCAATTATATAAATATAAAAATAAAACACAAATATATACAATATGTAATATATAAATGTATATGAAATATAAATAAAATATATTTAATTATAATACCAAACTTAGAGAAGACATGAGAAAATATACCTCCCTCCCTTCCTTGCAGAGGTAGGGGACTATGGGCATGAAATATTTATATATATATTTTGGACACACACAAATATATACACACATATATAAAACAGGAAAAATTTGATTTATATAAATATATTGGTGAATATTATCCCTGTTATATCAATTAAATATATTATTAATAATTATATTAATGAAATATAAAACCAAATATGTTAATTAAATGCTAATATTTTAGTTGTTCATATTATTAGTATATTAATTAAATATAATAAGTATAAAATTAAATATATTAAATAAATATATTCATTAAATATATATTTATATAAATATGTGTTATTTAGATATTTAAATTGATATATAATAGAACCTCCAGATTTACCCTTGGGGAGATGGTTACACTAAGGAAAGGTGATTGTCTTCCTTTTCCTAGTGAGTTTGCAAAGGAACCCAGATTAAACACAGACTGAGATAGAAGAGTTCAGGTTAAGGTACTGTTTGAGGCAGTGACCACCTAGGATTCCAGACGACCAGTGATGAAGCATGCTAGCCACTTCCTGACAGAGAGGCGGTAAACTCAAGGTGTGGAATGAGATACCGATTTATGGACATGGTCAATGGAGGAATTTGATTTGCTTGGCTATGTATATTTGTTACAAATTTTGTTTTTCTTTTCTTTTTGGAGGGGAGGGAAGTTGGAGGAAGAGAAAAGAAATGCTTATTAATTAAAAAAAATAAAATATAGTTAAAAATAACTAAAAAAGAAAAAGAAAGTTCAAAAGGAAAGAAAAGTCCAAAAGGCCAATGGGTGCCTTTGGTTCTCATTTTCATCCCTATCCTTGGCCTCTGTGATGCCTAAAGGATGACTTACCAGGAAGGCACAGAGCATGTAGAAGCTGATGAAGTAGAAATAGGCAAAGCCTGTGCCACAGGTGTACTCCTCCCCAACGTTGGCATCAGACTTGGGGTCACAGAGTTTCCCATAGGTGCAGGCCAGCAAGATTTCCTGCCATGCCTCTCCTGTAGCACACCTAAGAAGGGATAGGCTTTTGTTAGCTTTTTCAAACCTGGAATAAATGGGCTTTGCCAGGATGCCAGGATCCCATTGCTGACTTTGCCTTTACATTACTGTGTAACCAGCACTTATCATTGTCTTTTCCCTGTCATGCTTCAATTTATCCTTTGCCTTCAACTCCCAATACCACCATATTTGTGGGAATGCTGCAAGAATGTATAACCTCAAATTGTGGAGACTGCTAAGGACCAAACCAAGCCGGGTTTTTGGGAGTGAAGTCACCAAGGGGTGGCTTGTATGGAGTCATAATAAGGCTGGTTTTAAGAAATAGAAGATTGAAGTCTTTGTCCCCAGGAGTTCCAGGCTGGGTTAGTTAGATTCCAGCCTCGACAAGAGATATGGCAGTGTTATGGAGGAACAGTCCACGTGCTTAAATGAGAGCAGACTGGGGAGCAAAGGAAGCATTTTCCTTATCGAGATAACTCTTGATGCAGTAGTCAGGAATGGAAAAGGGGAAGACTCCCAAGTCTAACTAACAAGCTAAACAATCCTTTGCCCCAGGATGCCAACATCTCCAGGAAGGGGGGGGGGTTTCTTCCCTCAGAAGACTCATTATCTCCTTATAACCACTATCCATGCCCTATCTCGAAGTCTTCTGCCAGTGTGGTACATCTAATCCCCTTCCCTCCCGAAAACACATCCAACCGCCCCCCAACCCAATTTTATTGTTTTTGGTGAAAAAATCCTAGTTAAAATTCTCACAACTCCTACCTGAAAAGCAGGAGCACGGCTTGTGGGAACGTCTGGAAGTTATTATTCCTATTGATTTGGGTCCCATCCACCATGGCAATTTTCCCAAACATCTGCAGGGCAAAGAGGACTACAGTTCCTAGGTCCAGTATGTGAAGATCTACCAATTAACCTTATTTCCTGTTCTCACCATCCAAGCTCCTCACCCTCATTACCTTCTCCCTGATTCTCCATTCTTCTCACTTTTTACACTTTCAGGCTCTCAAAACCCCCAAAGAAACTGTTTTAATTACTCTAAACAGGATGAACATCTTCCTCTTATCAGGTCATAGAATGAAGCTTTAAAGAATAAGGTGGGTGGGGGCCAGACCCGTGACTGGTGTAAGAAATATTCAGGTGAGGAAACCCATAGCAAGGCAGGTAGGCACCTCCTCTGAAGTTTATAGCCAGGTCCCAATTAGTGCGAAAGAATTCTCTGATGTGATCTCATGCATTCAAATTTGCACTATTTGAAGTTATAAAATATGGTAATTGGTTCTAGTCTAATGCAAATATGCAGTGGGAATTCAAATATTGTGTATAGGCTTTGAGAACTGCCCAGAGCAATAAACAGTTGACCAGCCTTACCTGGCCAGCATGTTTTAGAGGTGGGGCTTGAAACCAGGGATCTTCCTGACTTTGAGACCAGGTCTCTATCCTTTATGCAAAAGTGCTTCCTGAAGGGTAATGCCTTTTAAAAAAATGATGCTTTTCCTAACAGAGACCTCAGAGGCATCATTTCATGTTAAGTGGGAGCATTTTAGACGTGTGTGTGTGTGTGTGTGTGTGTGTGTGTGTGGTTTGCACAGGGAAGAACACTCAGACCTCTTGGGCCTTCCAGGGTCTCCTTAAGGGATATTCTGGCCTCCAACTTGTATCTATCTATCTTTTCAGGATTTCTTCTGGTTCTTTCTTGGGATCAGGTAAATTGTAAGGACTGATGGATGGCTTCTGGCCTCTTTCTTCCTCTTTTCAGAGTCATTGTTGTAATTAAAGCTGGGTGAACTTTAGCAGATCTCCCCATTTGTTCAGGCTGGGCAGGGCCAACCTCAAATAGTAAGAGCTGGTGAGGAGGAAGAGGAGGAGGCAGGGAGAGAAGAAGCAAGGATGAGGAGAAGGTCATTCTTATGCCACATAACATTGGGCAATAAGGACAGAGAGTCAAGAAAACCCAGGTTCAAATCCTGCTTCAAACACATCCTGTCTATATGACCCTGAACAAATCACTACCTCTTGGTGCTCCAGACCACTCTTTAAGGCTATAAATTGCAGAGAAGGTATGGATTTGCATTAGTATAGAATGTATTTCCTCTTCAGAACCCATCCCCCCCCTCCCCCCTAAACCATTTAATTACAGGTCTGGTTAAAAAAAAAACCAAAAAACCAAAACAACAAACACCCAAAATAGTACAATTGTGAGGAATGATGTTTGAGTCAAGAGCCTGAGCATGTTTTGAATGCAGGAGGCATGGTGGACAAGCCCCATCTTGGCAATGCCCTCCTGGGCTTTCCAGTTTCCAGGGTCTACTCCCATTCCCTCCCTTGGTCTAGCTGTCTTGTCCTAGGATACTGGCAGAGCAATGGTTGCTCCTCCCCCTCTTCTCTTCTCAGGGGTCTCCCTCTAAGAGGAGGGTCCCCAGCCCCCTGGCTATTGCCATGGCTCCCACCTGATCCCCTTCCTCACCTGCATCCCAATAACTGCATAGATGAAAAAGAGCATGACAATCAGCAGGGCCACATATGGTAAGGCCTAGGGGACAAAACCAGAATAGTTAGGGGGGCAGTGTTGTGTCCCAAAATGGGGGCCCCCAGGGGAAAAGCTCTCTCCCTAGCCCTTCTCCTTTTTGCTCCAGACTTGGTTTCAGCGGTGTTCTAAACTCCCACTGTGGAAAGTGGCTTCTCTGATAAAGGCTGGTAAGTCCTCTGGAATTGTTGCCCAGGGGCCCTGAGAGGTGAGGTGCTCATTACCCAGCTAGGATATCTGGACTCCAAGACCAGCACACTTACTATGCTATATTGCCATGATGCTTCTCCCTCCCTCTCCCCTCTAAGAGGCTTATGGGTCTGCCACTTCCTGATGTCAATGGGGCCCCAGGTTTGGGGTCAGAAAGTTGATGCCTCTCATTTGGCTTTGCTGAGCTATCATCTCCCCAGGAGCCAGGTGATGGGGGTCTCTTACCCAACCCTAATCATAGACTCCCAGAGGGCACCAAGAAGTAAACTTTGTGGAGCTGGGAGATACTCACCTGGAAAGACTTGATGAAGGTCCAGAGGAGTGTTCGGACACCTTCACCCCGGCTCAACAGCTTTATCAGCCTCATGACTCGGAACAGGCGGAAAAAGGCGCTGGATATTCGAGCACTCTCATCAGGGTCCTGCCAGGGCAGCAGCCCCAGAAATTAGTCTAAGGAAGGAGGCCTTCCCCTTGACTTCTGAGCAGCCCCCTTGGAGCAGGATTGATCTGGCCCTATTTGAAGGGACCGTAACCCTAACCCTGCCTCTAAGGTGAACCCACAGCCCTCAGTCATTATCAGTATTGAAACTTCCACGGCTTCTGTGAGGAAATGTCTTTTCTCTGCTTATGTCCCAATGCTTTCACTCTATGGAATGTACTTATGGAAATTAAAAAAAAATAACAGCTTGGGAGTCAGGGGTTCCTAGTTTGGCGCCAAGGCAAAATTATCTGTCTCAGTTTCCCTATCTGTAAAAGTTGGGTGGGGGATAGAGGGTGGGAAGGGCTTCTCTAGTGAGGGTTACTGTGCTGAGTTCTCAGTATTTCACTGAGAGAAAGCCAGGCGTGTTTTTGCCACCACAATGCTCACCACCCCACTTCCAAGGAGTCATGCTCCCTTGTCTGGCTGCCAGGACCCACCCCCACCCACTGCACTCAGCAAGACCAAGAAGACCAGGAGGGAGAGGGACAGGAGAGAAGCTGCCATGCAGGGTCAGGGTTGAGCTCATGCAGTCAGGAATTACAGTGTTGGCACAGCCTCCTCCCAGGCAGTACAGCCCACCACTGGAAGCCAGGAAAGTCTGTGGAGAAAAGAAATGAGGGCAAGGGAGAAAATCAGAGAGGTGGGAAGAGCGGGGAGGATGGGAGAGATGAGGGGAAGGGAGAAAATCAGAGAGGTGGGAAGAGCAGGGAGGATGGGAGAAATGAGGGGAAGGGAGAAAATCAGAGAGGTGGGAATAGCAGGGAGGATGGGAGAGATGAGGGGAAGGGAGAAAATCAGAGAGGTGGGAAGAGCGGGGAGGATGGGAGAGATGAGGGGAAGACCCAGGGCTTGCAAGGAGATGGGCTACAACCAACCCAGTTTGGGTTCTAAACCAGTAGAGCCAGATGGTTTCAAGTCTGTTCCTAAATGGCAAAGAGGAAAGCATTGAGGGGAGAGGAGGAGCAGAGCTGAGGGACAGGAGCCAGGCGGCAGAAGAACTGGGTCCCCCTACTTTCCCCAAGGTCTGTTACACTCAATTTGAATTCTTCACCCAATATGAGGATGATTTGGCACATATAACACTCTTAATATGGGCACATCAGAGTAAGCCTGCTTTTTATTTGAAAATGGATTCAGACAAATCCAGATGTGTCAGAAGGCTTTCCTTCTGGACTTGGACCTCATATATCTCCCCTCAGGAAGGGTGGGTAGGTAGTTGCATCAAGAACAGCCAAATCTTGATGACCCAACCTGCCCAGGGATTGGGTTTAAGGTGGAGAAAGGGAGAGGGAACAAGGATTCAACAGCTCCTACTCCAGTTGACCCTTGGGAGGTGGAAGCATGGCCACCTAGGATCCATTTATGAAAAGTTTTTTTGCACATAGGGATGGGGGCTCAGGGGAAGTCAATAGAGTCAATGCTCAGTTACATGGGCATAGATTATTCATTTTACAGATTATCTGATAAAATCAAGAGAATAGAAACACCTATTACGTATGTATGAGAGGCCGTAAGGCAGAGAAATGACCTGAGAGCTGGAAAGGCCTAGATTTGAGTCTTGTCTCTGATATAGCCTGGCTATATGACTGTAGGTAAATCACTTAACCTCACATAAGTTCTAGGCAAAGTCTAAGACCATACAGAAATTGCAGAGAAGGCACCCACCTACACTGGTAGAAGGACTTTCCCTATCTGGGAGTTCCCTCTAAGAAAGAAATCATAGTTCCAGTCCCTGTCTCTATACCCACTATGGGTGAGGCCCTATGCTAGGCACCCCAACAAATGAGGACAAACAGGAAAGACAGTGCCTTCTCTTGAGGTATTTGTATTTGTCTGTGAAAGCTGTAAACTGTGTAAACTGGACGTACAATATTATACAAATGAAAATTGTTATTCTGTATAAGCAGCTGTCTAAGGCAGGAGAATACTTCCTGGACCCAAAGGGCCTGGAAGTCTTCATCATTTTATCATCACCATTCCTGTGCCCAAGTCCTGCCTTTCCTGGCACAGAAGTGACCCAGCTGTTAACCAGTAAGCATTCGTTAATGCCCACTATATGTCAGGCACTGTATGTGCTGTGTTCTGGGGGTATGATTGCAATACATGGAAACATTCCCACTGCCAGAGACTTTATATGCCAGTGGGCTGCAAGCCCTAGAGGCTTCTACCTGGAAAGGCTTTGAGTAGGGGACCAGCCTGCCTGAATTTGTGGAGGTTCATCACCAAAATGCTAGCAGCCATTGGAAAAGAAGTCTTCAGGCCACGACTCGAGAAGGGGATTGAGATCAGCTGTTGTCTGCTACATTCCCATGCCAGTGAAATCACAGACCCTTGGAAGTATTGAAGCACTATTATTGTTGCTATTATGATTGTTGGTTCAGTGGACAGAGTGCTGGATCTGGAGTCAGGAAGACCTGAATTCAAATATAGCCTCAGACACTAACTATCCATATGACCTTGGGCCTGTCAATTTCCCTTGACCTCAGTTTCCTCATCTGAAAAATGTGGATAATAGGATCCACTTCTCAGGATTGTTGTGAGGATAAAGTGAGATAATATCTGTAAAGCACTTTGCAAACCTTAAAGTGTTATGTAAATGTTAGCTATTATTACTCCAGACCAGTTTGGTTTCTTTCTGCCATACAGTACATGACTGGGTTGCCTCCCTCCAGACTCAGCTGGCTTGTGCCCAAGAAATTCAAATGAATTTTCACATGAGCCTAAGAAAACATTGTTAGGAGGAGAAATCTGCTGTTGCTAAAAAAAAAAAGCCATCTTTCAAAAACAAAATAAATAACTTTCAGAATATCTAAGTCAGTCTTCTTCTTTGATGACTTAAAAAAAATATCAAGGCATAATTGTAGCTGTTGGGGAACCAAGAAGCACTTTGAGATTTTATTCAGACCCAGTTGTTCTCCAGGAGGCCTGTGAACAGTCAAGCTAGGGGATTATTCTGGAATTCTATTTTCCCCCCCCGGAAGCTGTATATATAAATCCCACGTGTAGAAAATTCACACATACACACAAACACCTCCCCCCTCTCAAAATAAAAAAGTCCCTCTGCTCTCTAAAGAAGATACAAAAAAAGCTTCAATCTGCAATCCTTACATTCTGTACATATCCTGCCCAGAATCCAAACTCTGTTATCCCCTCCAGCATCCCCTCTCCTTGGGGGACTACATATGTAGCTCTGTCTGTCAGGGTCTCATCTACACATGGTCAGTTGAACTGGAACCCCAGCATGGATCTGATGAACAACAGAACAATTCAGCAGCCAAGCCCCTAGAAGGCCCCTCCCTGTCCCCACTGCCCATCAGTCCTTCACTTGTCTGACCTTGTTCCTAGTTACCTCCATGGTCTGAGGCTAGCTGCAGGAGGACTTCTCTAGCATATGCTTTCTCTCACACAGAGTCACAACTAACAATTTTTGTGCCCAGGGCAAGGAGCATGAATCCCACCCTCATTTCAGTCAAATGGGGGCAATGATGGAAACCTCAGGAGGCTGTGACAGGAGGGTTGGGAAAGGTATGGTGACCAGGGCTAGGTCAAGGAGGAACTCCCCTGAGGGAAGGAAGTGGTTTCTTTTTTCCCCCAGGACTGCAAGTACTGGTTAGTATCCTATGGATTTCAGCACTTTGAGGAAAAGTGCTGGTTGCTCCATCCTAATTGTAGTTCTGTTCTCACCCATCTCCAGTAATGGACCTCCCAACCTCATTGGTCAAGTGGTTGAGATCCCTATACCAAGGGGTCAGGCAGTTAAAACAACTTTCAACTGGGTAGTGATAAACTCAGAGGGAGTCTCTATGAATTTTTAAAGCCCTCACCTCTCTTCCCTGACTTCTAGGCCAAACTAGGTATACTCTGTTATAATTCCACCAAGAACACTCCCAACCCTACCCATAGGCGTTCCTCTCCTGTTCAATCTCGTTGTTACTTTGACCTGCCACACCCCCATGGACCTCACCACACCTACTCTTCCTTTCCTACCCAAGTTGATTTTCACCCCCAATCTCACCTCTAGTTCCCTGATCCTTTCCTGTCCTTTTGGTTCATTAATTCTCTTTAGGATTCACTTAGCAGCCTGCCTTGGTCGGTTACTTCAATGATAATCTCACTACTCCTTAGAATTCCTTTGACCTGTTATGCCTGTATCACCACCAGAACTCTCCTAGACTGAAATGCATTCATTGCTACCGTGTTTCCCCGATAATAAGACACTGTCTTATTAATTTTTTGGACAGAAAAACACCAGAGGGCTTATTTTCAGGGGAGGGCTTATTTTAATGAACATTGACAGCAATTTTAATAAACAGGTAAATGTGAACAAAAAAATGTACCTTTATTCAATAAGCAAATCACTGGGGAAGAACAGGATGACACGCTCACTGCTTCACTACAGTAGCAATCTCAATAGGGCTTATTTTCGGGGGAGGGCTTATTTTAGAGGAATCTTACACAGTAAGGGGAGGGCTTATTTTCGGGATAGGTCTTATTATCAGGGAAACACGGTAGTAGTTGTCGTGAAAGTATTGCGTTCGCTAAAAATGCATCCTTGCTCTCCTCAGCTGGGTTCTCACTGTTGCTTGACAATCTATTTCTTCAACTCTAATTGTCTGTATTTTCCACGGTAATTCCAGACCCATCTATCTTGCTCTTCTCACCCTTCTAAATCTACTCCTGACTTCCTTACTCTAAAGCAGAAGACTTGACCTCCTGTTTCACAAACAGGGTTATCTAATATGAGGTCTCTCAACTTCCTTTTCCTCGACCTCAAAACCTCTCTGTTATCACATCTCCATTTCAAAATTTCCCTGTATCTTTGTCCGATTTTCACCTTATCTCCGTACTCAGAGGAAGTACCTTTCTTCCTTTCAAAGGCCACCTCTCTAATTTTTTAGTCTTTTAAAAACAGATGATTATTTGATAAGATACTTGCCTTCTTAAGGGGTAGGAGGAAAAGAATTTGGAACTCAAAACTTTAAAAAATGAATGTTAAATTTTTTTTAAACCTGTAATTGGGAAATATTTAACAAAATAAATTAAAATATATCAAGAGAAAAAATAGATTATTATTATGATTTGTTTTTATATCACCTAGGTTTTCTCCTCTATCTCCATTCCTTCCTTCAAGCCAACCCTCATGATAAAGAATTTTTTTAAAAGAGGGAAAATAATCCAGCAAAATGGATCCACACATTGAAAAAAACACCTGACATCGTAAGTAATGCTTTACATCTGTGGAGCTCAGCCTCTGCAAAGGAGTGTTCCTCATAAACTATCCTCTTTCCACTGAGGCTTAAGGAAGGAAGGAAGCATTTACATAGCAGATACCAAGTGTCCAGCACTGTGCTAAGAGCTTTTCTTTTCTTTTTTATTTTTTTTACAATATTATCTCATTTTATCCTCACAACAACTCTGGAAAGTAGGAGCTATTATGATCCCCATTTTACAGTTGAGGAAACTGAGGCAAACAGAAGTTAGGCTCTCTGCCCATGGGTCACAGAGCTAGTGTCTGAATCCAGATTTGAACTTGTCTCCCTGATTCCAGGCCCAGTGCTCTGCTCACTGTGCCCCCCTAACTGCCTCTGAGTTGCTATAAGTTACCCCTGTCTCATCTGCCTTCCAACTTCTTGCTCTGGTCTATAGACAGGCTCAGGTTTCCCCACTTCTGAAAAATGTTTCCTCAAGCCTGCTTCTATCCCTATGTGGCATCCTATCTCCTTCTTCTCACCACTAAACATCTTCCAGGGGTGGGGAACCTGCGGCCTCGAGGCCACACGTGGCCCTCTAGGCCCTCAAATGTGGACGCTGCACTTGAGGACCTAGAGGGCCACATGTGGCTTCAAGGTCACAGGTTCCCCACCCTGATAGACCTTTAATCTCTACTTCTACTTCCTCATTATCCACTTCCTCCATAAACTACTGAAATTTGTTTCTGTCCCGATTGAAATTTCTATAACAAGGATCTCCTGTTTGCCAAATCCAAGAATTTGTCAGTTCTCATACCCCTTGGTCTCTTTGTAACACTGATGTTGTGAATTATGCCCTTTCCCATTTTAAAACACTTATTAAAAAAACAGCAGCGACAACAATCCCCCTCTGGGATCTGTACTCTCCTGGTTCTCTCCCTATCTCTCTGATAACACCTAATTCCTCTTCCTCCTCCTGTCCCCCAAACCCTGGTGGTGTTATTTGGTCTCTTTTGCCCCTCCCTATGCTAATCTATCTTCCACACAGGCTGCCAAAGTGATTTTCCTCAAGCCCAGATCTAGTCAGTCCCCTACCTAGTAAACTCTAGTGGTTCCCTATTACCTCTAAGATAAAACATAAAATCCCCTGTTTGCTTTTTAATCCCCTTCACAACCTGTCCCCAACCTATTTCCAATTTGTTTATGCACCATTTCCCTTCCTGCATTCTATAGTCAAACTGGCCTTCCCTCTGTTCCTCACTCATGGTACTCTATCCCCCTTTGCCTTTGCTGTGAATGTCCCCAGTGCTGGGAATGCCCTCCCTCCTCACATCTGCCTTTTCCACTTCACTTTTCTTGTTACAGAGGCTACAAGTGAGTGTGGTCTGCCCCAAGCCCTCCTTAAATGTAAACTGAGGGGATTTGACAATATGACCTCTACCTTAGTTGCTCTTAATCTTAACCTCTTAAGTTTGGTATAGTGAAACAAACAAACAAACAAACCAATAGCTCTTAGAGTCTCAGGGCCTGGGTTCAAATCCCATCTCTGATACTGACTACTTGTATGTCCTGGGTGAATCATTTAATCTTCCCAGGTTTCCTTTTCCTCATTGGTAAAATGGGGAGGTTAGACTATATAGCCTCTGAATCCCTTTCCAGCTCTAGGTCCATGGGCCTATTAATAGTATCTGAGGACTGGGAAAATACATCCCTTTTAACAAAGAATTGATAAAAGAAAGAAAAGCAGTTCAGCAAAAATAACAACACATTTAACCAAGTCTGACAGTGTATACAGTATTGTTTCCAGAGCCCTCCGCTTCTGTAATGAAGGGAGGGAGGTGCATTTTCTTTAGGGTGAAACTTCTTGGGTATTTCAGTTGTACAGAATTTAGTTTTTGCTTCATAATGTTCTTTTGGGATTTGTCACTTCCTACCTTGTATTATATAGGGTGTCCCAAAAGTCTTAGTGCAGTTTTAAGTTGAATTTCTTTGAGAACACGTCTTATCTCTCCTATGGGATTGTGAAGTCCTTGAGGAGGGTACTTGTCTTTCACATTAAAAAACAAAAGACTTCATTGTCCTTAACCACACAGCAGCTTCCCACTAAATATCTGCCAAATCAATGAGTGAATCTGCACATCTGGAAACCTTACCCTCCTTTTGGGTACCTACGGTCCCCTGAAACTCACATCGATCTCGCTAAGGATGACGTCGATGATGCTGCCGATGACGATCAGGAAGTCAAACACATTCCAGGGGTCCCCAAAGTAACCCTGAGAAAGACAGGGAACGGGAGGAGTGAAAGGGAGAAGGGAGAGAGGGAGGAGAGGTCAACTGAAGGGGAAAGCAGCCTGGGAGGAGAGCATCCTACGGGGCCAGTGGAGGCCAGGTAGTCTCCCTGCTGAGGCTAGGCAGAGTTGTCAAGGGACTAGACCCTGAGAGAACCAGGTCTTTTTCTAGTGATTTCTTCTCTATCATCTGATTTTAAATCAGTTGCTCCAGAACGCCCCCTCACATCTGAAGCCAGAAAGGTGCCATTTGGGTTAGATTCTTGGCTCTAGCATTTACTGCCTGTAGCAAGATGGGCAAGCCATTTGCCTCTCTGAGCCTCAGTTACCCTGTCTTCAAAATGGGAATTGTAATACTCATACTGCCCCCCTCCCAATGTTGTTGTGGGAGGAAGTCTTTTGTCAAGCTCATAACACTCTACTAACATGGATTCCCACTATGGCTATCTTCCTCTTTTTGTATCTTCTCTCTCCTCTGAGCCCAAAGTAGTAAGTAGGTGAAGGGTTAGAATATGAGGGGAGATAAGAGACCCTGAGCCCAGTCATGCAGAAGGAGGAGAGAAGAGGCATTCAGAAAGAATACTTCATTTCCTCTGTTCCTAATGGCTACAAGTCCCTTTGAGTGACTTCTTGACCTCCGAGACCTGAAGGTGAGAGGAGAGTGATGGGGTAGGGAGTTGGGAGGAGAGGTGAGGGGTGAATAAGCTCCATCTGCTTCCTGCTTGTTGGTTGGTAGCACCAAGAGGGAGGAGGATGAAAGGGGATAGAGGTGAATTTGAACTCCAAAAGGAGGGAGCAGTGTGATGTAGGAAGTAGAGCATTGGAGCTGGATCCAGGAATATCTAGTTTCCAATCCCACCTAGGACATTAACTACATGATCCTGAGCAAATCCCAGAACCTTACTGATTTTCACTATCTTCATCTTTTGAATGCATGATCTCTGAGGTCTCTTTCAGCTTTGTATCTATGACTCTAGCTTCCTAAAAGTTAAAGACCATTTCTCCAGGTTGAGAGAGATCCCTTCTCATTTTAAACCCTTTGGCCTGCCTAGCTTCATGACCATGAATGCCACCTCCAACACTCACCTTGGCCTTGAAGGCCATGAGCTTGAGGACCATCTCCAAGGTAAAGATGATTGTGAAGGCCACGTTGAGGATATCGGAAATATGGTTCATTTCCTCCGACTGGTTGTAATGCTGTGGGAGTGGAAAGGTGGGGAGATGGATTGGGAAAGGAGACCAAGGCAATGTGGTGGCCTTGATTCTGTTTCCAAAGATCCCTAGAGCGCGAATCTTCTGAATCAGAATGTCCCCACACCTGCCTCTTTCCAAGCCCTTCCTCATTACTCCTCCTACCCTTCCCAAGTTCTGAGAATATAAGCGACTACTTTAATAAACACTTATAACCACCCTCCTTTTATGTTTTTAATTCTATTTGTTCAGTGCTCAGTACAGCATTTGATGGTCAATCAGTTGTTAGAGATGTCATAGAGATAAAGGGTTGGTCCAAATGACCTCTGATGTCTTCAAGCAATTGTAGGATTATTTAAGCAATGAGGTGATTAATCAAAGCTTAAAAATGAGCATGATCATGAAGTATCTCACTCTGGAATCCTCAGAGATGCACCTTCTCTGCGACTCTTAAATCCATTCCTAAGCGAGGTGTTACTGAGATGCCAGCCCAATCATGCTAGCACCAGGACATCAGTCTGTAAGTGAAAAGTCTCTTGGGGGCCTTCTTTGACTCTGCAATGCTGACCTCCCCTCTGCTCTGCCCAGAGACCTGGCCCCTCCCTTAGAGCCTGTGAACTGGCCGAGGGGCCTCTTACCTGCATGCCCAGGCAGATGGTGTTGAGCATGATGAGGGCGAACATCAGGTACTCAAAGTAGGAGGAGGTGACAACGTACCACACCTTGTACTGGTAGGGGTTCTTGGGGATGTAGCATCGCAGGGGGCGGGCTTTCAGGGCATACTGTACACACTGGCGCTGAATCAAGGGGCATCAGAATCAAGGGGGAGGCAGGAAGTCCCCAGGAGGGTGGTGGGGGAGAGATGTGTGCTTTGGGGGAATGTACGTGATGTCAGCTGTGGCCTAATAGAGGCACCCAGTCTTCTCAGTGAGGGCCTTGAGGGGGAAGTCTTCCATGGCGGTCTCACCCAATGGATTGGCTTGGCTTTCACCCAACTGGTGAGCCTCTATCTACCTCCCATTCTATCTCAGGTCATTCGTGGTGCTCCAGCCCAGATTTTCTATCCAGGGATCTCCATGAATACATGTCAGGTGGCGTGCTGGGCACTAAAGACACATGAAGACCTGGGTGCTACCCCCAAGCTAAGAGCTGCTCCCTGTGTCTGGGATGGGCTCTTTCTATCAGCTGGCAAGGTCCCTCCCCTACCAGTCCCACCCTAGCCCCCCTTTGGGGCTGTGGGTAATGACAGTCCTCCCTCCCTTTCCCCGATCCCACCTTTGGGAACACCGAGGGTACCTGGTTCTTGTCGAGCTCACAGTTCTTGTACTCGGTCTCACCCTGCTCCTGGAAGGTCACTATGATAAAGCCCACGAAGATGTTCATCATGAAGAAGGCGATGAGAATGATGTAGATGATGAAGAAGATGGCCATCTCCACGTGGTTATTGTAGACGGGGCCCATGTTCTCGGCATGTGCGTCAATGGCTTTGTAAAGAAGCCTATGAAAGGACACAGGGAGGCAAGGGAGTATGGGGAGCTAAGACGAGTTTGGGAAGAACCCTGAATGCTGGGCTGACTTCATATTTAGTTGTAAGAATAACATTCATTCTATCTGTGGGTTGGTTTTTTAATGTTTAAATGAACAAGTTTTTAAGTTTAAATTTAGGGGGAAGGGAATGAGGATTTACTAATCATCTACTATGTGCCAGGTACCTTTTACAGATGTTATGTTATTTGATCCTCACAACAACCTTGGGAGGTAGATACTATGATCATCTCATTTTATAGTTGAGGAAACTGAGGCAAACAGAGCTGAAGTGACTTGTCCAGGGTCATACAGCTAGTAAGTATATGAAACCAGATTTGAACTGAGGCATCTAGCCTCTAGGCCCAAGGCTCTATCCATTGCAGCTCCTCTCCCTTCCAGCTTCCATTTTTTTTTCTTTTTGGAGGAGGGAAGGTAGGGCAATTGGGATTAAGTGACTTGCCCAAGGTCACACGGCTAGTTTTTGTGTTAAGTGTCTGAGGCCGGATTTGAGAGAGAGAGAGAGAAAGAGAGAGAGGGAGGGAGAAAATGTGGTCATGGAAACTGAATTTTAAAATGGGACCAGAAGGAAGGACGTCATGATAGAGTGATAGCAGAATTATTGATTTTGATAACAAGAAGTATCCTTGGCCCCCCAAGAAGGTGAAAACCCTAACTTTTTGGAAGGCAGAACACGATAGACTTGACCATCATTATAATAACAGCTTCCCAGATACTCTAGGAGGTGGTCACTACAAGGCTCGATGACCTCCATTATACAGATGAGGAAGCTGAAGGTTGGAGAGGTTGTGATTTGCCCATGGCTGCACAGCTAGAAGTGTTAGAGGAAGGATCAGAACCCAGGTCTTCCTGACTCAACCCCAGTAAGCTGCTGCCTCTTTTATATTAAATAGCAGCGAGCACAGGAATGTCCTTATTAGTCTAAGGTTTGCACGGTGCCCCTTCTCAGCTCTATGCTGCCTCTTGTGGCCTGTAGCTATTAATGCTTCCAGTGGCATATGATTGACAGGGTAACCTACTCATTTTACCCATGAATCCCTGGGCATTCTACTTAGTGGTTAGATATCCCAGGTATTTTATCAACTTGCTTCGGGAAGGAGGTTATCTAACAATGTCCTGCTTAAAATGTATTAAACATGTTCTCAGTGTGGGCACCACACACATATACACTGCTGGGTACAATGTGTGTGCATGTTGGGGTCGGTAAAAAAAAGTATTCTAGCCATCCAAGTGCCCTTTAAGGTAGCCATTACCACCCTCATTTTGTTTCTTCCCCCACCTTTCTCAATTCCCACACTCACTGGGGCCATCCTTCGAAGGTGGAGACGGTGAAGAGTGCCAACATGGCAGACAGCACGTTGTCAAAGTTGAAGTCACTGTGCAGCCACTCTCGGTGGTATACTCGCATCTGGTTAGGGTCCCCATCTTCGTACTCATAGTAATAGCCCCTGAGTAAAAGGAAGCCCAGTCTCTTGAGTGGCTTTGCTGCCTTCTTCCCTCCCTGAAAACCCTCTTTTGGGGTCTCCCTCCATGCCAGAGAACCTCAGACCCCCCATCTCCAGGAAGTAGCAGGAAGGCATAGAGCCCACAGGAATTCCCCAAAGTGAAGGATCTTTTGATGTCATCCCCATTGGTGGTATTTCTTTGTTACAAGGGAGGACTGGGGCAGGGGGAAGGTTATTGGGGAAACAACAGCAAAGAAAATGATGAAGAAGATGTAGATCCCACATCTCAATCTGGAGGGTAAGTCATGGAGGGGAGTGGGGTTTCTATGGGATCACAGACTCACAGCACCTAGAATCAGAAAGAGCCTTAGAGATGATCTGGTTTGACTAAGTGCCCAGGGTTAAACAGTAAGCAGGAGAATTGAGGTGGTTGCCCAGGTGAGGGGGTGGGTATCTCCTCTATGTCCCTCCCTGGTCTTATTCTCTTATAGGGTCATAGATTCAAGGCTAGAGGGACCTCAAGGCCATCTAGTCTAATGCTCCCATTTTCCAGATGAAGAAAGTGTGGCCATGAAAGTTAAGTGAATTGTCCAAGGTCACACACATAAGAAACAATCGGAATTAAAGTTCAAGGTCTCTTAATTCAGAGTAAGGATTCTTCTCCCAGTACCACATTGCCTCTCATTTCTTCCCAGTTTCCCCAGACCTCCAGGTTTTGAGACACTATCAGATCTTCTCCATCACCCACTATGCCAACATCCTCCCAGTTGACTCTGGAGTCATATTCCTGGGAAGCCCCAGGTGGAGAGCTGGGGAACCTTCACTTGATCATGCCCAGGTGGGGCCTTCCTGCAGAAGCTGGAGGGAAGCAACTTACTTGCACTCAGATTCGGTCATTTTAGATAAGTCATTACAGCTGTAGAACTTCCCCTGAGGTGGGGTGGGGAGAGAGAAAAAAGAGAATGTGGAGTGGGGGAGGAGGGAGAGAGACAGACATATAGACAGAGACAGAAAGACGGAGGCAGAGAGAGACAGAGGCAGAGAGAGAGACAGAGAGAGAGACAGAGAGACAGAGACAGACAGAGAGAGAGAGAGAGACAGAGAGAGAGAGACAGAGAGACAGAGAAGGAAAGAGGGAGAGGGAGGAAGGGAGAGAGAGAGAGGGAGGGAGAGAATGTTGTCATGGAAACTGAGTTTAAAAATGGGACCAGAAGGACGTCATGATAGAGTGATAGCAGAATTATTGATTCTGATAACAAGAAGTGTCCTTGGCCCCATCACCTTCAAAAAGGTGAAAATCCTAACTTTTTGGAAGGCAGGACAGGACAGACTTGACCATCATTATAATAACAGCTTAACAATAACATTGGTCTTGTTGATAATAACATTGTTAATATGCTATGCGATAATGAAATGCAATATATCACATCATATCATATAATATATCATATGACATATGATATGATATACTGTAATGTAATAAACATTGTTAATAATAGCATTAGGGGCAGCACTTACACATCACAGGATTGCTAGAGCTCAAAGGCACATCATTTATTTTATTTATTTTTAACATTCTTTTTTAAAAAAATATTTTTAGTTCCAAATTCTCTTCCTCTTTCTAGCACTACTCCCTCTGCCACCATTGAAAAAGCAAGCAACATGCTACCAATTATATATGTGAAGTCTCAAAGGTACATCAAACACCATCTGGTCTGATCCCTCATTTTGAAGGCCATACTTACTTCCTGTACATTTTACAAGTGAGGAGATGAGCCCCAGAGAAGTAAAATGACTTTTCCTTTAAAGTATAGGTAATATATTATATTTATATAAATAAATAAATGGCAGAGGGAGGATTTGAATCCAGGTTCCATGCTTCAAATCCAGTCATGATTCTGTTACACAACATGCTCTTACAGAGCAGGCTAGATGCTCTATAAGGCTTAGTCAGAGTAAAACATCCAGGGACTCAGATCTTACTGTTTTTCTCCCTCTAGAAAAGGGCACAGTGCTGTTTTGGGGCGGGGGGGACAAATTTCCCACTATCCTCAGGGACTCTGCCTTCCTCTCTAAATGTTCCCCAAGTCAGATTGGCATTCTTAACAAGAAAGGGCTAATTGCCCTGCATTTAGGGATTGGAGCACAGAGGAGTATTTCTGAAAATTTTTTTCCCAATTAATAAGTATTTTCTCTCCCTCCCACTCCCTCCCAGTCCTTGAAAAAATAAATCCTTGTAACAAGTGGACCCATATGTACAAAAATATTTATAGCAGCTCTTTTTGTGATAGCAAAGAACTGGAAACTAAGGGAGTAGCCATCGATTAGAAAATGGGTAAACAAATGATGGTATCTGGATGAAATGGGGGCCTCTTACCATGAAGAGCTGAACTCCAATGCAGGCAAACATGAACTGCAGGAGAGTGGTGACCAACACGATGTTGCCAATGGTCCGGATGGCCACAAACACACACTGAACCACGTGCTGAGTAATGGAGAATGGATCAGGCCAGGACCAGCCTCATGGCTGCCAGGCTTTGAGGGAGTCCCAGGAACATAACCAAGTGGCAAGAGAGGGGATCCCCCAGCGAGAGGGAGAGGGACTGACGAGAGACACTTCCAAGGTCCATTGTGAGTGGGTGACCCAGGAAGGGCTTGAGGTAAGAACCCAGAGTGGATGCAATGACCCAGACAGTCTGGTGACTCAGTGTACCCATTTGTGCTTTGGTGTGGGCTGTCTGGGTATTAGGTCACCGTTCCTAGCTACCTCCATGTTCCTTCCTCTCCCAGGGGAGGTGGGTCCAGGGCCCACTCATCTCTCACCTTCAACCCTTTGGCCCTGTTGATGGCTCGGAGGGGTCGGAGTACTCTCAGCACCCTGAGGATCTTCACCACAGAGATAGTGCTGGATCTGAGGGGGTGGGGAGGGAATACAGGGTGAAGTGAGGAGTGTTCTTCACTGTCCCCTGCCAGCTGCTGGCCTGCTCCTTGTAAGCCCTCAAATAAGCCATGCTTTCCACCCAAAACACTTTCTTCTCTCCCCCCAAGTCACCTTCCTCCTCTCATTAGAATACCGTCCACATCTTGTTTCTTCCAGGCTGTTATCTCTCTTGTTTGTCAGTACCCTCTAAACTTCTGAGCCCTGGGACAAAACCCATTCACTGCATCTTTATAATGACTTTGCCTGAGCTCCTGGTTCAGGAGCAGGTAAAGGCTTTCTGTTACAGTGTAATGTAGTGCCAAAAGTCGTGATCTTAGGATCTCCCAACTGCTTAGCTTTGACACTTGTTTAAAGTGTGACTGGGGGGCAGCCAGGTGGCACAGTGAGTAAGAGCGCTGGCCCGGAGTCGGGAGACCCGGGATCAGTTCCGGCCTTAGATACTTAACACTCACACAAAATAACTGGCCGTGTAACCTTGAGCAAGTTACTTAACCCCAATTGCTTAAAAAAAAAAATAAAAATAAAGTGTGACTGGGCAAGTGGGAGATTTAGAGCAGGGCGAGAATTTAGAAATCAGCTTGGCCAGCCCTGTCATTTTACAGGTGACGATGCTAAGGGACAAAAATGATTTAGTCAAGGTAATAGAGGCTGTCAGTTGGGATTTGAACTCGGATCCTCTGATTCCAGAGCAACATGCTGCCTTTCTGATAGTTGAAAATCATAGTTAAACTCCGTACTCCTGGATTTGGAATCAGGAAGGCCTGGCTTCAAATCCCACTTCAGACACTCATTAGCTATGTGATCCTGCATGCGTTAACCTAACTTCTTTGATCCTCAGTTTCCTTATCTGTAAAATGGGAATAATTATAGCACCTGTCTTACACAGTTGCTATGAGGATCTAATGAGAAAATATATGTTAAGTACTTTGCAAACCTCTCAGTGTCTTAAATGTGGGAACTATTAGTATTTCTACTATTGTTGACACCAACCTCTCAGGGCTGCTGGGTGGAAGATGCTTCATGAACTTTTAAGTACCATATAAAGTGTAAGCCATTGTTATTGTGTGAAGCTCATGAGCCCTGGGTTATGGGAAAGGCACCAGGAGCTTCAGAAACCTAGTTTGGGGGTCGATGTTGTCAGTCTCATGAGGACCCCTCCTCCAGGGATGGTCTCCAGTCATTACTCACTCAATGCCCATGGAGATGAGGGACACGGCCACCACCAGCAGGTCCAGGATGTTGAAGTAGTTGCGTAAGAAGGAGCCCTTGTGAAGGAAGGCGCCGTAAGTTGTCATCTATAGAGGAAAAACAAAACAAAACCCAACTTTGATTCAAGGGGAGGAAACAGACTTAACAAGGTTTCTTGTCTATGGTGCCTTTTCTCTACAGACTGTCCAGTTAGGAATCAACTTCTCTCTCTGTCAGGAAGTTCTTTTATAGATGGAAACGAAGCCCTGGGAGTGGAGTGGAGTGTCTAAGGGCAAACAATTAATTACAATATAAATCAGGGCACGAAAGTGCCTGAGACGGTACAAAGTACCAGAAGAATGTCAAGGAGGGCAAGATTATTTATAACTGCAGTAATCAAGGACAGTTTCATGAAAGAGATGGCTTTTGAGCTGAACTTTGAAGGATAGGTAGGATATAAACTGATAAAGAAACGAAGGCATAAGTGGAAACAACTGTATGGACAAAGGCACAGGAGTGGGAAAAGCAAGTCTGGATGGGACATAGAGTATTTATAAGGGAGTAGCGGGAAACAATATAGCTTGGAAAAGTAGGTTGAGTCAGATCACAGAGGGCCTTGAATGTTGGGCAAGAAGTTTAGACTTTACTTGGGAACCAACAGGGAACCATTAGACCTGATATAAGGAAAACCTTACTAATAATTAAAATAATTCATACATGGAGTGGAGTGACTTAGGAAGTAAGGAGTTAGCTCCTTTTCTCTGGAGGGCTTTAAACAATGATTGACTACTTGTTGGTTAAATTGTAGAGGAGACAATTTTAAATACAGATTGAACTGAAAAGCCACTGATGCCCCTTCTAAGTCCCACATTCTGTGACTTAATTCTAGGGCTGTGCTAGAGTGGAGCTACCTGAGATCCCAACCCATGAAATTTCCAGAGTGAATATTCATACCTCAGAAAACCAGAACTTAGGGGAGGCTAGGTGGTGCAGTGAATAGAGCACAGGCCCTGGAGTCTGGAGGATCTGAGTTCAGATTTGACCTCAGACACTTAACACCTACTAGCCGGGTGATTTGGGTAAGTCACTTAACCCCAAATGCCCTGCTTTTCCCCCTCCAAAAAGAAAAAAAAATTTAGAAAACCAGAACTTGATTTATTGTTTTTTGATTGCCTAGACTTAAAAAGTGATGGAGAATGTGCTAATAATAGAGATCAAACTTACAAGTGTGCTGTGGGCACATTTTTTTACCCTCAGAAAGCTGGTTGTTAAATATTTACTAGCACACCTCTCCTGTAGTGGATCATTGTCCATTTTCCTCTTTTTCACTGTTTCCTATTAAAGTGTAAGCCCCTTAATAGACTGGAGTCACAAAACTATGTAAATTATTTATTCCAAGTGTTTGTTTATTTGAAATCTGGTATAATACTCTGGACTTAGAAAGGGATTTTGTGTGTGTGTGTGTGTGTGTGTGTGTGTGTGTGTGCTTTTTTGGGGATTATGCTTGTTATTTCTCTGGGACCAGGAACTCCAAATGAGAAGACTTCCTTTGGCAACTGAGGCAAATAGGGTGAAGTGACTTGCCCAGGGTCACACAGTTAGGAAGTATCTGAGGCCAGATTTGTACCTGGTCTGCAATTTATAGTCTAAGAAAGCTGCCTATGGCACTGAGAAGGTAAGCCACTTGTCCAGGGTCAAACAACCAGTAGTTATCAGAGATGGGACTTTAGCCCAGGCTTTCTTAATGTCAAGGCCAGATTTCTCTCCACCACATCAGTGGTATCAAACTCAGACAGAAACTAAGCAACATGTAAATGATCCCATATTGCCATAGAAAACCACATATTAAAACTATGTTCTATTGTATCTTTATTTATTTTGTTCAACATTTCCCACTGACATTTTAATCTGGTTTGGGCCTCTCTTGGGAGTCTTGACAGATGAGTAGGTCACCTTTTTTTTGGACATTTCTGCACAATACCAACGCACTTAAGAAAGGTTAATGAATGTTTGATAAATTAAGGAATGAAAATATTGAGGAAAGTTGGCATTCCTTCTGACTCCAAAGGGAAACTCTTACTTCAACTTTCCTTCAGGGTTTGGGGGTGGCATGACAAATTCTGTCACCTCCTTGAGAACCTAATGAGGGCTTCCCATGAACAGTGTGATCATGTCCCTTTGCTCTTGAAATTTGAAAAAAATTAAAAAAAAGTTTTAGCCTATTAAAAACCTTCATACCCTTCTTGATGAATCCTCAACCTACCTTTGCAGAGTTCGCCCCCATTATTGCCCCATGGGTATACTCTATACTCTAGTAAAGCTAAATGGCTTTCTGTAGCATGATTAGGACCCCATGTTTTCCCACCTTTGAACCTCTGATTGTATAAGTATCTTCTGGAATGCTTTCTCCTTATATTTCATCTCATCCTTTTGAGATCCAACTCATTTTTCAAGATTTTAAACATCCCTTGCTCCTTCCAGGTAGAAGAGATCACCCCTTTTTCTGAATTTCCAAAGCACTTTGAATCCCTCTGCTGATACTTATATTATTTCAGACATTTTTTTCTTTCCTACTAGATTCCAAGCTCCCTGAGGGTAGGTACTACCTTGTTTACCTTTGTATCTTTCAGAGTACCTTGCAAATAAATGTTTGCTGAATAAATGAATGACATTCAGCAGATGATGGCTCAGAGAAGAGTCTGATAGAGATGTAGACTTTTGAAAGCTCAGACCTAACAACAGGGGATGCTCTTGTAATGTTAATGGATTTAAGATCTTCCCCCACCATTAGTGGAGTCCATTAAGGGAAACTTGCTTAGGGGAGGCTTGCTTGTAGGAAGGCTTTCACACCTTTTGTTACTTTGTAATTAGGCACTGAGTCATGAGGGTTGTGATGCTCTCTGACCCTGAAGAAGGGTATATGTACTCTGAAGTTAGCATTTTTTTTTTTTGCCTTTTGGAGGGCAATTGGGGTTAAGTAACTTGCCCAAGGTTAAGTGGCTAGTCTTGTTGTATGGGTGTTAAGTGTCTGAGGCCAGAACTGAATTTGGGTCCTCCTGACTCCCGGGCAGGCGCTTTACTCACTGCACCACCTAGCCACCCCCTCTGAAGTTAGCATTTTGCTTTGGGACTCACTCATTGGAAGAGTGTTGTTGTGATTTGACCAGGTAAGATTCTGGGTAGTCTTGAGCCTAGGAGCCCCTTGACTTTGAAAAACCCAGATGTTGGTGCTTCTCTCTCTGGTAACTATGTATGTATTGCCTTGGTGGGACAGTTGGATCAGTCTTGTTGATCTGTGCTAATTTCTCAGACAGTTAGAAGTTCTTTTTATTGGTCTTTATTTCTCTGCTTGTATTTTCTCAGAAGTTCAGGGTGCTGACTTTTCCCCTGAACTAATGAATGTAATTAAAAATAGATTGTTGACCCCTTAAACAGCTATCTTTCCTAGTAAAGCAGATCAAAGAACCTGTGCTAGCACTCATCCTGGGTATTCCAGCGTGGTTGCTGCTACGGCTCTGAAGGAGGAGCTTTCCCAGTTGTAGCTAACAAAGATCAAGGACCTAGCATAGCCTCCTGGAAGTATTCCAGTCATAATCAGCCTTCAATATGTTAGAAACATGCTTGTGAGAATACAAATGAAGATTACCCAGTATGCTAAAACTGGACCTTGTTAAGGTCCTTGGTTAAGGATGACCTTGGTTAAGTACAATTCTGGATATAAACTAGATGTAGTTCCTGCCCTCAAGCAGCTTTCTACCTAATGACAGAGGGAGGGAAGGTGGGGGGAGGGTATTACTTTAGCACTTCTTCGATGTGCTCATGTGATAAATGGCCCTCTTTGTATACTTTTGGAGGGTTATTGTTTTCTTTTTTCTGAGGTAATAGGATAAATTTTATTCATATGTCATGGTTACTTCCATCTTCTTTTTCATTTTTGGAACTTCCTGATTGGCTAAATGTGGGCTTGGGATTATAGAATGGACCAATGATGTTGTGGACCAATCCCAGTTCAGAGGAAGCCATTTTTGTCTGGGGACATGCAAGGGAGATGATGCTGTAGGACAAGGGAAAATCAAGATGGGTCAAGTTAGACCCAGGAAACTGTAGCAAGGAAGAAAATGTAAGTGCCCCCTAGGCAGGAATTGGGTAATTTTCTTTTATTTGTCATTCCAGATACATTACCTTGCTATATAAATTGTGAACTGATATATCTCTGTTTATTTATATATAAACCTTGGAAAACTCATTCATTCTTGGGTTTGGAGTATAGGGTAGACAGGGGAAAGAGGGAGTAGATATAGGGCATCCAGTTATGGTGACAGCAACAAAAGCAAGGAAAAAGATAACTAGGGGATGGATCTATCAGACATATGAGCCTGGGAAGACAAGCAGGTTAAGGGGTCAGGAAAGTTTGAGAGGCCAGGAACCAAGGAAGATCTAGAAAGTAGAGAAAATTGAAAGCACTAAGGCCAGTATACAAGTATCCCTGGAGAGCTCTAAGGAGTGACTGACCTAGCCAGGTGAAAGGCCCAGGGTCACTCTTCCACAGCCTGCCTCTATTGGATGACTGGGCTATTGGACAAGAAATCTTTCTTTTGTGGGTTTTTTGATTTGTAAGAAATTTATAGAAAGGTCTGGTCTCTTGGGAAAGATATACTGCCTTTGGGGCTTGTTTGATCTTGTCCTGGAGGCTTGAGTTCAAAGATTGTCTCACTTACTAGCTGTATGACTGTGGGCAAAGTCACTTCATCTCTTTGGGCCTGAGTTTCTTCATCTGTGAAATGGGAGAAGGTTGGGGCCTAATGGCCATCTAAGATCCCTCTGAACGCTAAATCTTACCTTACCCTAAATCTTTACCTTACAGTAAACTGGTCAGAAGCATAGGCTCTACTTTCCATTTTTTCCCCCAGGAGCTGTTCTAAAAGTGCAAAGGGGAACCTGAGAGAGGCAACTAAGTGACTTGGTTTAAAAAGTCATGTGGGTAGATGGGGACCTTCAGGAGTCCTCTAGACCACTTACTTACCTTGAGCACAATTTCAACAGTGAAGACAGAAGTGAAGGCGATGTCAAAATAGCCAAGGATCTGAGGCAGGGATGAAGGAGGGACATAGGAAGAGGAAAAGAAACCAGTAAGAGTCAGTGAGGTGGCAGTGCTATTATAACCATCACCAAAAAGCAAAATAGATTAAGAACCTATTTGTACTGGACTCTGTGCTGGGCATGGTACAGAGGTTGTCACAGAGACCAACCTGACTAGATATTCAGGAGTTCTTAACCTGGGGTCTGTGAACTTAAAAACCCCAAACTATTTTTAATAACTGTATTTCAAGATAATTGGTTTCCTTTGTACTCCTATATATTTTATTTTATTTAAAAACACTATTCTGAGAAGGGGTCTATAGGCTTCACCAGGACACAAAAATGGTTAAGTGCCCATGAGTTAAAAGTCCAAGACCTGACATTGATATGGATAAACACATAGCAGATACACAGAAAATTGAGTCCTAGAATCTCAGACACATGCACAAAGAGATGAGATTACTACCATTTTGTAGAAGTTGCAGTTTAAAGTGATGGGATAAACTATCCCCTGGAAAGAACATTGAGCTGGGAATTAGGAGAACTGGGTTCTAATTCAAGCTTTGCCACTAATTCAATGGAAAAGTCATTTCCCCTCTGAGCCTCAGTTTCCTCTCCTGTAAAATGAGGGGGTTGTACTCCATGAACTCTAAGGTTCTTTGCAGCTTTGACATTCTATGATAGTATTGACCTAGTGGTAAAGGCCAGGACCTTTGCGAGGCTGTGTGGTGGGACAAGGTAAGGCACATGTCTGGGGTTTCCTTTTTGAGAGGAGTAGAGTCTGGCAGAAGTCTTTATCTCTCTTATAATTAGTCTGGAAAGGCTTCCTAGTAAAGGTGAAAAGTTAGGAGCTGTTTGCAGCATAGTGCCAGGGAAGGAACAGTAAATTTAAATGTAAGAGAACCTGAATTCAAATCTCACCCCAGTCATTTGCTACTTAACCTTTCTGGCCTCAGTTTCCTCATCTGTAAAATGGGACAAGATGTCTTTAAGGTCCCTTCCAGCTTTAGATCTCCAATCCCATAATCCTATGAATGAGATTGGGGACAGAGCAGGGGATAAACATAGTTATGGGCATAGGACCCAGGGCTATTTCTTAGAGTCCATAGAACTCAAGAATGGAAGCCAGGAAGGGAAGTAGGATCACAACCATTATGCCTCAAAAGATTCAAGAGAAAGTGATGTGTTGGTTATTGGATGGTCTCAAATACAGGGTTCAGCCATAGGTTAGACTAGAGCATATGGCCAAAGGGAGAGATATCCCCAGAATACCATGAATACCTGTGGGATTGGGATTTTAACATCCTGTTATTACCAGCTGGCTAGGAATGGTCACACCTGAGTTTTAGGAGGATGAGGAAATAAAAGGTAGCTCTATCAGCAGATGTGAAATAATACAGTAATGATCCCTGACGTTTTTGTGTAATACTTTTTAGCAAGGTGGCACAGTGGATAGAGCACTGGGCCTGGAGTCAGGAAGACTCATCTTCTTGGGTTCAAATCCATCCTTAGACATTTAGCAGTTGTGTGTCCCTGTGCAAGTCACTTAACCTTGTTTGAGTCAGTTTCCTCATCTGTAAAATAAGCTGGGGAAGGAAATGGCAAATCATTCCAGTATCCGTGCTGAGAAAAAACCAAGTGGGGTCATGAAGAGCTGGACATGACTGAAAACAACTGAACAATAAACTTTTCAGCTTACAAAGCACTTCCACACACATCACCTATTTTAATCCTCATCTCTTCCTAGAACCCATTTTTTCATATCCATTTTAGAGTTGAAGAAACTGAGACTCATGGAGACAGAACCTTAAAGTTAATTGACTTTCATTTCCTATCTCCATGTCTGGAGTATACTCTGTCTTCGCCTCTCCCTCACAGAGCCCCTCTCTTTCTTTAAGACACAGCTCCAGCACTGTCTTCTGCATGAAGCCTTCCCTGATGCTTCCTCCCCAGTTGCTAGTACCCTCCCTCTAAAACTACCTTGGATTTAACTGTTTTGTATTGATTTCTAGTCATTAACTTTATATTCATACTGTTATATTCAAGAATATTATACTTGTTTCCCTCATTAGAATGGGAACTCATCAAGAGTAGGGCTTGTTTCATTCTCTGTACTTGTATCACTGGGTGCTTCACACAATTCTGGGCACACAGTAGGTGCTTAATAATATTTTTTACCCAATATTAAAGGATTTCTGATTTTAAGTCCAATTCTTTTTCCACTACAACCACAGTACCTCTTGTTATAAAACACAAAAGTTTCATAGAGGAATAGAATTCCTGGTGCTTAATAAGTAAGTATTTCTTCCCTAAGGCAAAGAAATGACTTCTGGTTCTAAGTCCAATGCTCTTTATGCTACAACAATATTACCTCTTGCTATGAACTATAAGCACTGGGGAGAAATGCAGCCAGCAAAGTTAGGCTCAGTATAAGCAAACACTTCCTAAGAAGAGCTGTTCAAAAGCTTAATGAGATCTTTTGGGAAGTAGTGAGTCTTCCATTACTAGAAGTCTTTGAGTGGAAGCCTTATGAACACATGTCAGGGATGTTGTCTAAGGGATTCCCATGTTTTATGAGGTGCCTCCTAGTTCTGTGTTTCTATGAACCAACCTTCCTGGGGTTGGCCTTGCCCCTGGGAATGGAATTCGCTGAGATCCCAGAGACAATTGGGCAAAGAGAAGCACCTCTGGTCTGGGGGTGGGGAGAGGAGTTACCTTGTTCCTGAAGGATTCTGCCTGGATGGGATCCTCTGCTGCCAGGGAGATACTGCTGAGCAGAATGAAGAGGAGGATGAAGTTGGTGAACCAGGTGGCATTGACAATCCGGTGACACAGTACCCTGATCCTGGCAGGAGGAAAGGGAGGGAGGTGCCCTGGTGAGTGTGAGGCACACTGAACCTCTCACTCTGCCTAGGACTATTCATTACACATAAGTTGCAAAATCATAGGATTTCAGGTTGAACCCTTCCTACCTCAGAGATCTTCTAACCCAATCCCCTTAATTTGAAAATGAAGAATGTGGGTGCTGAGAGGACAAGTGGCTTGTTCACGGTTGCACAAGCAGGCTGAATTTGAACCTGCCTCCTCTGATTCCAAATATAACCCTCTTTCACCTGTACTGTGTACCCATCACCTTAACAGAGGGAGTTTCCACACTGGAAGTTTCCCATACCAATGAAAACACAGATTTAGACCCTCCCCCCTCCACCAAAAAAAATTATGAAAGGCACCACCTACTTATTGGTAGGGCTAAAGATGAAGAATGAGCTGGCTTCGGGCATAGGCACTGCTTTTTCTTTCAGCTGTAGCTCTGCCAATGGGCGGGGCCGAGGGCTAAGTGGGATCTCTGGCTCCTCTTCCTCATCGTCTCCTATGGAGGATGAGCAGGTTAGGGGGGACAGGAAGCACCTGAGAACATCATCCCATGCCCGAGAATTCTGTTTGTTTCCTCCGGCCCCATCAGTTGTGCCAAGGTCATAGGATTATAGAATAACAGAATATTGGACTCAGAAGAATATAAGCTCCATGAGGGCAGGAACTGTTTTGTTTCTGTCTTCATGGGTCCAGTGCCTAGCACAGTTCCTTGGTTGTAGTAGACATGTAATAAATGTTGGTTTAATTGAGTTGAATTAGATGAGACCTCTAAACAGACAATCCTATGAACCCCTGTATTTGACTGAGGAAGAAGATAGGGGAAATAACTTCCCCAAGGTCACAGAGGTGACCCAAACTCTCTGAATTCCAATCCAATGGTCCCCCCCTATCAGGCTTTCAGAGGTCAAGCCCAGATATATCATCTTTCACCTTATGTCCCTCCCAGAAGCTGATCCTTTTGGCCAGTATGACTATGCGGCAACTTGCCCAGGGTGAAGCATGAAGATTTGTCCAGGGCATCAAATGTCAGTAGTTTGCCACTCTAGGTGACCTCCCTGACCTGCTGTCACCCCAAGAAGGAACAATGGCACTGAGCTCTGAAAAGGAGAAGCCAGGGCACAGGTTCTGATGATGGCCTCAGGACTTGGCCTGAAAGTGGAGCAAGGATGAAGAAGGAAGATGCATGCAGAAAACCCTTCATGGAGTGCCTGCCCTGAATCTCAGTGAAACTTTATGACAAGACTGTCCAAGAGCAGTCAGGGGATGATACCTGGCCTGGAGGTCTGGAGACCTGGATTCCAATCCCAGCTCTGCCCCAAGCTACCTGATTCATTTCATCCCTACAGTTCCTGGTTTTCTCATCCATAAAATAACTAGGGTAGACTAGCCCATGTCTGAGGTTCCTTTCTCTATACATTCCATGGCTAGAGAGGGAATCTAATAAGTTCCCTAACAAAGTGAGGGAGTACATGAAACCTAACAAAAGAAGGGCACACAAATCCCCCAAAGTGGAAGGCATAGAAATTCTAAAAAGTGGGGGCACACAAATCCTAAAAAGTAGGGGCACATATATCCTAAAAAGTAGAAGGCACACAAATAATAAAAAGGTGGCACACACAAAAATCAATAATCAGGGGACAGTTGATTTAGAATTTGAAGAAACTTAGAGGTCATTGAATCCAACTTCCTTATTTTACAGAAAAACCCAAGGCACAGAGAGGTAAAGATTAATTACTGAATAGATGCTAAACTTTTTTCAATTTGTGGGTCGCCATGACCAAAGGATTCATCACTTCTGGCCAGCCTACTGGTGATGAGTCCATATGCTTTTAGTGAGGTCGGCCTTCAGAAAGCAGATCAGTTCTGTTTTTAATAGTATATTTGAAGGTCTTCCAGTATGGTAGAACCTGCTAGGACTTAACTTGGTTCTGGAATAACCTTCAAGTACCCAAATTAGCTTAATAATCCATACAAGAAGAACTAAACGGATGAAACATGCCTATTGCCCAGATCATGATATGTAGTTCGATGGTCAGTCCATTGGATGAGTACACCAGTATGCTAATATAGGTCAGTATGCTAATATAGGCCAGTATGCTAATATAGGTCAGTATGCTAATATAGGTCAGGGGTTGTAGAGAGACTAGGGATTGCATAGGAAGAAGAGTCCTCCCCTGGGCTGCATTTAGACAATTACACCGTCCTGTTAACCTTCCACTCCTTCTAGGGGCAAAATTCCATCTTTTTCACACAAATATTCTCCTAATAATACCCTGTGGCCCAGCCTCTCTGAGGAATTAAAAGTGTGGCTAACCCAAAAGGCAATGGGAAAAAAATCTCTGGGTGGGTGCCAGTAGTCTGCAGCATATTCTCAGTGATCTTTGTTGCTGTTTAGTCCTGTGTGACTCTTTGTGACCCCATTTGGGATTTTCTTGCCAAAGATATTGGGGTGGTTTTTCGTTTCCTTCTCCAGCTCATTTTACAGATGAGGAAACTGAGGCAAATAGGGTTAAGTGACTTGCCTATCTGAGGCTAGACTGGAACTCAGGAAGATGAGTCTTCCTTACTGACTCCAAGCCCAGTACTCTATTCACTGCACAAACCTAGCTGCCTAGTGATGGCCAGCTGGTCAGCTCTTGAGATGGAATCAGGTAAGGTAGGCAGCTGAATGGCAGCTAGATATCTCAGTGGATAGAACACTAGGCCTGGAATCAGGAAGACCTGAATTAAAATCTGGTCTCAGATTCTTACTAGCTGTGTGACCTTGGGCAAGTCACTTAGCCTCTGATGTAATCAAAAGGAGAAGGAAATGGTGAACACTCCAGTATCTTTGCCAAGAAAACCCCATGTTCTGTAGGTTCCCCGAGGTCATGAAGATTCAGGAGTAACTAATAAGGCAGTTGAAGAGGAAATAGCATACAAGGGTGACAAGGAACATTTTTTTCACATAATTTCATATAAATATACCTGTTTTCAGTACCATGAAAACATGCTTGGTGACCCACCCACATTTATTTTGTAAAGAAAAATTAAAAAAGCACAGGTCTGACCATGTCACTTCTGCACTAGCTCCCTATTTCCTCTAGGCTAAAATACAGACTGCTTTGTTTGGTATTTAAAGCCCTTTATGATCTGTTTCTGCTCTGTGATACTCCCCCTTCACATACTCCATGCTCCAACCAGACTGACCGATGTGATGTTCCCCACACACAGCATCTTATATCTGTCCCTTTGCAGAGTCTGCTTCCCATTCTGGGAACACTCTCCCTCTATTTCCTGGGACCCTTAACTCCCTTCAAGACTCGGCTTTGGTGCCCCCTCCTGGAGGAAGCCTTCCTGACCATCCCAACAGTCAGTGCTCCTTACTAGCCGCCCCCTTATTTTGCATCTATTTTAAAAATTTACTTAATTGTGTACATGTTCTCCTCTCCCCATAAAATATAAGCTCCTTGAAGGCAGGAACTATTTTCATTATTGTCTTTGTATCTCTAATGTCTAGCACAAGGCCTGACATAAAATGGGTGCTTCATAACTGTTTGAATTGAATTGAATTGATAAATCAGGTCAAAGGGCAGTAACAGATGGTGACAAATTTTAATGGCCTTATCTAGAGCACAAGATCATGTATGCCTTGTCTTGGCACCCAACACAGACTTACTGAATTTAATTGAAAATTAAAAGTTATTTCTGTGGAACTAGAAGGGGTACAGGCTGGCAAAATGACTTCTCAGGCATAAAGGATCACTCAGGCCACAGAAGGGAAATCTCTTTTCTCCCAGGGCTCCCATTTGGGAGCTATCTCTTAAAAAATCTGGGGAATTTTGACCTAAGTAGTCCTTAATATAAGGAAATATTGGCCTTTGTAGTTAATGTCCCATGGGATGTTTAAATACTCCATATCTCTGTTTCAACAGATCCTGGTCCTTCTGGCCCAGTCTTCCCACTTCCTGACTGAGACCCTCCCACTTCCAAGCCCAGTCCTCACCTGGAAAATCAGCTGAAGGGTATGGATCCTTCACTTCATTGACATTGGATTCAAACTCATCAACTTTTAGCTGCAAGAAAGAAAGAAAAAGAGGCAACCTAGGGTGGGTGGTGGATATGTGGGGACAGTTCCAGGTCCCTTAGCCCAATAGGATTCAGTGTAAGCTGAAGTAAAAGTAGGGCAGAGTTATGCCTGGCTTCACAGATGGGGAAACTCTCCCCAGGAAACAGTCAACCCTCCTTTCCTAAAGAGGAAATGGTAAAACATACAGTATCTGCCTGGACGGGTACGGTAAAGCCATCTGAGCTTAGCTAGAATCCCACCCAAAGGCAGAGGGATGACTTACTTGACCAACTGATGTCCTCTCACTCCCTGGGGATCTGAAAAGGCCCCTAAATGAAACCCTCACCTTGGCTGTGGTGGGGATGCCTTCTCCTTTGGCTTTCTGTTCTAACTTCTTGGCCAGAATCAGCTTCTCTTCTTCAGACTTGTCTGGGAGACCCCTAAATTAGAAATATCAGTAAGGCCATTTAATAAACAAATATTTGTACTATGTACCAGTCCCAGCCCCAGGAATACAAAGAAAGTCAAAAACATTGTCCCTGCCTTCAAGGAGCTCACATTCTAATGGGGAAAATCATGGGTTGATAACCACATACACATAACATCCATCCATCTATCCGTCCGTCCGTCCGTCCGTCTGTCTATCCATATATGTATAGATACAGATATGTGTATATCTATAAATCTATATGTATATTTATCTATATCTATCTGTCCATCCATCCATCTGTCCATCTATCTATCCAGAAGGGAGTAGAGGCCGGCCTGAGGTTGGGAGATAATTAAAAGGCAATTGTAACAGCCCAGTTGTGACGTAGTCGGGTGGTGGTTATAGGAGATGTATAGGAAGTGGTGTGAAGTTAGGAATGCCAAAACTTGGCGACACATTGGATATTCAAAGTGAGTGCAAGAGAGGAGTCACACATGACATGGAGCCTGGGAGCCTGGAGCCTGGGTGACTGGGAGTCTGGGAGCCTTGGTGACTGGGAGCCTGGGAACCTGGGAACCTGGAGCCTGGGTGACTGGGAGTCTGGGAGCCTTGGTGACTGGGAGCCTGGGAACCTGGGAGCCTGGAGCCTGGGTGACTGGGAGTCTGGGAGCCTTGGTGACTGGGAGCCTGGGAACCTGGGAACCTGGAGCCTGGGTGACTGGGAGTCTGGGAGCCTTGGTGACTGGGAGCCTGGGAACCTGGGAGCCTGGAGCCTGGGTGACTGGGAGTCTGGGAGCCTTGGTGACTGGGAGCCTGGGAACCTGGGA
>NW_027187372.1:26016333-26022982 GCF_028583685.1 Petaurus breviceps papuanus
CCTGGGAGCCTGGAGCCTGGGTGACTGGGAGTCTGGGAAACTGGGTGACTGGGAGCCTGGGAGCCTTGGTGACTGGGAGCCTGGGAACCTGGGAGCCTGGGAGCCTGGGTGACTGGGAGCCTGGGTGCCTGGGAGCCTGGGTGACTGGGAACCTGGGAGCCCAGATGACTGGGAACCTGGGAGCCTGGGAGCCTGGGTGACCGGGAGCTTGGGAGCCTGGGTGATGAGGTGACTGGGAGCCTGGGAGCCTGGGAGGATGGCGGTTCCCTTGACAACGCCAGGTCTGAGCAGGGCAGCCTCCCACTAGCTGGATGAGCTGTGCTTATGATGCCAGACCATGGACAAAACTTCCGGGGGTGCCATATGTAGGAACTAGGGATGTATCACGTAATATCATTGGAAGTTGGGTTATAAGAAAGGCCTTGTTTAATGCCCTCTGACTTCCTCTGGGAGAAAGACCTTGTTTGAAAATGAAGCATAGGCCCCAAAGAGATTCCTTGTTGAATGGCATCTATCTCAATCTACATCTATCCTCAAGATTGCCAGATCTCGTCCTTTCTACCTTCATGACATACTTTCTCTACATTCCCTTCTCTGTGGTCATGCAGCCCCCCTCCCCAGTACCTGGTACTTAGTACTAGTACCTAGTACCTCATCACCCATTGCAATGGCTCCCTGACTCATCTCCCTATTCCAACTGCAGCTCTGACCCTGTCATTCCTCTCCCCACCTTACTCAATAACTCAGGGGGTCCCTGGATCAACTATAAAGTCCTCTCTTTGGCTTTTAAAGCCTTCCCAACCTTGCCCCCTCGACCTTTCTAATCTTATAAGTTGCTTCCCTTTGTGGTCTCTACCATCCACATACACCGACCTGCTTGCTGTTCCTTGCACACAACACCCCATCTTCCAGCTCTTGGCCTTTGCAGTTTGCCCCCCACAATTTGAATGCTCTTGCTCTTTACCTTCATGGCTTCCTTTAAGACTGACCCTAAATTCCATCTTCTGCAGGTGGCTGTTGTCAGTCTCCCCCATCTACCTCCCCCACCTCACTTCCCTCGGTGTCTCATTCACTGTATTTATCTTATGTCCAGTTGTTTGAATGTGTTGTCCCCCATTAGAATTTGAGCCCTTGGAGGACAGGGGCCCTATCGTTTTGCCTTTCTCTGTATCACCATCACTTTACACAGTACAGGCACTTAGGGCAAGCCTGATAAATGTTGGCTGCCCTGTCCCGTATCTGAGCACACCAAGACTCGTGCCCTAGGCCACTGACTTGGACATCTTCCTGCGTTTCTTCTCTTCAGCCTTGGCTTTCTGGGCCGAAGTTAAGCTCTCAGCCTCAGCCAGGTTGTCCACAGCAATGGCCAAGAAGACATTGAGCAGGATATCTGGGGAGTAGAGTAGCTAAGGAACCCTCTTGGGGCAAGTGTGATAGGAAACCGCTGAGGGGACGAGGTGACCACCTGCTCCCACTGACCAAAGTCTATCCTTCTTCATGTCTCTCAGTCCTCATCTGTGAAATGGGTGGGTTTGCACCAGACGGCCTTTGAGGACTCTACCAGGTCTCAATTTATGATCCAATAATCCTTTGGCATGGCTGTCCAGAGCCAGAGGACATGGTGCCTGGTGACACTGGAACAGCGTACTCAGGGGAAGCTTAACTCTACAGAGCTGTCCAGCCCAGGGGTCTGCATGGGTGATGCCTAGAGACTCCTCCCCTTCTCTGTCCAGGACAATAACAATATGGCACTTGAGGATTTACAATAATAATATCACTATTATAACAATATTCAATTATAATAATCTTCTAAGGGATATAGTACAAGTAATATCATTATCTTTTTATAGATAGAGACTGAAGGCCAGAGTCACTAAGTAACTTGTCCAAGGTCACACAGCTAGTAAATGTCAAAGGAGGATTTGAACCCAGGTCTTCTGACTGAGGCCATTGTAACTTTCACTACATGGTAATATCTCTGGAAACATAAAGGATATTTGAAAGGTAGGATTTGTACTCATACCTCCATGTAAAACCTCTGACTATGGGGAAAGCGACCCTTGAGTGTGGTGTATGGTAGGGGTATGCTAGTAAATATCTAACAACCAGCTCTCCTGGTGGAATAAATATACCCAGGTCACACTTTTTAAGTTTAGGCTGAATTATTAACATTTCCTCCATCACTTTCTGAAGTCTAGACTATCAATAAGACAATAGATTAGACTTGGAACATTTGCAGCACCCACTCATCAGCCTCCACCCAATGGGGGCTAGTTCTTCTTCTCTCCACTTTTCTCACCCAACTAGCCTTAGGATTCCTCTTCATTATGCAACAGGCAGCATGCTGGATCAGCAGCACATAAAGAAGGTTCCCCTGGCAGGAGGAATACAGGTGTGACCTGGGTCAAGTCATTTCTCTCCAGGTCTCAGTTTTCTTCTCTGTAAAATGAAGGGGCTGGGATTAAATGAATCCCCAGATCCTTTTCAGCCCTAACATTCTAGGATCCTGCATGTAGTTCTAACACCTGCATTAAGTTTCACTTGGTCATAAAGCTTCCTGAAATAGGTTTTTGCATATGTGTGTTTGTTCAACTTCCTTTCAGCCTGAGGACAGAGACTCTGTTTTCTCCCTTAAGTAAATGCTCACCTCTACCAAACACTAGGGAAGGTAGGTGGTGCAGTGGATAGAACATTAGGCTTGGAGTCAGGAAGAACTGAGTTCAAATCCAGCCTCAGACACTTACTAGCTTTGTGACCCTAGGAAAGTCACTTTACCCTGTTTGCTTCAGTTTCCTCATCTGTAAAATGATCTGGAGAAGGAAATGGTAAATGACTCCAGCATCTTTGCCAAGAAAACTCCAAATGGGGCCATGAAAAGTTGGACGCAACTGAAAAACAACTAACCAACAAGAAACTATGACCGTATACTCAGGTAGGACTCCAATCTGATATGTCTGTTTGATGAAGATGGGGAGAGGGGATGATGGGCGTGGGTGGTGACAGGGCTGTGCTGGGTATGAACTGATTGACAAGGAGCAGAGTGGAGCCACCCCTTTCTGAAAGGATACAGTTGCCACAGATGAAGAGGATAATGAAATAGATGCAGACCAGCACCCCGGGATAAGAGGGTCCACCATATGCCATAATGCCATTGTACATGATAGAGTTCCAGTCTTCACCCGTCAGGATCTAGTTTGGGAGAAGAGGGAAGGACAGGTGTACAGGATGGGGGGGCGGAGACAGAGTCAGAGAGACAGAGACAGAGAGACACAGAGAGGGAGACAGAGAGGGAGGGAAGGAGGAGGGAGGGAGAGAGGGAAAGGACAGAGAGAGAGAGGGAGGGAGGGAAGGAGAGAGAGAGAGAGGGAGGGAGAGAGGGAGAGAGAGACAGAGAAGAAGGGAGGGAGGGAGAGAGAGAGAGAGAGAGAGAGAGAGAGAGAGAGAGAGAGAGAGAGAGATTTCTAAGTCATTCTCTTCCCTCCTTCCTCCCACACCCAGATTATTCCAAGAGAATCATGTGTGCTATGACAAATTGCTACCTTCTCTCCTTATCTCTGATCTTAATAAATGCTTGTTGATTGACTTTAAATGCCCTGAGGGCAGGGCCTATTTTTGCCTTTTTATTTTTGTATCTCCAGGGCTTAGCTGATATGCCATGAAGTACTTAAAACTGGTTAGTCCCCAACAGAACTAAGTGTACACACACAAACACACACACGCACTCTCACTCACTGCCCCACTCCCCTAGAGCTTCTGGAGTGCTGCCTGAAGCAGATTAAAATGTAACTGGGAAATATTTAACATAATAAAAATACAATAAAACTTAGATGATGTCAATACGTATTTTTTTGAAGTTAGTGTGCTCCTACAGGGATTTTATGTATTGTTTAATGGTGTGTAATGACCCTCATCTCTGCTTGAATTTGACACCCACAGCTGGTTCAAGACATGGTTGATGATTGATAACCTTTTAAGGCAAGTACATGGTGAAGTGGATAGAGCACAGGGCCTGGGGTTAGGAAAACCTGAGTTCAAATGTGACCCCAGCTACTTAAGCTGTTTGACCCTGGGCAAATCACTTAACCCTGTTTGCCTCAGCCTCCTCATCTGTAAAATGAACTGGAGAAGAAAATGGCAAACCACTTCAGTAACTCTGCCGAGAAAACCCCAAAAGAGGTCATGGAAGAGTTGGACAATGATTGAACAATTCCTTACAAAGGTATGCCTTTTTTTTTTTTTTTTTTAGCAAAGAAAACTGCAATTTTAACTTTGGACACTAGGGGTGCTATGGAGTTACCCATCTCTCCCTAACTCCTGGCCCTCAAAGAATTATGAGCCTAAAAATACTCAGTAAGAGCCACTGGCCATGCCACATTTCCCAAGAATACAGAAAGACATCATTTCTATGAGATCTATTTTTCTTTAACAGAGGAGTTAGTGGAAGAGGGGGAGCTTTGATCCCCTCTTATACAGCAGGTAAGACTTTTTGTAGGGCCCAAGCAGACCCCTGCAGAATTGCTTCAGTAGGAGGCCCTGTATGGCTGCTGAACATCATAAAGATCATAGATCTAGTGATAGAAGAGAACTCAGAAGTCATTTACTCCAACTCTCCCATTTTCCAGATGAGCAGGTTGAGGTACAAGGAGGCTGTGACTTGCCCAGTAGACAGTAATCCTAGCAGAGGCAGGTTCTGAAACCAGGTCCTCTGACTCAGAGTCAGCGCTTTCCCCACATGCATGCCTTCTATATACCATGAACATTTGTCCACACCAGGGAGGCTTAGTACAACCTCTATTTTAAAATCCCTTCCAGAAAGATGTGTGTCTCTCACAGCCAGGAAAAACCTCAGTTTCCTTCTTCAGTGATGTCTGGTGAAGCCTGGTGCCTTCCCAGACTTGAGCAAGAAGGCATCACCTTTCCTGCCTTTGCCCACAGAGGAAGGGGCAGAAGTAGGAAGGGAAGGCAGATGGGCATCTCCAGGGCTTGAGAGGGGTTCCCCTGCCTTTAGAGTAGGGGCTGTTTCATTCTTTGTCTGCCCAGCCCAATGCTTGACCTAGAGTAGGGACTTAGGTGCTTGTGGATTAATTCTGTGTCTGGAATACCCTCCCTACTCCTCTCCACCGTGCAGAATTGCTGGCTTTCCCACTTCCTAATGGAAAATAACCTTCCTGTGTCTTGTATATATGCACTTATACACTTTGTCTCCCCCATTAGAATGTAAGCTCTTTGAAGGCAGTTCTCCTTTTCTTCTGTCTCCCTCTTGCTTAGCACAGAGCCTGGAACAAAGTAAGGGCTTAAAAACATTTGTTGAGTGACTGCCCGCCCACCATTCCAGCTGCAGCCCAGTCTGACTCCCAGCGCCCCTTACCTGGAAGACGCTGATGAGGGCCTGGGGGAAGTTATCGAAGGTGCTGCGCCTCACCTCCGTGTCATCAAAGTCATACTTGCCCCCAAAGAGTTGCATGCCCAGAAGGGCAAAGATGATGATGAAGAGGAAGAGGAGGAGGAGCAGGGAGGCGATGGAGCGGACAGAATTGAGCAGAGAGGCCACCAGATTGCTCAGAGATGTCCAGTACCTAAAGGAAAATGAGACCAATAGGTAGGGAACCCTCACCCATCTACAGCCTCCAGTCTAGAAACTCTGTAGGGGGGATGATGAACCTGTCCAGCTTGTTGAAGCCCAGAGAGGAAAGGACCAGCACAGGGTCTTGTACATAGTATATTGTCTTTTTGTTTTTTTTGGAGAGAATTGGGGTTAAGTGACTTGACCAGGGTGACATAGCTAGTAAGTGTCTGAGGCCAGATTTGAACTCAGGTCCTCCTGACTCCAGATCCAGGGCTCTATTCACTGTGTCACTTAGCTACTCCCATAGCATATGTCTTAATAATTGCTTGCTGAATTGCATTGAATTGACTTGTTAGAGATTTGGAAGTTCTGGGTTTAGTTGTTACTTTATAGTTTAATGGAATTTAGAAACTGACATAGCTGTGTGCTGGTAAATGTTTAATAATGGGCTTTCCAAAAAAAAGGACTCAGGGTATACTTCTATTTGATGAGTTACCAACATTTGTCTCCATCACTTTCTTAAATCTAGACAATCAACAAAATAACACACTTTTTTTTAGTGTTTTTTAGTGTTTAGTGATTTTTAGTGTTTGCTGATTTCTGAGGGGTAAATATTCACACTAAAAATTTAACAACCAACTCTTTAGCTCATTTGAGCTGGCTCCAACACACTCATAGGTCCTTTTTGTTGTTGTTCAGTCTCGTGTCAGTCATTTCAGTTGTGTCTGACTCTTTATGACCCATTTGGGGTTTTCTTGGCAAAGTTATTGCAGTGTTGTGGCTTTTCCTTCTCCAGTTCATTTTACAGATGAGGAAACTGAGGCAGACAGAAGTAAGTGACTTGCCCACAGTCACACAATTAGCAAATGTCTCAGGCCAGATTTGAACTCAGGAAAAGGAGTTTTTCTGACTTCAAGCCTGGTGCTCTGTCTTAAGAGATCATCTAGTTACCCCATTCATTTTATAGATGAGGAATGAGAGACCCAGGAAGGGGAAGTTTAGCCAAGCTCTCTCTTTTTCCTTCTCTGTCTCTCTCTCTCTGTCTCTCTCTCTCTCTCTGTCTCTCTGTCTCTCTGTCTCTCT